>NC_138509.1:92391351-92991351 GCF_964252035.2 Podarcis erhardii | reverse complement strand
TGGAGCGCCATGACCAAAAATACACCATTGTATGATAAATGGCTTTAGAAGCTATTTTGAGTAGGAAAGTTCAGCTCCCTGCTCTCTCCACTACTGCTGCCCTTCTGCTGCATGCTGCAACACTTCATAGAAAATTGGAGGTACCTAGGCTTGATACTGCCACCAATAGGCAAGGAGGAAATGTTTTAGATAAATTAGATTAGGGGCTCCTCCAGTTGACCATTTTTGAGCATTCATCCGATTGAGGACTCACCTGATTTGCTTGCACAAAGCTTACACAGAGTGGATCTACACACAGGGGGGAAACCGCCATAAATAAGTCATAAACTAAATTGTTATAACCAAAGAAAAAACTCTATCTAAAATTGCATAGACAATTTTTGTGCTCTACAGTGCCATCTGGTGTCACATGTTTATAGCGCATTTAAAATACTGTATTTTGACTAGTGTAGCTGAGTCCATGGAGGTCAGACTATATCTGCTCCTTATTGAGCATTTGTTCTGATTTGTTTGCATGGAGCTTATACACACACTTCACATTCATACCGCATTCAGCCTGATTCACTTGCAGGGTGTTTATATGTCTTGCCATTAATTGTATGTTCAATTGGCACTTTTCAATGTGTTTCCTCATCACTTTCCTAACCTCAAATAGCCTGTTGTTTGTTTTCAAGTGGATTTGTTGTCCCAGGGCAACAAGATGCTTTAAATAGAGATGGGGTGTGGAATTTGATTCCATTCACAATGAAAGGTGAATGTACCTAATTTCCACATTCTGAAACAATACCTGAACTGAAACACACCTGCCTTTTGACATTTGTCCTTCTCTGAATTTTGAAATGCAGTTCTCTGGATGAGTAATATGTACCAAAAAATAAAAAATAAAAAAAATGCTAGGCTTAGGTGTGCATAAAAATGCATATGCTCATGAAAATAACATACGGAAATTCAACGTATTAGGATAAATTGCTTTGCAAAAAAAATGTGTGTATCAGGAGAAATTTGCACCAAATGCTTATGAATTTTCATGAGGACTTTGAAAAATCTGCAAACTGATGTGGAAAGGCAGAAAACTGAATTTGAGATTGGAAGAATGAGAAACTGAGAAATTGTCAGAGTCAACCATCTCTACATTTAACCCACTTTAATTGCATAAACCTAAATTGTGCAGTGTCCGCTTCTATCTTTTCCACAATATGACGACAGTCTGGAGTTGCTTTACTTTAGGTTAGATTAGATTACATCGGACGAGTCTGGCGAGTCGAAGAGGCTGCATCTAGAATACGTTGGGGGACGATGGACATCTTCGAAACATCAAATGCCCAACCCGCTTTCGCCAGACCCTATTTGTGATAAGGGCTTCGGGCGCGGCACAAAACAAGCTCTGTTTTTTATGGGGTATGAAATGCAAGGCTGGACTTTCCACCTCTGTTTATAGCATTCCTGCTTTTGTCGTTTCCTTGAAGGCCCCAGACAGCATGTGCAGGCCAGAAACTGTCTGCTCCACTCCCCCAAACCCTGAGATATCTCATCCTGTAGAAACATCCCAGGTGGTGACCAGAGTAGCAAAATAACAAAAGTCACTCTGTTTATGAGGTAGTGAGCCTGGAGGGGAGAAGGGTGCTGTAAACACCTTAGGTCACAAAGCCTGCAAAAAGAAAAAGAAAAGAAAAAGGATTGTGGGAAGAAAATGCACTTGAGCAGCAGGGAAAACCTACCTTGCAACGAGGGATAAAGAGGGGAAGGGCTGTGGCGCAGCAGTAGAGCACCTGAAGGCTCCAGGTTCAAGCTGTAGCATCTCCAAGCAGGGATTCTAGGAATGACTCAGAGATCTCTGAAATCCTGGCGAGCTGCATCAACAGAAGTCTAGGGTCCAGGTCAATTGAAGTCATATTCTCACTCTATTCTGCCTTGGTCAGACCACACCTGGAGTCCTGCATCCAGTTCTGTACACCACAGTTTAAGATGGATATTGACAAGCTGGAGGGTGTGCAGAGGAGGGCGACCCAGATGATCAAGGGTCTGGAAACAATGCCTTATGAGGAATGGTTGAAGGATCTGGGAATGTTTAGCCTGGGAAAGAGGAGACTGAGAGGAGATATGACAGCTGTCTTAAAGTATCTCAAGGGCTGTCACATGGAAGAGGGAACAAGTTTGTTTTATCCTTCTCCAGAGGGGAGGACCCAGATCCAAATTATAAGAAGGCAGATCCTGAGGAAACATCAGGAAGAACTTTCTGATAGAGCTGTTCGACAATGGAAGAGACTCCCTCTGGAGGGGGTAGTCTCTCCTTCCTTGGAAGTTTTTAATCAGCGGTTGGATGGCCATCTGTCATGGCTGCTTTAGTTGAGATGTCTGCCTTGCAGGGCGTTGGACTAGATGACCCTCAAGGTCCCTTCCAACTCTGTGATTTTATGACTCCATGATTCTAGTCAGTGTAGACAATACTGTGCTATGTGGACCAACGGCCTTTATCAAATGCAGCTACGGATGCCCCTACAGCTGGCTGGTCAAGCACTGATCTGTAGCCTGTGTGCCTAAAGATGCTAGTGGGTCATGACAGAGCTGTGCAAGAACTCTGTAAATTCATCAGTGCGATGCGCCTCCTGATCCCAAAATTCCCTTGCATGGACAGGTCTGTCTGCTAGATATCTCTGTGTGATTGACTGCTCTGCTCTTGCCACTTTCCAATCAGCCTCTCTGCCAGGAGAGGGTCATATTGCACAGGCCCCGTGCCAGGCTTCGTTGGATCCTGAAGCAATTTCCCCTGCCAAGATGCCGCAGAATGATTTGCTGTCAGAGACCTGGAAGAGTGACTTTCACCGAAAAGAAGAGCAGTGGGCTTTCTCAGAAGGCCAGAGTGTTCGGCAGGGGTGAAGAGCCTGGAAGGGGTGGGGTGAAGGAAATCATAGAATTGTAGAGTTGGAAAGGCCCTGTAGGGTCCTCTAGTCCCTGCTACAAAGGAATCTCAATTAAAGAATCCCTGACAGATGGCAATCCACCGTTCCACTGAGCAGCTCTTACTGTCAGAAAGTTCTTCCTGAGAGCCAGTGTGGTGTTGTGGTTAAGAGCGGTAGTCTCGTAATCTGGGGAACCGGGTTCGCTTCCCCGCTCCTCCACATGCAGCTGCTGGGTGACCTTGGGCCAGTCACACTTCTCTGAAGTCTCTCAGCCCCACTCACCTCACAGAGAGTTTGTTGTGGGGGAGGAAGGGAAAGGAGAATGTTAGCCGCTTTGAGACTCCTTAAGGGGAGTGAAAGGCGGGATATCAAATCCAAACTCTTCTTCTTCTTCTTCTGATGTTTCGTCAGTCTCTCCTTTCTTGTAACTTGAATCCATTGCTTCAAGTCCTACCTTCCAGGGCAAGAGAAAACAAGCTCCCTCCTTCTTCCACACAACAGCCCTTGAGATATTTGAAGATGGCTCCTCTCGCGGTCTCCTCTTTTCCAAGCTAAACATTGCCTTTACATGTGAACGGAATCAAACCTCTCCTCCGTCGACATCAGGCACTAATTTGTCCAAAACAATGGCCGTAATTGCCTTCTCGTAACGAGAGCGAAGGAAGCCTGGAAGCTGCTCTCAGAAGTTGGGTGAGCGCAAAGTGTTCTCTGTGCTTCGCTTGCCGTGCCTTGGAAATCTGTCTCCAATTCACTGAAGAGCTTGGGAGACCAAAAAAAAAAATGTGCTAATTGGCTAATAACTCTGCCAAAACCAACTCTGTCTTTGGATAATTGTCTGCTTACCCAATTTCCTAGCAGGCCCGGTGTGTAAATACATCACGGTACTCCTTGTAATGTGTAAATTACTCAACGTCCAAGAGAGGGATGGTTCTGACTTATAAACCTGGAGTGGGGGTAGCAGGAGGCAACTGCCGAGCTGCCCTTTTTATGAACTACAAGGTCTTTCAGTAACACCAGCCGTGTTTGGTTTGCATTTTCCTCTTTCCATTGTGTGAAAACTGCTGCAAACTCTCTGCTTTGAACATTTGAAAGAACAGGGGCAGATGGCTGGCCTGTGCGTGTGGACCCAGCTGGAACATCCATTGGTTTCACCCTTGCAAGAAGAGGGGATGTCGCCAGGGGCTACTCCAGGCTGTCAGTATTTTGTGGGATGGATTCATGCACGTACTGGGAACTCTAGATTTGTGCATTTAAAGTCTAATAAAAGGTTCTGTCACCCTAGCACAACAAATCCAAAGGAAGGAAGGAAGGAAGGAAGGAAGGAAGGAAGGAAGGAAGGAAGGAAGGAAGGAAGGAAGACACTTTATGCCAGGCATAGGCAAACTCAGCCCTCCAGATGTTTTGGGACTACAACTCCCATCATCCCTAGCTAACAGGACCAGTGGTCAGGGATGATGGGAATTGTAGTCCCAAAACATCTGGAGGGCCAAGTTTGCCTATGCCTGCGTTATGCAGTTTGGGAAGTGCAATATAGAAATCATAGCTAAAGAATCCCAGGCAGATGGCCATTCAACCTCTGTTTAGAAACCTCCAAGCAAGGAGAACCAACCATGTTCTGACGCAGTCCTCCATCTGATTTTACTGTCAGAAAGTAATTCCTAATGTTTGGTCAAAATGTCCTTTCTTGGCCCTTGAATCAATTGGTTCAGGTCTTGACCTTCAGATACTAGAAGATGGCTTTCATATCTCCTCTCATTTTCCTTTTTTTCCCCCAGGCTAAACACACCCAGCTGCCTTAATCATTCCTCATAAGGCTTGGTTTCCAGACCTTTGATCATCTTGGTCGCCCTCCTCTGCACACATTCCAGCTTGTCAATATCCTTCTTAAACTGTGGTCCCCAGAACTGGACACAGCATTCCAGGTGGGATCTGACCAATAAAGTCTTACTATTACTTCATTTAATCTGGAATGTAATATATGAGGAAAGGCAGTCCTTTAGATATCATGACCCTCCCCCTTTTTAGCAACCCTCCCAAAAAATCTTTATTGATTTTTTTCCCAATGTGTGCAAACAAATAAAATATGAAAACAAACAGGAACAAACACAGTACACTAACCGAAACAAAACACAGACTTGCTGTCTACCCACAAGCTCCAGAATTACAACAAAAGTTGGAAATCATTTTACATATTCACAGTAAAAATGAATAGCACATTATAAGCCTCATGTGCTGTTTTCATTTTAGCAGCTATAATTTCCAAGCTGGCAACCAAGAGTGCTTGAGAATCATATCCAGCCACTGAGATTTTTGAGAAGCAGGTGGAAGAATCTGACCCTCTGGTTGGGTCATGTAAGTTATGCAATATGAGAGGCTACCATGTACCATCAAATGTACTTTTCAGTTTTACTCCCCTCAAATGTATGTGGGGGGTTTTCCACTAACTTTTCCTCTACAGTCAACCCCCAAACTTTGGTCCACCAGCCTTTAAAGGAAAATTACTTGTGATATCTCCAATGGTACACAATTTCTCATCGGGCGGCTCCTAATTAAAAAAAAAGATTAATGGCTTGTAATTTATATTACCGTATATGTAGTTTTTTGGTATTATGGATAAAAGACCCCAGCCTGGGTCCATTAGAATACTTTGCAGTGCCATAGCAGAAATTTCTTTAAAAATGATTGCACAACAGGGCATTCCCACCATATGTGGAAGTACTTACCCCCCACACAAGTGCTGGAGAGTGTTTTATCAATGGAGCTTAATTTTGCTAGTGTACAATCCCAGTGATAAATCACTTTTAACATGGTTTCTCTGGTTTTGAAAGAAATATTTTTCAAGGGAGGGTTACTCCACATATTATTCCGAATATTTTCTTCTATTGGAACCCAAAGTTCCTGCTACCAAACAATTTTTAGACCCATCATCATACCCAAATCCTTGAAGAAGTGACTTTCTCTTAGCCTTAGCCTGGTATTATTTTACCTTGTCTCCTCATATATTCTTGGACTAGAACTCCCATCATCCACAATCAGCTTAGCCAATTTTCAGGGATTATGGGAGTCGTAGTCCAACAGGGACTCAAACCTGAAGAACACCACCTTGTTATTAACTACCCCAGACACCTTTCAACTTATAAATACATAAAGGCTATGGGGGGGAATTGGAACAAGGCTGGTCCTAAAACAAGGCTGAGTGAGGCAGCTGCGTTAGGCAGCAAATATTGATGGGCACTGAGTAGAGGGAGCTCTTTGCATGTGTGCTACACAACCTGACTGTCTAAAGTAGACCACTGCTCTTGGAGAGCAGTGGAGGATGTTGAAATACAAATGGCCCGCTGGGCTTCTGTACGTACAACGGGACTGGGAGGAGGCAACTTAGTGCCCTTTGCTTCAGGCGGCACAATGCCTTGGGCCGGCCCTGCCTGGTAAGAGGGGGTTTGGTGTGGGGAGAGTGCCAAGGGCCAGACTGAGGGGTTTAGAGGGCTGAATTTGACTCCCAGACCTGAGGTTCCCTACCCCAGGAAAGCATGAGGCATTATCAGAGTTTGAGGACACATTCTAGGCAGGCAAAAACATTCAAGGGGGGTAAGGAGCAAGGCCAGAAGGGGTGTGGCCTGAGGAGAGGGGTGCATAGCTGCCAACTTTCGGATTTGAAAATAAGGGATCAGCAGCCAAAATAAGGGATCAGCAGCCAAAATAAGGGATAAGCAGCCTCACCTGTCCCAGGCACCCCTGTCTTCCACTGGTCAAACTCATGCTGGTAGCTTCGAGAACACTGTCCAACCATCTCGTCCTCATGGTTCTATGTTACTAGTGAGCAAAGTTACCCAGTCAGGATTTGAATCTTGGTCCTAACTTTTGGGGTTAAGTTTCTATTTAGCTGTCCATTAATACTGACAAACTATATCTCCCATTCATCTCTCAGATCCCCTTGTAAATCTAAAGTACTGACCTCACCACATCCTGCGGTAAAAAAATTCCCCAAGTTAATTACACATTGTGTGAAGGTAAGTGTGTGAAGCTACAGCATCCATACTATCAGCTTAAGTGACACATTCTCTCTCTCTCTCTCTCTCTCTCTCTCTCTCTCTCTCTCTCACACACACACACACACACACACACACACACACACAGAGTAGAGCCCCTCCGAGCCAAAGGCCCAAAGGCAGAAAGCCCAGCCAGCAGCCAAACGAAGCCTCAAGCGGTGGTTCCCACAGCGCAGCAACCCGGCAAAGGGATACAGCAGCAAGGGAAACCACACCGTCACCTCTGCGCTGGGAAGCGCTGAGCAAAGGCGAGTCCCCAGGCAATGCGGCCAATTTGATCGGCACATGGCATGCAAGCTGCACCCCCCGGTCGTTCTCAGACTCCTTATTGGTGAGCAATGCAGCCGAGCAATGCAGTTGAGGAGCCTCTCTGGCCGGCAGGGAGGGAGAGGAGCTGCTTCCTTTGAAATCTGGGAAATTTACGGGATATCAACAATCCAGGATAGCAGGGGGAAACGGCGCTGGAATAAGGGAGTTTCCCGCCAAATAAGGGAAGGTTGGCAGCTATGGAGGGGTGTGGCCTGAGGAGAGGGGGTGGCCTGAGGAGAGGGGGTGTGGCCTGAGGAAAGGGGTGTGGCTTGAGGAGAGGGTGAATAGCCTGGGCAGGGTTACAAGGGTCTGAGGTTCCTCACCCCAGCACTGGAGGGAAGACCCTGTCTCCTCTTGCCGGCTTGCCACTGCTTAGTGGAATTCCTCACCCTTTATCTTCTCCTGAAGCCCTTTCCATTTCCCCAGGAGCCACCTATTTGCTCAGCCCGCCCTCCGCTCTTGAGCAATCCTCGGCCCTGTCTAGCTCTGCCAGCAGCATTGCTCTGCCCTTGATCCAGAGGCTGGCGCACGGCCTCAAATCTTCAAGGTGTGAGGGGGAAGAGACACGCGGCGTCCCATTGACCTCTGTGATTGAATCCATGTGTCGCTTCCCCTGCTGCGATCAGGTGCAACAGCAGTCGAGGGAAGATGAGGAGGAAGCGTGTCTCTCTGTTGGAGAACACGGCAGCCCCCTGCTTTCATCCTTGGCTCATTTATCTGCCTCAGAGTCGGCCCCCTTTCCGGGCTCTTTGTTCGCTGCTTGCTATTCCACATGCACCCGGCGCTCCACAGTTCATCTTTATTAGCTCTAATTGCTTTCTCATTCTAATGAGATCCTGCTATTCACCTACAATTGAGAGGAAATGTATTCATTAAAATAATTCCCCTCCGAACCTACCGGTTTAAACTGATACTGTCAGTGTCCTGAGCCCTTCCGAGGGCAGACTGAAACCTTTATGTTGTGTTATAGGGCAACTTTCTGGACAACTCTCCTTGTCCCTTGGGGTTGAGGTGACACTTATTATTGTTATTATTACAATTTATTACCCGCCCTTTGCCCTAAGGTCCCAGGGTGGGTTACAACAATGAAAACACAGCATAAATATTAAAATACAATGTCACACAACACTCCACAGTATCATGGGCCTACTAACTTTCACTGTTGCTTCTCATCTTTTCCAATCTGTCAAACTTATTTATTTATATCTTATATGTTGTTGCATTTATATCCCTCATTTTCCCCCCAAAGAGTTCAACACACACACACCTATACCCCTCTCTCAATGTGGCCCTCACAATAACCCTGTGAGGTAGGTTGAGAGACAGTGGCTGGTCCCAAAGCACATATACAGTGGTGCCTCGCAAGACGAAAATAATCCGTTCCGCGAGTCTCTTCGTCTAGCGGTTTTTTCGTCTTGCGAAGCATCCCTATTAGCGGATTAGCGCTATTAGCGGCTTAGCGGCTTAGCGGCTATTAGCGGCTTAGCGGCTTAGAAAAAGGAGGGGAAAAGGAAAAAAACTCGCAAGACTCGCAAGACGTTTTCGTCTTGCGAAGCAAGCCCATAGGGAAATTCGTCTTGCGAAGCGCCTCGAAAAACGGAAAACCCTTTCGTCTAGCGGGTTTTTCGTCTTGCGAGGCATTCGTCTTGCGGGGCACCACTGTATACACAGTGGATGCTCAGGTTGCGAATGTGATCTGTGCAGGAGGCACATTCGCAACCCACAGCGTTCGCAACCCACAGTGTCGCAACTGCTCACGCGCAGGTTGCGATTCGGCACTTCCGCGCATGTGCAAAGCGCAATTTAGTATTTCTGCAAATGTGCGAGTGCCAAAACCTGGAAGTATCCTGTTCTGGTACTTCCGGTTTGGCACGGTGCGCAACCCGAAAACACGCAACCCGAGGACGTCTGTAACCCGAGGTAGGACTCTATAAATAAAGTCTGCTTGTGGTACTAAGGGCTGGAAGTGGAGAGGCCTGCTTCTGTTCTCCAAAGCCTGAGAAGTTTCCTTTTTAAGCCTTTCTCCTCCTTTCTGCTTCCCATCAGTTATAATCGTCCTTCTTCCCTGGTTACATTCTGCCCCATTACTGTTAATTACACTAAGTAATCACTCCCTCCTCAACATTAAACATTCCATTTTAATCTGTGCTTCTACTTCTGCCATTCCGAGAGCGACCGCCATTGTCCTGGATCTAAGCAAACATCTCGTCTCCAGCCTGATGAATTCTAAAACCAAGCTATCACTTTTAACTTTGTATACATAAGATCCACCATCTTGGTCAAACTAGGCAGCAGTAGCCCAAGGTTAATGATGGAGGAGGAGGAGGAGGAGAATAAGAACAAGAAACTGTTCTGACCAGAAACAGGGCTAGCACTACCACTAGGCAGGTTGTCACTTCAAGGAGAAATCAGGCAGGCTAATGCAGTTGGTATTTGCTGCGATCGTTTTCTGCAGTTCTCAGAAATGTTGTTGTTTTTTGGTATGCGAATAATGTTATTATGCCCGTCCAACCCCCTCCAACAGATGCCATTGGGAAACTGGCAAGCAGGACCCAAGCACAAGAGAAATCTCCCCTCCTGCATTATTATCTTCTTCCTAATTTTTCTAATTAGGCCAACCAAACTTTGCATCTGCTCTCAGGCTTGGCTCTCAATACACAGTTGTCTACCACATATTTTTCAAAATCTTTAGCAGGGAAATAGCTTCCCTTGGGCCAGCCAAAACATGGGCAAGCTTTTGAGTTCCATAGATTTTATTCAGGCTCAATGCTAAGCAAGGGGGGGGGGCAGGGGTAGAAAAAACATTGATTAAATGGATAGAATAAATGGATTAAATGGATAGTGTTAAATGGATAGAACACCTATGAGAGATCGTGACTGACCCCGGTAAGCTTCATGGCTGAATGGGAATTTGCACCCTGGTCTCTCAGGCCCTAGTCTGATACTCTAACCACATACATTAATGCACATATAAAAAGTTAAAGGCAAAGGGACCCCTGACTGTTAGGTCCAGTCGCGGACAACTCTGGCATTGCGGTGCTCCTCTCGCTTTATTGGCTAAGGGAGCCGGCATACAGCTTCTGGGTCATCTGATGAACCAGAGCAGCACATGGAAACGCTGTTTACCTTTCCCGCCAGAGTGGTACCTATTTATCTACTTGCACTTTGACGGGCTTTCAAACTGCTAAGTTAGCAGGAGGCGGGACCGAGCAACGGGAGCTCACCCCGTCGCAGGGATTCGAACCGCCAACCTTCTGATTGGCAAGCCCTGGGCTCTGTGGTTTAGACCACAGCGCCACCCACATCCCTAATGCACATATACATTCATCCATAACTTTACCACACACACACACACACAAAAATTATAAATATGGGCTCAAAAACAGCCTGATTTTTCCTCACAGCTTGGTGTTTCAGAATGTTCTCCGGGACACTAAAAGCCACATATATTTCCAGGAAATCAGAGGTCCACCCTTAAAATGTGACATTTGCCTTCATCTTGAGTTGGCCATCTGGGAAAGGCTACTACTTCTCTGTTCTGTACAGCTCCCCCTAGTACACTGCTGGCACAAGGGGACTTCTCTGCATCGCTTCCATTCTAATATGTCAAAAGAGAGACATGGCTGGTGCACATTTATAGGGGACAAGACAATGACAGTCACAAAACTGTTTGTTTTTTCAGGTTGCTAGCAATACAGTTTTAAAGACCCAACTGGCTCAGGAGCGGTTTGGGGTTTTGCAATTTTAACTCTTGCCTTTTGCGCAACGTTAACAGAATTAGCGATGGCTGTTTGCAGCAGACCACAGAGTGGGCGACAATAGTGTCGCCTTCTACAACCTGATGCCCTCCAGATGCTTCAGATTACAAAATGAGCCTGCTGGATCAGGCCAAGGGCCCGTCTACTCCTTCATCCTGCTCTTACAGTGGCCGACAGATGCCAGTAGGAGGTCCACAAGCAGAATCCGAGCACAAGAGCACTTTTCTCCCTCCTGAGTTTCCAACAACTGGCATTTGCAGCGGTGCGGGTGATTCCCCTTGCAATTGAGATGGTGCGAAGAGAAATTGCCTGGAGAGGGTGTGTGTGTGTGACTCCTAAACATAATTGCAGCAATGAAGAGCCATGCTTGAAAAAGCACCTTAATGATGTTCTGCAGGTCCCTGTCCTGCGACAAACCGTAAAGATACACTTCATGGTGATTCTGCTTACAGCACCAGTTCAATAGCTGTCATCTCCAGCAAGCTTGACCATCCCGTTGATGCATTGCCAAGTCCAGCAGCAGAGAGGTGGTTTCAGAAAAGCAGGGCCTGCTTTCGATGGGGGTAAAGGCATCACATTGCTGCCTCCTAAAAGGCAGCTGGAAGGAGGCCCCCTTGCCCATCTCCCTCCATCATTTGTTGTTCTTGTTGTTTAGCCTTGCCAACAAAGGTCCGTATAGTTAAAGCCATGGTTTTCCCAGTAGTGATGTATGGAAGTGAGAGCTGGACCATAAGGAAGGCTGATCACCGAAGAATTGATGCTTTTGAATTATGGTGCTGGAGGAGACTCTTGAGAGTCCCATGGACTGCAAGAAGATCAAACCTATCCATTCTGAAGGAAATCAGCCCTGAGTGCTCACTGGAAGGACAGATCCTGAAGCTGAGGCCCTCCATCATTATGGGGACCTTTAGAAAGGGCAGAGCTGTCTAGGGAAAGCAAGGACAGGTGATGTATATTGTATTGAGGAAGGGAAGAGCAGTGGTCTCTTCCTCACATTCCTCTTTCTCGGTCAATTCTGTCCACTTCCCTTAAATTCCCTTCTTCTGGTGTCCCTGTTTGGTTTCTACTCCTGGTACCCGATAGGCATCGTAGAATTGCAGAGTGAGAAGGGACCGTAAGGATCAATTATTCCAACCTTCCACCATGCAGGGATCCTTTGCCCAACGTGGGGCTTGAACCCACTGCCCTGAGATTAAGAGTCTCCATGTGCTACCAACTGAGCTATCCTGGACATTCAGCCATTCCAGGCATTTCAACCACTTCCTTCTCTCAGGTGGAAGGATCTGGCAATTCCAGTCCACTCATTTCCTCATTCTTCCAAATTCAGTTCTCCACCATTCTGTAGCCAGACACGGCCTTTAAAAGGGGGGGGGGAATCCTTTTGAAAATTCTTTAGCATGAATTTTGCATTTTGCAGTTGTGAACTCTGGTAATACTACCCTAAAACCGCCTCTGCATTTTGTATGATATATATATATTGATATATATATATATATATATATGCAGGTTTTGGTGTCCTCGGGTGTCTTCCCGTGTAAAAGTTGGGGTGTCTAGGCGACGTTTCGACGAGGTCTCACTCGTCATCTTCGAAACGTCGAAACGTCGAAACCTCGTCGAGACCTCGTCGAAACGTCGCCTAGACACCCCAACTTTTACACGGGAAGACACCCGAGGACACCAAAACCTGCATTCCTGTACCCGTGAAAATCTACGAAAGCAAATATATATATATATATATATATATATATATATATATATATATATATATATATACCGTACATATACACATATACATATGCGTGTGTGTGTGTATTCCATTTATATACATTGCAACAATTATTTAACCAAGTTTTAGCATTTTCAATTTCAACTCCCTTCCCCCTCTTTCTATGTTCCTTACATTTATTTTCGTCTTTTCCTGCATGCTCCAAATTGCCTTAACTTATTCTTTTAATTGTCTATTCATTCATATATATATATATATATATATATATATATATATATATATATATAATATTTTTTAAACTGCAGGTTTTTACAATAATCCTGCCAATGTCTTGATCTGTTTACAGGTTTTTTTGTAAATACTCAATAAACCACTTCCATTCCTTTCTAAAAAGTTTGTTTTCTTGATTTCTTATTCTTCCGTTAAGTTTTGCCATTTCTGCAACTCCATTAGTTTCTGTATCCAATCTTCTTTCATCGGGACCTCTTCATCCTTCCGCTTTGGGGCAAATAACATTCTTGCAACTGTAATCGCATACATAAATACATTTCTAGACTGTTTGGGTAGTTCTAATCCTATAATTCCCAAGAGAAAAGCTTCTGGGTTTTTTGTGAATGTTATCTTAAACATCTTTTCCAATTCATTATATATCATTTCCCAACTTGTTACAGGACCACCACATGTGAAAATAGGTGCCTTCTTTCTCTTTACATTTCCAACACTTATTTGACTTTAAGTTATACATTTTTGCCAGTCTACTAGGTGTTAGGTACCATCTAAACACCATTTTTATATAATTCTCACTTAAACCATAACATGCTGAAAATTTTATACAGTGGTACCTCGGGTTACATACGCTTCAAGTTACATACGCTTCAGGTTACACACTCCGCTAACCCAGAAATAGTGCTTCAGGTTAAGAACTTTGCTTCAAGATAAGAACAGAAATTGGGCTCCGGCAGCGCGGCGGCAGCAGGAGGCCCCATTAGCTAAAGTGGTGCTTCAGGTTGAGAACAGTTTCAGGTTAAGTACTGCCCTCCGGAACGAATTAAGTACTTAACCCGAGGTACCACTGTATCCATATTCCATAATCGTTCCCATGCTTCCATTTCTATATTATGATCAACATCTTTTGCCCCGTGCATCATTGAAGATTTCACTTGTTCATCCTTTGTCCCCCGTTCCAATAACACCTTGTACATTTTAGACATCACTTTAACATTACAATTTAACAGGTCTCTCTCTCATTGTGAATAGTTGTTCCCCAAACCCACGCTTCATATCATTTTTAAACATTTCATTCAAATGATGATATTGTAACCATGTTGTTAACATTCCTGGTAAATCCTTAAACTCTTTTAGTTTAAATTCTCCACCCTCCTCTCTTCATAAATTTTAATTTAAAATGTATGCAGTTTTGATTAATTTTTGCAAGCGATTTCTCAGAATATAATACTTCAGTATGTTGTTTTCACCATATTCATTTCCATGCACATTTCGCCCTAATATGTGCAGTTTGTTTGGTAGGAGAACTGCATCGCAGCGTTTGGATGAGTGTGGATTTTGAAGGGTGAAGGTGTTTCATTTCTCTCATCGTTTTGCAAAGTGCAAATCTGATACGTTCGGCTTCAAACGCGAATGGAATCAAAATCTCCACTTTCTCTCTCTCTCTCTCTCTCTCTCTCTCTCTCTCTCTCTCTCTCTGTGGAAATAGAGCTGTTTCCAATGCCAAACTGATCTTATCTCACAGAATTTGGACTGTTTGCAGACATTCCATTGCTGGCAGCTTCATCCTCCCAGCCACTGGGATGTTCATGAATATTCCAGGACGTCTCCTAGCAACTTGCCAGTCGCTCCCCGATTCTTCACCTCATCAAAATCCTGAAATAGTGCATTGCAATGTAGACGTCGCCTCCTCAACGTGTGAGAACGGTGCACGGAGTTTGTTTGAAATCTTTCAGGTTGACGAGCCTCAACAGATGCTTATTGCTGAGACACGAGAAAGGGGAGATGGCGTCTTTAGAATGAGAGGCAACTGTTTAATGCAGGGAACTAAACAGCTCTCCATGGAAGCCTGATGAATCATCTTAAAATTAGCATAGGACCTGGAAAACCATCCAAGGGGCAGACTAGCCAAAGGTTACACTTACTTAGTTATCAAGAGACCAAAATCTGCTGAGATGGTGTTAAAAATTAATTACGATTTCGTCTCTGAATCGGTGCTCCTCACCACAGCAAGCAGTAAGATTTTCCATCGGGAGGGGCTTGGAATGGAGAGGGCATTGGAAGGAGAGAGGCAACTTTCAAGAAATAAAGTGCTGCCATTTTGCACTTTCTACACACAACAGCACACTGTGGTTGGCAACTGACGTGATGGCAGTAAACAAGAGTCTTCCCCCTCGGTTGTCGTATTTGAAACAGTGAAAATCTGGACAGAAAAGTTGTTGAGCTTGTTTGACAAATTCGTCAAAAAGGAGGAGGAGGAGGAGGAGGAGGAGGAGGAGGTGGAGGAGGAGGAGGAGGAGGAGGAGAAGAAGAAGAAGAAGAAGAAGAAGAAGAAGAAGAAGAAGAAGAAGAAGAAGAAGAAGAAGAAGAAGAAGTTGTTTTTGAGCATTTTTTAAGGAAAATCGCCAAATACGACACTGCTGACAGGGATTGCCATATGCCCAGATTTTGCGGGACATTTTAGTGATTTCCACCCAGACACTGCTTTAAACTGCGGTATTCCAGAATTTCCAGACATATGGCAACCCTATCAAAACACCAACCCCTGTGTCCAGGCTGCTATATATTATTAATAAATAATAATTTAATTTCTATACAGTTTTATATTTATATTCTCCAAGTGGTTTACGACACAGTGAAATGTCAAAGACAAGGCTCAAGAAAATCAAAGTACATAAAGTATATGCAGTCAAAGCAGTGTAATTACCAGAAAACTAAGAAGTTATCTTAAAGATTTCAAAACAAAACTCTGCAAAGGAGGTCAACTGCAGAACGCAAGCTGAACGCAACAAAATTAACCAAAAATATTATCTTGAACATTTCAAACGAAAATGTTACCAAAGGAAGTAAAATGTAAAACGCACATTAAAAACAGCGTAATTAGCAAGTTGTGCAGTTATTGAAAGCAAACGTTGTTGTGATGCCACCTCACTGCAAACTTTGTTAGCCTTGCCAGTCAGCTCAGTTGGTCACAGTGTGGTGCTAGTAACGCCAAAGTCATGGGTTCGATCCCCGTATTGGCGCATCATGTATTGCTGGCGATTGGATTTTTGAAGTAAGGGTAACAAAACGCAGCTAAGAAACTCAAATCATATATGTGACTGACACCCTTCTTTGGAAATTAAACCAACATCCAGACTTGTTTGCTTACAGAAACTTATAGTTATAGATGAATTAAAACATAATATTTACAGTCACGTGCTTCTCCATATAAACACTATTCTTAACAAAGGCTAGATGATCCATGGGGTCCCAACTCTATAATTCAATGTTGTTGTTGTTGTTGTTGTTGTTGTTGTTGATGATGATGATGATATACCCCCCACATCTGGCTGTGTTTCCCCAGCCACACAGGGTGGCTTCCCGCAAAATACAAAAGATAATAAAATGTCAAACATTAAAAACTTCCTGATACAAGGATGCCTTCAGATGTCTTCTATAAGTTGTGTAGTTATTTATCTCCTTGACATCAGATGGGAGGGCATTCCACAGGGAGGGCACCACTGCTGAGAAGGCCCTCTTCCTGGTTTCCTGTAACTTCACTTCCCTCAGTGAAGGTACTTCCAGAAGACCCTCAGAAGTGGACCTCTGTGTCCAGCTGAATGATGGGGTGGAGACGCTCCTTCAGGTATATGTTTTTGGTGGAATCTGTCTGCCTCGGGAGACAGTGGAGAAGTGTAGATGAAGTCAAATGGTTGGAGAGTTATAGCGCCTGCTGTGGCTGTAGAGACCAATACAGGAGAGGCATGTTTTGTTGCAGCTGGGGCACATGAAGGCTTCCGGTTTTGCTGATGCTGATGCACCATAGCGTTAATTCTCTCTGTGCTCCTCCCAGGGTCATTCCTCCTCTGATCACTGCTGTGGACATATGACCTGTCTGTCTCCAGGCACTGCAGTCATCTGCAAGGGAACTGACCTTCCCTGCAACTGGGGTAGTCAAACTCCTTCATTTCCAATCAGCGCAGAGTCCATTTGCATCACCTGTCACTCAATCCTTCAAACAAGTGACACTCTCAGGGAGAATGTGGAGAGTTCTGCATGAAAAGCAGGTGCTTCACCACTGAGCTGTGGCCACGCTCCAACATCTCATGCCTCACATTCCCCCGCTCATGGCTGAGAATATCTAAGGAAGTTATTTTGTGGGGGCCTCGGCAATCTGAATTTGCAGTAGGCTGGGAGGCATGCAGACTTGTTTCTTTAGTGTCTGTTTCTCTAACCCAAAAGGTTTTGTTTTTAAGTAGGTTGGGGTTTTTATTTTTAAAAAGTCACCACAAAACCCCAGTAGACTACCCCAGTAGAAGGCTTCCCAATCTGCTTATGAAAGGAACCGCAATGTTATCTCAGGATCAAGCCTCGTAAGCATGGCCTAAAACCAGCCTGCGTAGGCAGCGGCGATGGAAAAGTGAATGTAGACTATTGCAGTGTAAAAGCAGAAATGGGTTGTTTTTACACAGCATTTAAAAGGGTAAGGAAGAAAACACTTCAGTCCTGGCAAAAAGCACCGGAAACAGAAAAGAGAAGATTTCGTCCCACTTGGACTACTGCAATGCACTCTACGTGAGGCTACCTTTGAAGGTGACCCGGAAACTGCAATTAATCCAGAATGTGGCAGCTAGACTGGTGACTGGGAGTGGCCGCCGGGACCACATAACACCAGTTCTGAGAGATCTGCATTGGCTCCCAGTACGTTTCCGAGCACAATTCAAAGTGTTGGTGCTGACCTTTAAAGCCCTAAACGGCCTCTGTCCTGTATACCTGAAGGAGCGTCTCCACCCCCATCGTTCAGCCCGGACACTGAGGTCCAGCACCAAGGGCCTTCTGGTGGTTCCCTCACTGTGAGAAGTGAGGTTACAGGGAACCAGACAGAGGGCCTTCTTGGTAGTGGCGCCCGCCCTGTGGAACGCCCTGCCATCAGATGTCAAGGAAATAAGCAGCTATCCTATTTTTAAAAGACATCTGAAGGCAGCCCTGTTTAGGGAAAGTTTTTAATATTTAATGCTGTATTGTAACACTTCATTGGGAGCCACCCAGAGTGGCTGGGGAAACTCAGCCAGATGGACGGGGTATAAATAAATTCTTCTTCTTCTTCTTCTTCTTCTTCTTCTTCTTCTTCTTCTTCTTCTTCTTCTTCTTCTTCTTCTACACTGCAGGCATGGTGTTGTGCTTGGACAGGAGTCCCCAAAACTGACTTGTTTCCAAGTGTCCTTTGTTCTCCACAATGCAGCCACATACATCTTCCCTGGGTTGTACACTGCCCCAAGCAACTGTGGGCTCCATCTAATTCAGGATCTAGGAAATAACTAAGAGATAACCCCCACCCCACCCCCAAGATCTGTCAAGGGACTCCTGTTAAGCTTGTCTAATCAAGATTGTGTTGAAAGGTGTTCTTCAGCCAATACAAGGAAGAACTGAGAACTTGGCAGTCATAGAGGAGTAGGCGAAGGTTTTCTTTCTTCTTCTTCTTAATTAATTAAATGTATTTGACTTCTAGCATCAAAACTTACAGAAGCTGAAATGTGCATGCCATATAAAAGCCCCCTTTCCTTAATACAAAATGCCTTAAAAACAGAAAGAATAATAACTTGCAAATGCTATATTTCTATGTACTTAATGCCAAGATAGACTTCTGAGTGGTTCACAAAATATAAAAACCAGCTCCGGTTGGTTGCGTTTGGCCTGGGCATATTCAGAGAGCGAAAAGTTTCTCTCCTCAGCATAGGGCTTGCCACATGTCAATGAAATTCCTGACATGTCCTGGTTTTCTTGTGCAAAAATGGCATCAGGGGGAATTTTGCTGAATCGGCAAAAAGTCAGGGAAAACCCAAGTGTATGGCAACACGATGGAAAAAGCAGCAGAAACAGCTCCAAAAGCTTAAAATCGCTATTTGGGGTTTGTCCCCCCAAAAAAGCTCAACAACTTTGCGGGTGGCAGGTGTCAGCAATTTTACCTTTTGAAATTTGGCATCCCTAGTTCTGCAAATATTTCCCTACATAGCACTTTGTGCACTCCAGATAAATAAATAAATGCACTGTAATATAATAATAATAATAATAATAATAATAATAATAATAATAATAACAACAACAACAACAACAACAACAACAACAACAACAACAACAACCAACCTCGGATGTTATTGCATTTCACCATCTGAATAATGCTTAATTTTGAATGATTTTCTAGTCTTCCCCCCATCAAAGGTTTTCCCCACGGGCAGCACCATTGCAATGCAATGCCTTGCAAAGTAGTTTTGTAAAAGGCCATTGCGGCAAGGCAATTTGGCCAAGGACCTCCTCACGGTCATCAGGAAGGTGTCCCCAAGAAGCTCTCCTTATTGCCAGCAGGGAACTGTTGCTTTAGCAAGTTCCCCCAAAAGATTTACTAGCAATGGATCTCCCTCGCGGCCGCACGCCACGTCCCTTTCCTTTCCAGAGTCAATATTAATGATTGTCCAATAGCTCAATGATAGCTTCTCATCCCTCCCTGCGATGAACTCATTTGTCACCAACTTTGACGGGGCAGAGAGATGACAGTGGAAGATCTCAATTAACAAACATTCTCCCAAGTCAACAGCGTCATCAAAGCAAACGGCATGTCAGCTCTGTGTTAACTGATCCAGGAAAGCCATAGCTCTGTACTCGTTGGATGTGGGTTCAAATTCCAACCGTGCATCCTAATGGGCGACACACACACACACACACACACACACACACACACACTGTGGCTCTTTAACTGCCTCGGCTGTGAATGCGAGCCTGGTGAAAGCATTACAAGATAAGTAATGCCAAGTAAGGCGGGGGTCACCAGCCTCTGTAGGCTTGTGGGCACATTTGCAAGCCAGAAAATCTGTTGTGGGCACAACACCATTACCACAACCAGCCATGCATGCCTGCACACATGCACAAGCACCATAACCACAAACAGAGAGACACTGCCTGCCGGCGGCGGCAACCAGGCTTGAAAATGTGTAAATCACAGCTGACCCGAAATCAAGAAAAATCTACTGTACTAACACACTGAGAGACTGACTGAGGGTCAAGGAGCTAATTTACAAACAAGAGGGTGATTTTTAAATGATCATATAAGGTAAAGAAGTGATTATAGAAATGTGATAAATATGTTAAAGTTATAGGAAAGTCAGAAAAGAGGGAGGGAAGGAGGTCGATGCTCTTTTTGAGTAGTAATGTAAGCTTTGGATATGTATAATAAAATGAAATGAAATATGGAAAACTCAATAAAAATCATGATAAAAAAGAGAAAGAGACTGACTGAGGGTCACACCCAGCAGGACAGAACTATACCAAGGCAAGGAATATGGAGCGTTTTAGTTTAGAGAAAAGGCAAGTAAGAGGCAATAGGAGAGAAGTATATAAAATTATGCATTGTGCAGGGGAAGTGACTCGGGAGAAGTTTCTCCAGCAGAGAAGGAGAAGTTTTCCGCTCCCTCTAGAACCCGCGGACATCCAGTGAAGCTGAATCAGGACCGGCAAAAGAAAGGACTTCTTCACACAGCGTGTACTGTGGAACTCACTGCCACTGGAGGCAGGGACAGCCACCAATTTGGATGGCTTTAAAAGAGGGTTAGACAAATTTATAGAGAAAAACAACTATTAGCCACAATGGCTATATTCTGCGTTCACTGTCGGAGGCAATATGCCAATTGCTGACTGTTATGTACTGAGTCGAATAGGATCCAAACTGCAGCAGTCTGATTGGTCCTAGAACAATAGGATCCAAAAGGCAGCAGTCTGATTGGTCCTAGAACAATAGGATTCAGAATGCAGCAGTCTGATTGGTCCTAGAACAATGCAGCAGAATGATTGGTTGGCAGGAGCCACCCAATCATGCTCCAGATTGAAGTGAATCCACAACCTGATTGGCTTACAGTAGAATTCCGGAATTAGCCAATCATGTGCAGCCCATTGTGTAAATAATGTATATAAAGCAGATACTTTGAGGGGACATTCATTCATTCCTCCTCACCGCCATGAGCTGAATAAAGAGCATGAAATCACTTTGCGACTCTGAGTATATTTCACTGACAGTTGCAGGAGGGCAGAGTGTTGTGTTGCACCCAGGTCCTGCTTTGGGGCTTCCGAAGGGCATCCCACTGTGAGAACAAAATGCTAGACCAGATGCACCTCTGGCCTGAGTCAGCAGAGCTCTTCTTATGTGTTTGGGAACAGGTGGAAACTGATTGCAGGTCAGGGCCGGCCCACCCATGGGGCAATGTGAGGTGACCACCTCAGGCGGCAGGATTCAGAGGGGGCAGATCCGGCCTCCAAGGGATGCATCACCTGCTGCCGTCACCGCCCCCTCCTTGGAGAACGGATCTGCCACCTCCTCAGAAGCCTGCCACCGTTGCCTCTACAGCACCCTCTCCACAAACAGGAGACGCTGATGGTCTCCTCCCATCCCTACGGAGGAAATGGCAAGGGCTGCCGTCCGGGGCCTCCTGGGCTCTGAACCCTCCTGCCGTGATACAGAGCAGACCCCTTTCCCTCACCTCAACCTTTGGGGGAAGTTGATTTGATACCTAAAGGGTGGGGTTTAAATGCTTTGAATAAGAGATAAATAAAGACAGGTGCTGAGCAGTGGTGGAGCTACATGCTCAAGCACCGGGAGCGGAGAACAGGAAGGGGCGTGGCTGGTGCGCGTCCTGGGCGCATGGCGCACATCCTGGGGGCGTGGCGCGCTGCCCGTGGAGGCATGGCATGCGTCCTGGCGTGCATCGCGTCCCGGGGGTAGCCACAATGGCACGTGGGGCAGACTGCTCCCCCTGCCCTCTTCATCCGCCAGTGGCACTGAGACCCTTCCCTGAAGGAAGAAGAGCTCTCTCTTCAGTGACTGCCTCCAAGCCCCCCCCCCCCCCGCCACTAGATGCTCCTCTTTCGCAAGAACTAGGGGGGGGGGTTGTCCTTTGGAGATGGGGAGAAAGGTAGTGGAGGGCTATGGGTGCAATAGGGCGGCATGTGAGGCGCGTAGAGAAACCATTGACCCCCTGCTGGGGAGGCTTGCTGATCTCCCGGTAAATCAAAAATTTGTGTTTTTTTTATAATAATATTTATTCAGAGTTTAAGAGTTACAAAAAGAAAAAAGAACAATACAAAATACAAAAAGAAAAATACAACAACAACAGAAAAAAACAACAAAAAAATATGGAAAATGAAACATACATTCCCTTAAAAAATAAAAAGAACTGATTAAACTTTTACATATCTTTCTTCCTTTACCTGTTTCCTTGACCTCCTCTCACCTCCCAACTTTGTATTCTAATTCAAATCGTTATTTCAGCAAATCCTTCCAACCTTATTTTCATTTAAGGAATTTAATATAATATATTGTAATTTAACGTCCTCTCTTTCGTCAATTTCATCATCTCATTTTTACTTAATCCTTTATATCCTTTCTACCAAAACCACCTAATTTTCTTTTTCCAACATCTTTCTAACAGTCCTTAATTTTACAATATTTTTGAAGATATACTTTAAATTTTTTCCAATCTTCTTCTCCTGTTAGGCAAAGACCACAAGACGACCCGGATTGTCACTAGATTCTGTGCACAGATCTGTAGGCACAGACCATCCCCCAATTCAATCTAGTTTGTTAAGAAAATTCCCAAACCCGGATCCATGGGCGACTTTGGGTCATTTCTCTAAAGCAGTCTATTTTAAAGTTTCCATGTGTTTATATGTCTATCACACTTTTAAACTTAAAATCCATTGTTGTATATTGTTTTAAATGTTTGTTTTGCTTTTGGGATTGTAGTTCCATTTGTGTTTCTCAAGTTGGACTCTGACCGTAATAAATTTCATGAGTCAGGGTGGCATGTGCCCTGAGGACAGTCCTCTATTTGAAGATACCATCTCTTGGAAGGGCTTTCCGGTCCAAATCTAGTTTAAAGTTGGAGAACCCTAAGAATGGAGAGCGAGGACCAGCGGTGTAGCGTGGGTTGTCAGCACCTGGGGCAAGGCAAGTAATTTGCGCCCCCTAACCTGGGGCAAAGCAAGTAATTTGCGCCCCCTAACCCGGGGCAAGGCAAGTAATTTGCGCCCCTAACCCCTAACCTGCCGCCACTGCCAGCTTCTTCTTGCTGCTGCCTGGGCTGGGGTATTTACGGTAAGGTAGCCACGACGGCAGCGGCAGGTCCATGTCAGGTGATCTGAGGCAAGTTGCCGCTGGCGCTGCCGCCCAAACGACGCTGCTTGCCCAGAGGAGGAGGAGGGCAGAGAGGCGAGGAAAATGCAACATGGCCCAGCAGCTGCAGCAGCAGCAGCGGCGGCGGCGGGGCTGTGAGGAGGGGCTGCCTGGCGCGCCCTCCGCGGCCAGCGCTGAGAGCCGCTGCCTGCCGGACGCCTTCAGCCCGGACCTGCGCACAGCTCGTCGGTTCCGCGAGACATGGGGCTCTGCTACAGCCTGCGCCCGAGGCTCTTCGGCGACTCTGGAGGCGGCGAGCGTGCCCCCCCCAGATGTTGCACCCGGTGCGGCCGGCCCCCCCTGCACCCCCCACGCTACGCCACTGGCGAGGACATTAAGTTGCCCATCAATAGTTAGTTCCTGGACAACAGATGAGCAGATCACCAGGTCACAATCGTCCCCACTATGGAGAGAAGTGTTGCATTTCTATTTTAATTAGAGTAACTACAGGCAGCAACTGTTTTAGGTGCATACAATATGTGTGTGACTGTGTGACCGCATGCATTGCACTGGACCTGGAAGTGACCCAAAAACATCACAGAAATGTCACAAAAATGGGCAGGACAGGGCAGAGACAGGTGTTTCAGGCTTTTTCAAATATACGCAATTTCACATAAATGCAGGTGCCTTGGAAGGGAACCGCCACGTAAATTGGAAGCTGCCTGTATTTCTCAATATGCATCTGTAGAAATCATAGAATCATAGAATCATAGAATCATAGAGTTGGAAGAGACCACAAGGGCCATCGAGTCCAACCCCCTGCCAAGCAGGAAACACCATCAGAGCACTCCTGACATATGGTTGTCAAGCCTCTGCTTAAAGACCTCCAAAGACAGAGACTCCACCACACTCCTTGGCAGCAAATTCCACTGTCAAACAGCTCTTACTGTCAGGAAGTTCTTCCTAATGTTTAGGTGGAATCTGTACGCAAATTGTGCACAAATCTGTGCCCTTTTTTGTCTTTGGGAGCGCTGCTTAAGTGGGTGCAAGCAGGACTGAGGGTAGGACGCTGGCTTCGGTTGTGTTGACAACCATTTGGGTCGGGTGCTCTGCAGCCTTGAAATCTGCTTCCAGTTCTCACCCCCAGCCTTCATTAATCTATGGCAGCGGGTACCCTGCCAACCAGCCCTTGTCTGCAGAATCGGCAGCTTCCATGTCCTGCCAACCTTGATCGCATCCGAAGCTTTATCACCACTCAGTTTTATGGCACAAAGCTTTGGGCACAAAGCGAGGGAACCCGGGATGTTTCGCTGTTTGGGCAAAGGCTGGTAGATTGTCCGCCATCTGCTTCCAGATGTCCTTTTATGGCTTGCACTATAAAAATAAAAAACCATAGGATTTCCATCTGTTCCTGATAACTCCCCCCCCCCCCCGGTTTATAGGATGATACAACAGCCACTGCTTTATGCTTGACTGATAGAATCCCTTTGTTTAACAACGTCAAAGGCACAGAAAGACTCTGAACGGATCTAAGGGCATAAGGAGATCAGACAAGAGATCACTGAGTCCAGGATCTTGTTCCAGCCAAGTGCCTCCAGGAAGCCCTCGAGCAAGTTCCCAAAGCCCTCTCCATCATTTGTCTCCCAAATCCTGTATGCAGAGGTAAAATGCCTCTGAATACGAATGTTTCATTTACCTATAAAACTTAAAGCAGATTGTTATTATTCACCATTCATTGTGACACCACAATGTGAAAGAGGGCCGGCAACATGGATACAAGGGATGGCATTTTCTGAAAATTCTGGAATTTTATAAAAACACAGATTTATTTTCTAATTCCATCTCACTCCTTGATCTTGATGAAAAGCAAGTAGATTCCCCCCCCCCCCAGTTCCGGTAAAAATGCCTCCAGTTCTCAAATACTACAGTGGTACCTCAGGTTACATATGCTTCAGGTTACCTACGCTTCAGGTTACACACTCCACTAAGCCAGAAATAGTGCTTCAGGTTAAGAACATTGCTTCAGGATAAGAACAGAAATCGGGCTCCGGCGGCGTGGCGGCAGCAGGAGGCCCCATTAGTGGTGCTTCAGGTTAAGAACTGTTTCAGGTTAAGTACGGACCTACGGAACGAATTAAGTACTTAACCCGAGGTACCACTGTATATGCATTATAAAAATGCATCATTATATATATATATTGTATTGTGTGCATATTCACTCCGTGATTCTCAAAGCAAACAGCACATAAAAACAGATACATACAGCAATGCCTAGAACGGTTTTTAAATGCTTCAGTACTTATAAATACGTTGTTCTTGTTTTCGTCATCCATCTGTCTCAAGAGACAATGGAGTGCGTCTCCGGGGGTGAGGGCAAACTGCTGTGTTAGCAGCACCAAAGTGACCTCACTAAGGCTCAGTATAGATATAACACAGCAGAAATTTAACACAGCATGCCTCATGGCTGCGTGTGCGCACACATATGATTAATTGGGTTTTTTTATTTTTAAAAATCAAAAGACCACGCATGAGCAACTCGATGCAAGTCCAGGTGTTCAGTGCAAGCAGCAGTCCAATGCTGCAAAGCTCCTTTTGTGCAATTCCCTCCTCACACACAGACCATGTTAACCGCCTGCGTCTTCTTCTTCTTTACACATTGCAACTACAGTGGTACCTCTGGTTACGAACTTAATTCGTTCTGGAGGTCCATTCTTAACCTGAAACCAGAGAGCCAGTGTGGTGTAGTGGTTAAGAGCGGTAGTCTCCTAATCTGGGGAACCGGGTTCGCTTCCCCGCTCCTCCACATGCAGCTGCTGGGTGACCTTGGGCTAGTCACACTTCTCTGAAGTCTCTCAGCCCCACTCACCTCCCAGAGTGTTTGTTGTGGGGGAGGAAGGGAAAGGAGAACGTTAGCCGCTTTGAGACTCCTTCGGGTAGTGATAAAGCGGGATATCAAATCCAAACTACTACTATTCTTCTTCTTCTTCTTCTTCTTCTTCTTCTTCTTCTTCTTCTTCTTCTTCTTCGTAACCTGCACCTAATGGGTCCTCCTGCTGCCGCCACACCACCAGCCCGTGATTTCTGTTCTCATCCTGAAGCGAAGTTCTTAACCTGAGGTACTACTTCCGGCTTAGCGGAGTCTGTAACCCAAAGTGTTTGTAACCCAAGGTGTTTGTAACCTGAGGTAACTGTTATGTACTGAAGTTCTCACCCTGGGCCAGCAGGGGGATACTGTAGACAGTTTTCACTCAGGTCCACATATGCAAATAAGGGATAGAAAGTGACATTCAGTGATTGGATAGTTACAGAAAATGGTTACTGTTGCATTGTAGTGGAGCTCTATATAAGCAGGCTGGCTGAACCCTTCAGTTCAGTTCTGTTCTGGCCTGTGAATAAGCAAGAGCTGTTTGAAGAATCGCTGTGTCGTCTGATATGTTCACCCACAACTTAACAGTAACACTGTACTAAGCACCCTTTTTACCTTCCACCCAGCTATGCCCCCTTCTCTCTCCTTTTCTGTACCTCCTTGGCACCCTCATTTCCATCTTCACCCCACTTTCCCCCTCCACCCTCCTTCCTTTCCTCAACTTCTCCTTACACACAGCCCAACCCTGTTACCACGCCTTCTCCTCTGTCCTGTTCTGCATCCTCCTTTACACACACACACACACACACACACACAGTGTGATGATCTATGTCTTGAAGATGAACAACATTTCAATATTTTAATACTACAGACTACAGTTTGTCGGCAACATTTAGGGCACTAGTCTACTCCCCCTAGTCCACTGGCTGCAGGCCACTAGCCTGTTTCTTTGTTATTATCGTGCACCAAAAGCAATCCCTCTCATTTCAAGGGAGCGGGCAGAGAGGGGTGTGACTGAGATGTATTGCTCCTAACTCTAAAGTTACACCATCTTGTTCTCTCAGTAATCTTGCTAATGCCAAATTCGGTTTCACACCCTCAGAGGCTCCTGGGCTGCAAGGAAAGTTGCCTTCGAAAAAACGAAAGCTGCTCATGGTGGGGTTGGCGGCAACGGATTCCGACAATGCCGGAGGATATAATTGGGGCCCAGGGGGAAAAAAAGGTGCAGCACAAAAATATAAATAAATAAACGAAAATCCCTGGGCTCAGGCCCGCGTAATGCTAATGCATAAGTAATATCTCTAGTTCTTTTCGCCGGATACCTCCCGACAGCTCCACAAAATGATTTCCTTTTTCTTTGGCGGCACAGCAGATTGCAGGTGAACAGGACGCCTCGTGTGATGAAGCATCTGAAAGCATCTCACAAGAACGCTCTCAACAGCTTTCTCCAGCAAGGTGACACTAGAAAAGGAATCTTCCCTTTCATTCGGCGCCGGGCCCAAACGTTGCTAATGAGGAACCCGGACTCGGGTTGCCGCGGCAACGCTGCGCCCCCCCCCCATATTCGGGAAGCGAGCGCTCAGGAAGTCCTTTGCTCCTCCCGGGGAGTATCTCGCTCCAGGAACTGTGTCATTGCACTGCCTTCGCAGGATGGCTCCGAAAGGCTTGCCCAAAGGATAATTGCTTTCGGAGAGACGTTTCTGGCCTACATTGAGTGGAATGAGGACCTTCTGGCTGAGTTGAAAACAGGCAGGGACTCAAAGCAGGCTGGAAGGACCAAAGTAATCGGGAAGTGGTTGTATGGGGGGGGCGGGGAGAGTGCTTCTGGGGAACACCGAGATGGGGGCAGGAACCTAAAGCGGCAGCCTGAAATGTGTGCAGAGTCCTGGCATCCTGGCAATGCCAGGATTGAACCGGAGAACTTTTGCATGCAAGTCATATTTTCTGCCATTGCATGTGCCCTATTTTTCAGCTGATGCTGCTTATGGGATGCAAACTTCCAGTCTTTTGCACGGAGACCTGGACCTCCTGTCTTCCCCCGTCTTCTTTAACTCTTTGGTTCAAGTGGCCAGCAGCAAAATGCACTGCCAGTGAGACTGCAGAAGCCCACCAAAGGCAAGTTTGCGTCATGGGCCTGAGTCTTCCAAGTACCTAGCAACTTTCCTGAAGGGCAGTCCCATGACACGATGAGTCACATCTACCCCAAACCTGCTCTATCCAACTCCGAAAGATGCGCCAAATGGATGTACAGACTCTGCAGCGCACACTGCCCATCTCCTTGCAGAACCCACAGTGGCACCCTTTACCATTTTCACAGCCAGGGCGCCAACACTGAGCCAGAGGTCCCTTGTTGGTTTCTGTTTCTCACTGAGCAGCTGCTTGCAAGTCACAGGACTGTGTTTACATTCCACAGTCCAGATACTGTTGGATTCTCACAGGAAAGGGAGATGGGATGTGACGTTTACTGTTTTCCTGTTTCCTTTTGTTACGGCTAAAATCTGGGTGCGAGGCTGCTCTGCCACCCAGCTCATCGGACTAAGTCCGTGGGTCCCTGCGGAGGAAAATGAGCTCAGCCGGAGACAGGAGCAAGCAGCAGAAGATCCAAGTTTATTGCGCAACAGGTTCAAGGCGAGATTGAACAGTGAGAAAGGGGTGACATGAGTTTTTGAAACTCCCTCCATGTCCCAGAATACAGTGCAAAACACATCATGAATACATTAAAGAGAGGTTTGGTTACACAGATTACATCATGAATATATTAAAGGGAGGTTGGGTTACACAGATTAACATATGGAGGAGGGAGGGGGGAATATGCAGAGTCGGAGATATGCGCAGATAAACACTTCCTGAGTATTGGAGATGAGAAGACAATGGTCCAGTCTGCCACCTGACATTGCCTGGAGGAAAGGCTGATCAGAGCGATTTGACTGGATTAGGGTCTTGACACCTTGAGGGATTATGGAGGACAGGGGAGGGGTGATGGAGTCCTAGAGAAATTGAGCAAATATATTGTAGCGAAGAAGGTGAAGAAGACATGCCCCCCCCTTCCGTAACACTTTGTTCTTTCGTTTCCTTTGTTCAGTTGCTCTCTGCTTCTCACAGAGAGGAGATGTATATTTCTTTGCTCTCTGCGTAGCTTAGTAATAAAGCATAGCAATGTAGCATCATACTATCTCATCCTTCCACTGTGGCGTTGTTTTAATGCTCTGCTGGGTGGGCTCAAAGGAAGATGAGCTTTATCAGCTCAGACGACCGGAGCTGAAATTCCAATATCTCTCTGGGCCACGTTTCTCCTAACTTTCCAGGTAAGCATTCTTTTTGCAGGTAATATATGGGTACGGGCAGTCAGTAAAGAGACAGAGTGGAGCACCAGTTTGCAAACCTGAAGGCTGAAGGCTCGTGGCAGCATCCCAAGGCCCACATTTCCACGGAGATTGGAATACATGAAATTCACACTCAGAACCCATGCACTCCACAGGTCTGTTGACTGGCTCGAATAACAATGTGACTGCAATCGGGATATAAAAGTTGCAAGATTAGAAAGCTAATACATTCCCTGATTTCAGTCAGTAAAGAATGCTGCTTTGCATTTGTGTGTGTGTGTGTGTGTGTGTGTGTGTGTGTGTGTGTGTGTGTTGTTACAAGTTGGGTGTGTTGTTACAAGTTGGGTGTCGAGCAGTGGCAGTCACCCAAGGTCTGTGGTCCTTTGGAGAATTGAGACATGGCGGAGACTGCTGTAGCTTTAAGAAATGTGGTTTATTCACCTATTTGCGCCTTCCATCAGCATGGAGGGAGTCCAGAGCGTGCAGCACGGTCATCTCAAGAGGGACCCGTTCCCCACAGCAGTACAGCACTTGAGACCAAGGTGGAATCTAGACACATATTTAAAAAATAACGGTTTTCTTAAGCGTTTTTAAAATATATATTGAATTTGCCATAAGCTCACAATCACCATCTAGCGTCACATTTGTATAACGCACTTACAACTTTATAGTTGCAGCTGTAGAGCTGAGTCCCAAGGCATTTTTCACTGCCAGACTTCAGCCAGCCTGCCCAAGATGGAGTTCACTCCCTTCTTCTTCCCAGCACACCTTGCTGAAGACTCACTTTTCCAGTCACATCGCACCCACTTACCCTGGTGATGTTCTGTCTGCCCAGGCGCAAGACTCCTCTTAAACGGACCATCATGTTGCCGTCATTGTTCTTCAGGCACCTCCCCATGGAACTGCGATTGTGAACTATAGATTTGGAAGGGACCCCGAGGTTCAACTAGTCGAACCCACTGCAATGCAAGCATACGCATCCTCATACAGGGATTGAACCTGCAACCGTGACATTATCAGCACCACACTCTAAACAACTGAGCTATCCAGCTGCTGTTTTCTGCTTTAAAAGGGTGGCATGGCAAAGTCATTTATCTGATTTCTCAATCCATTAAGGTAAAGGGACCCCTGACCATTAACTCCAGTCGTGGACGACTCTGGCGTTGTGACGCTCATCTTGCTTTACTGGCCGAGGGAGCCAGCGTACAGCTTCCGTGTCATGTGGCCAGCATGACTTCTTGTGAACCAGAGCAGCGCATGGAATCACCGTTTACCTTCCCGCCGGAGCGGTACCTATTTATCTACTTGCACTTTGACGTGCTTTCAAACTGCTAGGTTGTCAGGAGCAGGGACCGAGCAACGGGAGCTCACCCCATCACGGGGATTCGAACCGCCGACCTTCTGATCGGCAAGTCCTAGGCTCTGTGGTTTAGACCACAGCGCCACCCGCGTCCCTCTCAATCCATTATCGGCATGTAAATACGCAACAGCTGTGTTCACACCTGGCTGGGCACTGCTGCGTCAAAGGAGATGGGTGGGAAGCCGCCCAGGGCATGGAGGTATGTAATGTCTTCCACTGACCCAGCATTCTCCAACCTGGAGCTCTCCAGATGTTTTGGACCACAACTCCAATCAACCTCCAGTTGGGGGAAGCTGAGCTGACTGTGCTGAAGCCTGTGTGCATGGATGTGCCACGTGGATGCTATGATCTGAAGCAGCTCCCTAAATCTAAACCATTTAGAGGCCATTGCAGCTAAAATGCAACTGGGCACCGTTTCAGATATTGACAGATTTTTCAGAACGTATTAGTCCAAATTCACAAACAGTTCCAGATGATCCTTTTTGACATTTATCTTCAAAGGATGCCTTAGAAGCAACTTCAGTCTTGAGAACAGGTGTGGGAGTTTTTGCCAAGCTAAACTCTCCCCTCTCAACCACACACACAAAATCTGAAGCTCTGTCATCATTCTTCACAGGGAACGCCCCAAAACAACCTTATAATTAAGAGAATGTGAAGTTGAATGAGGAACTTTGTATGGAGACACAATTGGAGAGCTGTCCGCTGATTGAAGAGCTTATAGCTGATTAAGCAACTTCCTTTCCCCTAATTAATTAATGGTTCAATTTACATTAATTTGCACATTGCCAAAAGTTTGACACAACTACCTTTTCAAGGGACAGAAAGAAAAGGCCAAAAACTTACAATTTAATACATAAAAGTTACCACTCCTCTTTCTTAAATATCCTTAATATTTCTTCGTTGTCCTCTTAGCTACTGTACCATGAAAATAAATAAAAACATTATTTAAAAAGAAAAGAAAAGAAAAGAAGATGTTTCATGAGAAGTTCACCAGAACCAAAACAGCCCCAGTAAATATAAGTGCACCCTGAAATCTCGCTCCCCAATAAAGTTTACCTTCATTGCTTAACAATGGGCCCCATAAAACTTCCTCCTGTGCCTTTATATTGAGGCTGACCATTGTTATTTTTCAAGTGCTTTAAGAAAAAATAAAATAAAAGCAGACCCCACAAATCAATCAGCTAACAGTTTCGTTGGTTGACCCACTAAGCCAATTTGGAGAGGCGTCCCACTTGGAAGAAACATCTCACTGGAGCTAATAGGGTCTGTTGTAAAGCTTGCAACCCACCCACTGGCTCCAATTAATTCCATCTCAACCACATCCTAAAACATCCCTTTCCACGTTCTTATCAGTGGGGGTAGGGATGAAAACCAGACTATTTTCAGATGGGATTCAATCACATGCTGGCAAATTCAGGTTGAGCAGTTAGAGTAGACCGGGAGGACTTGCACAACAAAACGCTGCTTCCCTGAAAGATGCTCACTGCAAACAAATCTGAAGGAATGCCCATTAAATAGCCGGCGTTGTCTAATCCCCTTGCAAATAAATCAGGGTGAAAGCTTAATAAACAGGTCGCCCTAAGTTAGCACAATAGATGGTTTTAAGCAACTAACTCTTCTGCAATTCCTTAGTCCTGCCAAATTGGAGGTGGAGGGAAAGGATAATGATAGACAGCTAAACCATTTGCTCGCATTCTGCGCTGCTTCATCATAAATGTTTTATGAAGGTCCTCAATCCCCGGAAGAAAAGAGTTGTCGCTTCAATTAAAGAGAACACTATCGGAATTAAAAACTGGTCATTAATTAAGAGTTCTCATTTAACCCATGAATCAATGAGCGTGTCTGCTTTCTTTTTCTTTTAAGAATATTCTGAACTGCATCACATTGAGGATGCATGTATGCTATAGTAGTCAAAGCAGTTGACTACGCCTACCCCTGCCCCTGCCCCTGCCCCCGCCCCCGCCCCCGCCCCCTGAATTCTGGGAACTGTAGTTTGTTAAGAGTACCCCACCTTTCCTCCAAGTTGCTCAGGGTGGCCATCCTTAGGGACTTCACTCTGGATTTTCATAGGGTTTGCTCCTAAGCCTTTTCTTCTGCTGAAGATATCCCACAAGGAGGTGGAGGTTAAGGACCAGAGTTTTCTGACTCCTAGATGGGCCGCCTTCCCAGGTTGATGAGCCCCATCTGCCCCTCGCTTCCCTCTACCACACATACTGCCTTCTTGACCGTTGGACCCACTACTAGTCTCATCCGCCAAAGAGTTTCTTCACATGCAGGGAAGTCCCTAACTCACCGAGGGTTTGAGACCCATCAGCTCCCCTCACCTGGTTTAGCCAACCAGTCGAAGCTGTTTCTTGGGCTGTGGCCAATGTCGTGTGCTGACAACATCTAGGAGCCACAGGTGAGAGCTGAGTGCAGGTAGACAAACTGCCCCAGGACTTTGACCCTACTAGATATACTAACCACCTCCTACGTAAAGGGACCCCTGACCATTAGGTCCAGTCATGACCGACTGTGGGGTTGTGGCACTCATCTCGCTTTATTTGCCGAGGGAGCCGGCGTTTGTCCGCAGACAGCTTCCGGGTCATGTGGCCAGCATGACTAAGACGCTTCTGGCGAACTAGAGCAGCGCACGGAAACGCCGTTTACCTTCCCGCTGGAGTGGTACCTATTTATCTACTTGCACTTTGACGTGCTTTCGAACTGCTAGGTTGGCAGAAGCTGGGGTCAGACAACGGGAGCTCACCCCGTTGCGGGGATTCGAACCGCCAGTCTTCTGATCGGCAAGTCCTAGGCTCTGTGGTTAAACCCACTGCACCACCCGCGTCCCTAACCACCTCCTAACACCCCACAAACCCTAAGATGCAAAAAACCCACTGGAAATGCCAGAAACCTCTTAGATGTTTTCATTATGTGCTGTAGAGGCAAGCCACTGAGACAGCTTAAAAGCTGCTTGCCTCTTCAGCAGTGCAAAGGGAGCGGAAACTTCTGCAAATGGAAACAAGATGAATAACTTAGGGTGGGCTTTGGCCCTTTTAGAGTAGGGATGGGGAACCCGTGGCACTTGGGATGTTCCCGCACTTTGTCCTGACTGGCTGAGGGTGATGGAATTGGAATTGCAGGACCACAGATCCTCCATCTCTGCTTTGGAAGCCATAATTACACTTGAGCACTCTGTTTTAACTCTGGGTTTTATGACGTTTCAAGCTGTTTTACCACAGACTTTTATTGCCGTTGCTTCTTTTATATATTGCTGTTGCTGTCATCTGGTGTTTTGCTGCTTTAGCAGCCTACCTCAAACGACGTGAGCAAAGGCAGGACAAAGAAAGCAGGCCACCCCATCACACCGTTTCTCCCCACACAAGCCTGCAGAGAAGGTGCATGGAACTGGCAGAATGGTTATATTTATCAATATAACCGATTGGAGAAACTGCAACTGATTCTGGCAGGGAAGCATCTTCCACATCTCCTGAAATGTGGGATATGAGCAGGGCCAGATTTAGGTTTGAGGAAGTCCTAAACTACTGAAGGTAATGGGGCCCTTTATATGTCCAGCTGTCCTTTGTCAACAACAAATTGTCGCTGTTTTTTGCATTTAAATATATGCTATATGGTAATTTATGGACCTAATAGGTATCTAAAGCCATTTACACATAACAGATAGGAGCCTACACAACACAAAACACTGTTGCTGTATGTAGGTCTTATTTTATTTGTTTTTTGTCTTACATTTTGGAAATGCACATCGTTGTTTTTTTCCTTTAAATTTTTTTGGGGCCCTAAGCTCAGGGGTCAGCAACCTTTGTCAACCATGGGCCAGTCCACCGTCCCTCAGACCATGTGGTGGGCCAAACTATATTTATTTGGGGGGGTGTGAACGAATTCCTATGCCATTAATTCCATTAATTCTATCAATGTTTAATGGCTTTTAAATGATTGGTCCCCCCTTTACATTCTTAGCTGTTCTTAGTTTTTATCTGTCAGGGGGAAAGGCAGTGTGTAAATAAATATATAACAGCAGCAGCAACAACATCTAATTCTTCCCTGTAAGGTGGAAAAAGGAATCCCTCCCCGCAAAAAAATCGAGTTCAGGTCCTTCCAAAAGGTAAAAGAAAGAGAAAGGAGGAGGAGCTTGAAAGAGAACTGAGGCTTGTAAATAAATTATTATTATTATTATTATTATTATTATTATTATTATTATTATTACCCCGCCCTCCCCGGCCAGGGCTGGGCTCAGGGCGGCTAACATCAAAATATATAATACGTTAAAAACATAAAGTCAAGCAATCAATTAAAATACAGCTTAAAATCAGATTAAGATCAAAATAAAATCTGATGGCAACCCACGAATTATAACTACAGTATAGGGGATGGGGACATTAAGTGCTCACCAGGCCCAGCTGTTTGTGCTGGTCTTATATAGGCCGGTCAGGGTCTTATAAAAGGATCTTACGAAAGGAGGATCTTATAAAAGGAGGGGGGTCAGACTGGGCCCCGACCAAAGGCATGGCGGAACAGCTCCACCTTGCAAGCCCTGCAGAAAGATGTCAAATTCCGCGGGGCCCTGATCTCTTGCAGCAGAGCGTTCCACCAGGAAATGCATTTATTCCCCATCCCTCTCCTTAGGTTCCCAAACTAGACATTATTGCGCTTGTTCAGTGTGGCTTCTTCTCTGAAGACCCACAAAAAATGAGGGCTCCTGGCTCTTTTGGAGCTTGCATGAGGCTCCGGCTTAATCAACTAACTTAGAATATGCACCTTTTTACGACAACTGCAAAACGGAGCTGAAATCAGCTAAGGCAGAAAATATTGCCCCCTGGAAGAAAATGCAGCAGAAGACAAAGCCTGTATATATCTGTATATATTTTACGATGCAAATGGAAGGCTCGGGCTTCCAACGTACTGAATTATTTCCGTTTCTGCCTGGCAGAAATCTAAAACCTCTCGGCATTTTTTATTCAGCCTCTCAATTATTCCCGTTCCTTCTCTGTCATGCCGAAAAGGGAGTGGCAGCAGAGGGAAAGAAAAGCGAGGGGGGTCAGCATCGAGAGATGCTTTGGCGGAAGGTTTGGGGGGGGGGCTTTTTCAACCCCCACCCTCTTCCTGCTTGAGAAGCTGCAGGGAGACTTATAGCTCAGGTCAGGCAATGTTAACAAACCACCCTGAGATTCCACCTGGAATGTTTAAGACAATAAAATTGGGGGGGAGAGAGAGACACCCCAAATATTCCACCTGGTATTTTTGGCAGGTAAACATCCACTGCCTTTTTGACAGTCCTGTTTACTTCTTCCAGAGAAGGTTCTTCAAAACTGCCTGTGTTTAATGGGCCGGGGGGAGGAACTGTTTGTTTTTAAGGGCTTGTTTTTAAATTTTATTTTCTTAGGACCATAGAGCAGCCAACCTCCCGCATTTGCTCAGGAAAGGAATAATGCCTTTTAAGCAAATCCTGGTTGGTTGCACACACGTACATACGCGCAAGTGGCAATTTAAGAAGAAATACCTGTCAGTGTCGGAATATATTTACTGCGCATTAGCTTTGAAGAACTGCAGGATGCGTTTTTTCCCCTTACCAAGTTTTGCCTTATGTAGAATGTAGCACATGAACTGAGGATATGCGGACGGCAAAAAGGCTGCGCCAACGAATTCATCTTCTCCTGGTGATTGATATATATATATATATATATATATATATATATATATATATATATACCGGTATATATATGCTGACAGAAGCAAGAATTCCTCTCTAACGGGAGGGGGAGACACGGCACCATCAAAGCAAAACCTTTGACAGCTGCCAAGGAATCCCAGCCGATTGCCTCCTTTGCATCAAAAGGAAGGAAGGAAGGAAGGAAGGAAGGAAGGAAGGAAGGAAGGAAGGAAGATATTAGCCTGTACGCAGGGTAGCCTGACTGCTGCAGAGAGCTGTTTCATGCCACTGTTACAGAGTAGGAAACATGGACTCCATTGCTAGGGCAGGGGTCAAGAACCATTTATTATTACTATTATTATTATTATTATTATTATTATTATTATTATTATTATTATTATTTATATGCCGCTCATCTGACCAGGTTGCTCCAGCCACTCTGGACAGCTCCCAACAAAATATTAAAAGCACGAAAAAACACCAAACATTAAAAACTTCCCTGAACATATCTTCTTCAGATACCTTCTAAAATTTGTGTAGTTGTTTATCCTCTTGAGATCTGATGGGAGGATGTTCCACAGGGAGGGCGCCACTCCCAAGAAGGCCCACTGCCTGGCTCCCTGTAAGTTTGCTTCTCGCAGTGGGGGAATGGCCAGAAGGTCCTCGGAGCTGGACCTCAGTGTCCGGGTTGAATGATGGAGGTGGAGACGCTCCTTCAGGTATACTGAGCCGAGCCCATTTAGGGCTTTTAAGGTGAGCACCAACACTTTGAATTGTGCTCAGCCTGAGAGCCACATTCACAAGTGTGAATTTCAGCTTTCCAGGGAGGATAGAGAGGGATGTTCAAGTCTGTGCAGAAGCTAGCCTAGGACTGACTCAGCTATACATCTGCAAATAAAACATTTTGAATGTGTTGTAAAGTGCAATATACAATTCTGGCACTAGATGGCGAGTGTGAGCTATAGCAAATTCAATGCATTTTTCAAAACAGTTTTTTTTATATATATAAAAAAAGCATTTTCACAATGTTTTAAAAATGTGTATAGATTCCACCCTAGTGTGCATGCAGGGGATTAGGAAGCCAAAAGCCTAGAAGGCAAATGCAGCCCCTCAGCGACTGTCCCTAAGCCACACCCCTTGCCAGTCCAGCTTTGTATCTTCCTGAAGGGTTTTTGCCTGGCTGAACCATGTCCTTGACCTCTGGCCATGCATCCTGCTTACCTGACGGAGGATAGAAAGGGGTGTGTGAGTGAATAAACCTGCCTGCTGCACAAAATTAAAAGGCACACTTATTGCTTGCTTCATTTTTGCTTTTAGCCCCGCCTACCACTGGCATGTAGCCATTGAAGGGACAAAGCTCCCTGGCTCCTCTTAATAAATAAATTGTGGGACAAAGAACTAGATCATCCCTGGGGTCCATGGGCTGTGGGGTACAGCAATAAAATCGCTAGCACGTTTGCAAAGCTAAGCAGGGTGTGGTGTGGTTTCATATTGGATGGGAGACAGCAAGTTGAGATTCCTGTATTGCAGGGGGTTGGACTAGAAGACTCTCAGGGTCCCTGCTATGATTTAGTCCAGCATCCTATTCTCACAGTGGCCCACCAAACGCGTGTGAGAAGCCTGTGAGCGGGACATGAGGCTATGAGTCCTTTCCAGCTCTACAATTTTGTGATCTCAGAGATCCATATCCCAACTTTCAGAGCATCCCTAAACATCACAGGCTTAGTCCATGCTGTAGCTGTGACTCCGGTTTTATTCAAGAAACAATAAAGCTGGTTCTGGTTTCAAACCCGGTCCACAGCGTCAGACTACGCAGCCTCCCCGGGGTGGAGAGTTTCGCCTGTGGATGTGCTCTGCGAAGGAGCACAGTTCCTTGTTCCTGTCGCATCTTGGCCATCTGGAAGGGATATGGAAATAAGACTTTGGCTGCGTTCCCCCTCCCCCATCCGCTTCCCTCTACAAAAGTTTGCAAAAGCAGACTCCACACAAGAAGGGACACATAATCCGAAGTGGCTCATAAGCAGTGCAAAAGGGGAACAGCTGTGCATGCATGCATCTGTACACACACACACACCATGTGAACACACATAAAGCCCCACATTTTGATCTGGCTGTTGCAGAAATCAGATGAAGGGTCAACGGCTATAACACTCAAGTGGTCCACGTAGATACTTTCTGAACTGTAATTTTGGAATATATTATTAGGGTTAGGATGGCCAGGTCATCACTGGGGCTCCTGAAGTTTTAACAGTTCGTGGGGAGAGAGGGGATTTCAGCGGATGTAACTTGGAGGACAAGCTGAAATCCTTTCTGCTACACGGCTATTAATGGTGTGCAAAACCCATCCTCTCAGTTAAAACGATGGACTTGCCTCCCACAGGAGACAGCGATAGCCATCAACCTAAGTGGTCTGTTTCGTGCTGCATTTTATGCTCTGAACTGCCCTGAGCAGTGCTTTTTTCCAGCAGGAGTGCAGTTTCGGCACCTCTCAGGTGGGCGCCATTGCAGGCCAACATTCACCCCACCTTCTTGCTTTTACATGCTTCTAAGAAGCCCAAAATGACAATTTCAAGTCCATACAGAAGCTGACCAGCATGTGCGAGTCGACACATTTTTAGATCTAGAATTCCACCTAGCTCCTGGCCACTCCTGGATGCGATCGGACAGGCTACGAAGCAGAACCTATTTCCCATATAGCGGTGGCAGGCTTTCAGCTTCCCACCCAAGCCTCTATCATTGCACATGTGCACATTTGCGCTAGGGCCCTTCCGAGCTGCCCTAGCCATCTACCTGAATCTAAGAGACCAAGGGAGATGGGGGGGCGCATTTATTTGACCTGCACCAGAACCAGGGGCGACCCCCCCCCCAAACCAGCTTGGGAGACAGCTTGCTGTAGCTTTTAGCACCTTTGCAGGCAGTGAATGCAGCTGTTGTTAAACCAGCATCTGTTCAGATGACTTAAAGTAACAACTTCATAGTGAGTTCTGGCACCTTTATTATTTTTGAAAAAAAGCACTGGCCCTGAGATCTTCTGATGAAGGGTGGTATACAAATGTAATAAATGATGGTGATGATGATGATGATGATGATGATGATGATGATGATGATGGCGATGATGATGAATATTCAACAAATTCACAGAAGAGAAGATTATCAAAGCCATGATGGAGGGAGATGCTTCTGAATACTAGTTTCTGGGAACTGTAGGAGGGGAGAGTTACTCTTGTGTTCAGATCCTGCTTGCTGGTTGATGGACTAGATGGGTAATTGGTGCGATCCAGCAGGCTCTTCTTATGTTCTTCCATTCATCGCCCGCTGTGATATTTTCACCTGTCTCTTGTTATGGCCAGTACAAACAAATTGCCTTCCCACTCATACCAGGGCAAAGGGCAAGACTGGCCATTTCTCAGCCCAGGAAGCTGACTTGTGCAAAGTTTACAAACAGGAAAGAGGCAACTGCTTGAGCATCAGGCAATTTGCAGCCACGGTCTGCCGCCACACCCACCTGGTCGCGCCATCGGGCACAGGGGGCCATGCTCCAAGCTTAAGTAATGAAGGGAGGTTATGGTTCAAAGTATTTCTGCTATTGTTAATGAGCCTCTTACTCCAGAAGAACAGCCTGGCCTCCCTTCCCTTTCAAATGCAAATGTTCCCCTTGTGAGATGCTTTTGCTCACAGAGTCTCTGAGTGCTGACTTTTAATCAATCGAGTGGAGGGGGGCAAATAATACACGCAGGCATGCTAACGGAGAAAAAGAGCCTCTGAGGACTGGGCTTCCTCTAAATAAATCAATGGTGGGAGGAAGAACACATGCAGATTGGTTTAGTCACAGCAAAGGAACCCATTTGTTTAACTAGATATTCAGTTTTGATATATACAAAGGATGCAATTGGGATGGAGTTGCCTCCTGCTAAAGCACGGCTCAATAATTCACGGGCAGAACTTGGCAAAAGGTTCGTTTTGGACCTCCTCCCACATCCAACCCTGGGTTTTTTTGCACACTCCATGTTCCCCTGATGACATCATCCAAATGTGCAGTCTGGTTGTTAAGAATACAACGGAGACCTCTGAGACTCTCAGCGTTCTCCACTTTCTTCTGAAATGCAAGTTCCTAGTCCTTAGGAGGCTTTAAATTTTTGCGGGTTGGGTCTGTTGAAATCTAAGTAGCTGGGAGTGGAATGATAAATCAGACTTAAGGACAGGAAGGAACCTGACCTGCCGTGTCCACAGTTGGCATCCATCTGTCTTGAGATGCACTGGAGTAGGCCTCCAAGAGTGAAGTCAAACTGCTGTGTTAGCAGCAGACAAGTGACCTCCCTGGGGTGCAAGCCTGGGCAGCGTGTCTGGAGGTCCTGAGCTGCCCAGCCGACAAGACTCCCCTTTTGGCCTCACTGATGGGGTCCAAAGGAAAGCAAAGCAAGACGTTTGGCACCAACCTGGCTGAAGGAATTGCCGGAAGGAGGCACACAAGGTACCATCCTCCCACCTTAGGGACTCCACTCCGCATTTGTGTAAGGCTTACTCCTTAGAGTTTTATTCTCCCGAAGATATCCCACAAGGCAGTGGAGGTTTAGGATCAGAGTTTTCCTTCTCCTAGATGGGCTCCCTTCCCAGGTTGATGAGCCCCACCTGCCCCTCACTTCCCTCTAACTCACACACAGAAACTGCCTTCTTGACCGTTGGACCCACTGCTGATCTCATCCACGCAATCCTCTGGAGAGTGTCCTCACATGAAGTCGAATTCCCTAACTGAAAAACCTACACTGGCTCCCAGTACGTTTCTGAGCACAATTCAAAGTGTTGGTGCTGACCTTTAAAGCCCTAAACAGCCTCGGTCCAGCATACAGTGGTACCTCGGGTTAAGAACTTAATTCATTCTGGAGGTCCATTCTTAACCTGAAACTGTTCTTAACCTGAAGCACTACTTTAGCTAATGGGGCCTCCCGCTGCTGCTGCTGCCATGCCGCAGGAGCATGATTTCTGTTCTCATCCTGAAGCAAAGTTCTTAACCCGAGGTACTATTTCTAGGTTAGCAGAGTCTGTAACCTGAAGTGTATGTAACCTGAAGAGTATGTAACCCGAGGTACCACTGTACCTGAAGGAACGTCTCCACCCCCATCGTTCTGCCCGGACGCTGAGGTCCAGCACCGAGGGCCTTCTGGTGGTTCCCTCCCTGCGAGAAGCCAAGTTACAGGGAGCCAGGCAGAGGGCCTTCTTGGTAGTGGCACCCGTCCTGTGGAACGCCCTCCCACCAGATGTCAAAGAGAAAAACAATGAACAGACTTTTAGAAGACATCTGAAGGCAGCCCTGTTTAGGGAAGCTTTTAATGTTTAATAGACTATTGTATTTTCATATTCTGTTGAAAGTCACCCAGAGTGGCTGGGGAAACCCAGCCAAATGGGCGGGGTATAAATAAAAAAATATTTATTATTATTACTATTACTACTACTACTACTACTACTAACTCACTGAGGGTTTGAGACCCATCAGCTACCCTCTGCTGGTTTAGCCAGCTGTTGAAGTTGTTACCTGGGGGGGGTCACTGCCACATGCTGACAATAAAAGAGCCACAGGTGAGAGCTGAGTGGTGGGTGGGGACCAAAGGCAGACAAACTACCTCAGAAGGAGCATGGCAGGTCCCCCCCCCCACCAGAGGCACTACCCCTCCCCTAACGCCCCATACACCATCAATCAGTTCAGTTAGCATCTTGATACAAACCTACCTAATTTGCACTTCCTGAAACAATGCATGATCTAAAACTGCAACCATCCTCCTGCATTGACACCTCTACGAATTTCGCAATGAAGCTCTCCAACCCAGAAATGTCAACATAACTGCATATATTCAGCAGTGTTGTGCATAAAAAAAACATGCATTGCATTAGGTGGGACTGCTTGTGAAAATGATATTGTAATGGTTCTAGGGGTTGCTCGTGCGTAAATCGGCACCACACCTGGCTGGGTTGCCTGAGTGAACCCTTTCTGTCCAGACAGCCACTCACCCATGGCTGTCTCAATCGCTGGCAGAATCCGTCAGTGGGTGTTTCTTGAACTTCTTCCAGCAAAGAAGTTCTTTGACGCCCAGTCTCCTCCTACTCTCCCTGCGCGGAAGCCTTCTGCGCAAGGAGGGTGTGGGCAGCGGAGGACCCGTGCTCTCCCCGCTGGTCTCCGGCAAGGAGTCATGGAGCCACCTCGCCGATTCCCCCATCTGCCCCCCTTCTCCACTGGTGCTACGCTGATTTCCTTCCCCAGAAGATGGGCTGCTTCTCTCCCTCCCGGGACGCTCTCCGGAATCCCTCTGGAGCCCTCCCTCTCCCTCTGGCTCTGATGGCAGTTCCCTGACAGTTGTTATTATTAGCCAAAGTTGCATAGAATAATGTGTATTCTAGGAGAGACGTATACCAAAATGCAGGTGGGTTTCCACGAATAAAATAAAAAATGTCAGATTTAAAAAATGGACAGCTTCGCCTGCCCCAGTCCCCAGCGTACTCTGTCGCCTCTCTAGTTCACCATTCTGTTCTCACAGTGGCCAACCAGATAACTCTGGGAAGCAGGGCCTGCATGGGCCATACGGCCTCCAAGGATTGAGGGGAAACAGAGTCAACATGGCTAGTAGCCATCAAGATAGCTGCATCCTCCATGAATCTGTTGAACCTACTTTTAAAGCCATCCAAGCCATGGGAGCAAATTCCATTGTTTTAACCAATATGTGGAATAGTATTTAAATCTGTCTGTCCTGTATCTTCAAACATGCAGCTACAATGGATGTCCACAATTTCTAGTGCTATGAGAGAGGAAGTTGGTGGTGGAGGAGGAAATCTCTATCCATATTCTTCATGCCGTGCATAACTTGATAAACTTGTATCAGTCTTATAAACTTGGCTGGAGAAAGAGGTTGGTTTTTTCCAGGTGGTTTGTGAAAGATTGTTCCCTGTTTGACAATGTATACTATCTTCCCATTTCATCTCTGGAAAACGGGTTTGGCAGGTGCAATGAATGAAATCGGGTCTTTGTGAGGTTATCAATAGTTTGCATTGCTAGATGGCATACAAGCCACCTCAGCCTGATTTAAAAGTGACCACTTTTGTTTTGAATGCCAAAAGAAAAAAAATATTATGTATTGGAATTCTATGTGAAATTTGTGGAGATTTAAGGAGAGCTGTGGGATATGAATTTCAGAATTCCAACTGCAGGGTAAACCAGTTAAGCTTGTCCATGAGTGCAGTGAGTTTGCTTTCACACTTAAGCATCAGCTGTTATTTTTAGACCAGTCGACAGCAGTCTCTATCCATTAACACCCTGCATTTTCCTATCCATATGTTGGGTTCAGCCGAAGCCCACCTTTGTCAAAGGTTCCAGCAAGCCCACATGGATTTAAAATGAAGAGCTCAGACAGATTTGCAAAGAGAAACCCATCGATGTTGTGGCCTAGACCACTGTTGTGGCATAGAATCATAGAATTGTGGAGTTGAAGGGACCACGGGGGTCATCTAGTCCAACCCCCTGCAATGCAGGAATATCAACGGAAGCATCCATGACAGATGACCATCCAACCTCTGCTTTGAAACATCCAATGAAGGAGAGTCCACAACCTCCAGAGGGAGTCTGTTCCACTGTGAGAGCCAGTGTGGTGTAGTGGTTAAGAGAGATAGACTCGTAATCTGGGGAACCGGGTTCACATGCAGCTGCTGGGTGACCTTGGTCCAGTCACACTTCTTTGAAGTCTCTCAGAGATATTTGAAGGTGGCTATCATGATGATGATAGAAGAAGGCTGATGACTGAAGAATTGATGCTTTTGAATTATGGTGCTGGAGAAGACTCTTGAAAGTCCCATGGACTGCAAGAAGATCAAACCTATCCATTCTGAAGGAAATCAGCCCTGAGTGCTCACTGGAAGGACAGATCCTGAAGCTTGAGGCTCCAATACTTTGGCTCCCTGGAAAAGACCCTGATGTTGGGAAAGATGGAGGGCACAAGGAGAAGGGGACGACAGAGGATGAGATGGTTGGACAGTGTTCTCGAAGCTACCAGCATGAGTTTGACCAAACTGCGGGAGGCAGTGGAAGACAGGAGTGCCTGGCGTGCTCTGGTCCATGGGGTCACGAAGAGTCGGACACGACTAAACAACAACAAATCATGATGGTGATAATGATGATGAATTACCCACCCTTCACGCTAAGTTCCCAGGGCAGACACAATATTAGAAACAATTTGAAAACAACTTTCAATCACAAAAAGATAGGTCCTTAAAATATGCACCAGGTAAAGAGATGCATCTCAGAAGCTGCATCATGTTATGTCAGACAACCTCTGAAGGATTCTGGGTAAAAAGATGACCAGCTGCTATAAACACTTTCTCTCCGGTGTCATCAACCCAGCCAGCCCCGAGTGAGGCGATGAGGTCACTCGCACGCGGGTATCGCTTAGCAACCTGAACTTTCCCCCTGCTTCCAAGGCTGCACTGTGGGTTGGGGAATAGTAACTTGCAGAGCGTCATGCACAAATAACTCTGGTAAATCGAAGAGATTTGCGGCAGAATTTATTGGCCACTGAAGGTGGCCAGTACGTATTTCTCTCCATCTGGGAAGTATGTGAGAAAATGGAACATTGTCTGTTCATATTTCCACCGCAGGCCAAGTTTTGCAAACCCCAAAGAGGGCAATTTGGGTTCTCCTTACCCCTGACCTTGTTGCTTGACCCCATGATTAAAATAAAGCCCATGAAATCACGGCTGATATTTTAATGAAATAAAATTTGGCCTGATGCTTTTGCAACCGCTGTGTTTGGTCGAGGGCAATTGCGGAGAGAAGGAGAAAGGGGAATTAGGATGCATTCCTATAGGCTAGACGATAGTTTTGACAGCGGGATTCACAGCTGGTGCAAAACTGGACACAAATGCTCGCTGGTGGCTCCTTGTCAAACTTCCGATCAGTCTGTTGTGGGGCTTGTTTACTCTTCCAAAAAATTATCAAGACTTGGATAAAGGGGTGGAGGGAACCTTTATCAAATTTGCAAATGGCACAAAACTGTGATGGGTCGCAAACACCTAGGAAGAGCATAATTAAATTTAAAACAACCTAGAACGGGAAACTGGGTGGAAACTGACAAAATCAAATTCAACAGAGACAAATGCAAAGTTTTGCATTTAGGTGGTGGGGGGGGATGAAATGCACAGATATAGGATGGGAAACATCTGGCTTAGCAACAGTTCCTGTAAAACAGATCTCAGGATTGTAGTCTGTCACAAACTGAATGTCAACCAGAGCTTGTTATGTGGCTGCAAATAAAAAGGCCAAGACAAGTTTTACTTTGCAGTAACAGGACCGTCGTTTCCAAGTTATCGGGAAGCAATAGTTCCACTTTGTTCTGCACTAGTCAGTCCTCTTCTGGAGTCCTGTTCCAGGCCCCATCTGTACTGTACAGTTAAAGTGGCATTATACCTATAAACTGAGCAGTCACACCCTGGGAAATGGCTGCATAAGGGACAGTTGCATATTTCCTACATTTCAGAGGGTTGGACTAAATCAGGATTTCCCAAACTTGGGTCTCCAGCTGTTGCTGCACTACAACTCCCATCATCCCTAGCTAGCAGGACCATTGGTCAAGGATGATGAGAACTGTAGTCCAAAAACAGCTGGAGACCCAAGTTTGGGGAACCAGATGATCCTCAGGTTGCTTCCAACTGGATGGTTCTATTCTATGTGCAAAAGGGGGGAAATTCAGGGCATAAAGCTGGGGTGTGAAATCTGTGCCCCTCCAGATGCTGCTGGACTACAAATCCCATCATCCCTGTCCATTGGCCATGCCGGCTGGGGCTGGTGAGAGTTGGCATCTGTAAAGTTAAATGTGATTATGCCTTTTATGGCACCTCCCATATTTAGTTTAGGAGGCCGGGTCCAAGCAAGAAGCAGAGCTAGAAGCCAGAGCAAGAAAGCAGCTGAAGGACAGAAGACCTGCTGTTCAAAGCCCTTTAATAAAAAGTATTTCTTGTTCAACTTCTCCAACGGGCTCATCATTCAACAGGGAACATTACAGCGGCCAACAGCATTTGGGGGCCTGCAGGCTTGCCCACCACTGTGATGAGCTATTAAGGGAAGGAAACACAAATGAAACTGAGCAGAAGTTGAAGTGACCAGCAAATCCACGGCGTGAGGCCGAGGAAACAGAATAAAAAATGGAATTCCTCCTGCTGGTTTCGTACCACACAGTGCCCCTTAATGAAGGTCTGTCACAAAGTGCCAATTGTTCCTAAACTTTGAGAAACAGGCTGTCGTCTCCAGACCCAAACTCCTGACATCTGGAAAGCTGATCACAAAGCTACGACCCGTGCCCGAGGGATGCCAGTGCCTCAACTTTGGTGCATAAAATGCCTGCATGCTCTCAGAGAAGAGCAGCGTGGAAAGGGGCAAGAAAGAGAATCAAAGGTGCATTACCTCAGAAATGGTCCCTCAAGCTGCTGAGGTACCAGACACCAAAACCCTCCGGGTTCCTTGGAATGAGGCCTGCTCCCTCCTGCTTTATTGCCAAAGTGACACGTGAGCCTAAATTGCCTCAGAAGCTGCTCCGTTCCGAACTCCTCATGCAGAGCTGGTAATGGAGCCTTTTGTAGCTCTTGGCAGCGGAAAATAAAGTTTACTCACGGAGCAAAAATTTCTCCATGCTGTTAAGCGCAGAGAAATCAGCTCACGATTCGTCGGCTAATGTTTTCACAGCCCTTTCCCGCCGTCGTTCTTCTTTTTTTCCGCGGAGCCGCGGAGCGTGATACGGTCGATAAGTGTTTTCTAATGTTTAATTATTTTCTTATTTATGGTGTGAAAGTACTTGGGGGCCGCTGCCTCGCTGATCTTGTGATAGCATTAATTGCTCCATGTGGGAGCCGTGATGGAGCGGCTCGAGAATGGGCGTAAACCTCAGAGACTCGCCATTCCTCGTCTACAAGAGGGTGGCCAGTTTCCTCTCAAGGATCGGCACCAGGATTTTACCGGTTTCATAAAATGGCGGGTCCGCATTGCCAGCAAGAATGGACATCACAGAAGTTTAAGAAAGGTCTTTGAGGAACATAGTCAATCGATGGAACTTGCTCCTACCTAGATGGCTTTCAAAGAAGACTAGACAATTCATGGAGGAAGAAAGGGCTCTCGATGGCTGCTATTAATTTATCACAACCACCCCACTTACCAGAGTCTTCTGAAACTCATGGTTGTAGGGCAAGGCCGGGCTATCATCTTTGCCCATTTGGGAGCAATAGCTAAGCAAAGGAAACTCTTGTTTCCAGGAAATAGCTTGTTTCATCTTGGGGGCATCTGAGTCAGTTCTGTCTCTGACTCAAGACTGGAGAGCTTTGTTCTGTTTTGTTTTCTACATGCGTACTATTTCTCGTTTCTTCTTCTTCTTTGCGTCTTACCTCACTCTGTGCACTTGTAATTTTGTACCTTTTATTTTTCAATGAAGAATATAAAATAACATTAAAAAAACACACCTCCAGCCAGCCATTACTTTACCAGAGACTACCAGTCAGTCAAATTTGCCATATATCTCCATGTATAAGACCAGGGGTTTTTTAATTAAAATGTCATGTTGAAATCTTGGGCTTGTTTTATACACAGGTAGTGCATTGGGGGGACATGTTATAGGTTGCTTCTGGGAGCTGGAGAGCGTCTGCAGCTATTGGGTGTGCTATTGGTGTTTGCTCTCCCTAAAAAAAGTGCTCAACAACTCTGAATAATCCTCCCCCCCAAAAAAACTCAAAAACTCTGGGCATTTCCCCCCATTTTCTTAATTTGGAATTCCCCAAAATAGGGGGTGTCTTATACATGGGGGCGTGTTATACACACAAAAATACGGTATTTGTTAGAAACCATCACAGAAATGCAAATATACAAATATTGGGCGGGGAGAACTTACATAAGTTCACCTTTACAGGCAAACGTACCAAATTTGCAATTTCCCAAACAGGATGTAAACTGACACAGCCATTCATCGAAATTTGCACTTCCCTGAATTTTGCAGCAAAGGAACATGCAACAAAAGTGTGCGCACTAGGATAAAGCCTGCATACAGTGGTGAAATTAACCAGAAAAGGATGCATTAGCTTAGGGAAAACTGCTTTCCACAAATGAGCCTAACAGTCAAAACTGCATACCAAAATGTGTTTATTGGGAGAAAAGTGAACTCAAAATGCTGGTGAGTTTTCTTGAGAATTGTTATATTTAAAAAAAAAAAAACCACAAAAATTGCAAATTACCACAGAAATATGAAGAAGTAAAATGTAAGACTGTAAGAATGACAGGACAAGGGAAACCCAAACTGACAGAATCCATCCATCCTTAAAATTATAATAGATGGGCCCCAAAAATTCTGTCTAAAATTTTCTAGACTCCACAAGGCTCTCTACTGTACAAGTAACCAAGGTCATAGTAATCTCAACTCCCCACCGAAGTGGTATGTAGCATCCTCTGCCTTTAAGATTCTTTTTAGGAAAGTTAATCTCACAAGCGGTGTATGGAGAAGAGGTTTGGGGTTGGAGCAAGGCTGTCAGGCTGGAAACCATTCAGAATTTCTCTCCGAACCTCCCCCACGGCACTCCCAATGTCATGATGAGTCACTGCCCTCCCATGCTAAACCACACGCCATATTGCAATTATCGAACCATCGCAGGTGGGTGGGAAACCCAGCAGCCCGGACCCATCACTTCATCTCGCAACAGCAAATTTCACAAGTTAATTATGTGTTGTGTGAAGACATTGTTTGCTTTGGGAACCGTCTCCAGATAAGCAAGGGCCAAGGCCGTAATTTTTATTGCTGGGCTGGATGTTCAGGAAAAGATCTTCCTCTGGGAAAAGAGGGGGCAAAGCTTCCTCCCCTCTTTTGGGGAGAGGCGAATATTGGGGCAGGGGCAGCAATACTCAATGGCTCTCTTGCAGCCTCCCTTGGGTCACTATTTCTGTTGTCCCCTGACATCCCAGGACGGAGCTGTGTCATGATACAGTCTTCTTCCAGGACATGGTGGGGAAATGCAGATAGTTTCTGCTAGGCTGCCAAAGGGAAAATGTAGATAGTTTCTGCTAGGAGCCAAAGGGAAAGGCTGGTGACTTTCAAGCCCTCCTGCTTTTTAAAAAGAAACCCTCAAAACAGTTCCAGCCTCCATATGAGGCTGTAAAAATGTGGAGAAGCATTGTTTTCACTTTTTCATATTTTTTATGTGCACCCAAGATGACTAGACAATTTTTGCAACGTAGAATCATAGAATCATAGAATCATAGAGTTGGAAGAGACCACAAGGGCCATCGAGTCCAACCCCCCGCCAAGCAGGAAACACCATCAGAGCACTCCTGACATATGTTTGTCAAGCCTCTGCTTAAAGACCTCCAAAGAAGGAGACTCCACCACACTCCTTGGCAGCAAATTCCACTGTCGAACAGCTCTTACTGTCAGGAAGTTCTTCCTAATGTTTAGGTGGAATCTTTTTTCTTGTAGTTTGGAACCATTGCTCCGTGTCCGCTTCTCTGGAGCAGCAGAAAACAACCTTTCTCCCTCCTCTATGTGACATCCTTTTATATATTTGAACATGGCTATCATATCACCCCTTAACCTCCTCTTCTCCAGGCTAAACATGCCCAGCTCCCTTAGCCGTTCCTCATAAGGCATCGTTTCCAGGCCTTTGACCATTTTGGTTGCCCTCCTCTGGACACGTTCCAGTTTGTCAGTGTCCTTCTTGAACTGTGGTGCCCAGAATTGGACACAGTACTCCAGGTGAGGTCTGACCAGAGCAGAATACAGTGGCACTATTACTTCCCTTGATCTAGATGCAATACTCCTATTGATGCAGCCCAGAATTGAATTGGCTTTTTTAGCTGCCGCGTCACACTGTTGGCTCATGTCAAGTTTGTGGTCAACCAAGACTCCTAGATCCTTTTCACATGTACTGCTCTCAAGCCAGGTGTCACCCATCTTGTATTTGTGCCTCTCATATTTTTTTTTGCCCAAGTGCAATACTTTACATTTCTCCCTGTTAAAATTCATCTTGTTTGTTTTGGCCCATTTCTCTAATCTGTCAAGGTCGTTTTGAAGTGTGATCCTGTCCTCTGGGGTGTTAGCCACCCCTCCCAGTTTGGTGTCATCTGCAAATTTGATCAGGATGCCCTTGAGTCCATCATCCAAGTCATTGATAAAGATGTTGAATAAGACCAGGCCCAATGTCCTGGGCTATGAACAACAATCTGACTTTTAGAAGACATCTGAAAGCAGCCCTGTTTAGGGAAGTTTTTAATGTTTGATGTTTTATCATATTTCTAATATTCTGTTGGGAGCCGCCCAAAATGGCTTGGGAAACCCAGCCAGACGGGCAGGGTGTAAATAAATTATTATTATTATTATTATTATTATTATTATTATTATTATTATTATTATTATTGTTGCCATTATACTTCATGTTACGTTTGCTTCAGGTTGCGTGTTTTCAGGTTGTGTCCCGCAGTGACCCGGAAGTAACGGAATGGGTTACTTCCAGGTTTCGCCACTCGCACATGCGCAGACGCACAAAATGACGTCACGCGCATGCGCAGAAGCGGTGAACTGCGACCCACGCGTGTGCAGACGCGGGTTGCATTCTTTTCAGGTTGTGAACGGGTCTCTGGAACGGATCCTGTTCGCAACCAGAGGTACCACTTTATTATAGCTCAGCAAGAGGGCATCCACTATGCTTGCAAAAGGCTGCTGGTTTGATCCCCAATAGCCAATCCCCAATCCTGCTCTTGAGGGTAGGACTCGAACCAATGGCTTCAACTGACAATAAAGGAGATTCTGACTCAACATCTGGAAGAACTTTCTGACAGTAAGAGCTGTTTGACAGGGGAACAGTCTCCCTCAGGAGGTGGTGGGCGGTTCTTCTTCCTGTGGACTCTCCTTCCTTGGAGGTTTTTAAACAGAGGTTGGATGGCCATCTGTCAGAGATGTTTACCTGAGATTCCTGCATTGCAGGGGGTTGGACTAGATGACCCTCGGGGTCCCTTCCAACTCTATGGTTCTATGATCTCCAGGAGGGGCTGGGAAAGACTTGCTCTCTTAAACTACGGAGAGCTTCTGCAGTACAGTGGTACCTCAGGTTAAGAACTTAATTCATTCCGGAGGTCTGTTCTTAACCTGAAACTGTTCTTAACCTGAAGCACCACTTTAGCTAATGGGGCCTCCCGCTGCTGCCGCGCCGCCAGAGCACGATTTCTGTTCTCATCCTGAAGCAAATTCTTAACCTGAGGTACTATTTCTGGGTTAGCGGAGTCTGTAACCTGAAGCATCTGTAACCCAAGGTACCACTGTACAAGGCACTCAGTATAAGGTGCTTTTGCTTTTTTTAACACCCTAACATGAACTTTTGTGATGTCCCCAGCAGTAGATACAGGGAATGTTCTTACATACTGGTTTAGATTTACCTTTTTAAAAAATAAAATAAAAAATAGAGCTATGTCTGCCACTCTGGGCTCCTTTGGGCGAGATACAAATCAAATAAATAAATAAAACACATGCCGTGACCCAGCTTGAGAGGACACGGAATAAGCCAACAGCACTTTATGAGAGAGGGCCAGAAGAATTCGTAAACCCTAAGACAGAGACCGGGTGAAAGTTGTTGTCAACATTTCCCTTTTCTTGCAAGGAATCCTATTCAGAATAAGGGAATTTCCCTTAAAAAAAAACAGGAAACGTTAACAGCTATGGCCTGAATGCCTTGTTAGAAGACAGAGTCCCATCAAATCTGGTGGAGCTCATTTCCCGAGTCAACATGCTTAGGGACTAGGCCACAGGGCCTCGTCCCTGAATCACCGCGTGTCCTAATTAACATCTCCTAAAGGATGGGGTCTGCGAAGTTCACAGGGGAGCCATAAGAGGCCTTTTCCCAAACCAGCGGAGGACCATCTCTGTGCGACGGAGGATGAGGGTGCAGGGCAACCCTGCAGCTCCCTGTGATTTTTTTTTGAAAGGCTTTAAAAAATAAACACCATCCTGAAAAAGCTAAAAAACATTTTTCAGATGCCTGCCTGCCTCTCTCTCTCTCTCTCTCTCTCCCTGAAGAGTGATAAAGACCTCTTGACAGGGTGAGGCTCTGTTTATTTTGGTTTGTGCTGTGTTTGCTGCCTTAACCCCCTCAGCTGTTGGAAGGATGCCTTGACAGCCTGCTTGTTTTTACTGGACTCTCTCACAGTTTCGAGCATCGCCAAGCCGATCGGGGAGCAGTTCTGGCTGATTGCAGCCAGGGGCTCGGCCAGGCTCTCTCAGAAAGCCCTCCCTTCTTATTGCAGTCTGACTTCAGGACTCGTAGACCCCAGAATTGGGACGCTTGCCATCGCTCGCAGCTGTTTCAAATCACCACTTTCTCCTCATTTCACCACACAAAGGCAGAGTTCGGACATTTCCTCTCTCTCTCTCCAACCCCTCACCCCACCCCCGCCTGCCCGCCCCGGTTTTCTTCTGCTTGCTGAAATGTGACTCTAATTAAATGATAACGAGGCTCTGACATTTTCTAATTGTAATCCAAGCCCATAAAAAGGCCTCGCTATGGAAAGCGATTTGAGGGATCGATAAGGGAAAGGAGGGGAATCATATGCGTTCCCTCCAAAGACCTGGTGCGCATATGGCCTAAGTCTAAAACGGATATGTGGCTAGACCACAAAGCTGTGGAGTTGGAAGGGACCCCAAGGGTCATCTAGACCAACCCCCTGCAATGCAGGAATCTCAACTATAGCACCCAGGACAGATTGGCACCCAACCTCTGCTTAAAAACCTCCATGTGTACATGTAAGAATAAAGTTGTTGTTTAGTTGTGTCCGACTCTTCGTGACCCCATAGACCAGAGCATGCCAGGCACTCCTGTCTTCCACTGCCTCCCGCAGTTTGGTCAAACTCATGCTGGTACCTTCGAGAATACTGTCCAACCATCTCGTCCTCTGTCGTCCCCTTCTCCTTGTGCCCTCCATCTTTCCCAACATCAGGGTCTTTTCCAGGGAGTCTTCTCATGAGTCTTCTCATGAGGTGGCCAAAGTATTGGAGCCTCAGCTTCAGGATCTGTCCTTCCAGTGAGAACTCAGGGCTGATTTCCTTAAGAATGGATAGTTTGATCTTCTTGCGGTCCATGGGACTCTCAAGAGTCTAGAGCATAGTTAAATGGCCAGCAGGACTTTTCTAGATGTCTGTAGCATCTGCTTTGCATGCAGAAGGTTGCAGATTCGATCCCCTGCATCTCAGGGGACCTCAAGGATCACCTCTCCTCATATGAACCAATCCAGACCCTGCAGTCATCACCTGATAGCCTTCTTCAGGTGCCTCCTCCAGGACAGGTCCAGAGGCTGGCAACACAAAAACAGGCCTTTTCTGCAGTGGCTCCCTGTTTGTCGAATGCTCTCCCCAGGTAAGATGACCTGATGTCATCATTACACATCTTCAGGTGCCAGGCAAAACCATTTCTTTTTAACCCGGCCTTTGGCTTTTAGCTATCTGTGGCCTTTTGGGGTGAGTGGGATGCTTTAATGCAATGTTTCCCAACCTTGTGCCTCCAGCTGTTTTTGAACTACAACTCCCATCATCCCTGACTAGCAAGACCAGTGGCAAGGGATGATGGGAATTGTAGTCCAAAAACAGCTGGAGGCACAAGGTTGGGAAACACTGCTTTAATGTACTTTTTCTTTCTTTGCTAGTTTTAATAGATTGTTGCACACCAACCTAATCTCTGAGGGGTGCAAGATTCATAGGGTTCCAGATGTTTGCCCAGGGTTCATGTTTCGTTTTGGGAATGAGGCACAGTGAAGACCGTGGTGCATTTAGGATATATGGTTTATTCACACATACAGTGGTACCTCAGGTTACATACGCTTCAGGTTACAGACTCCGCTAACCCAGAAATAGTACCTTGGGTTAAGAACTTTGCTTCAGGATGAGACCAGAAATTGTGCTCCGGCGGCACGGCAGCAGCAGGAGGCCCCATTAGCTAAAGTGGTGCTTCAGGTTAAGAACAGTTTCAGGTTAAGAACAGACCTCCAGAATGAATTAAGTTCTTAACCCAAGATACCACTGTATATACGATCTGAAGCTATGATGGAAGGCTTCACAGCATTAACATCCCAAGAGGGGCTTGCTTCTCCCATATCTACAGCCTTGGATCCAAACAGAAATCAAACTTTGTGCTCTACCTCTCTGGCTTTCCAGACTGCAGCTTTGCTTCTAGGTCACATCACATACCCTTTCAACTCTAAACTCTGACTTTCGTCCTTCTCACTGTGAGTTAAGGGAGGGGCCCCACCTCCCACCCAACTGACATCTCACACAAAGCCCCCCCTCTCCTTTGCTTTCTTAACGGCTCATCGCCTTCCCTTTCTCCTCTCAATGGCCCATCACCCAGGCGATCACTTGACCATAGGACACCAGCTTGGTTCGATTAGCTTTTAACACTTGCTTGGTCCAGGGATTAGGTGCCTGGCACCCAGTTTAACATCCCAAGCCTTGATTAAATTCTAACATTTACTGAACCCAGGAAGTTATAGTGGTCTGGCGCCCACAAACTCTATACTGTATACTGTATACAGAAACTGTATACACGGTTTCTTTTTCGTAAGTCATTTTGCAACTTGCTTTGCCATGGCAAAAAAAAGAGAGACCAATCAATTTAACAAATAATAAAACCAATTTTCATGTGAGACTGGGGAAAAACCCTGCCTGAAATCCTGGAAAGCCACTGCCTCCGTCAGTGTGGACAATACTGAGTTGGCTAGACCAGTGGTCTGATTCGCTTCAAGGCAGTTTCCTGTGTACCTATGTGCTTCTCTAGGTCATTGTCTCCCAGAGGCAGACATACGAAAAAGACTTTCCTCTTCAGGGTAGTCACAGGTTGCAATGCTAATCTCAGCCACTGCTTTGCAGATATGTGAGTTTTTTAAAAAAACGTAGTACAAACTCATATATGATATCACTACTATGATGTAAGACCCACTGTCCTGTGATATCATATATGAGTTTGTACTACTGAGGAAGCCCAAGACGGCGAAACAAGGCTAACATTCTGGAAATCCTTGTCTTAGACTCTGTGAAAGGATTCTGTGGAATGGAACAACCTTTCGTGTGGATTGTTGGACTCTATGAACAGACAGGTGGAATAGACACTTTCACATATATGGACCTTATGCATAAACTGATTAGAGAATGAACTGATCCACTGGGTCTTCAACGTTTTTCATTGAAGTTTATGAGCTACTTCTGTTGAAATCTACAATTCAATACAATGAAAAGTATATATATTTTTTTCAAACATACAGCCGGTTATGTCTTGTGTGTTTATTAAATACTAAGGCCCGTCTAGTCTTGGGCTGCCATATATTTGAAGAGCAAAAAAGAAGACACATTTGCCGACTTCTACATATACATATATTTTTATTGGTTTTCAAAAAAAGAAAGTGAGCATACATTTAAAAAAATTACAAAATCCAATTAAAATCCAAATTACAAAAACACTCTGATGGTGTTTCCTGCTTGGCAGGGGTTTGGACTCGATGGCCCTTGTGGTCTCTTCCAACTCTATGATTCTATGATTCTATGAATTATCGAGATTGCTCTAAATCTCCTGACTCCCCCCCCCCCGCCCCCATCCCATCCATGGGTCCTTTTGATTCTATTCCAAATGCATATCAATACTTCTCCAGTTTTTCATCTTCCTAAATTATCTATACATTCTGCTACATTACAAGTGTGTTTAAAATCCTGCTAATGTTTTGACCTGTTTACAATGATTTTGTATATACATTATAAACATTTCCCATACTTTTTAAATTTTCTTGTCTTCTTGATTTCCGAGCTTCCCAGTTAATTTTTCTATTTCGGCATAGTCCATCAATTTGATTTGCCATTCTTCTTTGGTCGGGGCTGTCTCTTCCTTCCATCTCTGGGCTAGTAACATCTGAGCGGCTGTTGTAGCATACATGAACAGTTTCCTCTGGTCTTTTGGAATCTCGGTACCTATAATTCCTTATCATCATCATCATCAATCTTTATTACGGTCCAGAGACCCAACAAATCATTACAAATCAATACACAATTCATACAGCCTACCTCCAAGTTAATCAAGCATTTTGTTTAGAATATAGGGCTCATTTGTTCTTGCAACCACCGATAAAAATTTTGCCACTGCTAATGTTCTAGCATTTGTCCGGTCTTCCAGTAGGAACCTGACATAGTGATTTTCCCGGGAAAGGTACCAGCAAGGGTAGTATCAGTTCTGCCCTAGCCTGCTCATATTTTGCACAATGCAACAAAATATGTTTTATGGAATCGATGTCTTGAGCACACGAGCAAAGTCTGTCCTGGTAGGGAACTCCTCTCAACCTGCCATCCAACACTGCAGGCTTCTGGTTTTTCGACAAAGGTTTTTTAAAACATTTCTTTCATTTCATTATATATCATTTCCCAGAACTTTTTAGTTACATTACAATTCCACCACATATGATAAAAGGTACCTTCTTTTTCTTTACATTGCCAACATATATTTGTACTTGTTCTGTACATTTTTGCTAATTTTACCGGGGCTAAATACCACTGGAAAAACACAGAAGAACCAATGGAGGAAAAAATTGAATATTATAATTTTAGAATATCTAACTGTGAAGATACACAGAATAAAAGGGTTTAAGGTCAGTGAGAATGAGGAGGATTGGATTGAGAAGATACTGAATTATTTGGGTAGGTTTGAACAATTTGGGAAAATTAAAATGTTAAAAGTAAAATAACCATGTGGCGGTAGGAGTGTTAAATTATACAGAATTGTACATATGGTTGAATTGAATTTGTTATTATTAATTAAGTATACCCAATGTATCAGCCTGCCTCGGGGGTGTCACTGTTTGTGTTTTGGTTGTTGGTAAAAATTTAAAATAGTTTTTTTTAAAAAAACAAAAATACCACCAGTATATCATTTTCATATAATTTTCTTTCAGTGAAGAACATGCCATAAATTTCAGATCTGTTTTCCATAGCCTCTCCCAATCTGTTATTTGTATATTATGTCCCACATCTTTCACCCAGCCGACTTCTATTTATAACTAGGGTTCGCTATGATGGCTCTCATTTTACATAACCATGAAAAAGAGGACATGTGGCAACCCTGAGCATTCTGCTTTCATGGTGGCCAGCCAGGTGGCCATGTGAACCCTGAAAGCAGGACCTGGGTACCACAGTGGAGCTTTCCCTGCTTGCAGCTCCCAGAAGCTGGTACAGTGGTACCTCAGGTTAAGTACTTAATTCGTTCCGGAGGTCCGTTCTTAACCTGAAACTGTTCTTAACCTGAAGCACCACTTTAGCTAATGGGGCCTCCCGCTGCCGCCTTGCCGCCGGAGCACGATTTCTGTTCTCATCCTGAAGCAAAGTTCGTAACCTGAAGCATTTCTGGGTTAGTGGAGTCTGTAACCTGAAGCATATGTAACCTGAAGCGTATGTAACCCGAGGTACCACTGTATTCAGGAGCATGCTGCTTTTGACAATGGAGGACAAAACATACCCACCTTAGCAAGTAAAGGTAAAGGACCCCATGGTGGTTAAGTCCAGTCAAATTTGACTATGGGGTGCGGCATTCATCTCACTTCAGGCCAAGGGAGCTGATGTTTGGCCTCAGACAGCTCTTCCAGGTTATGTGGCCAGCATAACTAAACCGCTTCTGGCACAACAGAACACCACGACGGAAGCCAGAGTGCACAGAAATGCCATTTACCTTCCTGTCACAGCGGCACCTATTTATCTACTTGCATTGGTATGCTTTCGAACGGCTAGGATGGAAGGAGATGGGACAGAGCAATGGGAGTTCACTCTATTGCGGGGATTTGAACTGCCGATCTTACGATTGGCAAGCCCAAGAGGCTTGGTGGTTTAGACCACAGCGCCACTCATGTCCCCTTCTGGCTAGGAGCCACCAATAGCCACTCCTCTCTGCCCAACTAATCAGGCATCCTCCCAAAAAGCCAAAGGATCTGAAATAACAAAGCCAAGGAAGATAATTGCCTGCGACCATTGAGATTTACTGCCCTTCAATGGAGCAGTAGACTTCACTGGGCTAGATGGAAGAATAATTTAAATCTGTTTGGAGAAAGGCAAGAACACATTTTATTTTATTTTATTGCATGCAAAAGGCCCCAGGTTCCATCCCTGGCACCTCCAAGGAGCGAAGGGTAAGATGCCATATTGGAGATCGCAGAGAGCCATTGCAAGTCCATGTAAACAAGGAGTGGGCAATGGCCTTCCAGATGTTTTTGGCCTACAACTCCCAACATCCCTAATCCTCAGCCATGCTGGCCAGGGCTGATGGGACTTGTAGATTGGCAACATCTGGAGTGCCACAGGCTAGCGCTCAGCCTGATGGCGAGATGGACCAGTAGTCTGACTCGGTATAAATCAATGTCCCATGTTTCTATGACTCAGCAAACTATGTTGGGAAATAGGGCTTCAGGAATGCCCCACTCTGGCTCCCCTAGAATGAGCTGTTCATAATTATTTTGTGATTTAAAATAAAATAAAAAATACAGGTTTTTATTTCATCATTTGACTAACGGTGTTATTTTATGTTCTGGATGCTAACTGATTCTGCTTAAATAAAATTATTATTATTATTATTATTATTATTATTATTATTATTATTATTTATTTGTACCCCGTCCATCTGGCTGGGTTTCCCCAGCCACTCTTTAGGTTCGATTAAGTATTATGTGTGTGTATCAATTTACCCCAGAGATAGATAGATAGATAGATAGATAGATAGATAGATAGGTAGGTAGACAGACAGACAGACAGATAGATAGGAAGTGGGGGGGGGGGAGAGGAGAGAGTGTGAGAGCCTTCAAAATTTCCAGAAATTTTAACATTTCTACCCAGGAGGTAGGAAAGCTAGGCAAGAAAGAGGCCGAACCGTTGCGTTTCCACACCTGTATCTGTTAATGCACAAGTCCCATGGCAAACATTAGCACGTCTCACTATATGGACTTCAGACACTCCTTCTGGAAGATTTTCATTCCACAGAAGGAAACGACCATCCTGGGACGAGTATTCTCCTCCGCCATTCTGTTGCTGCACAGTATTTAAAGGCAACCTCACACCTCTTGACATGAGGCCAGCTGACATTGTTAAACTGGAGAGCCTTTCTGCCTGCAGGACCATGAAGAAAGGGATGGTAAAGCATTTTGTTCTCAGCCACCGGCGGCCTCGGGCTGCGGAGGAAGTTTCTCGTGGCTGGTTTTGATGGGTCCCCCTTGACATAGCTCAGTATGAAATAGCTCGGCACGGCTGCCCCATCTCGGCTGTTTATCCATTACTATGCGATTCTGTCTGACAGTTACCCCGGGTTGGTGGAGCGCGCTAGCTGGCTGGACCACAAGTTACCTGAAAGTATTGCAGCTAAGCATCCAAGCCTCTCTCAAAATCAGCCAGGAAAACAAGAGAAAAGCCATTCAGAAATACTTTTTAATAGTTTCTTTTTCCCCATATAAGGCTCCTGTGGTTTATAGTTGCATGACTAGCATTCATTTTGTGGGGGGCGTCCCTTAGCCATCACTGCATCTCCAGGCCAGAGAATTCTTCACCTGTTAAACATCTGCCTGACCACGTCAAGACAATGGGGCAGGAGGGGAAATGCACGAGCTGCCTCTTTCTACATCAGATCCTTGGTGCATCTAGTTTAAGCATTGCAGCACCAGAATTAGGGCGGTGTGGGTGGTTTCTCCGCATAGGGTGCTGAGCTGGGGTGTGTGCAAAATAATAACAACAATTTTAAAAAATCAATTATTTATACAGATACCTAGCGAAAGGAGCAAGCCAGCAGTAAATCACCCAAAGCAAGTTGGAGTTAATTCTTTATTAGCAAAAGCAGGATCTGCACAGCAGTGTCAGACCTAATGAGCACAGCAACTCATCACTGACAGGTCTCACCCCCATGAAACAGTTGCTGAGAATGAAGGTCTCTGCTTCCCCACAGCCACCTAAGTCCCCTCTCTAGGGCTTTCCCAAGTAATCTGAGACTGCGCCTGCATGATGCTGGCCTCCTCTGTCCTTTTCATGCCTCTTCTGGTCCTGGAAGACCAGGGGGAAAAGGAAATTGTCACAGCAAATGTGGGAGACAGTTGTTTCAGCTCACCAGCCAGATTTACCTCTGCTTCTTGGCCTCTATCCTCTCCTGTTTCAGCTTCTGATTCTGGACTCCTCTCTGGCACAGACTCTCCCTGCTCACTAAGCCCTGTTACATCTTCAGCTTCCAACATCTCATCCTCCCAGTCTTCTCCCTCTTCTCCCTCTGACCACCACTTCCCAGGCTCTGAGCCTCCTTCCCTTGAGGGTTTCCCAACTGGTTCCTCCCACCATTCCTCTGCACCCCACCAATGACACCTACTGAAACGATCCATTTAAAAAGCAATTGTACCAAAAGGCAGTATTATGAAATACAGTGGTACCTCTGGGTATGTCCGCTTCATGTTACGTTCTTTCAGGTTATGTCCCGCGGCGACCAGGAAGTACTGGAAAGGGCTACTTCCGGGTTTCGCCGCTCACGCATGCCCAGACACACAAAATGGCGTCACACGCATGCGAAGAAGCTGCGAATCGCGACCCGTGCATGCGCAGACATGCCGCTGCGGGTTGCGCTCTTTTCATGTTGCAAACGGGCCTCCGGAACGGATCCCGTTTGCAAATAGAGGTACCACTATATATATATATATATATATGGAAGGGGATGAGAAATTTTGTCCTCACTCATGATACCATATTACCAAAGTCCGCCCCGACTGATGGGCTAGGTTTTAGGCTGACCTGATCCAGGCTCTTCTGGCGTCCTCATGTTGTGCACAGATCTGGTTTTCACTCCCAACAAAGAAGCGAGAATCAGCAAATTCTGCTCCCATTTCGATTTTTGTCAGGCTCCGCCTGAGAAGAGGCATCCCCTTTTCCCCACCCATTCGTGCAGAAATGCCTCTCACCAGTGCAATGCCTAGGCTTGCCACCCAAACACCAAGAACACCTCCTTATTGCCAGAGCTATTATTTTCGCTTGTGCATGCAGCTCTAAACGAAGAACCAGTTAATTCAAACTAATGCAATTAATCTGCAGAGATTTTGAAAACGAAATGAGAAAGCCGGAAGCGTCCCTGCTGGAGACTTCCCATTGCCGTTTCGTCCTTTTAACAGCCAGCAATTTATTTGAACTACTTTGCGAGCAGCTACTACGTGGCGATGTAAATCACGGCAAGGAGACCTATTTCACGCTGTGCGCTGGCACAGCCGGCTACTCCCAGGCGAAAGCAAACTGCCAAAGTATATACCGGTTAAGATATCCCTCAGCTGGTGCTGGCGTGGGTGGCCCCACCGCCAAGGCAGGAAGAATTTAAAGATGCCAAACCAGCTGTGACTGGTGACTCTACCTGAGGTGGTGAGTTATGGTGCACAAACAGTTTTTTCCCCCATGCAGAGAGACTCGCCTCTCTTTTTTTTTTGGTCTGGCTCACAAATGACTCCCAGCTCCCAGCTCCCACCATGATTTCTGGCCTCGGCTGAGTACCGTTAAGCAATAATTGCAGACTGAAAAGGACAATTATTAGCAAACGGTTTGCTACCCACTTTCTGGCTTCCACACCAGAGTCTCCATGCAAAGCTGAGGCCTCGCTTCCCTGCAAATGGCTGGGAGCAGAATTAAAATGAAGGTGCCAAGCAGGAAGACTGAACATGCGTCCATCCTACTCAGTATTGTCTGAACTGACTGGCAGCCGCTCTCTACGATTTCAGCAAGGCCGTATCCAGACCTATAGAGGCCCTAAGCGCTGAGAAGATTATGGCGCCCCTTATATGTAATTCAAAAAAAGAGCAATACTACACTGTAAAAACAACAACATGGATTTATTGCAACACATGGCAGGATCTGATTTCCTCACTTTATTTCAGTCTACGTTAGTAGACACCCCCTGATATAAGTAGGGAGAAATTGTAAAAAGAGAACAGAAAAATGGAGGAAGGGTGTGGAGTGGAATGTAAGGAAGTCTAACAAAATTCTGAGTTTTCCCATGTTGACCACTTCAATGCTTTTCTTCTTTTTACGTCAAACATTTTTTAAAAAAATCTTTTTTGTGTGTGTACTCCTCCTTTGTTGGTGCTCTATGCACAATGTTCAGTCTGCCTACTGGATAATCCAGTACTGGATTTCAGAGTGGGCTCTCTCTTAGCCCTACTTGCTGCAAGGACAAGACAGAAGACAACCCATTCCTTGGGCAGGAGCTGTCTGGGCCAGCACTTGAACTTCACTTCTTCCAAGTGGTGATGTTAACTTATCCTCCACCAAACCTGAGAGCAGCAGGCTAGCAGAAGGCAGCTGGCAAGGGACACACAGCTCTGCCCACCCTTGCCACCAGTGATCAAAACTCCCATTGTTCATTTTGCATCAGGGAATTTCATTAGCGCAAGCAGTTTCTTAGCTCTGGGCGCAGTAGTGCACCTAAAATTTCAGATTAAAACTGCAGAGTGGAAGGAAAGGATGACCTTTTTTTTCTGCCTCCCCACTTCTGGCTACTCTCTGAAGACTGGAGAAGAGACCCTCTCGGAGCCGTCTTTCCCATACGGCTTAGTGGTGCATTGTGCCAGGGCGCCGGCCTCTCAGGGGCGCCCCAGCAAGTGGGGGAGCTGTGTGGCTTTGCCAGTGGTCTCCCCTTTCCCTGCACACCCACCAGCTGCGCCCCATCAACCATATGGCTAGCGGGCATGCAGCTTGCCTCCCAGGTCTCCATGGGAGGAGAGTGATCCCTGCAGAGGCTTAGGATGGAAGCTGCGCCCCGCCAACTATATGGCTGGCGGGTGCACAGCTTCCCTCCCAAGCCTCTGTGGGCATTGCTGTCCTGCAGCAGCATGGGGGAGAGTTGCACACACAAACCCCACAGCTGGCAGTGCACAGCTTTGCCCCCCCCAATCTGTGCTAATTTGGGGGCGCTGAGTGGATATTTGCACCCCAGCACCACATCTACTAAAGACAGCCCTGGACCCTCTTAAGAATATTAGGGGGGTGGGCAGGGGAAGGACCAGACCATGTGAAAAAGGAACATAATATTTTAGCTGCAGTTCATTCATTTTCAGCTTTGTATTCTTGTTACAAAAAAAGCACGGCTAGACATTCCATGGTTGCACCCAGAACCTGAGTTTAAGGTGCCATTTAGCTCCTAGCTTTCATATCTCAGTTTCTAACACTGCTTGCTGCCTCTCCCTCTCTCCCGGTATTTGCCATCTGAGGCTGCTGCCTCCCTCTGCCCAGTGATAGGGCCGGCTGTGTCAAAGATCATTTGGTGTTTTGGACAAGCAGCCTCTGTTTGGGGTACATTTGCCCCATATACGGCGGAAGGAACCCCAGACCTTCTAATATTCTGGAGACACAATTGTTCTTTTGCCCTTTTCCCTTGTCTCCACATCGCTGCCTTCATCTAACACCTTGACCAATGAGGAGTTCCGGAAAGCTTCCCCAGTCTTGTGCCATTTCGGCTTTACTGAGCTGGGTTATTTTTCTTATGGGCCGATAGAGCAGTATTTGCTTTGTATTGCTCTGTTGTCATGGGTTGGTTTTATCCTGTTGGCTTTGCTGTTATCTTTTCTTTCTTTTTTTCTCTCTCCCCTCCCTCCTTGATTCTATTGTGCATTTTAATCATCTGAAAGTCACCTTGGGAGCCCGCGTTACATGCCAGAAGGCAGGATATGCATTTTTAAAATAAAATAAAATAAAATACACCCAGGTGTAGAAAATATGTGGTTGTGGCAGAGAAACACCTCCTGTGTACATAACTCCATGTTTTATGTTTTGTTTCCTGTATTGCCTTCCCAATATGTTTCTCATTTGTGGCGGCATTTTCCCCACTAAGCATGTTTGAGCTGCTACAAAGAGGAAATGCATAAAGGTCAAAGGAAACAAATTCACTTGAAAAATGGGGACAAATAACACAGCCTTGAAAAGCTGGGAAAGGGCTGGGGAGCGGAAGCTTTTCTGAGTGTTTTCTGTTTATTGTTTGTTTATTTCCTCCCCCCTCTTTTTTTGCTTAGTCGCCCCCCCCATGCGCTTTTAAATTGAAGTTTATTTTGGATTTTAGAGGCTGCGTTCATTCCCAGCTGAAATGCAAATGCAAATAGTTCTGCAGGAGTGTTCAGCAGCTAGGGGCCCCTGGGCCAAATCTGGCTCTCTGCACTCCCTGCTCCCCACTCCCTGCACTTGCCAATCTAGCAGCAAAGTGCTATGGAAAAATAGTTGCTAGTAAACTAGGAAAGATGGTAGGGTTGTTGGAATGGCATACAAAGGACGAGCAAGTTAAATCAGTGATGATAGATTAGGTAAGAGATGTGGGACATAACATAATGTTTGAAGACTGAGAAGGGTTGTGGAGGAAATGGGTCAAGTTCACTGCATGTACGGTGTTAAAGGAAAATATTATGAAAATGATGTACAGATGGTACTTAACCCCTGTAAAATTGGCAAAGATATATCATAATAGTGATAATCTATGCTGGAAATGTAAAGAAAAAGAAGGTACCTTTTATCATATGTGGTGGACCTGCTCCAAGGTGAAAGACTTCTGGGAGAAGATTTATAATGAATTGAAAAAAATGTTGAAATATACATTTATTAAGAAACCAGAGGCCTTTCTTCTTGGAATAACAAGTTTGGAATTGCCCAAGAAAGATGTCAGACTGTTTTTGTATGCCACAACTGCAGCTAGAATTTTGTTACCTAAGAATTGGAAAACGCAAGAAGTCCCAACAGTGGAGGAATGGCAGATGAAGATGATGGACTTTTCGGAGCTAGCCGACCTAACTGGAAGAATCCACAACCAGAAGGAGGAGGAGTACCAGGAGGAATGGATGAAATTCAAAGACCATTTAGTCAAATATGCTAAGATAACTTAATTGGAAAAACTTGCAAATACCAGATAGGCTTAGGATTTAAATATGTGATGTTAGAGAATATGTTTAAAGTTAAAATGAAAAGAAAGAAAGAAGTTAAGTAATTAAGTTAATTTTATGAGAAAATTGGTTTTGGAAAAATATTACAATGATATACACTGAAACTCAACCAGGGGGATTTGAGAAAGTCACTTAACAATGTTACTAAGATTGGATTAAGTACAGTTAAGATGTATGTTTGTTCGTTTAAATTTTTTTGGAAAATCAATAAAAAATTTGAAGGGGGGAAAAAGGATAGATGGTAGGGGTCAAAGGGCTCTAGCCTTCACTCCCTCCCCAATGGCATAATTCTCACTAATATGGTACACCTGTGTCTGGAATGTACCACCTCAGACTATAGGTGGAGGCTAGCCCAAATGCTCCTGAATTCTCTGCAGACAGAAGACTAGTGTGTCTAGTTAGATGGATTCTAGCCTAGAAAGGCTCTAAGCAACCTAGTTTCCCCCTTGGCATACCATTGATCTATGTGGAGGGCTTTTTCTTTCTGCAAAAAGTCATCTGGTCAGAGCTAAACAGATTCCCTCGATAGTTGGAGGGCTCTCCTTCCTTGGAGGTTTTTAAGTAGAGGTTGGGTGGCCATCTGTCAGGGATGCTTTAGTTTTAGATTCCTGCATTGCAGGGGGTTGGACTAGATGACCCTCAGGGGTCCCTTCCAACTCTACGGTTCTGATTCTAATACTAATACAGGTAACCAGTGTATGGGTCTGCTCAGTTTGCAGCCCAGATGCCAAATGATGATGGGAAACTTCAAGCACACCCGTTCCCTCCCTTCTTAGTGCTCTTTATCTTTAAACTGGACTGGGACCAGACAACCCTTCAAACTCTTTCAAGATCAATAAGTGTCCTCTGGCAGCCCTTCAAATAAAAAGCACTGGTCAAAAGTGCCCTGACACACTGGATAAATGTACTGCTTTTATGGGTCTTTCGGTTTTCATAGTACTGTGCACCACACTGATATGAGAGTGTGGCATATAAATACTTTAAGATGAATAAATGCTAGAACCACAAGTTCCAAAACATCCCCAGTCCATCTTGGTAAAGTACGTAAAAGAGGATGCAATGGGCATGGGGGTGTGGGAGAAGAGTCCTGCTCTTAATAGCCATGTATCATGAGACTTCATCAGAAGACCACAGCCTTTGAAGTGATGGTTGGGTTTTCGGCAGAAGGGCCTTGGTGGATTCAGAGCAGTCCTTACCACAGGCAAAAGTGCGACTTACACACAAAGAGCTGCATAATGGTCAAACAATGTCCATAGTTCCTCAGGAACTAGGCCACAGCCCTTGAAGAGTATGTCACATTGCAAAACAGGAATGTAGGGCTCAGGAGCCTGTTCTTCGTCCTATAACCAGAGCTATTTGTGTTCACTCATAGAAAGGAATCCAATATTGCAGCTATCAATACTGTGCAGCAAGAATGAACAAGATGCATGAAAACTGACTCCTTTTGGAATAAAACATGGTCTAGACCCATTAGATATCATTCAAAACTTTACTTGCAGAACTTTCTTCAAAGCAGAACAAAAACATCAAAGGTATATCCAAATAATTCTGTACAATATTTTGTACTTGTCCAGCACAGGCTCAGCATCTTATAAGAAATGAAAGATAATTCCAAAAAAGACCAAGAAGCAAAGGTCTCTCTCTCTCTCTCTTTCGCTCTCTCTTTCCTTCCAGCCTCCAATTTGCCTGGAGCTCTATTCACACTCAGAGAGGCTCATTTACACATACTTACTCCTACTAATGGTGGGACGCGGGTGGCGCTGTGGGTAAAACCTCAGCGCCTAGGACTTGCCGATCATATGGTCGGCAGTTCGAATCCCCGTGGCGGGGTGAGCTCCCGTCGTTCGGTCCCAGCTCCTGCCCACTCGAAAGCACCCTTAAAGTGCAAGTAGATAAATAGGTACCGCTTTATAGCGGGAAGGTAAACGGCGTTTCCGTGTGCTGCGCTGGTTCAGGCTCGCCAGAGCAGCTTCGTCACACTGGCCACGTGACCCGGAAGTGTCTTCGGACAGCGCTGGCCCCCGGCCTCTTATGCGAGATGGGCGCGCAACCCCAGAGTCAGTCACGACTGGCCCGTACGGGCAGGGGTACCTTTACCTTTACCCCTACTAAACCTGGAGACAAAGACTACAGCCACCACCCTTCCAAGAGGGAGATTTGCAACCAATACTTTCATCACATGTTCAAAGGTAAACATTCAGTATTATGAGCAGAGAACATTCAAAGTTAGTTATCAACCAGTTAAGAGCCAGTGTGGTGCAGTGGTTAAGAGCGGTGGACTCGTAATCTGGTGAACCGGGTTCCCGCCCCCGCTCCTCCAAATACAGCTGCTGGGTGACCTTGGGCTAGTCACACTTCTCTCAGCCTCACTCACCACACAGAGTGTTTGTTGTGGGGGAGGAGGGGAAAGGAGATTGTTAGCCACTTTGAGACTCCTTCGGGTAGTGATAAAGCGGGATATCAAATCCAAACTCCTCCTCCTCCTCTTCTTCTTCAAAAAACCTAATGTTAGCAAGACACATTTATCCATTCTCCCATACCCTCCAACTTTTATTCCATGAAATGAGAGACCTTCTAAGGAAAAGCAGGACATTCCAGAATCAAATGGGAAACTGGGACGGCTTCTGTATGGGAAATCCGGGACTATTCCTGGAGGGACTACTCAGAGATTCTATTTCTACAACATAGCTCAGGTCCTCCGCCAGCTGAGTTGTGCATAGCAAAAGTGTGGCCCTTTGATGCAGCAAGTTCATAGGAAGACACTACTGGTCTTCAGCTGGTGGGTCTAAGATGGATCACAACCACAGTGGTATCACCAAATACATGGTAGAAGAAATAGGGGTTGTCATATGCATGTTTCTGTTAATGATGGGCTGGAGTCTTGAAAGGTTGAGGACTGGTGGTCCGCGTTGATAGGAGGGTGTCTCTCCAGGGTTTCAGGCAACACACATTTCCAGCCCTCCCTGGAGATGCCAGGGGTTGAATCTTGGATCTTCTGCATGCCAAACAGGTGTTCTAGCATCTGTGGCCTTTCCCCATCTATGAGAGCATCCGCTAAATGTTGGCTCCTTATTTTCTTGGATTTTTTGCAGGGTGGGGGACTTCACCGTATTGACTTATCCAACTCCATTTGATGTATCTGTCCTCCCAAATCTTCGTTCTGGCTCTGCTTCCCCCGCCCCCCGTTGGTTCTGGTGGCCCTCGGGCAGCATATTCTTTTATTGACAAGAACAACTTCCATACAATAAAGTGATTTTGAGTTGGAGTCCTCCTGAGAAGGAGGTATTAAGCAATAAATACTTGGTTAACGTCCCTCTGCAGCTGTTCCGTGTTTCGGTGGATGTGAAGACAACTTTAGCTTAAGATTTAGTGATTGAACACTCTCCATTAACAACAGTAGACGACGACCATCGATCTTCAAACCATCGTGTTATGACAATTTTGCCATTTAATTGCTTCCATGGGAGGAGGGTGCAGAGTGCAGGGGAGGGGGGAGTTCCTAACGAACCTTTGAGTAGATCTGGACAGCTATATAGGAGTCTTAAGTCTATCAGATAATGAAGGAGGGAAATGGCTCCATCCCTATCAGATTTTCTTACAAAGCAGAATGAATGTACATTATCTGATGCTTTTTGATATACTCAGTTGCTCTTTTTCATTTACTCCTGTCATTAGCAGGTCTGCCACCCTGTCTGAGATGTAATATAAACTTGTCCACTTAGTAGTAATTATACGAAAAGGGTCTATTAAGCATTACTGAATTCTGTGCAAACCTAAATGCAAGTGCCTCGCCTTTGGGTCCTCCTAGATCATAGAGATATGTGTAGAAGGACTGAGTGGTTTGGGGCCACATCCGTGCCACACATTCCAAAGCACCATCAGACCACCTAACCGTCATGGCTTCCCTCAAAGAACCCTGGGAAGTATAGTTTGCAAAGGGGGTTGGCCGCTTGTCAAGGAATTACCTGAGTAATTTCAGGGCTTGAAACCAAGGCCTGGCCTTATGCCAAGGAGCCTGAATGCCTGCCTATGCTTCTTCCTTCCTGAACTTTGACCTTCAGCTCCTCTGGACCGCTTTAGCAATTGCCCCATGGGCTCCTAGGATGGAGAAGACCCCTTTCTCCTAGCTTAGATTTACGAATGGCAGCAACCAGGAAGGTCAGAAAATTCCACTTGGCTTTCTTTATTTCCTTCTCTCCCCCCCCCTTTTTTTGTTAAAGGAAGGGGCTGAAAGCCTCAACTTTCCGAAATATCTCGGCCACCCAGAGAAAAGAAAGGAAAACACTTTCAGCCACCCCAGGTGATGGGTGACGGGCACTTGCAGGCCTAGACGGAGCATGACATCATTTCGAGAGCTGTCTCCAAGAGCTGAAAAACCAGAGTCAGAAAGAGACCATGGCTCCGATAGCTACGGCAAAGTCTCCATCCACCCGCCGTGTACCCACCTCCCCCCTGCTTTCATTTCTGCTGAGAACCGCATGGCAAAACTTACTGATTTTTGTCGCTTTGTTTTATCTAAACAAAGCCAGGCTGCCTTTAGCTGGCGCGGTTTGTTCTTTATCAAGCCATTCTGTTTATTGTCACTGCTCCGCTTGTGTTGCCATGCCTGCTTTTTATGTCAAGATACCCTTGAGTGGTACGGGGATAACAAACAGCTGCTGGAATGACTACCAGACAAACCCTTGATTTCAGGCCGACGCAGCTGCAGAGCGCGATTGAGCAGGCTCCCCTTGACATCCTGGTCAGAAGCCGCAGTCGGGAGGAGGACCGGGAAATCTGCTGGGCCCTCGTTCGGGACATGGAAGCCAGACCCAAAATCTCCTACAAGAGCCTGAGAACTGAAGCTGCTGATTTTATTATTGCTTAAGAGAGAAAGCAGACTCCTAAGGACTTGGCCAAAGAGATCAAAGCACAACGCTCTGAGACCTCGACCAGATTACCTCTCTATTGATCACTTGCCTCGAGTCGTTTGCACAAAGCTTACACGGAGGTTAGATTAGGTCTGCATTTGTCCTGATTCGTTTGCAGTGAGGTTATATGATGATGAGAGGTTGTCCTGCATTCATTCTGATTCGATTGCGAGGTGTTTGCATGTCTTCCTACAAATAATTTGTTCATCTCACTCTTTTCGATGCATTGCCCAGAAAAAAAGGTCATATTCCCCCCCCCCTTTTTTTAAGTGCATTCATTGCAGCAGGGTGGCAAAGCGCTTTAATCCATTTAACTGAGCAAACTGAAATTAAGGTAAAAGAGCCACCCCACCAACGTCCCCAATGGCTGCATTGTAAGAAATTCCAAAGACAAGTACAATGGTACCTTGGGTTACAGATGCTTCAGGTTACAGACGCTTCAGGTTACAGACTCCACTAACCCAGAAATAGTAACTTGGGTTAAGAACTTTGCTTCAGGATGAGAACAGAAATCGCACGGCGACAGCGTGGCAGCAGCAGGAGGCCCCATTAGCTAAAGTGGTACCTCAGGTTAAGAACAGTTTCAGGTTAAGAATGGACCTCCAGAATGAATTATGTTATTAACCCAAGGTACCACTGTACTTGAAGTTTCTCTATTCCAGCAACTCACCCCAAACTGAAATGAAAGCTAACTTGTCCCCTTTCTTTCCAGTGTGGTGTAGTGGTTAAGAGCGGTAGACTCGTAACCTGGGGAACCGGGTTCACATCTCCGCTCCTCCACATGCAACTGCTGGGTGACCTTGGGCTAGTCACACTTCTTTGAAGTCTCTCAACCCCACTCACCTCACAGAGTGTTTGTTGTGGGGGAGGAAGGGAAAGGAGAATATTAGCTGCTTTGAGACTCCTTCGGGTAGTGATAAAGTGGGATATCAAATCCAAACTCTTCTTCTTCTTCTTCTTCTTCATCCCAGATCCCTTTCAAGTCCCTAACTACAAAGCCAAATGTGCACAATATTGCACCCGGGTTTTGCTCTTGAACAGTGCTTTTTTTCTTTAAAAAATGTTTAGGGATACAGTGGTACCTCTGGTAATGAACTTAATTCGTTCTAGAGCTCCGTTCTTAACCCAAAACTATTCTTAACCTGAGGTGCGCTTTCGGGACTTGGCCATTCGCATCCCAGGGCAAAGTTCACTACCAGGAGACCTACTTCTGGGTTAGCAGAGCTTATTACCTGAAGCATTCATAAGGAGGACAGTACGTAACCCAAGGTTCCACTTTACTCTCATTTTGACTCAAGAACATCACCATTTTATAGTTTAAATCGGGGAAAATACCACACATCCACATTCCACACTGCTTCACACATTAAACGCTCGCTCCTGTCTGAGACTCAGGAAACACCAGGAAAGGAAAGGAAGCCGCCACTGGAGGTTGTAACAACGAAACTGACCAATCACCATGCTAGATTTCAAATCCTACTTCACACATTAAACGCTCGCTTCCATCTGAGACTTAGGAAACACCGTGACAGGAAACAAGGCAACGGGACTGGCGATTCACCGTGCTAGGGAAGAAACTAAAAAAAATTGAATGTTTAGTTTCTTCTCCCATTAGATTCACAAAATGTTTAGGGGTATGCATACCCCTGCATCCCCCCCAGAAAAAAAGCACTGCTCTTGAATCCTTCCTGAAAAAATACTGACAGTCTGGGGAATGCCCTGGATCTATAGTCGGTGGCACAATATCAAATGTTCAAGTCAGGTCTGCTTGTTCTCTACAAACCATCCAAATTCTAGGAGGCTGTCTGAGACATCTTGCTGCCTGAGGCAAAGGGAATTGTTTTAAGGCCGGCAATGGGACAGCGTCCTCCAGCACACCCGAGGGCAGCAGGCTACTGTTGTATATGCCACGTGGCGCACACACAGCTGTATTCTCCAAGAGAGGGATGACTGGGCACCCAAGAGAAACCGCCAGCGGGGTGGTCACTGCTGCCCTAGAGTGGCTGTCTCACACTGTTAGGTGATGGTGGTGGGACCAGCCCTGCAAATTCTGCAGGCAAGCAAATCAAAATCCACCCCGAATATAAACTTCAATGTACAGCCTTCCACAATGATACAAACTGAGAAAATCTTTGCCATTCTCTTAATATGCATTTAAAAATAATGATGACTTTGCTAGCAATAGGAAGAAGGGGAAAGGGCACATATACCCTGTCCTGAATCTCTGAAAATCACAGGGTCTAAGGAGCATGGCGAAAATATACAGAAATGCTGCAATTTATGGGGGGTATTTTTGCCTCCTACCCCTTTCAAATTGGGAACCCTGTGGCTCTCAAGATGTTGTTAGACTCCAACTCCCAATGGTCACGGACAGAACCATGTCTTGAACATGGGCAGTTACTCTTAAGAAGAAGGGCCCTGCAGGATCAGATGAAGCACCCGTCGAGTCATGTATTCTGCTTCCCAGAAGACAGAACTACAGTTCCCATAGTTCCCTGGGAACAGGGATGGATTGTTAAACCACTCTGAGAATTGTAGCTCTGGGAGGGGATTGGCGATCCCCTGAGAACTCTCAGCACCCTTAACAAACTACAGATCCCAATGGTGTTGAAGCACTTTAAACGTATGTCATGAGTCCTTGATCTGACCCCTTGAAGTAAAAGTAAAGGTAAAGGGACCCCTGACCATTAGGCCCAGTTGTGACCAACTCTGGGGTTGCGGCGCTCATCTCGCTTTATTGGCCGAGGGAGCTTCCAGGTCATGTGGCCAGCATGACTAAGCCGCTTCTGGAGAACCAGAGCAGCACACGGAAATGCCGTTTACCTTCCCTCCGGAGTGGTACCTATTTATCTACTTGCACTTTGACGTGCTTTCGAACTGCTAGGTTGGCAGGAGCAGGGACCGAGCAACGGGAGCTCACCCCGTCACAGGGATTCGAACCGCCGACCTTCTGATCGGCAAGTCCTAGGCTCTGTGGTTTAAACCACAGCGCCACCCGCGTCCCTTTCCACCCCTTGAAGTAGGAGGATCTAATCCAGGGGTTAGCAAACTTTTCCAGCAGGGGGCTCATCCACTGTCCCTCAGACCTTGTGGGGGGCCAGACTATATTGGGGGAGGGAAATGAACAAATTTCTATTCCCCACAAATAACCCAGAGATGCATTTTAAATAAAAGCACACATTTGACTCATGTAAAAACACGCTGATTCCCAGACCATCTGTGGGCCGGATTTAGAAGGCGATTGGGCCAGATCTGGCCCCCAGGCCTTAGTTTGCCTGTGCATGATCTAATCCCAGGGCCGTGACAACACCGCTGCTGTTACATTCCAGCATTTGTTTGCACACGTTCCAGTTCAGCAACGGAAGTGGGGACAGAGCTGTATGCCTCATGGCCTGCCTTGCACACCGAAAGCTAGACTATGGTCTGTAGGTGCAGCAGAAGACCAAGTCCAGCCATCTTCTGCATGTGGAAAGGGAGAGGGCACCATATTGTCCTGCCTTTCAGGCAGCCTAGTGTCCTGAGTTGGCCCTGAAAGGCCTAGACGTGTGACCCACTTCTAAATTGAACTGTTTTGTTCTTGAGCTTTTGCTGTCATTTCTCTCAATCCCCAATTTTCACTTTTACATACCCTCCAACATTTCTCCAACGAAAAGAGGGACATTCTATTCCACAATACAATGGTACCTTGGGTTACATACGCTTCAGGTTACACACTCCGCTAACCCAGAAAAGAACTTTGCTTCAGGATAAGAACAGAAATTGTGCTCTGGCAGTGCAGTGGCAGCGGGAGGCCCCATTAGCTAAAGTGGTGCTTCAGGTTAAGAACAGTTTCAGGTTAAGTACAGACCTCCGGAAGGAATTAAGTACTTAACCTGAGGTACCACTGTAATCTTAACAATACTTTTTTATTATTATTTATGTCCTACCCATCTGACTGGGTTGCCCCAGCCACTTCAGGCAGCTTCCAACATATATAAAAACATAATTGAACGTTTTAAAATGTCCCTATACTGGGCTGACTTCAGATGTCTTCTAAAGGTTGTCTAGTTACTTATCTCCTTGGCTCGGGGGTTGCAATAAGTCCATACACGCCAGCATTTCTCCAACGAAAATAGGGACTTCGTAAGGAAAACTGGGACATTCTGGGATCAAATCAGAAACAGGGATGCCTTCTGTAAATCCGGGACTGTGCCTGGAAAATAGGAATGCTTGGAGGGTCTGTTTTTATATTCCTTTACCTCCGAGTTTGCTGACAGCCATTCCTAATGGCCACAAGGCAGCCCCATGCCACGGATCAAAAACAAAGAGGGAAGGAGGGCTCTCCAGGCATTGCGCGCTCTCCTTCTCTTCCTAATGGGTGAACAATTGTTAGGGACTGCATTTTATATTTTATCTAGTGTTCCCACTGAACCGCAGGCATGCCCAGGTCCTTAGAAGCCCCCAGGAACAGATGCTCTGAAATCTTGACAAACTCCAGCCTTGCGTAAAAGGACTCCCGCCTCTCCATTTTGTTTCATTTTGCTGTTTACAGAAGGAAAAAGCTAGTGCCTTTCATTTCAAGGTGATTGGCCTTAAAATGCTATTCACAGGACCTGTGTCCTCCTGCTAAACCCACTCCAGTTTCACTTTGATTCCAGGCACACTTGTCTTTATTGCTATCACAGCTGTTTGCCATAAAGCACTTGTTGCAATAATCTATTTATGTACAAGCCAATTCCCCCAAGGTCGCGTCACACTCTCCTGTGACCAAGAAACAACCCAGGCCTGGGAAGGCAGGGCTATGGGATTCACGCTGAATTCTTCTAGGGCTTCCATTCAGTTCTAGCATTTACGGACCCTTGCCTGCTCACCAGGGGAGGTTAAACTCCCGCATTAGAGATATCTTTGAATTCTCCCCTTTATTTTCCTACATGAAGTGCAGAGCTTGAGGACAATATTGCATTGCGTGCAAAACCAATCAGAAAGCAGCTGCAAAGTGTTCCTGTGTGCAAAGATGCCTTTTCGGAGGCAAGCCTATTCCTCCATCATAATGCAGGGTGATGTTCTTTAAAAGATTTATACAGTACTTTACCTGTATATGAGAGGTGTGCAAGCTCTGAACCAAATGCCAGGTGTGTAAGGTATAGAACAGGGGTGGTCAACTCCCAAGAGACTGCAATCTAAAGGTAAAGGTAAAGGACTCCTGGCCATTAGGTCCAGTCGTGGCCAACTCTGGGGTTGCAGTGCTCATCTCGCTTTATTGGCCGAGGGAGCTGGCGTACAGCTTCCGGGTCATGTAGCCAGCATGACTAAGCAGCTTCTGGTGAACCAGAGCAGCGCATGGAAACGCCGTTTACCTTCCCGCCGGAGCAGTACCTATTTATCTACTTGCACTTTGACGTGCTTTTGAACTGCTAGGTTGGCAGGAGCAGGGACCGAGCAACGGGAGGTCACCCCGTTGCAGGGATTCGAACCGCTGACCTTCTGATCGGCAAGTCCTAGGCTCTGTGGTTTAACCCACAGCGCCACCCATGTCCCAGAACAAGGAATGACTGCAATCTACTCACAGAGTTAAAAACTGGCAGTTATCTACCCCCATTTGGGGGGTTCAGGTCAAAGTTGTTGAGTTTTTTCAGGGAGGAGGTAAAATGTTGAGCTTTTCCTAGGGGAGCCACAGTTGTTCAGCTTCTTTGAGGGGAGCCAATGATCTACCAGTGATCTACCGCAGACGTCCAGTGATCTACCGGTAGATCACGCTCTACCTGTTGGACATGCCTGGCATAGAACAAAAGCCAGCATTTAGCCTGATTCTTCTGTTTCCAAGTTCTGCAGTGCGTGCAACACGGAGTTCCCAAGATCTTCCATGCCAAATCTGTTAGAGTTCCATAAACCTGCACACCCTGGTGGTGTATTTGGAGCCTCTGCTCTCTCACTTGTGTGTTTAGTAAAATCAAACGAAGCTGGGTGAAATATTTATTTTAATTGATATCCCTCTGTGTAAACAGGTTTTGTTTTTTTGCATTTGCTTTTTGAGATTTTGAGTATGCAAATGCAAAATGAAACAGAAATGTGTGTGCTCTCGAGGCGATAGGAAAATGCAGGGCGGAGGTTTTGACCAGATGAAGCTGCCAATCTGGCCATTGGTCTATCTGGGCCGGTGATGTCACTGCCACACACCTCCCCAGCACCTGCTGCTCCTCATTTAATTGGAGATGCCAGGAGTTTAACCCAGCAGCTCAGGCATGCAACGAACGTGCCCTTCCTCTTAACTATTTCCCTTTTCTCTCTCTTTTTGAATCCCCTTCCCTGGGAGAGATGGCCAGGAGAGTGGGGGAGGAATTGGGGGGGGTGTTCAAAAGCGAATTTGCTATTTTTGCAGCTTGGATATGTCTCAGAGTTTCCAAAAACTCTCTCTCTCTCTCTCTCCTGATAACAAAGCATCTCTAATTCCCTGGCACCTGAGATAAGAAGGTGCCGTTTGCTGGCAAGCCAAAGAATGTGTTCAAAGTCGCATCAGGAGGAGTGCATATGATTTAAAGACATGCACATACCCATCCACACACACAAATAAGTAAGGAGCCCTCCCCTGTCTGCAGTTCATTCGCTGTCCACTATGTGGCAGTAGTTTTAGCACTCAAACCCCCTCCCCCCTGCAAAGGAAGCAGAGTTCAAGCGAGGGAACAGCGCCACCAGGGGAGGAGCTGCAGGACTGCAGCCACGTATTTCTGGGGAATCTGGATGGAGGGGGTTTAATCAGACAGGAAGAGAGAGAGATAAAAGGAGAGGCTTTTCAGAACTGCCCATATATAAGCTCTGCGTTGGTGGGGGTGCATGCAAGGGGGGATGTGAATAAAATTTGCATAAGTGCCAAGCTGAGAACCGTCCCCCTTAATCCCCTTTCCTACACTTGTCAGTTACACTCACGCTGGAGAGTTCAAAGATGTTTTGCCGGATGAATAATTTACAGGAAAATGTGTTTTGTGTAAGTCTCATATTTCGCTTCACCTTCAACAGAACATTTGGGGCATATTTACTAATTTAAGACATGACAGGTGGCTTTCAAACGCGACACAGTATCTGAGAGATCCCCCCCCCCCCCGCCGCCCTCCTCTTGCTTTGTTGAGAGAATGCAGGACCGCCTCACAAAAGCTCGGGCCACGTTCTCGCACCCGCCATCCGCTGCGGGGGCATCTTTCTGCCTCTGTTTCTGGAAGCTGTGCAGAAGAAGTCATTCAGGAACCAGCAACTGGCCGTCAGAGGACTTATTCTGGGGCCAAAGGGCTGTTTCTGCAACATCACCCTCCCCGTCCCCTGCCTTCCATTATGCATTTCGGCTGCTTCCTACATTCCGTGCATCACAAAATTACGGCCAGAGGCACTTTGACGCTTTCCTCCTGTCTCTTCAGAATGAACAACATTGGAGGCTTGAACAAAGCTTATCCAGTAGGCAGCACCAGCCTAGTGGCTTCCAGAAGTTCTGAACTGCAACTGTTGGCTAAGGCGGTTGCAAGTTACAGTCCAGAACATCTGGAGGGAACCAGGGTGGAGTAGGAGCTAGGAGGCCTATGGTTCTCCAGATCTTGTTGGACTCCAATCTCATCAGCACCAGCCAGCATGGAGAAGGGCCATGGATGGCCATGGGAGTCCAACAAATATTGGGGAGGCAGGAACACAAATATTGGAGGATGGCTGAAGTGGGGGGGGGGTACAAAAGGAGCACAGTAGAGGACCTGCACCTCCAAGAGCTCAGAGCAAACCAGTAAGGTTAGGCAAGCGATCTTCTCCCCCTATTAGAAAGAGCACATTAACCTTCTGATCTGGGGTAGCACAATTTTGGGCACCGGCAGAGCAAATCCTGGTGGTTGGTAAAGATGGGCAAATCTGTCAATTTCAGTTTCTCTTTTATTCCCCCTAATCATTTCTGCACATTTCTACATAGGTTTGCCTTTTTTAAAAAAAGTCCTCATGAAAATTCATCAGCATTGTGGGAGTGAGTGAATGTGCATTTTTTACATGCAATCTTGCCTGATACACACATTTTGGCAAGGCACATTTTCCCAAAATGCCTTTTTGCATTTTGTTCTCACTGCTATATGTATTTTTATGCACACTAGAGTGTGCATTTTTGGGACACCTTACTTGGCCGGAGAACAACATTGCAAAATTCAGAGGAGTGCAAATTATGAAGGGCCTGCTGTATTTTGGTACACATACGGTTTGAGAAAGTGAATATTAATTCCTCCTCCATCCATCTCCTCCTGCCTTTTCTCCCCTCCAGTTGGTCACTCACTGCGGCTCCCTTATCTTGGGTTTCCAAAAGATTGGGGGCAGTGGGCAGAGCCCTTTCTTTATTGCTTGGGGTGGGCTCCATCCAAGGGAGAATTCACACCCTTGAAAGCTAACGCTAGCTGTGCAGGACATTTATTGAGCACTACAGCTCACTTTGTAGACAGACGGATGCTGACAACCGCCACCACTCAGTATTTATCTATTTATTTTTAAAACGGCAGGCTGCTTTTCAAATAAAACGTTTCCCGAAAGCAGATTAAAAAGAATATGCCCAAACAAATAAAGACCTAATACAATTTCCAAACCAAGACATTTCAGAACAGCAACAAAGGGTTGTAGCCAACATTTGTCATACCATGATCCATGGAGATTAATGGGCATGAATAACATTAAGGCCATTAATTTCAATGGATCGACTCAGAGTCTGATCTAGTTTGATACAACTGTTAATATATTACTAAAAAGGACCATGAACTAACATAGCCATACTAACAATCCTAGACTGTATTCTTCTTTCCTTCCCATTCCTTCATTTGCCCCTTCCTTTTTCCTTTCTTTCTGTTTCCTGCTCCCTTCAGTCCTTCCTTATCTGGCCAATGGATCAAGCTGACTATGACCTAGTTGAGGTGGTTTGCTCCTCCCTTTGCAGAAGCTGGAAAGCAAGTCAGGGAACCAAAGCTAAACCATTACATGCAAAATATGAACTATTGTTTGGTTGGTTTTGTATAGGCTGCTTAAAATAAAAAATGGCTTCCTAACCAGCCAGAATCCGTAGACAGCTTTAAACCATATATCCTGGTTTGTTTGGAAGTATTAACCATAGTATCTTACCTGGTTCGGATGCAACAGGAAGCTATAGGTAACTATGGCTTCTGTCAGGAATGAGCCAGCTCCTAGTGTAACTTTACAGCCTGCTGCAGGACACAGAGAGTTAGAACTGACACAGGCTGAACAGCAGTTCAGACAAGAAAGGAGACAGTTCGTCAGAGCAAGAAAAGGTGGGAGCTAATCCAATCAGTCTGAGGAATTGACGAATGGGAGGGCTGCTTGATAGGAAGCAAAACAAGCGACATTAGGGGCAAAAGTTCAATATCTTCTGTCGACATAGGAAGAAGTCTTCAGAAGGGTCATCTTGAGTAATGATTTTTGTCAGAGCCGTCCGGAACTATCTGTTTGTTTTTGCAATATATCCTCCTTTTTAATTACCTACGCTTACTGTGTTATCAAGCTGGGAACCTGGACTCCTGACAGCTTCCTGACTCACACAAAGGATCTCATGCACAGCCAAATTTATTAAGCCAAGACTCACTAGTCCAAACACAGCCTACTATATATGTAATATCCAACTTTCAGAAACCAAAACCAAAGTCCGTTTGGACCTAATTTGTGAGAATGAGCTAATCCATCTCTGTAAAGAGGAGTAACTAATCTCAGTTCTGTTGAGGCCCCATTTCCCCAAAGGTAGTCTGTTGGGGACGGCCTCCTAGTAGGGTGGGTGACCAATGGTGAGAGCCAGGAGTGGGGATGCCACCTCTTTTTCTCTCTTTACAATACATACTTTACCTTTCTCTTCCTTTCTGACACCCCCTTTTCTCCCCACTCACCCAAAGTGGGGAGAAAGGCAAAGATTGTTCTCTCCAGACGTCTGAGCCGATTGATGGCAGGGGCCTTTTGAAATCAGACTGAGGACTTTAAGTTGATCACCACTGCTGTAAATAATTTGCAGGGAGCAATGACTCAATCTTAATCGGGACATGACGAGGCATCATCCCAGGACCTGATTGTCTTTGCAGGCTTTCAGGGCACAGTAGAGAGTCACCCTATCCATATAACTGTTAGCGCTGGTTGTGTTATGCTTTGATTATTGCATATTAGAAGGCGGTTTTAATTTTGCTTTTACAGTTGCGTTTTTGCTTGCTGTGAGCTGCCCAGGGCCCTGAACAAGGAAGGAAAATATGATATAACAATAATTAACTGGTTAATATTTAAGAGCAGTCCTGGTGGAACAGACGAAATATCCACCCAGGGCAGAATCCTGTTTCCAGCTACGCTGGCTGTGAAGCTGTCTATTTGAAGGCATCCTCCCGTTGAGGGCTCTCCAATCCAAGTTTGCTTTAAAGATAAAGAACCAGGAGGCAGGAAAACAGGGGGTGGGTCTTGGAAGTGTCCCATCAACAGTTAACAGCCTCCTCCACTATGACGGTATATATATTGTATTTCTATATAAATTACAGTCATACCTCGGAAGTCGAACGCCTTGCGAGTTGAATGTTTTGGCTCCTGGGCGCCGCAAAAAAAGTGAATGTTCCAGTTTGCAAACGTTCTTTGGAACCCAAATGTCCAACGTGGGTTCCGCAGCTTCCGATTGGCTTCCTGCAGCCAATCAGAAGCCATGCCTTGGTTTCCGAACGTTTTGGAAGTTGAACAGACTTCCAAAATGGATTCCGTTCAACTTCTGAGGTATGACCGTATAGCCATTCTTTCTAAATGTTTGTCTATGCTTATACATTTACGTATGCAAATTTCATGTAAATCCATGCCACTTTTTGGGTGAGGCATTTCCTCTTGCTACCCAATTGGCAGTGAGCCATGACAGGACATTCTCAGTGGTGGCTCCCTGCTTTGATGAATGCCCTTTCTAGTGAGGTGCCTTTGTCTCCCTCACTATTAGCTTTTAAGAGAAATTTAGGAAGACTCAAACGTGAACCAGGAAAGAGAGGCTTGTGTGAAGCTGCTGGTTTATAAAAATAAAAAAAAGGTTCAAGCAACAATACACACCTCTCATCCAACTCTTATTTATTTTGGGATCATAAAGAGACAACCCCCTGCTCTCTCACACACACATAAGGGATTATGGAGGGAAATTAAATTTTATTTTCCCCACAAAAAGTTCCCAGAGTATTTGTAATTTGGTAGGCTTAATCCATTCTTGAGGGGATCCTGCACCTGCAAATTTCATCCACTTTGGCTAAGAAGCAGGGAGTTGTAGCCAATTTTAGATTCCCCCTTTGAGAACACAGAGCTTCATTTTATGCTGTGCAACTTGGAACCCAAAATGCAGATAGATGCAACTGACTCAGATGCTGATACAAGGTAACTCTTGGGGCCCACAAATATTCCAGTATATGGAAGTTGCAGTTAGCTACTATAGCTAGTAGTCATGAACACCGTGCACGTCTTTTGAACTTCAAGCAAGCACACTAGAGACACCGCTTGTGGATTATTTCAAAACCTAGGAAATTTCCATCATAACCTGTCGTGTCCCCTTTCATTAGACAACCAGGTGATGTGATCATCAGCCTGTAACAGCAAGTCTAGGATAGCAGCTGAACAACTTGTGACTTTATCTGCCCTAATAATTTATCTCTGGATCTTACTTTGCAATGCACCCTTTGGAAGGGGAGAAACATGCCAGGGAAAAAGAAATCTGCATTGCAAAATAAAGTTACAAGCAGTGTAAGAGTTACAGGCAATTGAGTCTTATCGTGTAAGCCAAGCATGTGAATTAGCTCTAATTATTTTATTCATTCCTGCTTCTAACCTACCCCTTTGCAAGGACTTAAGATGGGCAAAGAGACTTTAAAAGCCAATTATAACCTGATAAAACCATGATAATATTTCAATTAAAATACATGTGCCAAAGCAAATTAACAAGGCTTCACGACTGCTTAGGTCTGGCCATTAAGGGCAGCAATGCAAGTCTTTCTTGGCACGAAAAGGAAGAAGTATGCCAGCCCAGCTGAAGACATTTTGCCGCCTGAGGCAGAGGAAATGATGCTGGATTCCCCACCAAATTAGGAGCATAGCACCCAGCGCTGGTCATGCTATTTTGATGCCTTGTGCAGCACCTCTCCTACTCCCTAGCAGTAAAAACACTACAACAAACTAGGGTGACTGGTGACCACTGGGACTGGAAGACAAAAGGTAGGGAGCCCAGACTATAGCCAATGGCAGGTGGGGCCAACTAATTCTGGTTCCGTCCCCATCTTCTTCTGTGTTGAGTTCTGCAAGAGGCAATGCTGACACTAAGGAGGACACTGGCAGCCAATGCTACCCCCTAGACCAGCTGCAAGTGGAAACCAGTTTAGGTTAGTGGGGCAGCACCCCATTTGCCCTAATGGACCAGCCTCTGCTGCCTGATAGGACCACTACAGCCCAAGTCCTCTATTTTAGTTCTTTCTCCGTAACATTGAGGACAGTGGTTCCCAAACTCCCCCCTCCCCATGGACCACTCAAAAGCTGCTGACCCCTGGGCAGACCTCTTTGTGGTTTCTCTGCCCGTTGCAGCAGTTGTAACGTGCTGTGCTAGACATTGTTTGGTTTTGAGTTGTATCTTTATGGATGCACAGCAGACCCCCTAAGTGAAGCTCACGGACCACTGCTAATCCCCTGCTTTAGGGGACACTCGCTGTAATGATCTTAGGCAGGCAGGCAAGCTCCGATAAGAATTAATGAGTCTCTGGCAGTTTTATGGTAAGTTTATTTACAATTAGCATCCAGAGCGTGGCTCTGAGCCTGCCGTTCTTAGCTATGAGTTGGGCAAACTAAGTTGGGCTATGAGTTGGGCAATGAGTTGGGCAATGAGCTATGAGTTGGGCAAACTAAGGCCCGGGGGCCGGATCCAGCCCAATCGCCTTCTAAATCTGGCCCGGACGTTCTGGGAATCAGTGTGTTTTTACATGAGTAGAATGTGTGCTTTTATTTAAAATGCATCTCTGGGTTATTTGTGGGGCATAGGAATTTGTTCTTTTTTTCTTTCCCCAAAAATATAGTCCAGCCCCCCCCCCACAAGGTCTGAGGGACAGTGGACCGGCCCCCTGCTGCAAAAGTTTGCTGACCCCTGTCACTCTGAGTCTCTCCCCCTTTCGCAACACGAAGGGTGCCAAAGTCCCATCCTTCCTCTCTTGTACTTCCGTTGCATTTTAACCCTTTCAGCTCTCCTGGTTCAGGGAGAAGGTCTCTCTAAACGTAGCCTCCCTCCTGGTTGCATAGCAACCCCCTCAATGTCGTCTATTTCCTCCCCTCCATCTGCCTGCAAGCTCTCCGAGTCTGCTGCTCTGGAACTCTTGATGGGGGGGGGCAAACTAACTCACTCCTGCTCTGTCTGTGGCTGCAATCCCATGGCTCCAGAGTTAGGCTCTGGCTCCCTCTGTACTAGTATTCATTCATCTCCACCAGACTCTTCCCAGGCATTCGATTCAGCCATGTCCCTGACACCCACCTTGGTCAGGACAGCATTACAAAACACATGCCCCCAATCCCTGCTCCTGGGACGGGGAAATGCATAGCACAACCGGTAAACCGATAACAACCACACATACATTGAAGGAACAAGTCTGGGGCTTGCCCCACGCCTCATCAGCATACCCCAGCCTTGCCTCCTCTTGCCACCCACTGGGGAAAGTCTTTACCAGGTGTGGTAACTAGCTCAGCATCCTCTGATCAGGCTCACATGGAGGAGCTCAATGCATGTGCATCAGCCCACACAGAGACCTCTTTCTCGCACCTGCTGGAGGTGTGCAAATCTAGAGTGCTCCAGCATGGCGGCAAAACACCCCAACACTTTTTTTCAACACAGGTAAAGATGCGTAAACGCTAATGAGTAGAGTGGAGAAGATGCTTTGGCATGAACGACTAGGTGGGAGGTAAATGCAATGAGTGGTTTGGTTTTGTGTTCACGGGGATACCATTTTCGTCAGCAGCACTTGGGTCAACTTTGATGGCTAGATCAGGACCAAGTGATCTGGTGCCCCCCCCCCATCTCTTTGTTGAACTACAGCTGCGATCACCCGGCACTGTTGGCCATGGTGATTGGGGGCTGATGTGTATTCCAAGAAGTTGGACGAGATGACACTTGGGGTCTCGTCCGACTCTACAATTCTGTCTGCTCCAGAGAGACCTTGGACAGTGAGGAAGAAACCCTGAGACTCACAATTTTCTGCATCACTAGGAGGAAAGGGCATTGCAAAAACCAGCAATGACTTTATCCTCAAGGATTTTCAAACTGGAAATGCAAGGCACTGACCCAATGATGTACCAGTGAGGTACTAACCCTTCCCCAAAAGAGGAGCAAGAAGTTAGCTCAGTTAGAGAATGCTGATGGTGACACCAAGGTTGCAGGTTTGATCCCCAAATGGACCATCTGCATATTACTGCATTGCAGGGAGTTGAACTAAATAACCCTTGGGGTCCCTTCCAATTCTATGATTCTAAGCTACGAAGAATATTGGAGGGATTTCCGACTGCACCACCTATTCATCTGACATTTTACCAGGCACTGTCTCCACACATTTTCAAACCCGTGTGCAGTGCCATATGGACTAGAAACTTGGTTTCATTTTATTATTGCTATTTTTTTATAAGGAGCTGAAATAATTGCAGTGCAAGGGTTCCACAGTGGTTCTACAAAATTGTGAACATAAAGAATCACAGGCTACACAAAGCCTGGCTTATTCCAGACAAAGAGTTTGTATGAAAGAATCTGACTGAGAACGAATGCAATAGGGAGTCCTTGTCAGTAGGGTGGGGGGCAGTTAATAATGCAGGAAGCACAACTCTGAAATAGTTTTCCACCCCCCTCTTCCTTCCCCCTCACCCCAAAAAAAAATCAAGTACGCTTTTTGTGTATTTAAGACAAAGGCCTGTTTGGTGGATTTGACAGATGGTAAGAGGCTTTTAAAAACAGACTTGCATATTTCAGGTTTCAGGAGTGAACATACTGGCTGCTAATATGACAGGTTACAAACATCAGAAGATTTTGCTGTTAATTAGCCATTTGACAAATACCACATTCCAGAATTTCACTCAAATGCTTTTTTTGTTTGTAGCACTTGGGCGACATCTGGTGGCCTAACCCAGATGCTTTCGATCACACAGAACCTGTTTGGTAACACTATATTTAAACATTTCTAAAAGGAGACAACACAGCTTCTCTCCCCCCAAAAAACACCCAGAAGCCCCAAAGGTGTCTCTGAAAGTGAAATGCAGCAATACGTGTGACAAGAGTACAGCGAGATCTTCCATGACTCTCACTTTGTTTATAAGCTGCCGTTTTGAGTTCTTAAGGGAACAATCTTGTTTTCTCCTGCTCTTGAAGGTAGAAAACAAACCAATGGCTTCAAGTTACAAGGGGATTCCAACAAAACATCAGGAAGAACTTTGTGGCAGTAAGAGCTGTTCAACAGTGGAATGGTCTCCTTTGGAAGGCGGTGGACTCTCCTTCCTTGGAGGTTTTCATAGAATAGAATAGAATAGAATAGAATAGAATAGAATAGAATAGAATCATAGAATAGAATCATAGAATCATAGAATAGAATCAGAGAATCATAGAGTTGGAAGAGACCACAAGGGCCATCGAGTCCAACCCCCTGCCAAGCAGGAAACGCCATCAGAGCACTCCTGACATATGGTTGTCAAGCCTCTGCTTAAAGACCTCCAAAGAAGGAGACTCCACCACACTCCTTGGCAGCAAATTCCACTGTCGAACAGCTCTTAATGTCAGGAAGTTCTTCCTAATGTTTAGGTGGAATCTTCTTTCTTGTAGTTTGGAACCATTGCTCCGTGTCCGCTTCTCTGGAGCAGCAGAAAACAACCTTTCTCCCTCCTCTATGTGACATCCTTTTATATATTTGAACATGGCTATCATATCACCCCTTAACCTCCTCTTCTCCTCTTTTGAAGCAGAGGTTGGATGGCCATCTGTCATGGATGCTTCAGCTGAGATTCCTGCATTGCAGGGGGTTGGACTAGATGACCCTCGGGTCCCTTCCGACTTTACGATTCTAAGTCCTTCTCGTTCAAGGCACTCGGTGTGAATGAGTAAAAGCCACCAACAGAGATCCTGCAGTGCAGGGAGCAGGGGGAAGTGGACTTCCCTATGTCCCCATCAACTCCAGCTTGGGTACCAATGCCCAGGGATGATGAGTTGCAGTCCATCAGCATCTGGAGGGCTGCAGCTCAGGGGAAGACCTTAGCCCAGTGGCTGACTGTCTGCCTTGTGTGCAGAAGGTCCCAGGTTCGGTCCCCCATAGCATCTCCAGGTAGGGATGGGAAATATTCCCTGCCTGGAAGCCTGGAGAACCACTGTGCCGAAGACTGGTTTGGATTTGATATCCCGCTTTATTACTACCCGAAGGAGTCTCAAAGCGGCTAACGTTCTCCTTTCCCTTCCTCCCCCACAACAAACGCTCTGTGACGTGAGTGAGGCTGAGAGACTTCAGAGAAGTGTGACTAGCCCAAGGTCACCCAGCAGCTGCATGTGGAGGAACAGGGAAGCGAACCCGGTTCACCAGATTACAAGTCCACCGCTCTTAACCACCACACCGCACTGGCTCTTGTTGGACCACGAGAGCTGGGAGGCACCAGTCAGGGAAACCCCAGCTCCCAAGGGAAACCCCAGAGGAGGAAGGCTCAGAGCCCCAGGGATTGGTGGCAGGACAATGAGGAGAGATCACAAGGGGGGAAGATTGGGAGGAGGTGCTGGATGCTGAAGGGGCAACAGGGTTTAGTGAGCAGGGGGAACCTGTGACAGAGAGCAGTTCAGACTGCTTTTCAAGAGGATTAGATGCCCAGCGGTTCTTAACCTGTGGGTCCCCAGATGTTGTTGGACTACAACTCCCATCATCCCTGAGCTCTGGCCTTGCTAGCTAGGGGTGATGGGAGTTGTAGTTCAACAACATCTGGGGACCCACAGGTTGAGAAAGGCTGGATTAGACAGATTCGTGGAGGATAAGGCTATCAATGGCTACAAAACCCTGGCACCTTCAAAGGCCAGTCGCTGGGAATCACAGGTGGGAAAGAGTACTGTTGCACAGAATTATAAAACTGGAAGGGTCCTGGGGGTCATCTAGTCTTACCCCCTGCAATGCAGACTTCCCACTGTGAGGAGAGGCCTCACTTCCTGTATGTTTAGGTTATGTTTATTTATTTTAGGCAGAAATATTTCTGGCTCCAAACACTTCCAAGTGACTATTGTTATAAACAACTAAATGAGCCTATGTACGCAGAATAGCAGGCCAAAAGCACAAGTCCCATTATTGAACAACAAAAGGTGATTTATTTACCTGCGTTACAAAATTGCTATAGTTATGAAAGGTGGGGGGGGGGGGTTTACATAAAAAAAATAACTACAGCAAATGCTCTTAAAAATCTATTGTCTTCTTGAGTCTTGTACGGACAGAAAGAGGGTCATTCCGTCTCACACAAAAACTTTTTGGGGGGAGAAACATTTTCTTCCTTAGCAGTGAAGGAATTTTTAACACCTCACTTTTAGGGAAGGACATAAAATAGCTTTATGAGATAGATCTAAGCCACCGGACCACTTGCTGGCTATTCTTTAACCCAAATAAATAAATACTTGATTTCAGCAACCAAAGAATTGACACAGCTCAGCAAATCAAGATGTGCTGCAAATCCACTCATTAGAAAGAAAGGAAGAAAGAAAGAAAGAAAGAAAGAAAGAAAGAAAGAAAGAAAGATCATTATGGTTATATGAAATATAGCTCACTAGAGGAGGGAGAGGAGAAAAATGTGCCAAGATCAAATGGTGTCTCGATGAATATGGATTATCTGCTGGCCTGCTGCTTTTCCAGGAAAATGCCATTTGATTTCTTTCCCAGATAGACTAGAAACAGAACAGATAAGATCTTGATTCTCCCCCCCCCCCCAACACTCTCTCCTCTTGCATAGAAGGAAGCAAGTCCTCAAATTATTTGGACAGCTTGGCTTGCAAGAAATGAGTGCAGTTTGTTAAAGTCACAGTTTTCTCTACCGGCCTTGCCACCCCTTCCACTTTAAATATGAAAAACTGAATTTGAATCTGTCTTAAGTGGGGTGGTGGGGGAGGGGGTGATGTGCTGTTGTTTTAAAATATTTTCCCTTTCAGTCATTCTGAGTTTTAAAGCGCGAGATTGGAAAACGTTCCATGTACTGAGAATTCAAAGCAGCTGGTGATATATTTGCACCTTTTAAAGAGGAGGATCACAAGTCAGAGGCCCAATTTGTGTGTTACAAAGTGCAGTCCTGTGGCAATTTGCCCAGAACTGGGGGCGAGGAGGACCGGTGTGTGTGTTTTTGTGTGTATAGCAGTGCTTCAGTACCTAGCAGACCCGACTTAGCAGGTCACGAGTTTGAGAGGCCTGCCTTAAACACAAACATGCAGCGTCCCATACAGTTCTTCGGATTTCATCCCCGGTAGCGCATCCCTCTACGAGGAAGATTCAATCATCGCGCAGTTGACACTTGTTTACACGCCAGGCTCTTCCAACCCGCTTCCCAGCTGGAAAAAGCACTCGCGTATCACACCAGTGATATGTAGCATGGATCAGGCCGTAAGAAGTAGAGAAGGGCCACTTGAAACTGCTTACACATTAAACTTGCAGAAATGTGTCGAGTTGCTTTGTTCTTCCTCTTGCCTAACTGCGATTCATTTCAACGAGCGAGATTTGTCAAAACTGGGGGTAAACATGGATAACTGACATCTGGGACAAAGTATAAGAGGGTAGAAAGTAATATACGGAGAAATAGTCTTTTTCTAATGCACCGGAGGAATAAGCTATAGGATCATGCAACCTTCCTTTGTTACTTGGAACCTTGCAAAACTGAACCATTTTTTAAAAAAATATTTTGCAACAGAAATTTGCCTGCTGAGTTCGGTTCTAGATATCCTTTTTAGTTTTATCTGCTTTTTTATAGTTTGCTATGTTCCATTTGGGACGCGGGTGGTGCTGTGGGTTAAACCAGAGCCTAGGACTTGCCGATCTGAAGGTCGGCGGTTTGAATCCCCATGATGGGGTGAGCTCCCATTGCTCGGTCCCTGCTCCTGCCAAACTAGCAGTTCGAAAGCACGTCAAAGTGCAAGTAGATAAATAGGTACCGCTCCGGCGGGAAGGTAAACGGCGTTTCTGTGCGCTGCTCTGGTTCGCCAGAAGCGGCTCAATCATGCTGGCCACATGACCCAGAAGCTGTGTGGTGTAGTGGTTAAGAGCGGTAGTCTCCTAATCTGGGGAACCAGGTTCGCGTCTCCGCTCCTCCACATGCAGCTGCTGGGTGACCTTGGGCCAGTCACACTTCTGTGAAGTCTCTCAGCCCCACTCACCTCACAGAGTGTTTGTTGTGGGGGAGGAAGGGAAAGGAGAATGTCAGCCGCTTTGAGACTCCTTAAAGGGAGTGAAAGGCGGGATATCAAATCCAAACTCTTCTTCTTCTTCTTCTTCTGTACGCCGGCTCCCTCGGCCAATAAAGCGAGATGAGCGCCGCAACCCCAGAGTCGGTCACGACTGGACCTAATAGTCAGGAGTCCCTTTACCTTTATGTTCCATTTAAAAAATAGTACCTATCTCAAAATAGTACGTATTTCCAGATTTCCATGTAATACCACAGTGCTGGGACCAAACAATAGTATGTAGGCTATAGATTTTTTTAAATGCTAAATTTGTCTTTCCCATCTCACATCCCAAAAGAGAACTGTTGTGAAAGCACAGACCAGCCCTTGTTCTAATATAGACATGGATACATTGCCTGAGATTTGATGTTAGGCATACGCAGAACAGAACCATTAAAGTCAATGGACTTGGGTCCATTGATTTTAATAGATCTATTCAAAGTACAGCTTAGTTGGCTATAGTCCATTTATCCTTTCTGGCATAAGTCCATTCCGGAGAAGTGCCATTTTCAAAGGTGACAACATGATCTTCCATTTTTTAAAAAAGCAAAAACCATCAATTTGTTACAAACCCCAACTGTAGGAATGCTCATCCCTCTAGAAGGTAAAATGGTACTTTTGGGAGTCTTGGGTCAATCTCCTGGTTTCTTGCATCAGCTGTAAAATTTAGTATGAAATTGTTGGTAAGATGTTACCAGCAGTACTGTGTTAGCATTGCGCTCTAAAATAAATTCATAGCCTACCCATTTCTGGGGTCTGTGCTTTGATAAGAAATCCCACGCACCCCCATCACCAATAAAACAGGCAAGACTGAAAGGGCACCAGCTTCCATTTCACCAAATTTGGGAGGTCAGGATGTTAATGGCAACAGTTTGCTCTTGCAAACGATGGAAGCCAACCCCTTTGGAGTAACTGCAGACACACTGCTTGGGGAATTCTGAAAGTCTTGAGCCGACTGATCAAAACTCAGCCGTGATTTCCCCTGTGTGAGGCTGTCCAAAGTGCTCTGAGTGACGAAAAAGGGGTAAAGCGAAGCAGTGCCTATAAACAAGGTATTCAGACCCATCAGGGGAAAAGGCTGGCAGAAAGACCCAGTTCAGCAGCCTATTCCAAGAATGATGCACAACCCCTTCCAGATGACCTTTCTATCATGCATTTGTGATTATTTGTGCTCATGATGGTACCAACCCCACATTCAACGCTGTGCGTGCCGCCAGAAGTTTGAGGATTCGTTTCCAGGCGGGTCAGCGACCCCTCAGTGAAAGTGCTAACATTAGGGAGGCAGCCAAATGAACTGAACTTCTGCTTCAGTTCTCAATTTCCACAATTTCAGCTAAATATTACAATATTCTTAGGACAGAAGTTATGTGCAACTGTACCTGAATTGCTTAGGCCCAAGACCTCTTCACCAATGTGTATGTTTGCACGCAAGTATTATTGCCTAATAATTAGATGATTATATTATCTAATTAATGCACTTAAAGCCCACCTTTTCCCCAAAGAGCTCAAGGTGGCATACATGGTTCTCTCCATCCTTGTTTTTTCCTCCCAACAATCCTGTGAGATACCGTATTTTTCGCTCTATAAGACGCACCAGACCACAAGACGCACCTAGTTTTGGGAGGAGGAAAACAAGAAAAAAATATTCTGAATCTCAGAAGCCAGAACAGCAAGAGGGATCGCTGTGCAGTGAAAGCAGCAATCCCTCTTGCTGTTCTGGCTTCTGGGATAGCTGCGCAGCCTGCATTCGCTCCATAAGACGCACACACATTTCCCCTTACTTTTTAGGAGGGGAAAAAGAGAGTCTTATAGAGCAAAAAATATGGTAGGTTATGAGGTATTGCGTTAGCCCAACACCACCCAGTGGGTGCCACACCAATAAAGTTTGACTGGACTTAACTGTCCAGGGTCCTTTACCTTTACGTGGTTGAGGCAGGATTTGAATCTTACTCTGGTGCAACACGCTAGTCTAAAAAATGGTTCCCAAACTTTTTCAGGGTGCCATTCCCTTGGTTCCATAAACTCTTCCCCAAAGCCCACTACTATAGAAAAGGCATTATTCAGAACAGTGGTTTGCACAACCCACTAACTTAATTAATTGCACATTTGTTCAAAAGAAAATTAAAACTAGTTTAATTCGTTCAACAAAATTAATGAACTTGATCCAAAGGTAGCCATTTGTAATAGCCAGGTGGTTATTTGCACCTCCTGCATAATCCCACCCCAATATAGAGGGTGGTACTACACATTTCGGGGACCACCGCTCTAACCACTAGAGAGCATTGCTGTACTGTATACTGATTATACAAATAATCAAACTGGAAAAGCTCCTTTAAGGTCATTAGAGACAGATAGCAAAATGGACAGTAGATGTCATCCAATATCCTATTCAAATAAAGTAAAAGCTAATCGGTTCACGACTGGTGCTATGAACCAGGACAATATTATATAAAATAACTCAAAAAATGCTTCGTAAGAATTCCAGTTCCAATGGATGAGGACTAATGAGAAACTTAAAGAAGGGATCTACCAGCGGGGGTTTTTTTCCTGGAAGAGACAAATTTAAAGCCAAATTATGCCCACCAAGTGCGTGTTTTATTTCTTCTGCAGTTTAATAAAGATGGTATTCTAGGCCAAGTTTCTAACGGGCAGAAAGCAGGAACTGAGACAACCGCTGCTTGAATTTCAAATAACCAACTGAAGCCCAATACGCTGAGGGAACGCAGAATTTGTGACATGAATATTTTCAAATTAAGATATTTCTTAATTTGAACCAACAGCTGGTTGAGAACTCAGCAAAGGATCAAATCAGTTGGGGGTTTAAAAAAACAATGAAACTTTTGAAAATTATATGGGAGGCCAGGGTGCAAAATCTACAACTTAGCATTGGAGTTCACTGGGCAACCTTGGGGCAGTCTCTGCCTCTCAGCTTAACCTACCTCACAGGGTTGTTGTGGGAATAAAATAGGGAGGGGTGAAGAACCATGTATGCCACCTTGAGTTTCTTGGAGGAAAAATGGGATATAAATGATGATGATGATGATAAATGTAATAATGCTACAAAATGGGAAGTAATGACTGGAATACCAGATACCAGCATATACATTGGGGCTAACATTAACAAGTATGCAGTATGTTCATTGAACTTATTATCGACCTGGTATCCTAACCCAACTCAGAATAGCTATAATTTATAACACCAGTAATGACAGCTATTGGAAAGCAGGGGAAGTTAAGATCAGATTTCACTCATTGCTGGTGGAATTGCCCTGAAGCTGAAAAGCACTGACAGGAAATCATATCTAATATAAAGAAACGTATTGAAACGCCCTGTTCAGCTAACACCAAAAATATTTCTATTAAACTTACCTGAACGACGCAGCCCCAAAGGACAGGGAGAAACTCTAGTTTCACGTGATTTTGGCAGGAATGATCTAATTATATGCAAAGCTAACGGGTGCGGGACAGACCTCCCCGCTTAATGGAATGCTGCAATTTTGGTTCAAGAACTGGCAATTTTGAGCAAAACCATAGGAATCTTATGGGTCTGGCAGAGGGGGAGGGAGACAAAGGAAGCGTTTTGAGAATGAGGGATGTTTAAAGAACTTCAGAACAGCAAGCTGAGGATGAGTAGCTACAATCCTTTTTTCGGTCATGTGAGATGTCCTTCTTCAAGTACTGAATACCCAGGCAGTGTGTGTAATGGATAAATCACGCAATGACAGGTGGGGAGACCCGTAATTCAAATCCACACACGGCCATAAAGTCTGCCAAGAGAACGGGACCCATCATTTCTGCTCAACATCACCTACTTCAAAGCACTGCCAAGTATAAAAGAGGTTGAAAGACCAGGATATGCCATTTGTATAACTTTTAAGCTTCTTGCAGGAAGGATTTGATGAAAAATGTTTTAAAAAAGAAGCCACTAACTTTTTATCATGAAGTCTTTTAAGTCCTGCAAACATGTGTGGACTAGGCAACTGCTCTATTTCAAAGGGAATATGCCAAGACTGTTCATCAGGAAAAACAAGTGTTCGTCTCTAACCTCAAAGGGATTTAAAAAAAAACAAAACAAAAAAAACCTGTAGCACTACAAATTCAGGGGACAACACGCAAGGCCAGGATTCTTCTAGACGGCTGCTTGCAAAACCCATTAATCTTCAGTGCAAACGTTGAGTTGTCTCTTTTACCGCCGATAGCCATTACACATAAATAGCAATTATTGTGCCTGGCAAAGGGGCTGACAAGCTGCCTCTTTATGGTTTTGTATTTTAATCTCCTGATTTCTTAGCACTCACCCCCCATAAGAAATATTTAACAACGCCGCACAATTTCCTCTCCAAGGCAGGTTTTATATATATATTTAAAAAATGGAAAAGAATTATGAATGCAATAAAGACAAGGATGTTACTAGAAGGCATACATGATGAATTGCTTGAAGGCAGCGTAGGCACGAAACCTTGCAAAATAAAGGTCTGCAATCCTTGCACATTTAATTTGGTGGACACTCCAGCAGGTGGCAAGTTAAAGCTAGTTTTAATAAATCTGCTACATGTGCTTTACTAAGGGGATAGGAGATAATCTTTGCACATGCTTCTGGAATAGATTCTTACGTCTCCAGGACTTTGTGCACTGCACCGTTGGTGACTGCATTTGTACAGAGCGCCAAGAAACTAAATTGCATTATTGCTCACTGGAGCCAGAGTTGAGATGGGATGGCAAGAACAGAAATATGCCTGTACTGTATAGCCATCCTGGTTGGCAGAACAAGCGTAGCAGTCCAATGAACGTGATGGAATTAAGAGACGCCACTGCAGCAGGGAGGTGGCCACTCCCAGAGCAAAAGGACTACGTAATCCATCAGGCTCCTGCTTCCTTCAGCAGTCACTTGGCAAGCAACTGTTCCATCAGGCTGCTGCAGGAGGAGAAGAAGAAGCAGAGCCACTCCATCGACCAGCTCCATTTGCCGACGACGTGACCACCCTAGCTGCTTACTTTTAAGAACTGGTGTCAGAATACACCATTATTATTAATATTATTATTATTATTATTATTATTATTATTATCATCATCATCATCATCATCATCATCATTATTATTATTATTATTATATCTGAAAAACCTTTTCAACTTAGGAGCAATGAAAAGAACCCACCTTTTATTAGAATAGGAAAAGTGAATTGGAGGGCCATCTGGGGTACTTTCCAATTTTATGATTCTACAAGGTTCTGACGGGGATTTCTCATGCAGGGATTTCTCAGTAAATAAAGTGGTGGTAGAAAGAGCGCCCCCTAAATGAATGGAAGCTCTAAATGCCACTCCTCTTATTTGAACTGCTAACAGTACCCATCTTCAAATCAGCAATTTGCCAGGAAAGTTCACACCAGGGTTCTCAGAAACAGGACGTCTCTAGCTGAGCCAGGAAAATGTGAAATTGCGGGATTCTGTGGCTGGTGGAAGGGACCCCAGATTCAGCTTTCATTCAAGCACAGAAAAAGGAAAGAAGCCAAGTTACTAGACCTCAAGATATGCATACAGACTTTGCCCAAGAGGATGGTGGGAATTTCACGCAGTGCAGGTACTCTAGCATATTGCTGCCCGCCCCCCACTCCCGTCCAAAACTCTCGGCCTTTCTTTCTCAGAAAGCTTGAACAGAAGATCATTCTTCAAGTACGCAAAGTAACTTTATCCACATTTTAAAGTTTTATTCCTGGCACGCACGCACACACACACACACGAGAGAGAGAGAATTCAGCCTCGGAGAAAGTGATTACACTGGTCCTAAGCCTGGGGACAAGCGGACCCACGCCAAAGGGGCAGGACGACACTGATGCACACAGAGTGACTCTTAGACTCTTAGACTCCCTGCAGGACAAGCCCCAAGAAGCAAGAAAACTTACAGACAGATAAAATAGCTGTTGTCCTCTTGACCCTGTCACCGACACCACAACAAACACAAGGAACAAGAAAAGGGAGTTTGGGGGCGGGAAGAGAGAGAGAAGGCAAGGAAGGCAGAGAGGCTCAGAGGGCTCAGATGTGGCCTACAAATCACCCTGAGAATGGGACCATATTAAAAAAAAGAAGAAGATGTTTCCAGAGCAAGCGTAGGAGCAACACCACCAAACCCGAACCGAACTAGCATCTCCATCTTTTATTAGTACTAAAGAGTCTTGTGTACAAGGGATTGCTTTTGAACTGTAGGGTAATCTAGCAGCCACCTAGTAGATTTTCTCCCCCTCCCTCCCCCCAAGTTGCAATGATTTAAAACTTTACTGGACTTCCACAAATCAAATATATAGGCCAGTTTCCAACACACACCCCTTCTTCCCAATATAATGGGGATTTAGAGCTTTTTTAAAAAAAGACTGAAGGAGGAATAGTATCAGGTTGTCGTTTTTTTGGAAGAAATGTTGTAACTGCTCTCGTTATGGCATTGGGTTTCTTTGTACATTCAAAGCATTATTGCATCGGGGGGGGGGGAATGGAACATGCATTTTTTATGTTTTCAGACAAAAAAGTTTAACCTGTATTATTCTCTTCTGTTTCTAGCTACATTTCAAAAGGTGCACCAATTCTACAGTTTTATACTTCTCGTTTAGTCGCATGCTTTGCCTATGCGCATGCGTTTTTAAGATAATAAATATTAAATACAGGAAAGAACATTAGAAAACAAAAAGAAAAGGGGGAGGGGGGAACCAACGACTGACATCGGGAATATTTTGTGGCAGGTCCGCCGGTTAAGGAGCATGTCAGAAAAAATGTTTGAGGTAATTGTGTTGGCCACACTGCTCCGCCAAGACTCGTTTTGAAATCCATGGAAGTTTCTCAGAAAATTCAAGTACACAAAATACCAGCCAGGGCTCTTCGAAAGTAGAGTAGCTTCTCTCTTTCCTTCTCTTCCTTTTTATTAGTCTATTAGCCGGCATTCGCAGAGCTCCTTGTAAATCCTTTTTCGCACCCGAGGCATGTCTTCCTGGGAGAACTGAAAAGGCTGGTCTAAGGCGAGGCACTTGCAGTACTGCGGGGGGAGAGGGAGAGAAATGAGAGAGAGGCTTAGGAACCAGAACCAAACATTATTACAAGGAAGATTCTAAAGAGGGAGGAAGCCCACACAAAAAGAATAAAATATAAAAAAAACGATTGCATCCTTACCTGGAGCACAAAAACTCCACAGTCACTGTCGTTTTTCTGTTGTGGAATGCACTAGAAGGGGAAGAGGGGTGGGGGGAAACGCAAACAAATTTCAAACATCCATAGAATGATTCCCCATTCACGACTCTCCTCCAAATGAAAGCTGGGGGAGCAGCCTCCACATTTCCTAGCCACACCTGTCAAAAGGCTGATTCAAGAGAAAGAACCCTGGGTGCACAGGTGGGAAGAGAGCTGTCCTGCAGGCATCCAACTGGCCACTGAGAGAACAGAGGGCTGGACCTGGTGCTGGGATAGCTCAGTTGGTAAAGCATGAGAGTCCTAATCTCAGGATCGTGGGTTCAAGCCCCACATTGAGCAAAAGATTCCTGCATTGCAGGGAGTTGGAATAAATTACCCTCGTGGTCCCTTCCTGCTCTACAAGTCTATGACTAGATGGGCCTTGGGCTGACCCAGAAGCCACTTTTCTTATATACTCCTCTTCGTGACACAAGTCCTTTGCCAATTGGGCTTGTGGGACACCTGTTCCAGGACAGGCAGATAACCACTTGCGCTCTTTGACTGCTTACAGGATGATCCAGTAGCAGCGAGCAAGGTGTACCCGGCGGTTGCTGATCAACCACTCTCATACTTTTCTGCACTGTCTCACATCTCAACTCTCCCTACTTCGCTCTCGTCTGGAGCCAGCAAAGAGGAGTGACTCCTAGCAGCAATGTGGAGAGGGAGAGAGAGATAAACCAATGCCTCATCACTTCTACACTGTGCCAGGGAAGGAATGTTTTTGCAGAACCAACAGCATCTGCAGACTCAGAAGGTGGAACCCAACACAGCACTAACTCCCTTGTCCTGTCAGCACAAAGAACTCTTCTGCTCTTGCTCCCTAAATCTGTCCTGGAAGTTCCCCCAAACTTCTGGAACAGATGGAGGGGGCGTGGGACACATACAAGTAGATTGGAAATCCCTGGGATACCAGAGCAAGGGTGGACTCGTCCTAGGACTTTTCGGGATGAAGTCTATATCCACATCAACCAGAAATTCAGCTATAATTCAACAGCAAAACATTTCTTTTTTCCATTTTGAAGAGAAGGAAACAGTTCTAACAGTTCAGGGATGGGGAACCAGCAACCATCTCTGACCACTGGCCATTCTGGCAGGGTCTAAGGGCCTCAGGTTCCCCATCCTTGTTTCTTTCTTTTTTTAAAAAAAAAAGGGGAGTGTAGCTTATTTTAGGGGATGGTCCTCTGAAGTAGATCAAAGCCAAGAGGTCAGGACAGACCAGGCTGTTTCACACAGCCCATGTATTCTATACTCTAGGAGGCGCTCAGATCCTTGCATGGATCGGGCCAAGTAATTTAACGCAAATACGCATTTTATAATAGAAAACAAATTACATCTCCCAGCCCAGCACCGAATTTCTAATGACCTCAGCAGGATAGTTTCTCCTCAATTATTTTGAGTAAATATTTGAACATTGCTATCTGCTTTACACACGAAGAATTTGTTTCGTGCTTGCACACTGGTGCCCGCAGAAGCCCAAATGTGCCAGATCAGAGAAACATTTGTCTCTAGGCTTCATGGGGGGGGGGGAGGGAGGGAGAGATTTCTGCATCCCACCTCCTTAACAGCTTTAGAAAGCTATAAAGGCATAAAGCTATGGCAAATGGAAGTATTTTAGAGTGATTAGCCTGCATATCAATGCCAGTAATTTGAAGGCTTGGTACGGGACACATTTTTACTCATCAGTTCTGTGTGCACCAAGTCAGTGTGTTTCAGGGTAATCTGTAGCAGGTGCTCAAAGAGGCACAGAAAGCAGCTGAACACCACAGGCCTAATCCTCAGCAACATGGCCACAAGCACTGTCTAGTGTTGGAAAGAAGAAAAGTAAGTTCTGGCTGGGTCTTAGTGGGGCTACTCAACGGCTGCTTCATGCATTATGCCAGTGTTTCTCAAAGTTGGGTCCTCAGCCATTGCTGGACTACAGCTCCCATCATCTCTGACCACTGGTCCTCCTGGCTAGGGATGATGGGAGTTGTAGTCCCCACAACAGCTGGGGACTCAAGTTTGATAAACAGTGTTATAATGCATGAAGTGACAAGTCTGTGTTTGCAACCAAATGACATTCTACAGCCCCCAGTTTTTACTATGCTTTGGCACCCCCCACCCCCGGCCAGCGCCTGTTGGCCCCAGCAACTAGTCCACCTGCCTGCATCCAAGGTCCCCTCCGCAGGTCTGGCTGGTGTGCGCCATTATCCCATCCACCCCTCCCCAAAATTGCTACGTCCACGCAAGCTTCCCCCAGTGAATCCTGGAGACCTGTTGCATAAGTATACAAGGAAGGAGAGAACTGGGTTTCTTAAGGAGGACTTCGGCAATATGTCCGCTGGGCCAAGTAGGACAGCGATCCACCACCTTGAGTCACCCCCTACAAACGTACAACAATTATTTATATCCCATCTTTCAGGATATGAATCCTACCAAAGTGGCTTACAAGTAATACAAAATTAAATAGGTTCTCCTTTTACTTCCTCCGTGGTGCAAATAGTCTGTAGATTGTAAGCACGGGGCCTGTCAAATCTATATTTTTGAACAGTGCAGTTTTAGGTACAATAATATTCAAAATGTATATTTAAAAAGGCAGGTGCCACAGTTGCATCTCTGTTATTTTTAGGTGTGCACTTGAAAAACACAACGCGAGGATAGGTCCTGAATCTCTTGCTCCCTGCAGCGATTGCAACAAAGCCAAGCTGGCTTGGAAACACTCCAGCTTTACCAGCACATCCTCCAGATTCTCCAGACATAAAAATCACCAGACACTCCAGAGGTTAGGTTATATCCTAGACCTCAAACTACCTCCCCACCCCCAGGGCTACAGAGAGTCACTTTTTTGGGGGGGGGGGGTGGAGGAGAAGTGAGAGAACTTCCTCATGCAGTAATAAAGACTCAAGATGCCTCATTGTACCAGGAAGCCGTTGGGAGACAGCTTAATGTTCAATGACCCATTTTATCTCTTCAGAACTATTACAGGATATGGTTATGCAAGTCACAAATTCCCTCGTTTGCACTTCACACAAGTTGTTCCCTTTTATCACTGCCAGACTACATCTGGTGGCAAGCGGCTGTCGTATTGGAGTAACGTGGATGTCTTGGTAGATCGGGGGGGGGGGTCACTTCCACCACTTTTAAATCCCCTTGCCATTCACTGCAGCAGCCACCCAGGCACCTCAGACAAGATGTGCTTCTTTTGGTCATGCAACACGCCGTTGCCTACAATCTGCTAACTCCATCCTAGCAAAGCCATGAACCCACAGCAGTTTTGAACGTAAAATACTGCTCAACTCTAATTTCCCCATTCCACCTCCACCACAGATTTTTTTTTCCATTTCACGATTTCATTTATTTCATCAGAATTACTGTATTTTTCGCTCTATAAGACGCACCAGACCATAAGACGCACCTAGCTTTTGGAAGAAGAAAACATGAAAAAAATATTCTGAATCCCAGAAGCCAGGACAGCAAGCGATAGCTGCACACAGCCTCTCCCGGGCAGCGGGAGCCTTAATCCCCCCTGCCCGGGAGAGGCTGTGCGCAGCTAAGACTCCCCCAAGAGCCGCGCTCCCTTTAAAGAGCGTACGGAGTGTGTGTGCGGCTCCTTAAAGGGAGTGCTGAGCAGAGCCTCCCGCCTGCATTCACTCCATAAGACACACACACATTTCCCCTTACCTTTTAGGAGGGGGAAAGTGTGCCTTATAGAGCGAAAAATATGGTATATACCACCTGGTTGCAAATGGAGGCAACTAGTTTGGCTGCGGCTGAATCCCTGGGAATCCCTGCCCATTCTCACACAGAAGCAAGAGGCGTCATTGCAGCGCAGGTAGAGCTTGTGGCAAGCCAACCCCCCCCCCCAAGTGCTTCTCACTGGCTGCCAGCCCTGATGGTTATGTTCTGCCTCCCCTGTCAAGAGGCAGCAATGCTTCTGAATAGTACTTGCTGGAAAATGCAGGAGGGAGAGTGTTGGCCACCATGAGACCAGGATTCTGGACCAGACAGGTCACTGGCTGATCTAGAAGGCTCTTCTTATGCTCACTGTGCCTTCCAGATGTCCCTGGACTCCATTTCGCATAATTCCTGAGCATCAGCCACACCAGCTGGAGCTGATGAGAGTTGTAGTCCCCAAGAATCTGGAGGGCTACAGGCTCTCCGTCCCTGCATTTTGGTGGTAACATGTCACATGTTGAGGGTTTTCATAGCAAACGCTCTCTGGGCTTCCTGGGGAAAGGTGGAGATTTCTGACTTCCAGTGGACATTGCGTGTTTCATCTTACTCAACAAAGCCTTCTTTCTAAAAACCACACAGGTGGTCCTTACCTTTGTAACAGCAGTCTGCCAATCCTGAAGGAAATCGGGGTGGTTCTTTTCTCTAGCTTCTGTCAGCAAGTATTTGCGTATGTTCTTTAAAGAAGAGGGGGTGGGGGACATGAATAAGGGCCATTTGAATACTGCTATGAAAACATCTTAACTGAGTGCTTCTTCTGCTTGGACTGGAGGAGACTGGTATTAATTCTGCAATTGCCCATCGTGTGAAGCTGGGAGACCCCAAGCTCACAAGAACACCAAGCAGGCCCAACGCAAAAGGTAAAAATGAAATAAACATCATACACAGGGCCTTGAGATCTTTACAGAAGGGAGCGCGGTAGAAGTGGGATTGATAAAGGGCATAAACTATTTGGAAGCTATTTAGGATTAATTTTTTTTATATATAAATATTTATTAAGGTTTTTTTATAAAAGAAATGCACAGATAATAGACAACATTAGTTATGTCATAACAAAATCTCATAACTTCTTTGGACTTCCTCACGTCTCCTGCTCCCACTTACATCGTTAAATAATTTTTTCAAGCAAATTATCATCTTATTTACCATCTTATTTCCACTCATTTAAAAATAGTCTAACAATTCTCCAGAAGGTTTATATTTTCCTTACTCTCAATTATCATCAAATTCCGATCTAATTTAGTGGTGGCCAATTATTTTATGATCAAGCATCCTTCTTAACATTCAACCAAATTACAATATTTTTGTAGATAAATCTTAAATTTCTTCCAATCCTCTTCAATCCCCTATTTAGGATTAATTTAGATACACTGGATAGGAACTGTCGCTTTCGCAAATGTGGGGTATGCATGAAATGTACTGCTGGAGAAGCAAGTCTTGAAATTATATAAACTCGTAGGGTCTGTGGCTGCAGCAGAGTTGCAAGACAAGCTTCAAGTCAAGGAAATGCTACCAAACAATATAGCACCTGGCCTGGGATCCTTGAGACTGGTATGTCACTTGCCTGAAGATTAGAGTCTAATTCGCACAACAACTTCTGAACTACATCTGGGCCAGTTTCCACACTGACAGTGCTCTCTCTTTTGGGCCAAAGAGTCCTGAAATGTGTAGATTAGAAGCTTCAAAGGATTACCGAAAAAATCAGAGCCCTGTGAAAGGACTGGGGGGGGGGGGCTAAGTGCTTTTTCTAAGGCCGATGCTGTTTAGTAGAACAGCTATAACAACAAGTTGCTCTTACCTCGACACAGAACTTAAAGTGAATGCCTTGAGAGTCGTAAAACGAAATAATTCGGTTAGGGAGATTCACAGTAATTAGGGACCAGTGGACTTCCAGATGAATAGGAATTAACAAGAGCGTCTTTTTGAAGAGGTCCACCTAGTGAAGGGGAAGAGAGCACCCATCACCACAAAATACAAAGTCACGTGCAATTCAGACAGAATGATCCCAAACCACCATAGGAAGAGAACAGCCTGGAAACGTTTCACCCTGTGTGTATTTAAGTCACCAAAAAGCAAGTGGGTGGAGCAGCCAATTTCTCATAAGACACATTCTTCCTTCCCCTCTACTATGAAATAAAAAAACAGGGAGCCAGTGAAGCAGCAACAACTACAACGATTTTCCTTGAATATGACATGCCAACTTAAAATGTTCTGTTGTCAGGTGTAAAAGCGTGTAAGCTGTGTTACTCTTGAGTTACTCTACTCATTGTAGGCTTGGAAGGCCATTGTCTTGTCAGACTTGGAGCAGGGAGACCCAGGTTCAAACAGCCACTCGCTGTGCAGTCTTCAGTCTGTCACCATATCTAACTTTAACTTTAACTGTGACAAAACAACCATCCCTTAGCTCCTTAGAAGAAAGAGAGCATACAAAATGTGATAAAAATCAGGTAGTGGTGGCACATTCTGGTTTCTGACAAAGCCAAATTAAACAAAACTAAACCCACTAGCCTTGGAGGCAGCAATGGTTACCAGGCAAGTACTACACAGACAGTGAACTAGGCAAGACTTCCCAAGTGGAAGCAAGCCCTATTGCCCCAGCCATACCCACCCAGTACATTTCCGAGCACAATTCAAAGTTGGTGCTGACCTTGAAAGCCCTAAACGGCCTTGGTCCTGTATACCTGAAGGAGCGTCTCCACCCCCATTGTCCAGCCCGGACACTGAGGTCCAGCACCGAGGGCTTTCTGGTGGTTCCCTCGTTGCGAGAAGTGAGGTTACAGGGAACCAGGCAGAGGGTCTTCTTGTTAGTGGCACCTGCCCTGTAAAACGCCCTCCCAGCAGATGTCAAGGCAATAAACAACTATATCTTATCTTTGAAAGACATCTGAAGGCAGCCCTGTTTAGGGAAATTTTTAATATTTAATGCTGTATTGTTTTTAACACTCAATTGGGAGCTGCCCAGAGTGGCTGGGGAAACTCAGCCAGATGGGCGGGGTATAAATAAATAATTGTTGTTGTCGTCGTTGTTATACAGGTAAGAGCATATATGCATGAGAACACACCCAATTATTTCTTTGCAATCCAGTGTTCTAAGTTTGGCAGCAAATGGAAGCCCCACCGCTTTCAGCAGGAGTCTGACCCGCTCAGCATAAAGGCTGATCCATGGGCTAAGGCCTTTCTGGTGATACCGTAACTGCACAGAGCAGTACCAACAGGAAAGATCTTGTTTCCAAGTCTGCTCCAAGTATTTGTGGGAAAATCAGAGGTGAAATGTTCTTCCTCCAATCCCTCGCAAGCCAGCTCCATTCCTACCACTAGTTGAGTCCTGATCCACGCCCTATAAAGGCTACAGGTCGAAGAAAGTGGCATTTTCAATGCTCCCCACATAAAACACTCCCAACACAGTAAAATAAAGTAAGAAAAGCAGCACGTCAGCGAGAAAGGTTCTCACTCAGCCCACTTTCTGCTCTGTTGGTTTTCTTCTTGCAAGGGGTATTGGAAAAATATGACTCTCACCCCCCCCCCCAACCTGCGATATAAAGTCCATTCTACTGCTTCGAATTTGCTCCTTTATGTAGATTAAGCCTTAGAGCTTATAGACATTCACTTTGGGTTCCGTTTTCCTCCCCAGATGCAATTTATTTGATGCCATTTGCTTATTTAAACAGATGCTTCAATTTATTTATTTTTAAGCAGCGCAGCCGTTACTGCTTTACATCTCTTCATGCTGAATTATTCAAAATCAATATTTTTTTGACAAGTGTGCTATGAGATGGCATTGGGTTTTAAGCATGAAATTAGCATTCCTAAGAGACAGCCTTCCGCACGTGAACACACGCAGCATCAGCAGCACAACGCAGCCAAAAGACAACGAAGGAGCCTACGAGTGAAGATGTCAAAGGCATATAGAGAGGTGGAAACAGCCTTGGGCAAGTGATGAGGATGGCAGCTTAATGGATAGGACAAACATTTCTGCAAGGCAGGCTGCATGCGTTTAATACTTGATGCTGCAAGCAAAACTGCTAAAGAACATGGAAGGGATGAATAGGACCTAACTGTCTAAGTTACGGTTTTATGCACACACACAAAAGGAGCACACTTCTACGGAAATGGATGCCCGTCCCATTGCACCTGGTGTGCACACACCAGCAAGAATGCCCAACTGTGAAAGGCAAAGAATTAGGTACACTCCTTGTGTTCTCAGCTATTGCAAGGAGGTTTCTAGCTCTCGTGCCTGCAGAGAAAAGCCTGAAACAAGGAATTTCTCAGGGCAGGCACCCTTGTTCATGTGGTGGGAGCAGCAGAAAGGCCCCCACCAAGCACATAACATCCCATGAAGTAGTTGCCCAATACCCAAGATGCCAACTCGTGAATGGCCAGAGGCAAGTTGCCACGTTGCTGTTTTCACTTAAGAGAAACTGCTTCAGTTCAAAGCAATGTAGGTGCTTTCCCCAACAACCAATTAAGACACCCGTTCCAACAAAAAAGTGTGGGAAGTAGAAAAACCAGGTACAAACTAAGGTTTCACGACTATAAAATACCGGGCTTGGATGTAGGAAGTCTCAGTTCTAAACCTGGCTGAACCATTACTCTCTTTGCTCGACCCACCTCAGAGGATTACGCTAAAATGTAAGGCAGGTGTCATACATTGCCATGTCGCAGGTGAGGCACACAAGCTGAAAAGAAGAGGCTTGAGGTGAGATTTGAACGGGGGGCTTCCTGGTGCATAGTTTAACCTTTGTTGTTGTTTAGCCGTTTAGTCGTGTCCGACTCTTCGTGACCCCATGGACCAGAGCACGCCAAGCACTTCTGTCTTCCACTGCCTCCCACAGTTTGGTCAGGCTCATGTTTGTAGCTTCGAGAACACTGTCCAACCATCTTGTCCTCTGTCGTCCCCTTCTCCTTGTGCCCTCCATCTTTCCCAACATCAGGGTCTTTTCCAGGGAGTCTTCTCTTCTCATGAGGTGGCCAAAGTATTGGAGCCTCAGCTTCACAATCTGTCCTTCCAGTGAGCACTCAGGGCTGATTTCCTTAAGAATGGATAGGTTTGATCTTCTTGCAGTCCATGGGACTCTCAAGAGTCTCCTCCAGCACCATAATTCAAAAGCATCAATTCTTCGGCGATCAGCCTTCTTTATGGTCCAGCTCTCACTTCCATACATCACTACTGGGAAAACCATGGCTTTAAATATACGGATCTTTGTTGGCAAGGTGATGTCTCTGCTTTTTAAGATGCTTTCTAGGTTTGCCATCACCTTTCTCCCAAGGAGCAGGCGTCTTTTAATTTCGTGACTGCTGTCACCATCTGCAGTGATCATGGAGCCCAAGCAAGTAAAATCTCTCACTGCCTCCATTTCTTCCCCTTCTATTTGCCAGGAGGTGATGGGACCAGTGGCCATGATCTTCGTTTTTTTGATGTTGAGCTTCAGACCATATTTTGCGCTCTCCTCTTTCACCCTCATTAAAAGGTTCTTTAATTCCTCCTCACTTTCTGCCATCAAGTTTGTGTCAGCTGCATATCTGAGGTTGTTGATATTTCTTCCGGCGATCTTAATTCCGGCTTGGGATTCATCCAGTCCAGCCTTTCGCATGATGAATTCTGCATATAAGTTAAATAAGCAGGGAGACAATATACAGCCTTGCCGTACTCCTTTACCAATTTTGAACCAATCAGTTGTTCCATATCCAGTTCTAACTGTAGCTTCTTGTCCCACATAGAGATTTCTCAGGAGACAGATGAGGTGATCAGGCAATCCCATTTCTTTAAGAACTTGCCATAGTTTGCTGTGGTCGACACAGTCAAAGGCTTTTGCATAGTCAATGAAGCAGAAGTAGATGTCTTTCTGGAACTCTCTAGCTTTCTCCATAATCCAGCGCATGTTTGCAATTTGGTCTCTGGTTCCTCTGCCCCTTCGAAATCCAGCTTGCACTTCTGGGAGTTCTCGGTCCACATACTGCTTAAGCCTGCCTTGTAGAATTTTAAGCATAACCTTGCTAGCGTGTGAAATGAGTGCAATTGTGCGGTAGTTGGCGCATTCTTTGGCACTGCCCTTCTTTGGGATTGGGATGTAGACTGATCTTCTCCAATCCTTTGGCCACTGCTGAGTTTTCCAAATTTGCTGGCATATTGAGTGTAGCACCTTGATAGCATCATCGTTTAAAATTTTAAATAGTTCAGCTGGAATATCATCACTTCCACTGACCTTGTTATTAGCAGTGCTTTCTAAGGCCCATTTGACTTCACTCTCCAGGATGTCTGGGTCAAGGTCAGCAACCACACTACCTGGGGTGTACGAGACATCCATTTCTTTCTGGTATAATTCCTCTGTGTATTCTTGCCACCTCTTCTTGATGTCTTCTGCTTCTGTTAGCTCCTTTCCACTTTTGTTTTTTATTATGGTAATCTTTGTACGAAATGTTCCTTTCATATCTTCAACTTTCTTGAACAGATCTCTGGTTTTTCCCATTCTATTGTTTTCCTCTATTTCTTTGCATTGCTCGTTTAAGAAGGCCTTCTTGTCTCTCCTTGCTATTTTTTGGAAATCTGCATTCAATTTCCTGTATCTTTCACTATCTCCCTCGCATTTTGCTTGCCTTCTCTCCCCCGCTATTTGTAAGGCCTCATTGGACAGCCACTTTGCTTTCTTGCATTTCCTTTTCATTGGGATGGTTTTAGTTGCTGCCTCCTGTATAATGTTACAAGCCTCCATCCATAGTTCTTCAGGCACTCTGTCCACCAAATCTAAATCCTTAAACGTGTTCCTCACTTCCACTGTGTATTCATAAGGGATTTGACTTAGATTGTATCTTACCGGCCCAGTGGTTTTTCCTACTTTCTTCAGTTTAAGCTTGAATTTTGCTATAAGAAGCTGATGATCTGATCCACAGTCAGCTCCAGGTCTTGTTTTTGCTGACTGTATAGAGCTTCTCCATCTTTGGCTGCCGAGAATATAATCAATCTGATTTCGATGCTGCCCATCTGGTGATGTCCATGTGTAGAGTCGTCTCTTGTGTTGTTGGAAAAACGTGTTTGTGATGACCAGCTTGTTCTCTTGGCAGAACTCTATTAGCCTTTGCCCTGCTTCGTTTTGAATTCCAAGGCCAAACTTCCCAGTTGTTCCTTTTATCTCTTGACTCCCTTCTTTAGCATTCCAATCTCCTATAATGAGAAGAACATCCTTCTTTGGTGTCATTTCTATAAGGTCTTGTAAGTCTTCATAGAATTGGTCAATTTCAGTTTCTTCAGACCAGTAGTTGGTGCATAAACTTGGATTACTGTGATGTTAAAAGGTCTGCCTTGGATTTGTATCAAGATCATTCTATAATTTTTGAGATTGCATCCCAGTACAGCTTTCGCCACTCTTTTGTTGACTATGAGGGCAACTCCATTTCTTTTACGGGATTCTTGCCCACAGTAGTAGATATGATGGTCATCCGAACTGAATTCGCCCATTCCCATCCATTTTAGTTCACTGATGCCCAGGATGTCAATATTTATTCTTGCCATCTCATTTTTGACCACATCCAACTTACCAAGGTTCATGGTTCATATCCGCAACTGAGCGTCCTTTCGGCTTTGGCCCAGCCGCTTCATCAGCTCTGGATCTACTTGTACTTGTCCTCCGCTCTTCCTCAGTAGCATGTTTAACTTCCTCAGTTTAACCTTAGCCATTCTTATATACAAGCTCCTTGAGGTCATGGTGAGAATTAGCATTTGCTTTGAGGAGGAAGTGAGAGCAATCTTATCACAAGCGTCAAAAATCAGATTCTGGGGCAAAAGATGGAAAGCGAATGCACCCCAAGTTTAATTAAAATTCAGTCAGGTGAAACAGATGTTTGCTGCAGACTTTGAAATGCTGCACAAGGCACGAACAAAACAAAAGCAGAGATCTAGTATGCAAGCTAAGTAACAAAATCCAATTTAGCTTCCCATTCCAAGAAGCAGAACAGCACATTTCAATTTATGAGGCCCCGTTTTAAATGAATCCTTACAAAAGAGGATTGACTTTCTATCTCAAAAAAGAAAGACAAGAAAGAAAGAAAAGGAGGAGGGATGGAAGAGATCACACTCAGTAGCTACTGAGGAGATCACATTTTTGCCAAAGCAGAACTACGACAGACAGCTGAAACTCAAAGAGAGCTTGGGAACAAAATTGTGACAGCATCAGAGGGTGCAAAGGTTTCAGAAACAAGACAATTTCAAGTCAACAAAAATAAAAATAAAGGCTGACTTAAATAAATGATTTAATCAATATTCCCTCTGATAATTCATGTGCTTCCCACCAAGTGACCACTTGATCCATGTTATCAACTAAAAACAATTTCATTTACACCTGCTGTACTCTACATACAGTTTTGAATACTTTCCATTTTTACCTACAGAGGGCATGCTTTTAAAACATCCCCATAGCATAGAGAGTCTTTCCTACCAGCAAAAGCCATATGAGTTATGAGCTAAGGATAGGACTGTAGGAAGCTGTGCACTTATCTAAAACTTTGCCTACTGTTTCCAGCACTGCTTCTTTCTGCTTCACTCTGCCTTGGCCGACCCAGCCCTGCCTTCACAGGAACAAAGTGGCAAAACAAACAGGAAGTGCTAGTGATCAAAGGCTGGGATAGCTCAGCTGGTAGAGCACGAGGCTCTTAATCTCAGGGCTGTGAGTTCGAGCCCCACACTGGGCAAAAGATTCCTGCATTGCAGGGGGTTGGACTGCATGACCCTCACTGTCCCTTCTGGCTCTAGAATTCTATGCACAGGCTGAAGGAAGGCCTGAGAGTCACTGGACTGCATGACCCTCACTGTCCCTTCTGGCTCTAGAATTCTATGCACAGGCTGAAGGAAGGCCTGAGAGTCACTGGGCAGATTAGAGCAATCCTGTCTTCGCAGAGTCAATATGCAGTGCCCATGGGCCACATCTAAAGTTCTCTGCCGACTAGCACAAAGGTGAGTTTTAATGTTGAGCAGAGGATGCCAATGCAACAACTGCAATAGCAGAAACTCGTTGCAGAGGATTGTGCAACTCGCTGCACAAGACTGTGCAACGAAATTACCAGCAACCTTTTGGTGCGTTCCTCTTGCGCAACAACATCCCGCTGGAATAAAACATTTCGCGAGCGGAACAAGTTTACCGCTAAGTGACTTTGATTTGGGGCAAACATTGGATACAACCCTATGTTTCGAAAGTGGGCAAGACATTCCAGAAGTGGGCCCCACCAACAAAAAATGTTGGGAGTGCAGAATGCTCTCATTCATTGTGCCAACCAGCTGCACCCCTTTTTTCATGCCTCCACCTCAGTTTCCTCCCCCTGCAACAGTCAGTATTGCACACACAAGCCAAGCAAGCTCAGTTCTTGCTGGATGTTTTGGAGTCTCTCCCCCACTTTAAGTCCTAAAGGCAACATATGTCCAACATATGTATGGGCTTTAGATGAAGATGTGTGCATGCACACAAAATCTCATACCAATAACAAACTTAGTTGGTCTCTAAGGTGCTACTGGAAGGAATCTTTTTATTTTGTTTCGACTACAGCAGACCAACACGGCTACCTACCTGCAAGCTTTAAGTTTCCCAAAGCCTGACAGTACTTCATTTTGAACATAGATGGTGCCATTTTGCCTGCATAAGGATAGCGAACTCCGTTCTCCAAGTGACCAAGTACATAGGATAATTGGGAAATGATCAACATGCTTCTTCATATGCACAGAAAAGTCTCAACCTATCTGGTTGGGGCATTGATTAGCTTTATAGTTTAACAGCAGGGCTAGCTTTGCTAATATTAATCTGTATGTAAGTTATTCCTTGAGAAACAAAAGTATTTTTATATAAATAAAATTAAAAGCTTATTGATTGATCGATCAATGTAAGGAACCTGCTTTTATTCAAGATTTCCAAGATTTAAGGATGTGCCTTAAATAAACATTTAATAAACATCTCAAGTCTACTTTAAGCCTCTCTGCAACCAAAGCCCATTTCAGTGCTCAGTTGTGATTTAAGCAAACACCTAGAATGCTCTGGAGTACTTCAGCCCAAACACTTTGCTACATGGCTCCATATATAATTCATAGTGCTGAGTTGCTGAGCTTCCTGTAGGTTGAGAAACAAAAGCCAAGGCTGTATACTCTAAGGAGGCCATCTTTTTCCTATCCTGAAGCTTGCTAGACCCTTTCTTTCTTTCTTTCTTTCTTTCTTTCTTTCTTTCTTTCTTACACACCTCTCTAAATATTTTAATCAGTCAACTAAGTTGGATATAGGAAGTCTTTCCTGTTACCCAGAGGTTTTTCCATCCCCCATATTAAAGAGGAACATTCTATCTGGCAAAGATAGTTTACTATTTGGGGCTTGGAAGGGTATTTCCACTAGGTCACTGATGCCAGAAGGTAATTCCCCAGCTGTGTGCGATGCTTGCAACCAGCACTTCTACCACAAATATGCTTTCCTTGCTGGCTATGTATATTCTGCAGCCAAGCCTGGGACCGTCTTTCATGCAAAACCTGTATTTTATCAGGAAACTACGGCCTCTCAGAGCTATCTTAAGCAGCCAAAGACACTCATTTATTTAAGACATTTACATGTCATTTAATCCTAAACCCTTCTAAGTTATGTACATTAAAAAAAAAAAGTTGAATTTAAAAATAAAACAATAAAAACTTATCATAAAACCAAATGCTACTTTAAAATGCCTGCTGGAACAAGGAAGTCTCAGTCATGTGCCTGAAGTTCTGCAAAGAGGGCGCCTGTCTAATTTCAGCTGGGAAGGAGCTCCACACTCACATCCACTACGATGAATGCAATGTGTCTAATAATTATGAGCCATGCATTTGAGTCATTGCGGAGTAGCTGACCGGGACGAAATATAAGGAATCAGATGGTCCTTACAATATCCTGGACCCAAATTAAGGACTTGGAAATTAATACAAGAATCTTGAACTCCGCCCAATAATTTAGCAATACAGTGGAACCTCAGGTTGCGAATGTGATCCGTGCAGGAGGCATGTTCGCAACCCACAGCGCCGCGTCTGCGCACGCACGGGTCGCGATTCGGTGCTTCTGCACATGCACAAAGCGCAATTTAGTGCTTCTGCGCATGCCCGAGTGCCAAAACCTGGAAGTAACCCATTCCAGTACTTCCGGGTTCAGCACGGTGCATTCATTTAAAATTCATTCTTCGAAATAGTTCAGTATTACTCAGCTGTTAAGGGCTTTCAGAGCACACAGAAGCCTACCTTTTTAGTCCATCGTTTTACTCCGTTATATCCTTTGGTTACCAGCTGTCTATGAAAAAAGCTGTTGAAGAAATGAACCTACAAAAGGCAGAAGAGGTCGATGACTGATCACATTCAAAGCCTCCAGTTCTAGCACAATGAACTCCAACTGAATGCAAACCAAGATCTGCTGCACCCCAACTAAGAAAGGTTTATTTTATTAAGGGCATTTTTATACCACAGTAAAAACCTCTTAACTCGTGAAGGAGGGGGGCTTCAGCTCATAAACCATGCTGTGTGAATCTGAAGGCCGGTTTTATTGTTTTAACTGTTTTGGTATGCTTGTTTTATTGCATATTTTAATTAAGGATGTTTTAATACTCCAGTGGATTTGTTATTGTGTCTCTTTCTTATGTGTTGATTTACAGTTGTAAACTGCTTACATGAAATTTTGGCGTGTAAGCAATATATAAATTAAATAATAGTAGACGAATGTCCATACGTAGCCGGTGTGTGATCTAGAGCGGAGTTCATATGTAAATAAACAGCCAGCAGATTAAAGGATTGACTACTCCCTCCCCCTGTGCAAAGTTAGGAATAACTGCCCCCATAATTGCCCCTCTCCATTTTCCCTTAGGACTAATACTTTTAAGCCACCTTTTTTTCCCCTATCCAATTGAGCTACTGTTGCATAATACAGAACCAAGTAAAAGAAGCTCACCTTGTCAGGGACTGCATCCATTATTAGCTCGCCATACATGTTGATAATCTGAAAGAATTTAGAGAAGAAGAAAGTTGAAACTTTATTAGGGAGGAAAATCACATTATATTTGTGAATTGCTCCTCTGCAATGCTCAGTGTATCTGGTCATTCTCTGAATGCATTGCTAGAAGCCAGGATACATATACTGCACATTGAAAATAGATTCTGCACAATCCAACAACAAAGAAAGCTGAATTCTGCAACCTGAACAATTTAGAATGAATGAATTTACTCTGTTTTTGCTAGTGGCAATGAGTTACGCTGGAGACTGAAAGTTTTATTCTCTGGAGGTTTATTCTGCCACCTTTTCAGATTCTGGGATTGCAGCAGCTAAGGCCCCCACACATACAAGATTGCAACAGTGAGGACTGGAATTCCACCCACCCACAGTGTCAGATTTAAAACAAAGACTGCCCCAAATGGCAGCTCGCTCCATCTTGCAAGAGGTGTGGTTTCTGCTCTTTAAAAAAAGATGCACATGTTAGTTTCATACCAGTGTACTCCCAACATTTTCCCACAAAAAAATAAGGGAAACATGGCTCTGTTCTCTATGGCAGAGGAGGTCCTTCTTCCTCCAATTACAATCACATGGACAATGTGTTCAGGAATAAGCTTACAATGCTGCTATGTCCTTCATTTATTTTATCTAAAGCATTTTTACTTTGCTTTTCAACCAAAAGGGCTCACAGAGTGGCTTACATATGATTAGTACAAACTTACTTACAGGCTTATAATCTAAATTGCACAACACAAAATCAGCCTGGGGGGAAGAGGAAAGACCAACGAATAAAGCAAACCCACACAACAATTCTTAAAAGTTGCACAGTAATTCTTAGAATGACCAGATATAATATGCACAGCTTTACCTCTATGAAGCTCAGACAGCCAGACCTGAGAAAACCGTGAGCTAATTGAGCCTTTCTTCATTAAGTCAGGTAGCTCACTGAAGATTAACATATTTGTATGTATCCATGGAGATTAAGGGACACTTTGTGACCTGCAGTTACACCCTGGCATTGAGGGAAAGGACTTTGTGGGTGCAGATTTGACACATGCAGTGTTAGAAACTCAGATATACAGTGGTACATGGTCAATCATGATCTTCTGGACCACCGCCTTGCAGACGTGGGGATACAGGGCATAGCCCGTAACTGGTTGTGCTCTTTTATCTCTGGTCGGGGACAGAGGGTGGCACTAGGGAGGGAAATGTCGTCGCGCCACTCCTTGGTGTGTGGAGTGCCGCAGGGCGCAATTCTCTCCCCGGTGCTTTTTAACATCTTTATGCGCCCCCTTGCCCAGATTATCCGGAGCTTTGGGCTGGGCTGTCACCAATATGCTGATGACACTCAGCTCTATCTGCTGATGGATGGCCACACCGACTCGACCCTGAACACACTGACCAGATGCTTGGAAGCTGTGGCTGGATAGTTTCGTGGGAGCCGATTGAAACTAAATCCTTCAAAGACAGAGGTCCTATAGCTAGGTCGGGATGGCATGGGGATGAGGGACCAACTCCCTTCTCTTGCGGGGGCCCAATTAGTGCCATTGCCTTCCGTTAAGAGTTTGGGTGTAATCCTTGACGCCTCCCTTTCCATGGAGGCGCAGGTTACAGCAACAGCCAAGGCGACATTTTTCCACCTTCGCCGCATCAAGCAGTTGGTCCCTTACCTTTCCCGCCCCGACTTGGCCACAGTGATCCATGCGACGGTCATCTCCAGGCTTGACTACTGTAATTCGCTCTATGCGGGGCTGCCCTTGAAGCTGTCCCAGAAACTCCAGCGGGTGCAGAATGCTGCAGCGAGGCTCCTCACGGGGTCTCTGCCATGGGAGCATATTCACCCAGTGCTTTTCAAGCTGCACTGGCTCCCGGTGGAGTACAGGGTCAGATTTAAGGTGCTGCTTTTGACTTTTAAAGCCCTTCACGGCCTAGGACCCTCGTACCTACGGGACCGCCTCTCCCGGTATGCCCCACGGAGAGCCTCAAGGTCCATAAATAGCAACACCCTAGTGGTCCCGGGCCCTAAGGAAGTTAGATTGGCTTCAACCAAAGCCAGGGCCTTTTCAACTCTGGCTCCGGCCTGCTGGAACGCTCTGAGACCAGGGCCCTGCAGGATCTGATTTCTTTCCGCAGGGCCTGTAAGACAGAGTTGTTCCGCCTGGCCTTTGGCTTGGAGCCAATTTGATTCCCTCCCTCTCTCTTTCTTTTTTCTTCTTTTCCTTCTCCTCCTGCGATGAGGCTACATTTTAATATTTTAATGTTCCATTATTTTAATGTTGTATTTTATTTTTGTTTTTAAGTTGTAATCATTCTTCTTGTTTTTATTATTGTTTGTAAGCCGCTCTGAGCCCGGCCTTGGCTGGGGAGGGCGGGGTATAAATAAAAATTTATTATTATTATTATTATTATTATTATTATTATTACTTCAGGTTAAGTACTTAATTCGTTCCGGAGGTCCGTACTTAACCTGAAACTGTTCTTAACCTGAAGCACCACTTTAGCTAATGGGGCCTCCTGCTGCTGCCGCACCGCCAAAGCACGATTTCTGTTCTCATCCTGAAGCAAAGTTCTTAACCCGAAGCACTATTTCTGGGTTAGCGGAGTCTGTAACCTGAAGTGTATGTAACCTGAGGTAGCACTGTATAAACTAGGCACCAAATGCCTCCTTAAACCAGGATTACAGTTGCAAAAAAAGAATGCCTGGTTGCCATTTTTGGGCCAGACAGCTCGAAAGTCGTATTTTTCAATACAAGTTTTTAGTTCCTGAAATTCATTCTGATTGTGCAGATAAAATATAATGGATAAATTTTTACAGGATGTGTTGCCAGTGTGTGAAAACAGTCAAGATCCAAGGATCCCCAGGCATGCACCTCCAGACGGTGGAGACGTCAGGCACCATCCTGGCACCCGGGCATCTTCACTTGGTCACAAGTGGCCGACTGCCAGGTGCAAAGTGCATCTGGCACATTTCAAAGGCTGGACACGTTACTTGCTGGCTTGATATGCAGCAGATGGGCAGAGTCCTTTGTGAAGCAGAAATCCTCTTCTCAATCCAGAAAGAGGCTACTATTTTACATTGTATACAGATTTCCACAAATATGCAAAAGCATGTGGTATAACAGGAATCTAGACCTGACCACACAAGATAGGGTGTAAGGATGTAAATATTTTTTCCCCCTAGACCGACAGACAGAGCAAGTTCCATGCTCACATCTTGTCTTAGAGAATTTTCAAATCTCATTTTTAGGCAGCGATGCGAATCACCACTGAATGTAGCAGACAAGTATGAGAAGGAAGCAGTCATGGTTATTTGCTTTACCATTTTGTCTTATTCTAATGTTGCAGTCAACCATCTTTGCAAGCTTCATTTTCTCATTCCGCTAAGTAAGAATGCAAATTTTGAAGGATGCACTAATCCTAGCCTGGATTACATGTTTCAAACCCAGCATTCCAATTCTAATTAGACAGTCTAGTTCTGTACAAATTAAGCCACTTACTTACACCATAGCAATCTAACCAATTTGAACCCAGAACCAGATTAAGGGAGCAATTCCATAACAAGATCTACAAGGATGAACTCCAACGAAGCTGAGAGGTTATCCTGTCTTAACTTCCTCATACTCAACTCAGAGATCCACTGGCTTATCTCCCCCACGGAAGGGCATTCCATAATACAGTCATACCTCGGGTTGAAGTAGCTTCGGGCTAAGTATTTTCGGGTTGCACATTACTTCTGGGTTTCGCCACTCATGCATGAGCAGACAGTCAAAATGACATGTGCATGCGCGGAAGCGGAGAATTGTTCGCTTCTGGGTGTGAAAGGGGCTCCGGAACAGATCCCATTCGCATCCAGAGGTAGCCCTGTATAGGACCAACCAGTCATGAGGTCAACTAATGCACACATGACAGTGGCCAAGCCAACCCTGTTCAGGAAAGGGGTTATTGGTATATCAATGTAAGCTGATAATAGGTGCTCCTCACTGGAGAGATCACCTGAACCTCTGGTGACAAATATGGACCTGGGAACACCCTTGAATGTACACACACACAAACATGCACCAATCAATTATATTAGTAGTGACTTGAGTGGTTCCTTCCCTCCCAAATCACACACCCTTCCAGCAGTATGCCAACTGGGTAGGAGAGACTTTTGAATAAATGTGTTTTTAAAAAAGTTTTTTTAAAAAAAGATGGCCTTGGATGCGAGTTTTAACAGACGTTACTGAAGATCAGGGAATTCTTGCATTGCAGACACCTCTCCTGGATAACCCTTGCCTTTTCTATTTTTTTAAAAAATAATATTTATTCCAGTTTTAAAAATTACAAAAGAAAACACTAGATTAAGCAAGAAAAAAAACCAAGACCATGTATACAGACAAGCAAAAAAAAAAACTCCAGAAAAATACAAACAATTAAGAAAAAAAAGAAAAAAGAAAAGGAAAAAAACAAATCAAACCTTCCCGTAACTTATTTTCCATTTGCTTATTTCCTTGACCTCCTCACACCTCCCTTTTTTGTATTCTAGTTCAATTAGATATTTCAGCAAATCCTTTCCATCTTTGTTTTTATCCCAATAATTTATCTTAACATACTGTAATTTTACACTCTCTTCTTTCACCAATTAACTATCCATTTTTACTTAATCCTTTATATCATTTCTGCTAAAACCACATAACTTCATTCCAACATCCTTCTAACATTCCTTAATTTTACAATGTTTCTGTAAATAAACTTTAAATTTCTTCCAATCTTCTTCCACCAACTCTTCTCCTTGGTCTCGGATTCTGCCAGAACCCTTGCCTTTTCTAAACTCTAGAACTCATTTCCCACAATAAGGACAAGATCCATGAAGACAGTATAGAAGCAGGTTAATGTTTTGCACCCTGCTCCAAAGAAAACCCAACATCCCTTCAACCTGGAAGCAAGGCAACAGTACCATGATGGTGTGACTGAAAGCACCATTTTAAGCAGCAGAATCTGCAATTGCTCTCACCTGATCGTTTAGCCAGTTCTGACCATCCAACGTTGTCAAATCATCCATATCCAGCATGTGCTTGTTATAGAAGACCCGGAAATTGCAAGTGGAAGATTTGGGATGCCTCGTCTGATACTTCATGATTTCCTTGGTGATGAATGGCTTTCTGGAACAGGCAGCCGAGAAAGAGATAAGACAATGCGAAGTTATCCCAGCACATTTGATATGCAGCTCTGCATAGCCATAGGGAGCCAGTGGAATCCGGAAAGTGAATCAGCAGAGCGAAGAATTAAGAGATAGCTACTAACCTATAGGAGAAGTCTTCATTAAAGACTTCCTTTAATCTTCCCATAACATCCTTTTCACAGAGTGGAATTAGACTGCCATATTTCTTCATTACTTCATCTAGGAATCCTTACAAATAGAGAGAGTGGTTTTTTTGAAGAAGAAAAAGTATGCATAGGAGCAGCAGTTGCATAGGAATCAGATGCCTTATTTCTACAAGCCATTTTCAAGTCAGAATGGGAACAGTACAAAATTGACGTACAAGGTTGACAACGACGCAATGACAAGTCCCAGACTTGGACCCCTGTTCAAATGAGCATAGACATACACTTTCTGCAGAGCCACAGTGTCTCTGTAGTACTGTGAGGGAGAGCGAGCATGCACTCGTGAAGGGCTTAGCACCCACCCTAGTCCCTCCTAGAGAGCAAGAAGCATAAAATGGTTTCTAGGGCTTGCCTAAAATAAACCTGATAAGCGGGGTACTTGTGATCCTAAATCCAACCCAAAAGAGAAGCATGCTACAATCTCTGCCCAGATATGAGGCTTCCTGCAGCCTAAGTGAAACGAATTTTTTTTGGGGGGGGGATGCGTGTCACACAGCTGTAGTGCTTAATTAATTGCACCTTTGGTGTATAGCATTTCTAGGCAGATGAAAGAGTTTCCAATCAGCACATCATCAATTTACATTACATGGCTTGGGAGAAGAGATACGTACCCCTAACATCTGGATGAAATTGCGGTTCTGTTCGCATACCGTTACGCTGAGGCAGAGATGGACAAAAAATAAATGTCGAATACGCAGCCCTTTAGATGGCAGCAATCAGACTGCGTTTCTCGAAACGTAACATCTTAAATTTTGAAAGACCAGTTGGGGATAATTGCAGGGAGGGGAAGAAGCGCAAAAATGAACCTTCCGGGGTCTGAATGCAGGGCAGGTGCTATACTGGCCCTGACTGAAATCAACCCACATCAATTAGATGTTCAGAGAAGAGAGTTATGGGAATGCACATCAAATCCGTTTCAAAATTGTGGGCACCCTCTACTTACATTGTGACAAGGAGAAAAAAATTTAAACCTATTGTACACGCCAAGTAACCACCGACACCATGGAACATTTCTAGCAGGAATTGCTACAAGCCAAGGACTCAATCACCCCTGCATTCCAGAATGGAATTGGCCTGTGCCAGATGGATACCACTTAGGACACGCCAACAGCCCAATCTAGACTGGGCTGCCAAGAGGTGAGTACAGGGGATACGGATCTACTGAGCTCACAGTTAGCAAGTAACTACACTCCTTTCATTACCCATCTCATTAAGCACTCAGATTCTTATTTCAATATGGAAGACGGGCAACTCTAGCATGTATTGAGATTAAGCCTCCAGTCTGGGTTCTCCTAAGTATCTGGGGCCACAATAAGCAGACAAAGCATTCTGAAGAGTTAAACTGCCTCTTGATTTCAGCTCCAACCCCCAATTGCGCCAGTCTCAATTTCGTCCCATAACAAGCCCATCAAATGAAACACCACCACCAATGCACTGTGATTGCAACCCACTGGTTTATCATGCAACTGCGCTATCAAAGGGCAGGCCTGTACGATCTGTAACCCATCAAGCTTAAAACAGCCCAGCAGCCATTACTAAGGTCCATCAGGTACTCTTGCAATCCCAGGCAGGCAAGCAAAAGCCAGAGCTTCGCTGCATTCCTGCAAAAGCCACAGTGCATGGCTTGGAGGATCGCAAGAACAACAAGGACAGGCCAGCTGAACTGCTGTGTGTGCAACATCCTAATCTCAAACCCACAATAAATATAGCAAGAAGTACAACAGTGCATAAAATGCCATTATAATCTACAGGGACAGCACCCAGATTCATAGCATAAATAAACAAAACCAGCAATAAGCATTAGGAGAGTGTTGCTATATACCACAAAGCCACACAGCCAACTGCTCGTCACTGACGCAGGAAGCTCTCTGGCTGCTTCTTTTCCCACTCTTTTGGGTCCCTGATTTCTGTCCTGCGCTTCCTCTCAGAGGCTCATCATGAGGGCTTTTACAGTACGGGTGATCTAAGAGCTCTGCGCCAAATACGTCCATGCTTATGGGCCCTTCCACCTCCATCTGACCACTGTCCTCATTCTGCGCCAGCTCCACGGAAGCAGGCCCATTAGCAAAGCCGTCGTTTGTGCCCAAATCCGCCCTGGAGGACCCCAGCACTGTCTCGCCAGCACCCGTAAACTGATTCGTTCCTCCATCTCCTGGACCTAAAAGCGAGCTTTCTTTCTCCGTCACAGAGACGAAACTATCAGGGCAGCTGTCCAGTGTGGGTGCCTTCCGCGCTTCCTCCTTGTGAGTAGGCTGCGCTCCACATGCCGCTTCTGCTCCATGCAACTCCGGCACGCAGGGCTCAGCGATGCCATTTTGGTCTCTGGGCGCAAGTTCCTTGTAATGGAGCTCCCTGCACGGCAAGCGTGCGCCCTGGGTGAGGCAGGCGTCAGGCAGGTGTGTTTGACTCTCCTCAATCAATGGTCCTGGCATATGACTGTTCATATCTGACAAGCTGAACAGGTTCCAGGGAGATTTACTTTTCAGTTTCCAAGAGGGAAGCGAGGCCCCAGAGATTCCTCGGCGGAGGTCCTCTTGCCAATCTCTGCTTACTTTCTCCACCCAGCTCGGCCTCCTTATGCTCAACTTGCACGTCTTGCCTCTCCAAAACCTGGGACGAGATTTTGCGATTCTAATCCAAAACTTGACCGCAGAAAGTTTCTTATACATCATAAATAGAGATCTGTTTTTTAAAGTACACCTTTTAAATCTAGGCCTCCTCCTAATAGTCAGGAGGTCACAAGTTCCATTTTGCTCCAGGCCTTGGCAGCAGCACTTCCTCCTGGAGTTGTTCAGAACCTCAACGCCACCGTTATTGCTCTCGCCCACCTTCCGAGCAAGACCATCCTCTTTTACCAGGAAGGCAGTATTGCTGGTCTCGGTGCTGTACTGCTTGCTTTGAGAAGGCTTTGAGTCAACCGTTAAACTGCAAAATTTATTCAGAAGTTCTTCGCTCTGAAAGGATGTGCTACCCAGCTCCTCTGCCACTGTAACAGGTCCTCCACTTCTGCACCAAGGAAAGAAGCCTCTGTGTATGTTTTGTGGAAAGGTGCAGTTTTCAAAAGGTACAACTTGCTGGGGGTTTGCATTTAGGAACACTTCAGGAGCCCACTTCCTCTGGAGCCAAAGACTCTTGCTTCTGCAGGGCTTAGTTTGTTTCAGGCTCACAGGTGTCAAAGTGCCTCGCCTCCCTCCTTTAAGTAGAGAAAGACGGTTCCTTTGGAAGCAGTACTGCTTTAGCCCCCAAAATCCCACCGTCCATTTTCGATAACCGGCCAGCAACCGACTTCTCCGCTGTATTTTTCTCCTATGCTCTTTCATTTTTCTGCTGCATTATGATCTCGAAGTGCAGCTGCAACAGCAAAGGAAACACAAGAAAGAAACAAGTCACACCACAGAAAACTTAAAAAGTTCCATCATTCAAAGCCCTCCAGCAACACAAACTGTTCAGAACCCGTTTTTTGCATGCAGCAAGTTAAGATTCCTGATGGAGACTGCAGAGACATACCAGGGACTATGGCTTCTTTCCTGGTCGTTAAAAACTTGCTGTTTGATTGGACCAGAGGCAACCACACCCTTCCCCATCGGTGCAATGCAGAAGAACTCAAGATCTCTCCTGCTTACTGATCTGTGTTAAAGATGCCCATTTCGCCCTAGCTACACTTGACATGGTTCAAATTGTGACTTCCGCCCCAATTTGTTGAGCCACTCCTTATTCCTCCAGTCCCCAATGTGCCCCCAATTCTGCATGTGTATTTGCATCCCTTTGCAAACCAGATCATAGCTGTCAACGTTTCCCTTTTTTTAAAGGGAAATTCCCTTATTCCAAATAGGATTGCTCACAAGGGAAAAGTTGACAGCTATGAACCAGATGTCTACTGTGCTGCCAGGAAGGCAAGAGGTTATGGGAAAATTTGAGAAAGGCATGTTGGGAAATAAGCTACTTTCCCTTTAAGATCCAGTGGGAGTGGCTAGCAATACAAGACAGTTTCTCATCCCAGGCGCAGATGTCCTCAAAATGCCACTAAGCTCAGGATCATGGCCTCATCTGCAATATGGCAGCAATGCTAGCCTACCTTGCAGGGTTACTGAGAAATTGTTTGTGAAGTGTTTCCAACACCTGAGGCATTATTCCAGCCTTCCCCATCTGGAGGGAACAATTTCCATCAGACTGAGCCAGCACAACTGGGAGCTGTGATCCAAACCTTCTAAGAGAGCACCAGGTTGTGAAAGACAACACCATACAAATACTTATTATGTAGTGTATAACCTCACCCCTAGCCAGTTTGAACTGTCTTATTTTTTCAGCACAGTGAAAAATTGCACAGTGTTGCAGGCTATTTGTAACTGGTATTATTGTTGTTGTTGTTGTTGTTGTTTTTAAAAAGAGAAGACAACCCAAGTATGCTAAACAGAATTAAGAAGCAGTCAGAAAAAAGAACAGAAATTGTCATATGTGGTGGACATGGCAATTTTCAAAGAAAAAGGGGGGGGGGGAGACCGTAATAAGAATAACAGGACATGAGATTGTGTTGGATCTCATTTTTGCTTTTTTAATTAAACTATGCAGGTGGTTCAGAAAAGAGCTAACAAATAAACAAAATTAGGAAGCATCAACTACAGAGCAAAGGGGATAGATTGAAAGTTACAGTCTGCTTAAATAGCCCAATTAAAATTAAAATGTGCTTTTGAAAAGAATTGGAGTTCTGTTATTCTTTTCAAGTAATTAATTAGTATATTTAAAGAAGATTTACAATAATTGTTGTATTTAATTAGTTATTAGTGCATAGGTTTAGCTATTAAGTTGATTTATTGAAGAACTGTATTTAGAATTTGCAGATATAAACTTTACGCAATCTTTTTTTTAAAAAAAAAATCACTATAAAACTGCAAATACACATTGTGAGCAAGGCTGGAAAAATCCCATTTAGCGCCTTCAGTTTACTTTGCTCCTTAACTTGCCCCTTATTTGTGTGTTCTGATACCCCCGCAACATTAGATCTGTGGAAGGGAGAGTGCGGACCAACAAGCTAGCTCTGCCTCACCTGGCAGTCCTCGTCTCCATTTATATATTGGAGGCAAACATCTGCAAAAGGGAGCAAACAGGTAGAGTCCCCTGTGAAATTTGGAACTACTGAAAGTTCAGGCTTCCAAGTTGCACAGGGAGTCTGGGCAAGGAGAAATGACTCTTCACTTCAGGGCAATATGACAGAGTGCAGTTCTTCATCACATGAGGGATCAGGATGCATAAAGGGCTCTATAACACCCTGGAAAAGATCCCCCAAACATGCCAACACCTGGACTGGTACTGTGCTTCCGAGAACTATGTCACGCTTTTGTCCACCATAAGGGAGACAAAAGCAGAACTAGCAGTTCTGCCAGGAAGTAGATAGTAGTTTGATGTGACAGTGGAAACTTAAGCCCTTCCCTGTGACCCAAATTGTTCATTCTTGGCCACTTTATTTTACCTTGGCTTTATACTGCCAGGGTCCTTTCCTTCAGGCCCTGCCATGGTGATGTGTAATGCAAGAGCATGAACAGTGAAAGTGTCTCTGTTACAGTTAGACACAGGAGCAATCGGCAACCAGTAAAGAGGACCTCTTGAGGAGAAGTGTATGTTGATTAGTGCATAGCTCAATACAACAAAAGTCAGAACAAAGTTGAAGGAAGGAAAGAAGGGGAAGGTAACGGAAAAGAAGGGGAGGGAAGCTTAACAGACTACAGGAAGCACGAGAGTCATACTTTCAGGAACTGTCAATGCCTGTTTGCTGAAGAGGTTCAATTGGAAGGAAGGCTGGTGGTTCGCTGAATAGAAATGGTGAAAAAGTAATCCTTTAAGCATCTCTGAAGTGAGATGAAAAGTACATTTGGAGGGTACCCAGTGCTTTTCCAAATGTGCAGCTGCTGATGAAAGCGCAAGAGAGGATCAAAAATAGCTTCTGTTGCACACTTGAGAGCAAGAGGAAGGAAGGAAGGAAGGAAGGAAGGAAGGAAGGAAGGAAGGAAGGAAAAGCCAAGGGCAAAGGCAGTGGTGCTCAGCACCCCACATATCCTTCTGAATACACAAGAAGCAACTTATTGCCTCTCAGCTAGATATATTTTCCCAGGCTCAAATAAGCTACCTTTCAAGGTTGCCATGCTATGAAACTTAATGTGATCCGCCACTTGGCATGTGCTCTTAAAAATCGGTGCAGCTAGGGCCTCTCTTCAGGAGTCGGTGTGGCAAAATTAGGAGCATTAGATGTCAGAATATAAGAGCCATGCTGGATCAGACCAGACACCTGCCTAGTTCAGCATCCCACTTCCCACAGTGAGAAACCAAAAGCATATGGGAAGCATATGGGAAAACCAAAAGTAGAACCTTGATAAAACTGTTTTCTCTCACAGCTGTTCCCCAGCAGCTGGTATTCAGAGGCATATTGTCTGAACCTGGAGGGAGCATATAGGCATCACGACTATATATTGCTGCAGAACCAAACTGAGAACAAGAACCATAAGACAGTACATAGGCATGATAATAGCCCTCTTATAGGCAACAAGAGAGCCTGGCATCTCCACCATCTGGAGGTGCATTTCTGGAAATCATTGGATTCTGACTGTTTTCACACACTTCTACCCCATCCTGTAGAATTCTATCAAGTTATATTTTATCTGAACAATCAGAATGAATGTCATGAGCCCAAATGCTTTTTCTGTGCACACTGAGAAGGAACAGTGAACAAATTATAGCTAATTAGCGTAGCTTGTCTTCAATTACCCCACCGCCCTGCTCACAGTTGTGAATATAGATAGATAGCTGATAGATAGATGATAGATAGATAGATAGATAGATAGATATAGATATATGGACTGTCCCTGGATTAAGTGACTTTTCTTCTTAAAGTTCTTAACCTAGCTCAAGGTAGCCAGATGTTTAACTGAGAATCAATCACAGTCTGTCCATCATTTGAAAAAGAAGACTAGACATTCCATTTTGGTGACTGAAACGTTGGTTCAAGGAGCCATTTGGCCCCTAGCTTATATATCTTGAGTTTCTAACACTGGACTCTGTAGGATTAGGACCTAGAAGACCCGGGTTCAAATCCCCACTCAGTCATGAATTTCACTGAGTGTTACTGTCCCATATATGCCTAAACTTAAGTCCAACTTTGCTCTCGGTCTAACCTATTTTGCTATGGCTGGTTACAACCCTCCAAATACCACTAATTGCAAAAGGAACCAAATAAATTCTTTACAAAAAATAAACAAACAGAGTGTGCTACCACATTGTGGGGGGTGGGGAGGCAACTAGCCATTCTGTTTTTGCAGCCATAACCCAGGTTACAGGAGCCATGTGGTGAACAGCTTTTCCATCCCGGTTTCTAACACTGCCTGCCTGGTTGCTTTAGATTCTCAACTCCCATCAGGTCCAGCCAGTATAGCCAATGGCCAAGAACAATAGGCACTGGAGTCGAACAATACCTGGAAAGGGGCATTGTTTTGTCTAACTCTGCTTAGGGGTGGGGAAAAGCTTCTGAGTATGCACATACTATTAACATTAAAATGGCTTGCTGCTGCTCTTTCCCCAAATTCCCATGCCAGTATCAAAAACCGCAACAAAGCATGAAGATAGAAGCACAAACAGAACAGAAAGTTCAACTCATTAGCCTCTGTTTTCACTGCTCAGACGACAGTGAGCAGCAGAAATTCTTATGCATGGAAAGTTCCGCACATTCAAAGAGGCTACTGAAGCCTTCCTAGAGTTTCGTCCACACTTTTTCTTTTTTGGAAGCTTTCGTGACAATAAAAGCTTCAATATACTTTCCACAGAAGGGCCAAGCATCAGGAGTTCTAGCTGACACCATGAACTGCACAAAATCAATTCATTTTACACATTTAAAAGTTAAAACTATATCACATCAGTGTTTTGTTTTTAGGAGACTTGTATGTACTGCACAAGACATTACTGCAAACGAGACATTTTATTCTAGTACCAACATTTAAGGGCTGACTGCATCATTGTCAAGTAACAAAAGCAACAAAGGCAAACTCCAAAAGCAAAAGTGGACAACTTACTCCGTGCCAGGGGGCAAACTGGAAAGATGTGACTAGAAAACAGTTGCTAATCAACGGTTTTTGCTACTTTAAGTAGTTTAATCATCGTGAAAATGAGAAAGTACTGAAACAAGTATATGTGCAGCAGAACTTCCTAGAGATGATAATCAACATAATCTAACACATATTCGGGAAATTTTGTTTGCTACTAATTTGGACATCTTTTAACCAAATTTTGCATGACTCTTCCCAAGATAAATGGGTAGGTTTTTATCCATGCTCTGATATATTTGGACACCGCTTTGAATTATGATGGTAACGTAAACAGAACCTGTCAAAACTGCACTGATTTGGGGGGGGGGGGTTGTCTTATAATTCCCATGCAACGCTTGGCACCAATAAGACTGCTAGTACAAAACGGACTGAAAAAATATTATTTCTGACTGGCACAGCAGGTGGGTAATTTTTTCCATCCTTCCTCTACAATAACCATTGCCATAGGGAAATCCCGATTCAATAAAAAAAAAAATCAAAATGGGTTTAAATACTAAAACATATTCAAGTATGTAACACTGCTCACAGAGGAGGAATGAGGTTTTAAAATACAGAATATAACCGGGGTGGGGAGGACTACTCTATAGTAACACAAACATTTTGGGGTTAGAGGGGCGCTGCATGTTATTATCCCACCCTAAATAACTGAAGACTCCTCATACTGCTTTGTTATTTTGTTCACTGCATCAGCAAGAGAATTTCTGCAGATCTTCATGGTATTTACAGTGAACTTACCGTATTTTTAACTCTATAAGACGCACCAGAGCATAAGACGCACCTAGTTTTTGGAGGAGGAAAACAAGAGAAAAAAATATTCTGAATCCCAGAAGCCTGCATTCACTCCATAAGACGCACACACATTTCTCCTTACTTTTTACGAGGGAAAAAGTGTGTCTTATAGAGCGAAAAATACAGGACTTTGCAAAACTGGTAGTGTACTTCTTGCTGAATCAATCTTTGCTAGTGAAGGACTATGCACTCTTGTCCTTCTGCACCAAATTCCCAACACTAAAAGTTATTTTACATAAAGTATATTTCCCCCCCCCAAAAAAAAAATTTGTTTACTCAAATATACAATACGCTTGGGTGCTGCATTCGAGGATGCTCAATAGAAGCAATTATCCCCATTCTCCTAATCTGTTCCTTCTCCTTCTGAGTTTCACACTCCTTTCTCCTGTACCTTGAAAAGCATGATCATCAAAGTATAGGACTCCTGCCCAAGTTTTAAATTGCTGAATATCTAGTTGTTCACACCTAAATAATTTCATTTTGCCAGGCTCTTTCAGCAGTCTTTATTGTGTAAACTAGATATATCCCTGAAGTCAGATGAATCTGACTTGTAATTACATGTTAGGCCTCAGATTATGGAGTCAAGAAGAACAACTTGCATCAGCTTTGTCTTCTTCCCACCTGCATCACCTCCACCACAGATGCACTGCCATGTATTTCATCACTGCACATGGACTTGAAAGGCGTTAAGTTCTCATACCAACACCGATAATGGTCTGCAAAACAACTTTATAACTCTTGTCCTTTAGATTTTCCAAATAAGAAACTAGGAGGCCTGTAAAAGGAGGGAAATACAGAAAAGCAGAACCAAGACCGTCCAAACATCTTAAAACTAGCAAGATCCCAAATTTGTTCTTCCCTCCTCCAATAAGCTGTATAAATTGGCCTAGGGCATCCTGGAATGCAGGGACTCTGTATGTCTCATTCCTTTCCAACCCAAGTCACTCAACTGCTTTTCTGTACTTCCCGTACATCCCAATCCTATACAAATTTACTCAGAAGAACCCACTCCACCATTTTAGAAAAAATTATTTCCAAGAATGCACAGAACTGCAGGTCACTTGAAAAGAAGTAGCACTCCATAAAGAGGGCTGATCGCCGAAGAATTGACACTTTTGAATTATGGTGCTGGAGGAGACTCTTGAGAGTCCCGTGGACTGCAAGAAGATCAAACCTATCCATTCTGAAGGAAATCAGCCCAGAGTGCTCACTGGAAGGACAGATCCTGAAGCTGAGGCTCCAAGACTTTGGCCACCTCATGAGAAGAGAAGACTCCCTGGAAAAGACCCTGATGTTGGGAAAGATGGAGGGCAGAAGGAGAAGGGGACGACAGAGGACAAGATGGTGGGAGTGTTCTCGAAGCTACCAGCATGAGTCTGACCAAACTGCGGGAGGCAATGGAAGACAGGAGTGCCTGGCGTGCTCTGGTCCATGGGGTCACAAAGAGTCGGACACGACTAAACAACAACAAGCACTCCATTATTGATGCCATTATTATTTCTGCATATTATCTTGCAAATGTTGTTTTAAAACTTCCTGTTCTCATTAGTTTAATCAAGAATCGCTTAAAACTCAAAGGCTTTCTGTGACATATCAATAAACAAAGCACATCTGAATTATAATACACACTTCACAAATTTAAGAATGCTTATAAGTACTTCAAGGTCCAACCTGCAGAACTGCTACCAAACAGTAACTGAAGTTACTTTTTCATAATATTTGTTCTTATTGTTATTGTTTTAAAAGATCTCTGATCTGCATAGACCTCAATGGTAACCCATAAAGAAGTCACAAGTAACTTCTTCTTAACATTTTTAAATAATAAAGCACAGCAATGCAGAGGTTAAATTACTGTAGAGAAGTAACATATATATATATATATATGAGAGAATATATATATGATATTATGGAAAGACCTCTGCTGGATGCCAAGGAGAGCCACCGCCAGTCAAGAGTAGACAATATTGGGCAACACGGACAAGTAGTCTGGCCAGGCATAGAACAGCTTGCACAAGTAAAGATTATGAAGCCAATTAAACACCTTGCGTTGAGCAACAAAAGCTTTTAATGAATCAACAAGGATTTAGAGGTGTTCTAAGCCAAGTTAGAATTCCTCAACAGAAGCTACAAAAATAGTAAGGCCTTTTTGGAATTATGCATTATGACACAAACATGAGTTGAATATACGCTACTTTAGCCAAATGTAGCGTTTCTATCCAATTCTGAAGAAACCGTGACAGATATTATGTAGAATTTGCATTTTGCTTCAGTATGAATTAGGTTATAACTACTGAACTCACGACATTTTCTAGAATTCCACCAAGACTAAGGCACAAAGGGGTCACTGAGATTATGACTGATGTTTTTATATCGCATATAATGCCAACAGATAATTGCTCCCTGCTCTGCTCATGTCTAAATAATTCTTGAAGTTATTAGTGTATGTACAGTACAAACAGCATGCATACTCATAAGAACCCAGCTCCACCCACCTATGACCAGGCTCTTTACCCTGGGAATGGTCAGAGAGATATTACCAAGCCACTTGTGGCACAATGGGACAGTGCAGCTGGCTGTTAACCAGAAGGTTGGTGGTTTGAGCCTATGCACGGATGGCTGCAGGCAGGGTTCCTGCATTGCAGGGGGCTGAACTAGATGACCCTTGGGGTCCTTTCCAACTCTACAGTGTAAACTTTTGTTGATGCAAACTCCAGATAAACAAGTTTGGACATAAGAAAATCTGTGCTGGATTAGATGAAAGGTCCATGAATTCCAGCAGAGTGTTCAAAACTCCCATTGCTCTAGGAGCATTTTACGACAAGGAATTTCATTAGTCTGAGCAGTTTCTGAGCTTAGGATGCAGTACTGTGCCTAAGATTTCAGATTTAAACTGCAGAGTGGAAGGAGAGGATGACCTTTTTCTGCCTCCTCACTTTCACCTACTCTCTCTCTGAAGACTGGAGAAGAGACCCTCTTAAGAATATCAGGGGGGTGGGAAAGGGAAGGACTAGACCATGTGAAAATGAACATAATAGTTGCAGTTCATTTTCAGCTTTGTATTCTTGTTATAAAAAAGCACGCATAGACATTCCATTGCTGTGCCCTTAACCTAGGTTTAAGGTGCCGTTTAGCTCCTAGCTTTCGTATCTCTGTTTCTAACACTGTTCTAGCATTCCATTTCCCAAGGAGCCACCTAGATGCCTCTGAAGTCCACAACTAGGGCATGGAGGCAATAGTCCTCTCACACTGCCACTCCCCAACAGGTGGTATTCAATGGCAGAGTGTCTCTGAATCTGATGACTTCATACAGCCATCACGACCAGTAACCAGAAATACAATTTATGGAGAATAAGGCTCTCTAACCCCCCTTAAAGCCATCTAAACTAGCAGTCACCACAGTAGCTCGTAGCAGCCCAATTGCATAAAATGTGGAAAAATTAATTGTCTGTCCTGAATATCCTACTGATAACCTCAAGTACTAGTATTATGAGCTAGGGATAAAGGTATTGTTTCTAGCATTTCTTTGAATGAAGAACAAATGCTTGAATACACCTGAGGACATAAATGTTTGCAAGTATCTGAGGACATACTCAGCTGTTTCCCTTGCAGTGTGCATGAGCAAAACATCTCTGCCTTTGGTGAAACTATGCAGGAAAGCTTTTTCGCTTATCTCATGCATAAAAAATAAAACCAGAATACAGGAATCCAGTCCCACATCCCTTCATACACTCCTTTACCCTATAAAACTATGAACCCTATAGTCCTTGCTATGCACTACACAATACTTCATAGCATCAGTCTACCTGCATGCTCATAGTACTCGCTCTCTCTTCAGGATCTTCCCGAAAGCTCACATTCCCTGTGAATCCTTTGACATAGCATCTTAATCCACATTCTCACCTGTCAGCGTGTCTAGGCACACGTAAGCATACTGCCTCAGTCACCCCTCGTTTCATATTCATCTTTCCATCTCCCCTCATCTCAAATATAAGTAAGTAGGTTGTCAACACTTGGGGGTAGTTATCTTTTATTATTATCTATATTATTATATTCTCTTGAACGTCATATATTTATGGGTAGGATATAAACATTATTTCCACATCTTTCGCTCTCACCATATGATTAGTTTCTGCTGCCGCTCCACCTTTAACTGTTCCCATTCTCTCTAATGAAGAGCCAGCAAAATCACAAAACATTTTTGTCCCAGGAGTAGCACTAAAGAAATGCACCCACTTGCTTAGCAACAGCAAATTCCCAGACACATCTCAACAGCCCCCTTCCCATGGGAAAACCTCAACTGCTTTGCAAAAAAAGAAGTGCTGCACCCTCTTGAACATCCTTTCTCAAACTTGGGTCCCCCAACGATGTTGGACTATAACTCCCATCATTCCTAGCAACCAGGACCAGTAGTCAGGGATGATGAGAGTTGTAGTCCAACATCTGGGGGTCCAAATTTGAGAAAGGCTGCTCTTGAAGGATGACCTTGCAGCAAGGCACCCACCCTCTCTACTCTAGCCTGACCCCTCCCCAAGGCGGCCAGTTCCCAGACATAAGAGCCCTTCTGGATCAGGCTAATGGTCCATCCAGCCCAGCATCCTGGTCTCCCAGCAGCCAATCAGATGCCCCTATGGGGAAGCCTGAAGACATAACGCAGCTGCAACAGCAACTCCCCCCATTTGCGACTCCCAGCAAATGTCACTGAGGGACACGCTGCCTCTGAAAGGGGAAGCAGAACACAGCCATGCTTGGCTAGTAGGCTCATCCCACCCCATCATGACTCTGCCTTATCGTCTTTTAAAGCCATGTTGGGGTCACCACTACCTCCCACGGAAGTGAATCCCAGGGTTAACTATGCCCCTGTGTGTGCAGAAGAGCTTTCTTTTATCTTGAGACTGGATAGCCTCAGGTTCTTCTATTATTATTATTATTGAAAGTTAATAATAATAACAATCTCAACTGGTAGAGCATGAGACTCTTAGAATCAGAGAACCATAAAACCGTGAGACTTGGAAGTGACCCCGAGGGTCATCAAGCCCAACCCCTTGCCACGCAGGAATCTTTCACCCAACACGGGGCTCGATCCCACGACCAAAAGCCTCACGCTCTACTGATGGAGCTATGCAGCCCCACGTTGGGCAAAAAGATAAAGACTCCTGCATTGCAGCGGGTTTGGCTGGATGGCCCTCGTGGTCCCTTCCAACGACAAACGTGATGACCCAAGGGCGTGCAGTCAGAAGACAAAAGAAAGCTCTTCCACTTACTGGGGGGGGGGCACGGTGACGGGGGAGGGAGAAAGGAAAGCTTTTCCGGCCATGCATAAAAACTTATCACGTCGTCTGGCCCACCTTCTTTCCAAACTAAAAAAAGGGGCCAGCAAAAAAGACACCACCGTTATGAGGAAGGAATCGAAAGGTTTCCAGCAGGAGGCCGCCCCCCCCCCGCCCCTCGGGTCAGGGGGGCTGACTAGGCCAGATAGCCTCCCCCCACCCTCAGGCACGACCCCCTGCGAACCTGCTCGGCCCCCTCACCTCTGAGGAGAATATGGGGAGGGGGGGCCTGAAGAGAAGGGGAAACAAAACACACGGACCCCGCCCCCCGCCCGCCCCTCGAGCCGCCCGTACCTTTGTCGCTTGGCGCATCCCGGCCGCGAAGAGGGGCCTCTCCCCGCCCCCCGCAAACACCCGCCTCCCTCTCTCTTTCCGCCCCCCCCCTCCTCCCAACTCCACGAGCGCGACGGCGACGGCAGCCGCTCGGCGACACCTCACGTGGGTCCGGTTCCCACAACCTACACGGCAGCGGCCGGCCCAGCACCTCTACACGTCACTCTCCCGCGACGAGAGCTTCCGGATCGAGAGGCGGGGGTGGAGGAAGTGAGAGGGAGGGGATTAGGAGCGGCTTCTTGCCGGACCTGTTTGCGCATGCGTGCAAGAAAAGGGACTGAAGGGGAGGGGCGGAGAAGGAGGAGGAATGAGCCGCTAGGCTCCACCATCTTTTGGTCCGGGAAAGGGAGGAGGAGTGCGCATGCGTTGGGGGGGGGAAAGCAAGCGGAGAGGAAGGTTCGGCCGTTCTCGTTGCGCGTGCGCGGTTGGTTTCTCGTTGCTAGGAGATAGGTGGGTTTCCACCCCACCCCCATATTTGCATATTAATTGCTGGGGGCGGAGGGACGACGGTGGATTTAAAGATCAATATAACTTCTTAAAAGAAAAAAACAAAGCAAAATAACCATTTAGAGATAAGCCCTTTATCTCTAGTCATTTAAAGATAATAATCATTAAATTAATCTCGACTAATTAGTCATTACTTTTGTGCTGATGGTGTTTGTGCTTGATGGCTGATGGCATTTAATCTGGCTTGATATTTTGCCACCTAATTTGTGTTTTAATTTTTTGTTAATTAGATGCCTCTGCATCGCCTGGAGAATTGGATTAACAGGCAACTAAACATGCTAATAATTACATTATTATTATTATTATTATTATTATTAAAATTACCTGGGTACTATTAGAGTCCAAGTGACTTAACAAGCTGTTGCACCATGCTAGTGAAGGGTAGGCCAGTCAGCCATGGATGCTGTCTTCAAATCTACTCAGGAATTTATTATTATTATTAAAGGAGCATTATGATATGCGCCCCCCTAACAGCTGCCCGAAGTGATACATTCCAGGAATGGGTTTGCACCTCTAAAGAAATTAAGGCCCTCAAAAGGAACCCCAAGTTGAAAAAGGTTCAGCCAGCACTGGTGAATAGAAGCTGGATCAGGCCAGCTCCTTCTCTTTCTTGCAGAGAAATCAAAATGATGACAACAAAGGTTGGGAAGCAGCTGCGCTTGCAGGGCAAAATTCGTTACAAGTTCCTTCCTGATTGGTGTGCAAGGCAGTTTTCTTTTGACGATTGGCATCTGCCAGGATGACAGTTCATGCTAGGATTTTTTTCAGCATTCAGAAAAGCCGTCTTGCACAAGAAATAATAATAAGAGGAAAGTGCCCTTGTGGGATGGAGCCCAGAAGGTAGGGAGAGGGTTGAGACTTGCAACCATGGCAAGCAGATCCAGCGCCAGCTTGGAAGCCTGCCCCCATTGCACCCCAAACAAAGCAGCTGGTGCTACAGACTTGAAGCTACAAGGGTACACTTTGAAAGAATGAACACTGACACCCTCTCAATGGTGTGTGTCTTGGATTCAAATGCAGGAACAGGAAGGATTATGCTCCAGCAGATCCAAACGCAAACATGCACATAAAAAGCTGGCAGAGCTGGTGCCAGGCTTAGCAGGGCCCAGGACATGGCAATCATTATTATTATTGTTATTATTAATTTAATGCATTTATATCCCACCTTTCTGCTTTCTTGAAGGACCATCTTTTACCACGAGTCTGTCAGTTTGCATTTCTTATTGCAGAAAGTATTGATCTGATGTGTGAAGATGTTTCCTATACTACTTATTTCAAGGGGTTCTGGAAGCTTCTCTGTTTTTTCCTCTGGGCCACACTTTCATGCCCTCCAACATTTCTCCGATGAAAATAAGGACATCCCATTCCATAATGATAATTTTACTATTTATACCCCACACATCTGACTGGGTTGCCCCAGCAATCTGGGCAGCTTCCAACACATACAAAAACATAATAAAGACTTAAGCACTATAAAAATAAATAAATCCCTATACAGGATTACCTCCAGTTGGCTCAGGGGTTGGATAACTCCATTCCCTCCAACATTTCTCCTAAGGAAAAGCGGGACATTCCGGGATCAAATCAGAAACCCGGATGGCTTCTGTAAATCAGGGACATCCCTGGAAAATAGATACACTTGGAGGGTCTGCACTTTCAGAATAAAAATCTGTTCGCACCACATATCTTTGGGGTGCTGTGTGAGATTGCGCCCCCGAAAAGCATTTTTTGTAGCGAGATCTTGGTGCAAAATCACGGTGCCCAAAATGGCCGCCATGCTCTCTCAGGGGGAACTGGGCTTTTTTTTCAGGGCACCTGCAGGTATAGCCCAAAGATGTCTTCCAGTCCAACCCTCATGATAGTTAAAGCCGTTCTCCATACATTGCACACACATCACATCACCAGTGGGGAAAGCGAGACAATCTAGGTTTTTTATGATGAATGAAAGCCCCTGTCCTTGGCGTTATATATCAGGTGAACTCTTTAATAACAGCACCATGAGCTGAAATAACAAACACATAAAGGGAGATGGGCACAGAAAAATGAATTCGAACCAAAGACGGCTACAAGCTACACATTGTTAGGGGGCTCTTCACAGCCCCCTGAATACATTATTTCAGCATGTGGAAGATGAACACATGCAGTGCAATTCTATACATGTTGTTACCGGAAAAATCCGAGGGCTCCCTTGGACAAAAAGTAAAGACACCAACCAGAGTAAATTGGAGCAAATCAGCAGCCTGTAGGCTTGGCCTTTATTGAACTGTTGCAACAGGGTGCTCCCCTCACTTGCAGGTGAGAGAAAAGACCCAGAAAAATGGTGTGCAAGACCTTATAAAAACTTTTGAAATTCCCCTCCTCTAGGTCAAGCCCACCCCCAGAAACATCATGCATACATTACAGAAAGGAGGGGTTGAGGGAGGAGTTGCAGTGGTAACCTGAGTGTCCTGTCACCTGGCTGGTTCCCTTCTCTCCCCCTCCCCATGAGTCACTTCCAGGAGACAAAGGGGAGTTCGCAGTTTCCTGCCCCCAGAGGGAAGATCTGATCAGTGTCCTTTGTTTCAGTCCATGCTGAATCCACTCCCATATGCAAGTTCTTTGTGATCTTGATTGTCTTCTGTCTAGGACCATCAGGGTTGGCATAGCAACTGGGCAGGGCTCCTGTAGATGTGCTGGGATGGTGAAGGGATTATGGCTGCCCTGTATCAAACCTTCCCCATTTTGTAGTCCTTCCTTCATGGAGTAAAATAAAAATGGAACAGTGCAAATCCGATGTATGGTTGATTTTCTTATGAATTTATAACAGAAGTGTGGCATATGTAGTGTGTGAGTGTGAGTGTGTGTGAAGTTTGTACAAACAGAATGATTGGGGTGGGGGGTTCCTGCTACAATGTACACTCAGAATTGCTTTGGCTCAGTAGTAGAGCATCTCTTTCGTGCAAAAGGTCCCAGGTTCATTCCCCAGCAATTCCCAAGTAGAGCTGGGAATTTATAGGATTTTAGGCTCAGCCGAAGAAGTGAGCAAACACCAACAAAGACGTTGGAAGTACATTCTGTGCTCATTTGCAGGTTAAGAAACTGAGAGCAAAACTGATGTTTGAGCAGCATGTTAAGAAAACCATGCATGATGCCTTGAAACATGCTTATTGTTAGGGCCTTTTATTATCTCCTCAAACAGGAGGATAGATCAGTTGGAGAAGATGCTGAATCTCTACAGGTCCTGCACTGTTCTGCTAAGCAATTAACGTTCATAAAATGCTATCACTGGAATCAGTTTCCCAGAGAAGTTGAGGAAGAAAGACAGACTCCAGTGCCATCTTCTGGGCTCTTGCGGCTGTTGCTCTGTTCTTGTACTTTATTTAGATCATAAAAGAAAAGGTACAAACACTTAGGACAGTTCCATCTTTCAGGCACACAGACACACACAAAACAGACGTATCAAACAACAGCAAAAAGGGAAAAGAGAAGAAAGAAAGAAAAACTACCCAGCAGCACAACCCCCCAAATGATAATAAAATGACTTTCAGATGAAATGTTATCCTAGCATCAATAGCAATATCAACATCACGAAACAGGAGATTTACTCCTCCGCCGTTAGATTAACGCCATTCATCTTTTGCCACTCTTGACTTTCTCGGGGAATTCTCACATATGCATTTGACCTTTTAAAGCATTATTATTATTCTACAAAGGAAACCCCAGCGGTATCCAGTTTGATTCTTGCCTCAGAGCACAACTGAGAAATTTCAAGGGCTGTCTATTATCGAGTGTTTGCAGGGAAAGATCAGATAAGAGTTGTTCTCTGTGATCTCAAGCTGCCTCTGTGTCTCCTCAGGGCCCCGGTAAACATGCAGGAAGGATGCCGAACACTGTCCTTTATTTTCTAATGAACACAGATATTTCATGCAGGTGTTTCGGGTAAGGAAAGGCTCTCTGACTACAGCACTGCAGCTAGGTCGTTTTAGACCCTGGCCTCAGTTGCAAAGCGCACAATTAACATTTCTCTTCTACTTCAACATTCCTTGGTATGTTAGAAAGAAAGAAAATGCAAAATAAATACTCTGAGCATGTGCAGTTTTGCATTTGAAAATCCCTCAAATCATAGCACTATCATGGCTGCTTCTGCTGCCCTGATGTTGAACATATTTACTTGGAGATAAGCACTGTTTTGTTGTAGAAAAAGATGGTACAGCATTTAAAACCAAAAGTAATAAAATGAACATGGGGAAACAAGCCCATGCCCAGCCCTGAAGAAGAAAAGAAAGATGCTGCAGTGACCAGCATCAGTTTCCTGCTGCCCCCATCATCCCTTGCTCTCTGGGTAGTCATTTGGGATGGGACACTGCCTCTTTCTCCTGCTAGCTGGGACATCTGCACTGGGCATACCCAAAAACCAAGAAAGGCTGGTGGGAAGAGGCATGACCGTGGTCCTGGTCCCCCGTAGCAGCATCGCAGGAATGCCAACAGAGCCCATCCAGGATTCCTGCTGGTGCACCCAAACCACAGGACTGCTGCCCTGCCCCACACCATCTGAGTGATCCTGCTTCTGGGAGCCCAGGTCTGCTCCAGCCAAGCTCACTGACTCTAATTCTCTTTGGGAAACTGATCCTAACCTCGTCCGTGCAGTTTTCAAGCTTATGTATATTCTTTTTCTCCAAATATCATAAACTGCCTGGCATCTCCACCCTTCTCCTTTGAGCACAGAATTTGGAAGTTATTTTATGTGCGCAGGATGCATCGGCAGCCCAGTATATATCTGCAAACTGATCTCAAAGACAAGGTGAACTACGGCAGTGGCAGAAGGAGCAGCCTGGGGAATAAACCTCATCTAAATGGAAATGCGGAGCTGTTAAAAGGATATCTCGTGATGAGGTTGGGGTTGGGCTAGGTGGGTTTGGGGAGTCCCCTCCAACCAGAGTATAGATCATAGAATCATAGAGTTGGAAGGGACCGCAAGGATCATCTATCCCAACCCCCTGAAATGCAGGAATCTTTTCCCCAATGTGGGGCTTGAACCCATGAACCTGAGGTTAAGAGTCTCATGCTCTACCGACTGAGCTATCCACTACCCTGTGATTCTGGCTGCAAAAAGAGGCCAAACATGTCTGGCTCTGTTATGGCCACGTACAGGCAATCTGTTGCCAAAGGAGCTAGTTCATAGAGATTCCTTCCAGAACAGGTCATGTGTTTCCCCACTGCTTGCTCCTTGCAGGAGGTGATATCATAGAGGTCCATGGGGTCACATCTACACTATGGACAATATTCCACTAAATAACTGTGCAAGGAAAACAATTTCCATTTGCACAATGGGACTCGGTTGGTCAACCAGCTACAAATCCACAGTTACTTCATCCAACCCACATGTTACTAGATTCTCCAGAAGAAAATCATGGGGGATTTTGTCAAAAGCCTTACTGAAATCAAGATATACCGTATTTTTCGCCCTATAGGACGCACTTTTTCCCCTCCAAAAATGAAGGGGAAATCTGGGTGTGTCCTATGGGGCGAATGCAGGCTTTCGCTGAAGCTTGGAGAGCGAGAGGGGTCGGTGCGCACCGACCCCTCTCGCTCTCCAGGCTTCAGGAAGACATCCGCAGCCTAGGCAGCCCTGCGGGAGTTCCCACAGGGCTGTCTAGGCTGCGGATAGTAGCCTGCTTCCCAGAACGCTGGGCGCGCTGAAAGCAGAGCGCCCGGTGCTTCGGGAACACATCCGCAGCCTAGGCAGCCCTGCAGGAGGTCCCGCATGGATGTCTAGGCTGTGGATAGCAGCCTGCTTCCCGGAGCGTCAGGCGCCCTGAAAGCAGAGCGCCCGGCACTTCGGGAACACATCCGCAGCCTAGGCAGCCCTGCGGGAGTTCTCCGCAGGGCTCCCCACGCTGCGGATAGCAGCCTGCCGCCCGGCAGGCGGGGCGCCCTGAAGCAGAGCGCCCCGTGCGCCGGGCAGACATCCGCAGTGTGGGGAGCCATGCAGGAGTTCCCCGCAGGGTTCCCCACACTGCGGATAGCAGCCTGCCGCCTGAGGCAGACATCGGCCAGCCCCACAAGCTCGGGGGACAGCAGGGAGGCGCAGCGCCGTTCCTCGACCTGGTTCGGTTTCCCCGACCTGCTTTTGGGGGGGAAATAAGGATAAAATTTTTTCCTTTATTTCCCCCCCAAAAAACTAGGTGCGTCCTATGGGGCGGAGCGTCCTATGGGACGAAAAATACGGTACTATGTCCACAGCATTCCCCTGATCCACCCAGCTTGTTACCCTGTTTTTAACTCTGTTACTCTTTTTGAGAAGACCATGCTGGGTCCTAGTAATCACAGCATCCTTTTCTAAATGCTCACAGACCAATTCAGAGGGTTGGACTTGAGTCTCATTGCCAAGGGCACATTGTTTTCAGCACAGGCACAAACAGATACACACATCCTGGGGCAGGGGGCACATGATTGCAAACACAGTCTTTTCTCTTGGGACAGGAACCACACAAATCATGTACCCTACCCCATTCCTTTAAAAGTCAAACAGGAGGCACGGGTCATGTGTTGGGACAAGGTCTTCACTTATTCCTGGTCATGTATCTTAGTCTCTGTCCCTGCACCTTTTGAGCTGTGTAACCTGAACCTTGAGCTGAGGCCAATGTCACGGACTGTATTTTTAAATAAAACTTTTAAGATTTTCTGAAATGAAGATGAGTCTTTTGTCCAGGGGTGGGAGCCAGCACAGAGAGGCATTGGGAGTGTTTTTACCCAATGTGCATTACTTGTTTGGTTCCTCTGCAAACACACACATCCCAAACTCCTATTCACGACGCTCCCATCTGCACATGTGCTGTCATCTATACTTGCAAAACGAATGCCTCAAATGTACACACCTCAACGACCGCGAAGTGAATGTGGCTTTCGTTTTTCAAATCGGATGGAAGCTGGTTTGAGGGGGAACACATCATGCAGTGGCGTTTCTCAAGAATAGATAGATTTGGATAGTGGGTGACATCTTGAGTACATGGCTTCATGCACCAGAGGTAGGAGTATCCTGGAGCCAGAGTAAGCAGTAATGTTACCCAGCCTAAGAGAATTCCGAAGGAGAGCAGGAGGAAACCAGGGCTGGCTCAAGGCCTTTTGTCACCTGAGGCAAAGATGGCGCTTCACTCTCCCCATGGCAGGCATGGAAGCTGACTGGACTGGCCGTTGACTCTTACGTCAGGGCAGTCAATGGAATAGTCTCCTTCACTGCACCTGAGGGGAGCAGGTCACTTCTAGAAGGGCAGACTAGGCTTCGTGGCACACACAGTCTGTCCTTCAGCTGAATGCTTTGGCCAGGGAGTTATGGGAAAACAGCTGCCTCTGTTGCCCACCCCCTAACATTTGCCACCTGAGATGGCTGCCTCACTCCGCCTGATGAAAGGGCCAGCCTTGAGAAAATCCTATCCCCAATAAACTAGCATCTGCTTTGCACGTGGGAAGGCCTGAAGAAGACTCTTGTTTGAAACCCCAGAGAGCTGCCACCAGTCAGCTAGATCAGGGGTCAACAAACTTTTGCAGCAGGGGGCCGGTCCACTGTCCCTCAGACCTTGTGGGGGGGCGGACAATATTGGGGGGGGGGGCATGAATGAACAAATTCCTATGCCCCACAAATAACCCAGAGATGCATTTTAAATAAAAGGACACATTCTACTCATGTAAAAACACACTGATTCCCAGACCGTCCGTGGGCTGGATTTAGAAGGAGATTGGGCCAGGCCTTAGTTTGCCTACCCATGAGCTAGATGGACTAATGGCTTCATAAGACAGCTTCCTATGCCCTTATTGTTCAAAGAGCTTGGAAGGTGGAATGCGATGGGGGGGCGGTAAACAACCTAAAATTGGAAAAAGTGTTCTCATTTCGCTCCTTCTGTCGCTGAGCTTCTCCCCCAGATAAAATCTTCTCTCTCTCTCTCTCTCTGCCATGGATTAGGTAGATACAGCAGCCATCGCTTCACCATCCAGCAGTTCTGAGAATTGTTTCTTCCTTGCTGAAGTGTATTAATAGCCGGCTCTTGAATCTGGGATTAAAAGTGTGCTCCTAAAAGTGGATTCTCTGGTGGTTAATAAAACTCACTTCTCTTCTCTCTTGCAGCCTCCCTCTTTCCTTCTCTCTCTCTCTTTGCCGACAGAGTGCTTCTGGGGAAGATGACTCATTCTCAAAGCGGGGACCCAAATGAACAGAGACGCTGTGATGTATGGTCGCGCCGCTGAGAGAGAAATATGAACTCACCCTAAAGGACTGCATCTGCCATCTTTAGTGTAGCAAAACATTTTACGGGGATGGTTTGAAATGCACTGTGTGGATCGTGCATCTCCAGGGACAGCTGCCATTTTTGCGGATGCTGTTATGTTATGGCATAGCATAGCATTATTTTCTTTTTTCTTGCGGGCGGGGCCTTGTTAAAGGATGGTGCATTTCGTAATCATCTGCAGAGGAAAGCCATGGTCTGGCTTGCACGTAATTCTAAGCTGTGGTTTGTTTTACAAACAAGTTAATCAGGAGCCATCCCACAGATGACAAAAGAAACCATGGTTTGTTTCTTCAAAGTTTGTTTCAACTTTCAGCAGCTCTTGCCTTGTACCTTTGTAGATTGGCCAACCTCTGGAATAGGATGGCCATGGTTAAGGAAGGGCTCACACGCAACACCAAGCCATAAACAAACCAAGATGTGTTAGCCAACAACAAACCATAGCTACAGATCATGGTTTGTTAGTATTAGAGAGGCCAGAGTTTAGCTGCCGGTCAGGGTTTAATAAACCAGGGCTAAGGGTTTAATAAACCAGGGCTAAGTGTTATGTGCAAACCAGGCCAATAGTTTGGATTCACACCTGTAAACATGGGAACTGCAAGAGGGCTTCTGATCTTTCTTTGTACCTTGCCCTTAAAAAGGATGAATTAGGCTGTTGAGCTGGATCACTGGTGATGGGATGGTGGATGTTGTAAACCAGGGTTTCCCAAACTTGGGTCTCCAGCTGTTTTTGGACTACAGTTCCCATCATCCCTAACCACTGGTTCTGCTAGTTAGGGAGGATGGGAGTTGTAGTCCAAAAACAGCTGGAGACCCAAGTTTGGGGAACCCTACCCTAAACCAAGAAGGCCGCTTTAATGCCCCAAAGAGAGGTATAGCTGGAGTAGGCTGGAAATAATTAGAGGGTGCTGTAAAGGTGATAAAATTGCTGCACAGAAAGCACTTCTGTGTAGGAAGAAAATGATGATTATGATTATAATAGCTAGCATGTATATAGCATTCATTCATTCATTCATTCATTCATTCATTGCCCTTCATCATAAGATCTCAGAGTGGTTCACAGAACATTGTAGAGTATTTAAAGTCCTTTGCATATATATCTTGGTATAATACTTACAGGTAAAAGTAAAGGACCTCTGGACGGTTAGGTCCAGTCAAAGGCAACTATGGGGTCCAGTGCTCAGCTTGCTTTCAGGCCAAGGGAGCCGGCATTTGTCCACAGACAACTTTCCAAGTCATGTGGCCAGCATGACCAAACCACTTCTGGTGCAACGGAACACCGTGATGAAAACCAGAGCACATGGAAACTCGGTTTACCTTCTTGCCACAGTGGTACCTATTTATCTACTTGCACTGGTGTGCTTTCAAACTGCTAAGTTGGCAGAAGCTGAGACAGAGCAACTGCCGACCTTCCAATATACTTTATATAAAGCAAGTCTGTGTGAATAGAAGCAGGTTCCTTGAATGAGCCCCTGCCCATGGATGCCCATCAGCAGGTAAGAAATCTAATACACCATGATTTTTTAAAAAAAAATTTAAATCTGGAGCCAGCATTCAATTTACTGCTCAGTATTAAGCTGTGAGCATCCTCCCTGCATGGCATAATACATATTAGGAAGACATGCAGGTCTGGGATAGCTCAGTTGGTAGAGCATGAGACTCTTAATCTCAGGGTCGCGGGTTCAAGCACCACACTGGGCAAAAGATTCCTGCATTGCAGGGAGCTGGACTAGATGACTTTAGTAGTCCCTTCCAACTCTGCCCTTCTATGATCCTGCAAACTCGATGACTATTAATAACAAAGAAAAGCCCGAGTAAACTGCTCAAGCATGCAATTCATAGAAGGAGAGGTTATTTGTGCGAGAGAAATGCGTGGAGATGGTTATGTGTGTCAGGGAGGCAGTGCAAAAGGGACGAAACAAGATGAGAATGGAACACAGGAAGAATATTGGTGCCCGAGCAGCTACCTATCTGCAGGGGAATGTTGCTATTTCCCCCGCCCTGCTTCTGTTTCTGGCATTCTCAAGCCCAAGGCAGGAGCTAAATTAATGTTAAGTAGTGGCAGTAAATGTCCCTCGATCCATCTCTGTGGCAAGAAGCCAAATGACCTTCCCTTTCATAGTCGAGCTGCCCTCATTTTTTAAAAAAAACGGAAGATTATTCCATTTCCTCCTAATAGCGTCCCTGAATTGGAGACTCGTAACACTTGGATATTACATTACCTTCTGCCCCAACACTTTTATTTTGTAGCCGATTATCATGGTAATAAGGCGATTCCATCTCTAATTGTGTCCTCTGTGTTTTGCCAGCAGTGGGTGGCGGGGGGGGGGGGGAGAGAGAGAGAGAGAGACACTAGCGGTTCATTAGATGCCTCCATCACCATGTGAACCGACCAGGGAGCTTAGCAGGCCTCGGTGCAGAATGCAGGAGCCACAGAGACACACATCCGTTATCATAATGAGCAGTTTAAAAGTGCAGTATGTAGGGGGGGGGCACCAGCCAGCAGAGCAGCTCCTACCATTAGGCTCTATACAGTGATGCAACGGGGTAGCAGAGGGATCCAACATGTTGTGAGTTGGGCGGGGGACACCCCTCTAAACCCTAGAAATTAATAAATGGTAGGATTTTTATTATTTGGAGTATTGAAGGGAAGATTGGAGGCCAGTGGAAAAATATAGGCTAACCTTCCTTTCCAAGCCAGAACCTCACCTGGGATAGAGGCATTAACATGTCAAAAGGTGTTGATGGCCCATTTGAGAGGAATTCTTGGGCCTGGGCAGACAGAAGGTTGCCAGGGTAACGGTGTGAGGCAGAGATGCCAACTTGAATAAAATATTTGGCGGGGCAGGTAACCTCCACACCACATAATCGATTACACGATGTGGCACACACACACCCCATTTGAATGGCAATGGCCATTAACTTGTGGGGGGGTGGCCCCCTCAAATGTTTTATTGTGGGGGATGAAGGGCCCTAGGGCCCTAGAAGTTGGCTTCGATGGTGTGAGGTGAAATGAAAAGAGAAACACACCACATGTAAGCAAGTAAACTTGAAGATGAACCAGAAGCTGCTCAAAGTTCAACCGCAAAATGAACTTATTTCACATTATGGCACTTACGGGACCTACTTTCAATTGTAGTTCAGAGATTCTTGAACTAATTCTGTGAACTTTGTTAAACCAAACTAGTTTGTTCCAAACACCAGTCGTGGCTTCTATGAATAACTCTACAGTCGTACCTCGGGTTACAGACCCTTCAGGTTGTGTTTTTTGGGGGTTACCGACCTGCCAAAACCCAGAAGTGCCGGAACGGGTTACTTCCAGGTTTTGGCGGTTGTGCATGTGCAGAGGCGTTAAATCGTGCTTTGGGCATGCGCAGAAGCGCCGAATCACAATCCGCGTGTGCGCAGACGCAGCACTGTGGGTTGCGAACACTGCGGGTTGCGAACGTGCCACCTGCACAGATCACGTTCACAACCCGAACGTCCACTGTAATCCAGTTTTAAGACATCTGGTTTGTTGGCCATCATGGCCTCCTTTGGGAGCAAGTTCCATCATTTCACTATGCGCCGTGTGAAGACGTTGTTTGCTTTTGCCTGTCCTGAATTTTCCAGCTAGCTAGGAACGAACCACCTGAGACATAGCTGAAGGAGCAGTCGTGTTGTGAGAAGAGAAACATACCAAATAAGCCCAAAACATTAACGAATGTTCACCCACAGGAGAGGCAGAAGATGCTGGAAGCACCACAAATAAAATGGAGAGATGAAGTGGCCATTCTGAAGGGGAATGCTAGTCTCGATTGCTACACAGGCGCTTTGCCACGTTTCTGTTTCGTCTGCCTCCCTTCACCTCTTTAACCTCTCGTTCTGCATCATCCATTTGTGCCAGACGAAAAGTAGAAGTTGAAAAGCGTTAATGCAGACGCTGGGTTCTTTTCTCGGCAACAGCCGCACAGCATCTCCTGGATGAAGAGTTGCAGATCTTGGATTGTAAAATGATGGATGCCTATGAGCCTGAGAGTCTAATGAAAGTTTCGGGTCTCGTTTGTTTAAAAAATATCCAGTTGGGGAAAGCGACTCTTCAAAGGAGGGGAAAGCAGAGGAGCTCCTTTGCAAGATGGAAGGGATTGCCAAAGCAGATCAGGCTGCCTTTCCATCTCCTTCAAGGCCTTCTCCTGGGATATTTTCATCTTCCTCGCAGCCCCTTGATGATGCCACCCACCGGGAGGCCAACGTGATTTCTGTATGTACAGGAATGCAGAAATGAACCTACTTAATTTGCACTTTTCAAAACAACGGAGAAACCAAAACACTGCTTGTTCTGCTCCTGTCCAAGAACAATGACAGGTGCATTTTCTCGTAAGTAAAGAAACCAAGCTTTCGTCTAGCAGACTGACAGTGCAAATTCAGGAACAGGAGGCAAACAGAAATTAGTTCAGGTGCCCTTGGGCACTAGCGATGAGACTACGATAAAAACCAGCTTAGGAAAGGAGCTCCAGGGTTCTCCAAATGCAGTTCAGGGTCAAGGCCAGGGGTCAGGATTCCATGATCAGGATCTGTGATCTGGGACTGCACAGGAGCATGAAGTTGCTCCAACAACTGGCCGCACCTACCCACCACGCTTTTAAACAGAGGCAGGGAAAGTCTAGCTCAGGGGTCAGCAACCTTTTTCAGCCATGGGCCAGTCCACCATTGCTTAGGCCATGTGGTGGGCCGGTGTATTTTTTTGGGGGGGGGTGGATGAATTCCTATGCCCCACAAATAACCCAGAGATGCATTTTTTTAAAAAGCACACATTCTACTCATGTAAAAACACGCTGATTCCCAGACCATCCATGGAGCTACACTGACTTCTCAGGTTTCCTCTCATGCTGGGAGAGCTCGGCAGATTGGCTTTCTGGTGATGAGTCATCAGGTAGCTAAACACAACAAAGTGGAAAAACACCAGCCTTCCGCATTCACCTAGAGTGGAACCTCTCGCTTAATGCAAACTTCTCTGCTTTGCACATGCAAACTTTTACATACATTTTACTTTACTTCATTGCATGCAAACATTACATCTTATGCATTTTAAAATTACATCTTTAACACAACTCTCATTAACTACAGTAAGCATGTCCAGTAGCCAAGGATGATGGGAGTTATAGTCCAACAGCACCTAGAAGTCCAGCAAATTTCCCACTCCTGATTTAACATAAAACTAGTGTAGCTGTTTTCCCCTGTTGGATATTTAGAGCTAAGCTAAGCTCTAAATATTCGTTGTTTTTCACCCATCAGAACTCAAGTGCCTTGGCTGCAGAAGTTTGGCCATGCCCAAACTTGCGTATTTCTTTCCTCACACGACATCCCTTTAGGAATTAAAAAAATGTAGGACAGTTGATTAAAAAGTAAACATGTGTTGCCTTTGGGAAAATATTCTGGCCTTGAATTATGCATTGAAAAATAAAGGAGACAATAAATAACCCTCTTTTTTCCTCCTTTGTGTTGACTCACCCACATTAGGCTGATGAATAGGTCTCGGTAAGAGAGCAAATGGAAGATGAAGAGTCTCTTTCTACTTTTAAAATATGAATCCAAGTACTAAATCTGCACCAGCAACAACACGTCCAGAGCAGACGCGCTGTTTTCCTGAGGGAAAACTTTTTTATACAGAAAAAGATATTGATAAGAAATGCAACATTTACAGTTGGCATTTTTCTTTCATCGTTTTTGCGATAACTCCTGAGTTATCACGGCCGCGTTATTCTTTGGATTAATATGACATGTTGTATCTATTTTATTTTTAAAATTCAGTCTGCGTCTCTCAGTCAGTCTCGCCAGCCAAGTTCTAGTGTGTTGTTTTTTAGCAACTCAAACTGCTCTAAGAGTCATAAAGCTTATTTATTGGCTCCCTGGGAGGCTGTTTATCTTGACTGTTTGTTTCTTCCTATCTCAGCTGTTCTCATCTCCCTCTGAGGTGCTGGAGGGGCCTGCTGGCATTTGGGTCGGCCAAGGCTCCAGCTATCCCGCCTCGATTGCCTTGTCCGGATGCCAGGCAGTCTGTTGTGGGGCAGGCCTAAGACTGTTTGCTGCCTGAGTCGAAAGACAAGATGGCGCCCTTCCCCATTCCACACACAGAAGCCAACTGGGCTGGCAGCTGAATTTTCCTTCAGTGCTATCAACATTGATAGTGGGGAAGCTTCTCCTGGGGTGGCTTCACAGAGACTGCGCCGCTTCAGAGGCTGCCGATGGGAGATCCAAACTTGGCACGACTGCCGCATTTAAAAACAAAACTTTCTGTCTGTACAAACTTGGCACAGTAGGAAGTAGACTGGGGTCGAACCTTTCACCCTGGTATTAGATGCTTTTGTACATGGGAGGATATTCAAAACCGGTATCTCCACTTCCCTGATGCACAGTCCTGTTGCCTGAATGATGCAGTCCACTCTGCCATATTGATTCTGCTGCATGTGTTGTTGTTGTTTAGTCACCTTAGTCATGTTTGACTCTCCGTGACCCCATGAGCATGCCTCGGAAACTCTTCTCAAAGCTTCTCCTATTTTATGTCCACGGAGTTTTCTTGGCAAAATACTGGAGTGGTTTGCCAGTTCCTTCTCCAGGTGGATCACATTTAGTTGAAACTCTTGGCTATGATGGCATGGCTCATAGCTTCTTGGGGTTATTCAAGCCCCTTCACCATGACAAGGCAGTGATCCATGAAGGGGGCTGCATGTGTAGACTTGATCTATCCTTCCGCCAGCCCAAGCACTCTCTGCACACTCCGAATCATGACAACCCTTTCTTGATCAGTGTCCAGAAGCTTCTCATGAGGTCCTCCTCACCGCAAACAGCACTGCAATTCAGATTCTCCTCAAGCAACCCCCTGCCATGCTAAATGGACCGTGCAACTCACCCCTGGCATACTGTGCCATGAACCTAAACTGAAAGGGCTTTGTAGTTTGATAGATAACAGGCTTAAGAGAATCTATCCTAAGAAGGACCGACTGCATTAGCAGCCGTAATGGACTCCAGGCCAGTAAACCCTTTGGCAAAGATGACAGTCTGGGGGAAGGAGGAATTACTCTGAGTTCTCTAGAGAACAGCCGTGCTGATATAATTCGCACAAAAGAAGCCACGAGTATTTCTTTTCGGGTCCCCTGATCACAGTTTGATGATTCCATCAATCAGCCCGCAATAAGGCTCCCTCCAGCTTAATGGTGCTTGCTTTGCCATATTTATTATGTCAACTGAGCTCACAATAAATGCAACGGACCACAGCTGATGTTATGAAAAAGCAGGACAATATTATGTGGAAAGGGCTGGTGATGGCTGGTTTTTAAATATATATATAATCTTAATCACTATTATTTTTAAAAAGCATGCCATACCCCTCAATTGTCCTGGCAAAACTGGGACATCCCATTCCCCCACCCCCACCCCAATGAGAGCACAGTGGCCATTTTGGATGCTGTGATCTTGTCCCGAAAAAGTGGGGGGGGGTGTTTCAGGGCTGTGATCATGCACAGCTCCCCAAAATACACGATAAAATTGGGAAGGGGAAGAACCATATATACCACCTTGATCTCCTTGGAGGAAAGGTGATACAGAAAATGCAACAATAAATAAATAAACACCAGCCTAGCTTTCAGCTTTCAGCTTCCAGCTCCAAGCTGAAGAGGCCAGTAGAATTCATCCATTCAGCAGTACCAGAGGACAACCCAGCTTCAGAAATCTGAGCCCAGCATTTCATGGGTTCTTGACCTCGATCCCACTCCAGCAGCTTATAACAGCCATTTCCTTTTAATTTGTTTTCATCTTGAACTAATCTTTTAACTGAATGCTCCATCTCAAAATGCAGACCTGGGCAGAAGGTCAGTTGGGTTCTAGTAGTAGAACTTTGAATGATTTTGAGTAGACCAGCGAGGATCCTGACTCGCAAATGTTTAGCGACGGCAACAACAAGAAGATGCTAAAACTTCTAAATTAAGCCGCAGGGATGAATGAAGCTCAAGAGGTAGGGAAAACCAGGAGCAGATTTTTGTGTGACTGGACTCTGTTGATGAAAACAAATTCTTGATCTGGGCTGAACATATGCTCAGAGGCACTATGTTTCTTTCTTTCACGAGTCTGTTGCCTGTCTGCCCACCACAACTATTTTGCACCTGGCTTCAGCTGGTGGATCTCAAGATCTGAGCAAAAATACGAAGTAAATTGTGCAAGCCTTGGGTCTACTCACCCCCCATCGCAATGGGCCTGATTACACTGGTTATGTAGTAACTGCAACTTACTCAACGCGGACTGAGCAACATTTGCTGCCTCAATAGGCAGCAGTATATAGGGGTGTCAGAGAAGGGAAGGAAATGGACTCTAGTTCAGAGATAGACAGACTTCAGGATAATGAGCTCTTTTTTGCCTTGTACCTGAACCCTGAGTTATACAAATCAGGGCCAAGTACAAAATGCTGGTGGCTGAGGGAATGGACCCAATGCCCCCATGAGCCATATAGACACAGGGATGACCTGTATATCCAAGTTCAAATACACGCCAGAGCTACTTGAAACCAGAGAGCTTAAAGCTCTAAACCTGGTCAGCAGAGCTGCACAAAAACTGGATCAAAGGGAGCCGATCAATATCAATAATTTACAGTCGAGTCTGAGAGATTAGGAATTAGCACAAGGACAGCCATGGGAGAGAGTTATTTTTCTTTTTGCATGCAACTTGCTATTGTTCAATATTTTGGAGTTGGAAACTCCTACCTATACATCTCCCTGTAGATCCCAGTCTATCTTCTGCTCCAGTAAATATGAGCACATATTTAAAACTTTTTTAATAAGAGCCATCTCTGAAAGGCATAGGGAGAACAGAGAAGGAAACTTTTACTGGATAGGGATAAATTCAATTTTTGTTTGTGTTTTAAGGGAAACTTCCTAATTTGCATTTCTTCAGACAATGCACAAACTGAAATACTGGTAACCAAAAGACTTAGGTGGCAAACCAAGATAGGGTCTCTATCTCCTTGGGCGACAGCAGTCACGAAATTAAAAGATGCCTGCTTCTTGGGAGAAAAGCAATGACAAACCTAGACAGCATCTTAAAAAGCAGAGACATCACCTTGCCAACAAAGGTCTGTATAGTTAAAGCTATGGTTTTCCCAGTAGTGATGTATGGAAGTGAGAGCTGGACCATAAAGAAGGCTGATCGCTGAAGAATTGATGCTTTTGAATTATGGTGCTAGAGGAGACTCTTGAGAGTCCCATGGACTGCAAGAAGATCAAATGTATCCATTCTTAAGGAAATTAGCCCTGCAAGGAAAGCTTCAAATTTGACCATATTTCTAAATCTCTTTTCACTTCTGACCAGCATTTTTCATGAGGCCACCTCATGAGAAGAGAAGACTCCCTGGGAAAGACCCTGATGTTGGGAAAGATGGAGGGCACAAGGAGAAGGGGATGACAGAGGACGAGATGGTTGGACAGTGTTCTCGAAGCTACCAGCATGAGTTTGACCAAACTGCGGGAGGCAGTGGAAGACAGGAGTGCCTGGCGTGCTCTGGTCCATGGGGTCACAAAGAGTCGAACACAACTAAACAACAACAACAACTCCTTGGGCTCCTCCTGTATCTCATCCTGATCCAACCAGCCCCTCCAAGATGGCTCCCCTGGGCTCATGACACACATTCCTGTGCACAGCGCATTAAAGGGAGCACAGACATCTTGCAGTTTCTTTGAGAATGGCCCCAGGACAGGGGGGGAAAGGGCACATGGGTTTAGGTCACCAGACCACTCTGTTTTATTTGTTTCTGCCGACAGTTGGCTGCATGCCTTTGAGAGCAGGCAAGCGCATTGCAGAGCAAACCATTCTCTGCAACTCGAGCTTGTATTTGCAGCAAGAGTAACCTCAGAAGGAAGCAAAGAAGCCGGGGGGGGGAGGGGGAATAGTGAGGAGCGTCAGGGAGCAAAGAGGAATTAAAAATGTATTCTGAAAAAGAAAAAGGAAACCATGGTTTCGTTCCAGAAATAGTCTTTTATATCTCAGCAAGGGGGATTTCAAGTTGAGATCTCCTTTGCCACACAAGCCTGAGAGAATTTTTTATAACTTTGTGCAGGCAGATCTAAAATTCATTTTGTGTGTTGTTGTTTTTTTAAAAAATGCTGTTATCACTTACCCTCCGCAATCCTTCTATAGCTGGTGAAGGAAGGGAGAGAGAAATACAGCAATTCTCAGGGGACTGCCCAGTCACAGCGTTGCGTAACTGGACTTCCCAGTATCATATGTTTTAATATTTTGCTGGAAGCCGCCCAGAGATGGGCGGGGTATAAATAAATTATTATTATTATTATTATTATTATTATTATTATTATTATTATTAGTCGACTGTTGCAGACACACTGTTGGGATCTGAAATCTGAAATGCATCTAGACTTCGCCCCCAAAGACCTCGCCGGAAACAAATTAAGCAGAACTGCGCTGCTACCATCTGCTGGCACTAAATTGGCATTACAACTAGAATTAGCTGCATGTGTTCATCCTGGAGCTTTAAACTGCTCTTGGCAAAGGTCTGCAGGGCAACAGCACATTTGGGAAAGTACGGAGGGAGATTGTAAGCGCGGCAAAGCTGTCCTACGACAGCTTCTTGCAAATGGGAACCCTGATGAGGCAAGAGTTCTCGATCCAAGTGAGGATCCAGAGGGTAGGACTCAAACCAATGTGCTATAAGTTACAAGAAAGGAGGTGGGAGCTTTAGTTGAGATTCTTGCATTGCAGGGGGTTGGACTAGATCAGTGTTTCCCAACCTTGGGCCTCCAGCTGTTTTTGAACTACAACTCCCATCATCCCTAACTAGCAAGACCAGTGGCCAGGGATGATGGGAATTGTAGTCCAAAAACAGCTGGAGGCCCAAGGTTGGGAAACACTGGACTAGATGACCCTCGGGGTCCCTTCCAACTCTACAATCCTACAATTCTAAGTGCATTCACCTGAACATGTTCAGAACCTCCATTCAGGCTTTCCCTGTCCGTGCACACTTTCCAACATTCCTCAAATGAAAATGGGGATATTTCTCACTCCCAGCTGACCCTCCTCAACCCCCAATTTTTGTCGCCCCACTGCAGAGCATTTCCTATCAGAAGGGCAAATGCCGCCGCCACTTACACCAACAGGACACAACACACATGCCCTCCACCGTCTGGAGAAAACCCCTTAATCCTGATTTTTACTTTATTTTATTTTATTTTATTTTATTTTGTTTTGTTTTGTTTTGTTTTGTTTTGTTTTGTTTTGTTTTGTTTTGTTTTGTTTTGTTTTGTTTTGTTTTGTTTTGTTTTGTTTTGTTCTGTTCTGTTCTGTTCTGTTCTGTTCTATTCTATTCTGTTCTATTCTATTCTATTCTTTGGTAGATCTACAAAAAGAAAAACACACACCAATAGATCAATTTTAGTAAGGGGCAAGATTAGACACAGAGCATTAAAAAATAAGATAATCAACAACAATAATAATAATAATAGTACTTTATTGATGATAATAATAATAATAATACTTTAATAATAATAATACTTTATTATTATTATTATTATTATTATTATTATTATTATTATTAATAATAATAATAATAATAATAATTTATTAATAATAATACTTTATCAACAATAACAAAGGAAAGAAAAAAAACCACAGTAACTGCAACATCAATTCATTACAATTATCCAATTTTAATGATATTTAAATAGTCATAGAAAAATTACACAACATCACTTTTAACTTACTGAAGTTTTCATATTACACTTTTATCTCTTTATCTCTTTCTTAACAAATCAAAAAAAGAAAGACCAAGAAAGGAGGCACAAAAAGGAAAAAAAGAAGAGGAAAAAGAGGGGTTAGACTCATTGTGTTATTATTTCTACTATTTTTTCACACACAGTTCCAAATTATTGTATTTCTTGCTTTATTTTCGTCAGATATCAAAAAACATTATATTTTTTGTTTTACAAGGACCATTCTATTTCTGTCAGGATATATATATATATATATATTGAAGAAGGAGGAGGAGGAGGAGGAAGAGAAGAGAATCAAGACTCATTGTGCTCTCCTCCCCTTTCATAATTCTGGGACTATCCCTGGAAAATCAGGACACTTGGAGGATATGTCAGTGTGAGTAGGTCTGAAGTGGAGTCAGGATAGCACACCTTAAGCGAGCTTAGAAAGAGAGGCTTCTTCAGTTGTTCTGTAGCCTCCGGAATTACAGCTGTCTTTTATAAACATGTTGTGGAGATTATTGCTTCATAAAGATGGCATCTATTGCTTAGCCCAGCCTTCACCAACCCGGCACCACTGAGATGTTTTGGACTACAATTCCCATCAGGTCCAACAGCTGGAGCTGGGTAAAACAGCTGGGTTGGTGAAGAGGATATTCTGGGTAAAATTCTCTGGTGAAACGCACAAACGGTTCCGATCCAGGATCACATCTTTAAAGAGTACAGATGCCGGCTCCTTTCTCAGTTTAAGTCAGTCCAGAGGAAGGACAAGTCAACAGAAGACATAAAATCATTAAACTGATGCCACTGTTCCTGTGAACAACACTTGAAGAGACTTATCCTTTAGTTTCTTCCTAGGAAATTGCTGGAGAAGCAGAGGTGTCTGCCCATTTCAGTTTCTCCCCTTTCTCAATTTCCCAACTTTAAGTTCAGTTACCCCATGAAAATCCCCCGTGCAAATGTCATCTAACAATCACATTCCTGTACACATTTTTGCAAAGCAATTTCCACCCTGTGCAATGCATTTTCTATGTCATTTTCATCCACGTGTGCATTTTAAAGCACTCTTTACCCTAGCAGATGCGGTTTCGTATACATTACTTAGTTGGAGAACCTTATTGCAAAATTCAGGAAGAGCACATTTCGAAGGGGGCCTGGGTTTCGGTTCATGTATTGTTTCAAAAATGTGAAATAGGTTCATTTTTAAATGCAAACGGAAATTGAATGTCTACCCCCATCCCTATTGGCAAGCCATGATGTACTCCAATCAACAGAAATCAATGCACAGTGGAAAAATCCATTCTACTTAAAATTTTGCGCAGGAGTCCACCACCAACACTCTGAGTTAAACTATCACCCGAGGCAAAGAGATAAGATAAGAAAGCGGGGGTGGGGGGGGAGGCTATTTTGTTTATTCATTGAAGTTCAGAGAGAAATGTCTGAACTAACAGCAAGATAAGAAGCCCAGCAATCTGAATTATTAACATAGCAGACTTGCTTTTGAGATTGTCCAATGGTTGCACATGCAGAATAACTCAAAGAAGCTTTCGTGGAAGCCTCTGAACATTTAAGGCAGGTGATATGTACCAGCAGCAGACTTCTAAAGGATGTGTGCAGAGCAGATCCAGCAGTCAGTGGTGCATGCAATTCGTCCTGGGAAGAAAATAAATCTGAATCCAATTCTGCACCCGTGCCAAGTGTTGCTGCCTATTTGGCAACCACAGGCCTCCACAGTGCCAAAGCAGAAGTCCTGGTGGTTTGACTTCTGCCTTTTAGCGTGCTTTGGTGAGGGCATTGGATTTCCCCACCTGACCCCTGCAAAAAAAACAACAACAGCGGCAATGAGCAGCAAAAATTTGCTCATCATTCCAACCTTCCTTCAGATCCATTTGCTGGTAGCCAGGAGCATTTAATCAGGGCATTGGTCCATTTATCTCAGTATTGTTGTCAGGGAGCCAGTCAGCAATAAATCACACAGAGTAAGGGAACTTAACTCTTTATTAGAAGAAACAAGGCCCGCTCAGGGATGCCAGGCCTAATGAACACAGCAACTCTTCTTGGTAGGTCTTGCCCCTATGAGGCAGTTGTGGAGGTTGAAGTTCCCTGTCTTCCCACAGCTACCTAAATCCCCTCCTCTCCCAAGTCCTTCCCAGGCAATCTGAGACTACACCAGGGCACCTGTCTCCGCTCCTAGCTCTTCATACCTCTCCTGGTTCTTGGAGACCAGGGGGAAGGGGAGTTTTTTGCAGCAGCAGGAGGAGACACCCATGCCTCTTCCCCAGCCGAACTCATCTCTGCTTCTTGGCCTCCCTCCTCTTCTGCTTCTGGACCTCTCTGCCACAGACTCCTCCTGCTCACTAAGCCCTGTTACAGTACTTTTTCCTCTTCCCATTCTTCTCCTTATGACTACTCATTGTTGTCCCACTAACACTCCCTGGGCTCTGAGCCTTCTTCCCTTGAGGGTTCCCCAGCTGGTTTCTCCTGTCATTCCTTTGCATCCAACCAGTCCATGACAACTGTTTACACCAACTGGCAGAGGCTGTCTCCCAGGGGGCATCCTCAGCCCAACTTGGGGATGCCAGGGATGGAACCATGCACAGCAGGTGCTCCACCACTGAACCGCAGCCCTTCCTCTAAATGAAGTCCCATGATCATTCTCCAGGACATGCCCTTCCTTCTGTACATGCTGATCAGTGGGTAGAAAAATTCCTCATGGGACTTTTGCACAACCCTGCTTTCCCCCACCACACTGCCCCATGCTGGGTATGTGGATCCTGTGCCAGGAATGCCGCAGTGTGCCAGACCACTGGATCAGCCAGAGATCCCCCTCCATACTTCACCTTCACCTGGTCAGTGGACCATCCCTGCAGAGGCACATATGAAAAGCACCACTCCTGCTGCAAGCAATTGGTTTGCCAGCCAGGGCCTTAGGAACCTAGGAAGTTGCCTTGCACCCAGTGACATACCTACATTTCTGGAGAACTAAAGCTTGAACTGTTATAGGGGAGACCTTTGCAACCAGCATCGAGTTCTGGGTAACCACGGTCATGTTCTTCAATGGGGTTTACTTACAACCACCTTTGCAACATCTGAGCTACTGACTCTCAGACTTTGGGATTGTTGAAATATAGACAACATAAAATCAATTTGAGTTCTGTGACACAAATTGGGTCTACTAGACCCAATTTTTTAAAGCAATGTGGACTGAAGTTGCTTCTAGGGCCCTCCTGGGATTGGGGCCCCTGGGGTCCCTTCTGGAATTGGGGTCCCTGGAGCCTAAGCTTCATTTGCAGAGGGCCTTCTCGGTAGTGGCACCCGCCCTGGTAGTGGCTCCCACCAGATGTCAAAGAGAAAAACAACTACCAGACTTTTAGAAGACATCTGAAGGCAGCCCTGTTTAGGGAAGCTTTTAATGTTTACTAGACTACTGTATTTTAATATTCTGTTGAAAGCCTCCCAGAGTGGCTGGGGAAACCCAGCCAGATGGGCGGGGTATAAATAATAAATTACTATTATTACTATTGTTGTTGTTGTTGTTGTTGTTGTTGTTGTTGTTGTTATAAATCCATCCCGGCTACACAGTCAAGCCATTGCTCCATCTAGCCCAGTATTCCTTGACTAGCAGATGCTCTCCAAGGTTTCTGATAGGGGGCCATTTTCAGCCGTATCTGGAGATGCTCCACCACCAAACTAACAGTCCTAGAACCTCAATGCACAATCAGCATCTTGGGTCATTAGTGAGCAAAAGAGTAGCCAAGTGGGGCAGAGATGGAGAGGGAAAGGGTTTGGTGCAAGGAACCACTGCTCTGGCTGCTGCCTGCACACAGATGGGGCATGAATACAGCCATGATGTTCCCTGCAAAAGCAAATACCTGTAGAAACAGCATGAAGAGGCCGGGGGGGGAGGGGAGAGAAGGGGGGAGGGCGTGCAAAACTGTAGAATCTGCAAAATGAAGGGAAAACATATATTTCAATATTCTACTGCAACCACCCGACCATGAACCCAGCGCATCAAGCACTGTTGGGTTTGGCTAATTTTCAAAGCGATAAGCTTGCTATGTTGATTTAAACCTTGCCCATTAACCTTTATATGAAACCAAGCATTTGACCTTGAGGGTGATTGATCCCCTTGTCCATCAGGGAAGTGGTCTCCCCTCCTTGTGTTATGTAACCTATTGGTGCATGCCCCCACAATCTCTGAGCGGTATAACAACAACAACAACAACAACAACAACAACAACAACAACAACAACACGGTTTTAGAAGTGAGTCCGTAAGTGACTATGGAGGCCAATTCTGGATCCACACGTCCTTCCACAGCAGGAACACAGGTTTCCTGGCAGGAGTTGATCACGGTGAGGGTTTGCCAAGCGTGCCTTCCTCTTAGCGCGTTTCTTCCTTTCGTCCTGAGTTCGAGCGTCTTCAAAGCCCATGACATCTTTGGTAAAGGCTGTCCTCCAACTGGAGTGCTTGCAGGCCGGTGTTTCCCAGTCGTTGGTGTTTATACTACTTTTTTTAGATTTGCCTTGAGACAGTCTTTCAACCTCTTTTGTTGACCACCAGCATTACGCTTCCCATTTGTAAGTTTGGAATATAGTAGTTGCTTTGGAAGACGATCATCAGGCATCTGGACAACATGACCAGTTCAACGAAGCTGATGTTGAGGAATCGTTGCTTTGACACTGGTGATCTTTGCTTCTTCTAGTACACTGGCAGTAGTTCACCTGTCTTCCCAAGTGATGTGTAAAAAAAAAAAATTCGGTCCAAGATGGTGCTGATTTGAGGAAGAACATCAGGAACCTAAAAGGAAAGCAGAAGAAGTCTTGCAAAACCCCTTAATGTGAGTCTCCTCCTCTGTCTTTAAGCAGTCTCTGTCTCTCTACCATGTTTATGCATCAAAGCTTCTTTTGAATCAGCCTCTTAAAGCAGGGGAAAGTTCTTCCAATTGGTGCTTTGTTCTGCTTAACATAAGAGCACAACAAGAGCCTGCTGGATCAGGCCAATGGCCCAATGAGGCCAGCATCCTGCTGTCTTATATTTTCTGAGAGTCCTCCGGAAAAATAATCTCTCAAAGGACCTGTTGATGGCATTTTACAATAGTACTGTGGAGAGTGTATTAACTTATGGTCTGTGTGTGTGGTTTGGGAGCTGCACGGTCAGGGGAAAAAACAATGCTGTCCAGGGTTATAAAGACTGTGGAGAGAATAATTAGGTGCACTCTTCCCACCTTGGATCAAATCTATGCTTCCAGGTGTCATAAGAAAGCTGCAGAGATAGTGCAGGATAGTGCAGACCCCGGAAATGATCTCTTTCAGCTTCTGCTTTCTGGAAGAAGGTACAGAGTTATAAAGACTAGGACTAGCCGCCTGAGAAACAGTTTTTATCCAAATGCAATTTTTGTTTTAAACGCAGTGTAAGGTAGTCTTTATGTGAGTATATTACAGTGGTGCCCCGCAAGACGAACGCCTCGCAAGACGGAAAACCCGCTAGACGAAAGGGTTTTCCGTTTTGGAGGCGCTTCGCAAGACGAATTTCCCTATGGGCTTGCTTCGCAAGATGACAGCCCATAGGGAAATCTCCGGGACAGTGGGGAAGCGCAGCTCGTCTTCCCCGCTGTCCTCGGACCTCCTCCGAAGCCTGGCGGCGGGGCGGGGACACCTCCTCCCGCCGCCGGGCTTCGGAAGGATGCCACGATGCCGGGCGGCGAGGCGGGAACGCCTCCCCCCGAAGCCGAGCGGCGGGGCGGGAAAGTCTCCCCCGCCGCCCGGCATCGGAACGATGTCCCGAAGCCGAGCGGCGGGGCGGGAAAGTCTCCCCCCGCCGCCCGGCATCGGAACGATGTCCCGAAGCCGAGCGGCGGGGCGGGAACGCCTCCCCCCGCCGCCCGGCTTCGGGGCGGGAAAGCCTCCCCCCGCCGCCCGGCTTCGGGGCGGGAAAGCCTCCCCCCGCTGCCCGGCTTCGGGGCGGGAAAGCCTCCCCCCGCCGCCCGGCTTCGGGGCAGCGTCCCGCTGCCGGGCGGCGGGGCAGGAACGCCTCCCCCCGCCGCCCGGCTTCGGGGCATCGTCCCGATGCCGGGCGGCGGGGCGAGAAAGCCTCCCCCCGCCGCCTGGCATCGGAACGATGTCCCGAAGCCGGGCGGCGGGGCCGCGAAGCCTGGGCGCGCTGGCAACTCTCCGCAAGGAGCGCTCCCGCTGCTTGCGGAGAGGTCCGCGAAGCCTGTCCTGGACCTCTTCTGAAGGCAGGCGGGGGGCAAAAGTCTTTGTCCCCCCTGCTTGCCTTCCCAGGGGCTTTTAAATCGCCCGGACAGCGGAGAAGGCCTCCGCTGTCCCGGGCGATTTTAAAATGCCGCCCGCCAGAAGAGGTCAGGGGAAGGCGGTTTCCATAGGAACGCATTAATTGATTTTCAATGCATTCCTATGGAAAACCGTGCATCGCAAGACGAAAAACTCTCAAGACGAAGAGACTTGCGGAACGAATTAATTTCGTCTTGCGAGGCACCACTGTATATTCAATTATGGGGTATCAGAGTTTTTAGGGGCTAACCAGGCTGGGATAGCAGGCTTGTTGGTTTTTGAATGTCTGTTGTAGATTTTTTTCAATTTCGTTGTTCTGTATGGGACAATGACAATAAAGATTATCGTATCATATCACAGTGGCCAACCAGATGCCTGTGGGAAACCAGCAAGCAGGATTGTAGCACAAGGGCAACTCTGCCTTCCTGTGGTTTCTGGCAGCAGGTTTTCAGGAGCTTTGCTGCCTCCAACTGTAGAGGCTGAGCACTGCCTTCCATTGATAGCCCTCCTCTCTATGAATTCACCTAATCCTCTTCTAAAACCAAATGGGCTGGTGGCCTTCCCCATTTCTCTTTTAACAGGCTTTTGGGGAACTGACTGCTTTTACTGAAAGGGATGGTGCCGCAGTGTTCATATTTGTATTGTTTTAATAAATAAAATCTATCAATGCTTATTGTTTTTATTATTGGTCCCCCCCCCCCAGGTTTTTAACTATTGTTATCTTTATCTGTAAGCTGCCTTGAGTCCCTGTCAGGGAAAATGTGAGGTATGAATAATGATATTATAATTGTTGGCTCGAATATTTTAAAATGGGTGTAAAATGAGATTTCCCTGGATGCTCAGGGTTTGGGCAAGTACTGTTTGGTGAGAGAATTCCAGCAGAAATCTAAAAGCACTAAAAAGCAGCAAAGTAAAACATGGAAATCTAGGCTGTTAGACCTTTAAAATATGCCCTTGTGAGTTCCACATTTTCCCTCTTCCCCTAGCATCGAAAAGGACAACACATTTAAGTTAAAAATGGTTTGGTTACAAACTCTCCAAAGGTCAGATTCATGTGCTTCTCCTTACAGCATTCAGGAAAAGTTGCGCAGGCAGTAAAACTTGGCTTAGCTACAGTGGGGAAAGTTCCTAAATTATAGGAATGGCTTCGGAGAGCCATGTGGCTGAGCTGCAGCAACCAGCTTAGGCTCTTCACCTGCCAAGCTTCTCAGGTAGACTGAGGGGGGACAACGGCATGAATACCAAGTCCCTCCCAAGGTGAACTAAGCCTAGCAGGACAGATTACTCAGTGGTTTTAAGAGAGACATTTTGTGACAACAACAATAATAAATAGTTACACCTTGGCTGCGTGAACCCGTTTCCTGCTGGCAACAGACCAGTGCAGTCAAGGCAGGATCAAACCCTTCTGCCCATCAGATGATGTCACCAGTGATGTCACCTGATGGGCAGGTGGGTGTGGTTTGGGGAAATGGCCTGGCAAGCCACACTGGACACCACCACCACCCCCCGGCCAGGGAGCTACAGCATAATTCCCCATAATGCCCTTTTAGTGTCTGGCAAATGGGACCAAAATGACGCTTTGAGATTTTTTGCCCATGCCATCTTCTTTCTAGCAAACTTTGCAATTTCCCCCTTATCTAATAAATCTTTAACTCAGTGTCCTGCACATATTTACTTTTCCCTTTCTGTTGTTTGCAGTCGCTTTTTTGGACCCAGAACAAATATTGCAGGCCTCCTCATGGGCCGAGGATGGGAGGAGGGAACATCACCTTTGTATAAATGGGAGCTCTGCTGTGGCTCCTTCCACCCTTCCTTCCAGCACAACCCTCCTCCTTAGAACTTCTGCAGGCGAAGAAGCCATGAGATCACTGGTAGCTCCAGCGCTCCTGGGCCTGATCCTGGGATGCATAGCAAGTGCAGCTGTACTCCCTACCCTCCCTGAGGGAGAGTTTCCTGCTTGCGATGACGTTGAGACGGAGCGCATGGCAAACTTCGCAGTGAACTACATCAACGCAAAAAATAACCATGGGTACAAGTACGCCCTAAACATTATCAAGAAGGTCAAGGTTCTCCCTCGGGTAAGTGCTTCCTGGTGGGTGGGGAGGAAGGTCATCTTCCAGATCATACGAGGTGTGAGGGAAGGCTATGTAAGATCTTCAACTGTGCGGCACCCGTCCAATACCCTGCTTCAGAACAAAACCTTCATTATGAGGTTTCATCATAATAATAATCTTATTTTTTGCACCCCACTCACCTGACTGGGTTGCCCCAGCCATACCGGGCAGCTTCCAACATATAAAAACAGAATAAAACATTAAACATTAAAAACTTCACTATACAGTGGTACCTCAGGTTACAGACGCTTCAGGTTACAGATTCTGCTAACCCAGAAATAGTACCTCGGGTTAAGACCTCAGGATAAGAACAGAAATCACGCGGCAGCAGGAGGAGGCCCTATTAGCTAAAGTGATGCTTCAGGTTAAGAACAGTTTCAGGTTAAGAATGGACCTCCAGAATGAATTAAGCTCTTAACCCAGGGTACCACTGTACAGGGCTGCCTTCAGATGTCTACTAAAGGTTGTATAGTTACTTATCTCCTTGGCTCGGGGGGTCGCATAACTCCATACCCTCCAACTTTTCTCTGATGAAAAAAGGGATGTCCTAAGGAAAAGCGAGACATTTAGGGATCAAATCAGAAACTGGGATGGCTTCTGTAAATCCGGGACTGTCCCTGGACACTGGGAGGGTCTGTGGGTAGCTTCCAAGAGATATAAAACATAATAGAACATTACACATTAAAAAGCTTCCCTATACTGGGCTGCCTTCAGATGTCTTTTAATAGTTATATAGTTACTCATCTCCTTGACATCTGAAGGGAGGGCATTCCACAGGGCGGGGGCCACCACCGAGAAGTCCTTCTGCCTGGTTCCCTGTAACCTCACTTCTTGCAGTGAGGGAACCACCAGAAGGCCCTCAGCTATGTCCAGGCTGAATGATGTGGGTGGAGACGCTCCTTCAAGTATACTGGGCTGAGGCCGTTTAGGGCTTCAAAAGTCAGCACCAACACTTTGAATTGTTTATTCAGTGTTGGTTTATTTCACTACCAACCTTCCACTGAGAAGCTATTGGGGTTCAGTGTACCCACACGGACAATGGAAGCTTTGGTGTGGATTGCACCTGGGCACGTCTTACTCAGTTGTTTAAAGGCATCCAATTCTGAAGTTGTGCATGTCATGAATGGCTCACCGAAAGTGTTGTGGGAATGAAGGGGTGGCAGTTATGCAGAGGAGACCCACTGAAATTAATAGCCCTAATTTACTCATGCACACTCGTTTCAAGAGGTGATGGAACACACCATGAACACCTTGTTTTCTTATGATGGCAATGCTCTCCACCTGAGCGGTGCTGGAACTGAGTTCTGGCTGGAAAAAAAGCCCTCGGTATAATTAGTTGTACTTAGCTGAACACCACTCAAAGTCTGCACCACTCTCCAGGAACAACCACTTGTTTGTTCGTTTGTTGCATTTATATACTGAGGGCTCCAATCCCCACTCAGCCATGAAGCTCAGACCTTGGGCCAGTCAGTGCCTCTCAGCCAAACCTACCTTGCACAGTTCTTGCGGGGATTAAGTGAGGGGCTTAACCACATATGCCACCTTGAGCACTTTGGAATAAAAGGTGGCATAAGATGCAATAAATAAATAAATTAAACATAAGCTTCAAGAACAGGAAAGAAGCAACCAGGCTTACAAGAAAGCTTCGTAATGCCAGGAGTTCAGAGCAAGTCTCTACAGAAGCTCTCAGACCAGGAAACATTGAGAGATTTCCCTTTCCCCTTCATCCTGCCCTCTTCTCTTTAAGGGAGCTGGAAGGAAGTACCAAAGTCAATGACATACCATTTTGAAGAAATTTCTGTTTTGGCACATCTGTTAAGGGGGGAACTGACACTGTGAAAGCACTCTATGGATTTGGGCCTTTTAGCTGGTTAAATAAATGTAAGAAAGTTGTTGTTGTTTTTTTAATCTAATCACCTTCTCTCATTTCCTCCTCCACAGAGGCCATTTGGGAAGATAGCCTTCCTTGAGTTGGACTTATTAGAGACTGAGTGCCATGTGTCGAACCCACTGCCTGTTGAAAATTGTACCGTAAGGCCACAGACACAGCATGTGAGTTCCTGGACCTTTTGCTAACCTTGTGGAGAATTTAAGCATGAATTCTTGGGTGCACGCATCATATCTTTATTCAAATTAATAGCAATAATAATAAAGGCATGTCAGTACAGGCTGACTGCTTGGAACTCAACTGTCCTGCTCACTAGGACGGTGCTGATTTTACTTTGCAAAGTTGCACCCAACAAAAGTTTAATTTACACAGCAAGCGTTCATACTCAGGATCCCTTAACATTTTAAGGCTTAACTTGCCTGAGCTGTATAACCTCAACCAAGTCTCTTGATTGAGAGCGTGGGAAGTGCCTTTATGGATCAAATCAAGTTCCACTTACTCAACTATGCATTGCAAGGATTTCAGCAGGTACTAGGTTGTCCACAAGAACAACCGAGTTACAATTTAATGGAACATCAGCCGCTAAAGATTAGTCTGATTCATTCCAGTGGAATTCAGCTACCCTAACCTTTCCCAAACCTCAGCGGGTGATGATGTCCAACATTCAAGGTCTGCGACTCAGTGATGGAGCCAGTGTTGGAGGAACCCTCTCTGGCACCTGGGGCGGGACGCCGATGGGCGGGGCGAACTGCCTGGTGGCACACGCATGGCGTCCATATGGACTGTGCATGTGTAGCATCCCGTACGGAGTGCACAAGTGCAGCAGCTTGCGCGGCATCCATACAGACTGCCGCGCAAGCAACATCCCATATGGACTGCGCATGTGTGGCATCCCATACAGAGTGCGCGCACACAGCAGCCCGTATAGACGCCCATATGGACGGCGCGCAAGAGCGGCAGCCCTTACGGACACCGCGTGCGCGGCACCCATACTGACTGTTTGTGCCCTCGGCCGCTCTACAGCTGGAGGGAGGCAGGGGCCATCTTATCACACACAACCCCCCAGAGTGGCACCCAGGGCGGATCACCCCCTCTGCCCCCCACTTTGTACGCCCCTGGATGGAGCAGCTGTTTTGCACGCTGAGGGTTCTAGGTTCATAGAGTCATAGAATTGTAGAGTTGGAAGGGTCATCTAATCCAACCCCCTGCAGTGCAGGAATATTTTGCCCAATGTGGGGCTTGAACCTATGACTCAGAGATTAAGAGTCTCATGCTCTACCAGGTGAGCTATCCCAGACCTCCTAATTTTCTATCATCTCCTTGTCTGAAACCCTGGAGAGCCACTGCTTGCCCTTGTACACAATACTGAGATAGATCAACCACTGCACTGACTCTGCATAACCTATTGTGCCAAAATTTGAACAGACAGTGAAAGTTGATTGTGTTCAGGATCACACACACATCCTAAAAAAAAAAAAAAAATACAACCTCCCAAAACCTAAATATTTGCCACACACAAAAGCTTTAGTGCTTGAATCTGTGGTCTCAGATTTAAAATCTGGGCTCCTTTGAATTATATGGTATGTCGTCCAAGTTCTATTTCAACTGGTCAAAGTACGAGACAGAAACTAAGTAATTCAAATCTATCTCATTATTTCTAGAACGGCATCTTTTCCCAACTATTCGTGGAAGTTGTTCCGTGGCTCCTTTGTTTATAATTGTCAACTGCATTGGCAATTCTGGTAGCTTATTACAATTTTCTTTAGCGTGGGCCTACCAGCCTTAAGGACTTGTCATGCAAGTTCAACAGATGGATTTTTTAAAAAATAAAAAATGTGTTGACTAATATCATCAATGTGGCTAGAGAAGCAAACAGAAAAATGATCATGGTGCAGTTTTGTAGTGAAGTCTACCCAAGTCCACCATGCTCTTTTTAAAAACACCTGTTCATAAGGCATGGTTAGAGGGTTCAGGTCAAGGTCCACTTAGTCCAACGGTCTTCACAAGAATCCAAAAAATCTGTTGGCAATTGTCATCCAATATAAATGGTTAATTGTGTATTTCTATGCACAATAAACTGGCTATATTAGTCACCGGAGCACCAGGATAGCCTGAAGGTATGGGGAGCATTATTCCAGTTTGCAAAAACTTCCCAGTTTGCTTACCTTGAGGCATTTCTTACCCACCATAGGTGACCAGGGCAGTGACTGTTTGCTAGGCTGGGTTTTGGTCCCTTTTGGGTTCACCGTCTGGGAGACACATAGCATGGTGTACCAGCCTTGGCCCACCAGGCATTCCCCAGATATTTTGGACTAGAGCGTCCGACGGCCCTTGTCAACACAGTGAATGGACGTTGAGGTCCAAAACATTGCCAAACAGGTCAGCGTAGGCCGATGTACAAGGTGTACAGTGTATGTCCAAGGTGTACAATGATGTACAATGCTGCAGAACTGGGTTTTGCTCCCATCATAACCAGCCCATAATCCTCTTCCTTTGAACCGCTAGGCTGTTGAAGGGGACTGCGACGTCAAACTCCTCATTGTGGATGGAGGCTACAAAGTGCTGTCTAGCAAATGTCACTCTACTGCAGGTAATCTCTTTGGCTCGGTCACCAGGGCTGAGAAATAGGGGGTCAATGCCCCACGCTCCAACTCACCCCATTTACCATGACTCTCCCCAGGGCACACCTCTCCCCAGCCCAGTTTGGCACATCCCTTGAGTCGTTCTGCCTGGCCTAGGGATATGCCCTGCCTCTCAAATGCCTTCCATGTGGCCTCATGAAGGGTTCCCAGAAGGCTTGAAGAAGGTTCTCCACCTCAATCTAAGTTAGAGAGAGAGAGAGAGAGAGAGAGAGAGAGAGAGAGAGCAGCTGCAGGTGGGGCAATGAGAACTAGTAGCACAGTGATGGAGTACATGGAACTGGCGGAAATGACTGGCAGAATCCGAGACCAGGGAGAAGAGTTGGTAGAAGAAGATTGGAAGAAATTTAAAGTTTATTTACAGAAACACTGTAAAATTAAGGAATGTTAGAGGGAGGTTGGAATGAAGCTAAGTGGTTTTAGCAATAATGTGGTTAAGGGGTACGTAAAAATGGATTGTTAACATGTAAAAATGTAAAGTTATAATATATTACGATTAAGTATCAAGATAAATGCAAAAAGGGTAAGGACTTGCTGGAACAATTATTGAACTAGAATACAAAAGAGGGAGGTGTGAGGAGGTCAGGGAAATAAGTAAATGAAAGACAAGACATGGAAAGATTGAAATGTTTTTAATTGTTTTCTTACTTTTTCTGTATTTTGTATTTTTTGTAACTTTTTTTGAAACTTTAATAAATATTATTATATTAAAAAAAAGAGAGAACTAGTAGCATAATGTGGGGGGCGGTGTTAACCCTTTCTCAGCCCTAGTGAGCACCACTCTTTCGCAGGTGTTGTTTGTCCCTGAGACATCTGGGGCTTTCCCCCCCTACAGACTGTGTAGCACAAGATTAAACCCTTGCTCTGTGAGATGTGGACTTGATCCTGACTGGATGTCACCACACCTGGCGCTCTTAAAAACAACAACGTACATCTGTCAGGTGTGTCCTGTGGCCCTCAGTCCACCTGTGTGCTGTATCTTTGTCTGGAAGGCACGTCCCGGCAAAATCATGCACATGCAGGAGGGATGGAGAACTTGTGGCTCTCCAGATACTGTTGGGCTCCAGATCCCATCACCCCCTGCCAGCCTGGACAGTAGCCAAATATCAACATCTGGAGAGGAGCCACAGGCTCCCTGTCCTTGATAGGGACCGTGAAGGGACCACACAGCTCTTATAATGGGCCGGTGGGTCTTCTTCTGTTTCCTCTCTGTGTCTCGTTCTCCCAGTCTTGAGTTCACTTCTCCACATTCCCAAATGAGTTTGCCAATTGGTTTTTCTTTTCTTTTTTTAACCCTCAGGAAAATTGCCCAGCATTTTCTTCTGACACGCACATTTTCTATGCAATTTTGCATAAAATACACACAACAACAACAATAAAATACACACAACAACAACAACAACAACAACAACAACAACATATTATTTGTACCCTGCCCATCTGACTGGGTTGCTCCCACCACATTGGGTGGCTTCCAACATAATATAAAAACACAGTGAAAACTTCCTGGTACAGATGTCTGCGAAAAATTGTGTTATCGTTTATCTCTTTGACCTCTGATGAGAAGGTGCTCCACTACCGAGAAGGCCCTCTGCCTGGTTCCCTGTAACTTCACTTCTCGCAGTGAGGGGACTGCCAGAAGGCCTTTGGAGGTGGACCTCCGTATTTGCAGGGCCATCGTGAGTTCTTGGAGGAAGAACAAAGTAAAAATATAATAAATTCCTTAAATGTTCATTTCTTAAGTTTCTGCCAACACAAAATGGCTGCAACAGCCTATGTCAGCAACTGATCAGCTATCCTAAACCTTTTGGAGCAGCCAGCAACAAAACATTACTCACATAAATAAATAAATAAATAAATAAATAAATAAATAAATAAATAAAAACACCCTGTACTTTTCTCTTTTTCTTCCTTAGATTCAGTTGAAGATATTATCAATGTTTGCCCTGATTGTAACCCTTTGTCACAACTGGATGACCCTAAGTTGAAGGAGGCAGCTAATTCTGGGCTCGCCAAGTTCAACGCTGAAAATGTCAATGGAACCCACTACCAGCTCCTTGAGCTTTCAAGAGGGTTTACCTCAGTAAGTATTCAGACAGGGCCACTAGCAGTGCTGCCTTATTACAGAGAGAGTAGAGAGCAGGGATGTTTGAAGACATTGTTCAGTCCACATGTTTAAGCGAGGCAAGCTGATCTGCACTTCTAGTACTGATGCACAGATCTAAACGCAGTTATCCCTTCTACTTTTGCTCTTTCAGATTTTTGCAACACAATTCTCGGCTCCCAAATGGTCAATTCTGGTGTGCAGGTTTCATTCTGGCGGTCCACGCTGTCTGTAGTTGGAGGAGGGAGACAAAATATCCGTTGCATTCAATATTCAAATCCATTTTTAATTCCATTTTTATTACTCCTTCTTCTGAATTGCGTTGCGTTTAGCCTAGTGCATGTCAATCACCACGACGGGCAGACAAATTATGAAGACCATCAGCAAGTTTCAGTTGATCAGGCAAGGGCGGAGGGAATTTGGGCACAACAGATCAAAAACAAAACCAAGCAACACCAATTAATTAAAAAGTAGTGACGGCAAGCTTATCCTCTAAAACAAATAGTCCAAACAAGAGTGTTGAACTAAGAGCATTTTTGCTGGCCGCAAATAGTGAGCAGTGAAGGGTTAAGGCATATCTTTCTTGGAAAGATGGTCCAAATGTGGGGGGGCCATGGCAGAGAAGGCCCTGCTTCCAGTGCCCACTCACTTTACCTTCAACCGTGAAGGGACCTGGAGAAGGGCCTCAGAAGGGAACATCTGGAGAGAAGTGGTTTCTGAGACAGCCTGGTCCCAAGGCGCTCGAGGATTAAAAGTCCAGTCCAGCGCTTTGAACTGAGTCCTGAACAAAGCGGCAAGCAGTGAAACCAGTGGCGTAGCGTGGGGGGTGCAGGGGGTGCCGGCCGCACCGGGCGCAACATCTGGGGGGGCGCACTCGCCGCCTCCAGAGTCGCCGAAGAGCCTCGGGGCTCAGCTCCTTTGGGAGGAGGGGTCGGGCTGGGCGACCAGGGGGAGCAGCAGGCGGCAGCAAGGAGGTCCGGAGCCGGAGCCTGGCCAGGATCGCGCGCGGGACGGGGCGCAAGAGGGAGGGGAGAGTCGAGCCTGTCCCCCCCCCCCCCCCGCGAGGACTGCTGCGAAGAGGCGGGAGGGAGAGGAGGCCCCTTGGGAGGAGCGGGCAGGTGCTGGGGCGGCAGCGCCGGGCAGGGGCCGAGGGGTGGGCGCCCCCCTGCACGGGCATCGCCTCGCCGCCGCCGCGGGCTTGGCTGGGCCGCCGGCCGAGGGGAAGCACCAAACAAGGCCAGGATCCAGGCCCGCCCCGCTCTCCTTATTTGGCGCCCGTTTCCGGCTCCCGGGTGGCCTCCTCCCACCCGCTCTCGCTACCAGTGGAAAGAGAGACGGAGGCGCAGCGGAACCCGCAGCCTTGGCAGGCGCCGCCCGCCCGGCCGGGGGAGGGGAGCGCGGAGGAGCCCCGCGGGGCCTGGGCCCGGCCAGCCGAGCCTCCCAAATTGCGCCCCGCAGCCAGGATCTTGTGGCGAGGAAGGAGCCCAGTCTGCGCCCTCCTTCCCCACAGAGCTGCAGAGGGAAATCCAGGTTCTCCTGCTAGTTTCTCTTCTTCTCTCCCCCCCACTGCGTTGCAACCGTGCCCCCCCTCTCGGTGCACATAGCACCATTGCAATCTCCCCCCCCCCAAGTTAAACTAATGGAGCAAGCCAGCGCCAAAGATTTGTAGAACTGTGAATACCCCAGCCCAGGCAGCAGCAAGAAGCTGGCAGCGGCGGCAGGTTAGGGGTTGGGGGCGCAAATTACTTGCCTTGCCCCGGGTTAGGGGGCGCAAATTACTTGCCTTGCCCCGGGTGCTGACAACCCACGCTACGCCGCTGAGTGAAACAGGTCAAGGATGTGTGTGTGAAGTGATTTGCTACCAGCTCCACTAAAAACGCTGGTTCCCCACAGCTGCCCTGAGCATAACCTCTATTGGAAAGAAGGACTGGTCTGAGTTGCTAGAAGGCAGCTTCATAGGCTGGGTTGGGTGGAGGGAGTGAAAACTGAACAAAAGTACCCCAGCGTTGCAAATGTCCATTTATATCATTAAGATTCTATATGACTCTTTCTGCTCAGCTAAAATGTTCATTATTACGTTCCCAGCATATGCCTCTAGGTACACATGTGGAGTTTGCAATTGCCGCCACTAACTGCTCAAGGGAACAAGCCCAAGACCCTGAAGAACACTGCCACGTGGCGACAGATGAGCATGCGGTAAGTGGATGGGATCCCAATTAATTTCGTGCAGATTCCAGGACTGGTAACATTTGCGGTCAAACGAGGCCTGCCAGCCCTTCTGCATTGCGGGGCCCCTGTGCCTTTAAGAAAGCATTTGAACAATGAAGTCCACACATTTCCGACCTCCATGGCTACAAATCCCTCTCTCTCTATAGAAAAATACATATATAAATTCGAAGGTCCAATGACTTCAGGTCTAGAAATGCCTGTTTTTCACAAGTGAAAGTGATTTAAATCTGGCCCATGTTCACAAGCAAGTTGCTAGCTCTGCCAGACTTCAAATCGCCAGACACTGGAAGTTTGCACTGGGTTCCTCTAGGGAGGATTTCGTACCCTCCAACATTTCTCCGATGAAAATAGGGACGTCCCATTCCATAGTGATAATTTTATTATTTATACCCCACACATCTGACTGGGTTGCCCCAGCCACTCTGGGTGACTTCTAACATGTATAAACACATATTAAAACATTAAACATTAAGACACTTCCCCATACTGGGCTGCTTTGTGTACATTTCATTTTTTAAAAAAATAATATTTATTCAGAATTTTAAAAATTACAAAAAGAAAAAAGAAAAAAGAAAAAAGAAAAAAGACAGAAAAAATACAATCTTTTTTTTTAAAAGAACAGATTAAACCTTTACATAACTTTCTTCCTTTACTTATTTCCTTGACCTCCTCACACCTCCCATTTTTGTATTCTAGTTCAAATTATTATTTCAGCAAATCCTTCCAACCTTGTTTTTATCTTAATAATTTGTTTTAATATATTGTAATTTTACATTCTCTCTTTCATCAATTCATTTTTACTTAATCCTTTATATCATTTCTACCAAAACCACATAATTTTCTTTTACCAACATCTTTCTAACAATCCTTAATTTTACAATATTTTTGAAGATATACTTTAATTTTTTTCCAATCTTCTTCCACCGACTCTTCTCCTTGGTCCCGGATTCTGCCAGTCTGCTTTGTGTACATTTCACTGGTTAGAACAGCATGCTGTTACTGCTTTCAGCTGTCTCCTAAAGGTTGTATAGTTACTTAGGGTTGCCATATTTCACAAAGTAAAAAGCAGGACACCCCAAAGTTGTTGAGCTTTTTGAAGGAAACCACCAGAATTCTTGAGCCAAAAAACCACAGTTTATGGGTTGACTTCTCTAAGATCCAGGACAAAGAGCCGCCTTTCAGAAATTCCCCCTGGACATCAATTCTGTCTTTGAAATCCCAGTAATGTCCAGGAAAATCTGGACGTGTGGCAGCCCTGTAGTTACTCATCTCCTTGGCTCAGAGGTTGCATAACTCCATACCTTCCAACATTTCTACGATGAAAATAGGGACGTCCTAAGGAAATGCAGGACATTCCAGGATGAAATCAGAAACTGGGGTGGCATCTATAAATCTGGTGACCTTTTTAACTGCACATTCAACCTGATACGCTTGCGCAGAGCTTGCAAGGAGGATAGACTTTATTGAGCATTCCTTCTGTGTGGTTTTTTAAGGTGAGGTCATGTGCATTCATCCTGATATTTATTTGCTTACAGGATATTTATATGCCTTGCCATGAATCATTTGTTCACCCCAAGGATTTCAATGCATTTCCCCATCTCTTTCCTAACTGCAAAACAATATGTTTTATTTCTTGGCAGCAAAGAACTTCAATTTACTTTTAAATTGCACAAATCTAATTAATAGTGGAATTGCCTGCAGAATACTGGCAGTTTTGAGTCATCCCTGATCACCTGATGTCAGTCTTGTGTGGTCTTTCAGAATGTTGGACCACAATCCCCACAGTTCACTTACATATTCTATCTGTAAATAATTTTTATTAATTTTCAATTATTAAAATCCACTAACAGACACATTTTTTCAATATCAAATTGCAATTCCCATCCAAATATAGATCAATTATACGGCCAATTATACATTTTGAGTGACTTCCCATGTGCTGGGTTTCAGGGTGTAAAGTTCTTATTTCTTCCTGCTTCCGAAATCTTAGTTAATCCAATTACATTCAGTCCTGATCTTAGTCCCTTATCAACAGCTACTGATTTCTTGACCTCCATTCATGCTGAGATATTCAATTTGAAAAAAAAATTCCACGAAAACAGTTTTGTATCCTGTAAATTCCCTGTGTGAGATGTTTATTTTCCCATTTGTTTCTTCATTGTTCTAATTAGATCACTTACATATTCTAATTTACAAAGTCGAGAGGGCATTCTTCACACCTGTTCATAATTATTAATTTGCAGTGCCTACTTGCTCCCCATCAGTGGTGTAGAATGCAAGACCAACTACGCTTGCAGACCCCACTGAACTTTATTATGTCCCTGAGTATGGAGTAAAGGTCAACAGGTCTGGGACTTATCTACAGGTGGGTGGGTGACCTCACTGGGAATAACATGAAAACCGTCTTAACTTCCATGATGGAAAAAGGCAGTATATAAACCTATATAAGTGAAACGGTTTTACTCACATCTTCAGATGCCACTCTAGTCGATCGATTCCCACACTTTTTGGATGGTTTATGTGAGGAAGATGGGAATGAATGGAATTTTCTACACCATGCTGCCTGGCTGAGATGAAGTATTCTCTTTTCGGATGTCCCTGTGGAGATGTCTTAACTGCTCTCTCTTTCTTCCTCCTTATCAAGCGTAATGGGTTTTGCAAGGCATCCGTTATCCAGTTGCCTCCTGTTCCTGTTCTTGGTGGTGAGCCCATTCCACCTGCAGAGGAGATCACCCTAGATTGTGCTTTATATGATCACCAGGTAGGTGCAATTTTTAAACATGGTTTTCAGCAATTCACACACAGAGAGAATTCGCACCGGTTGCTTGCTCTGAGGTTCACTGGGGAGGGTCTGATGGTGTACACGAAAGCTAGCTTGGAAACCAAAGCCCTTTGGGACTTGAAGCACAACCACTTCTCCTCTTGCACCAAATCCTGTAGCACCCAGACTTTGAATGTTTCTAATTATTTGGCCTTCCCCAATTGGCTCCCGTTACCTTTCCACCCACCCACTTTTCCAGAGAAGCACCCTGACCCAGCTCCTCCCAAGGCCAACTTCCCTGCTTCCCTGCAGAACAATTAAGGGATTCTTTATCCCTAGAGCCAAAGAGGCTGCTACCCACGTCCCTGTTGCAGTCCTGCTGCACCCCTTTCCTAGCACTCATGGCATTGCTAGGTACTTAGACTCAGGGCATTGGTCTGTGGCACAAATCTGCATGAAACTTGCATATGCATGTGTCTATGTCTCTGTGCATGCCTTGGTAGCTCGGTTGGTGGAGCATGAGACTCTTAATCTCAGGGCTGTGGGTTCAAGACCCATGTTGGGCAAAAGATTCCTGCATTACTGAGGGTTGGACTAGATGACCCTTGTCAACTCTAAAATTTTATGATTCTATGAATTAAGGTAGGTGATGGGTCGTTATTTAGCACCACTGTGCTCAGCTGCCCTATAATCCAAGAAAGATGCATTAGTTGAAAAGGCAGGGAAGGGGGAGGAGATACAAGGGCCCACCCCAAAAGACCGCCTGGGCCACCTTAAGCAACAGAATTACCTGCCATACATAGGAAGAGGTCCTTTCATCAGCACAAATACCGGCTGGTTTATTTATTTCAGTGAACCATTGTCATTTTTAAAATGCTGAATTAGGCTGCCCATCTAGATTTACCTCTGTGAAAGAGGTCTAATTTGCTGGCCGGGAACCCAGACACAACAGAGGACTTTTAATGGCTCAACAGAAGTGGCGATTTCACCATGCTGGTGACCAAAGCTCCTCCTGTTAATGGTGAAGATTTCTGCCTCCTGCTCATCCTTCTGTAGGGCCATGAGGCTGTGCATTGGGGAGAAACACAAGCCGTATAGATCTCTGGGTATGTCTCCAAGAATTGCCACCTTTCCTCTGGCAAAATACAGGGCAGGGGAGGGCAGAATGGTTAGGGGACGACTCCCCCCCCCATCTGCTGCTGAAGTGACTTCAAAGCAATTCATTACAATCTTTCGCATCCTAACAGAATGGTCCCTCTACAATTTGTCACACACGCACACAAATCTGGAAATCTGTCTGTGCTTGGCTACGCAGAGCTTAAATACATGACCTTTCCCACACCTTTCAAACACTTGTATTTGGAGAGAATCCCAAACTTGGCACACACACACACACACACACAGAGAGAGAGAGAGAGAGAGAGAGAGAGAGAGAGATGAAGACCTGAAATCCAGGACCTGGCATTTTTACATCGACAGTTCTGTATTTTACAGGGCAGGTGGCAACCCTAATATCTCCTCTGCCCTCTTTCTTTATGGGGGTGGGTGCGGAAAGTCATTGCACCTCATGAGATTTGCACCTGCTCAGAGCTTCAAGCTGAGTGGTCTGTATATTATTTATTTATTTATTTATTTATTTATTTATTTATTTATTTATTTGGACTGTGTTCTGACTAGCGCCAGCAGACTGGACATAATGGTTTTCTTTTCTAGGCCGGCGGTTCCCATTTCATCGAGCATTCCTTGCATCATCTTGGGAAGAACATCCCTTCCCCTGGAACTGGCCGCAGGGTCCTTGACCTCATCCATTCGCACAACGACACAAACGCATCCCATGAATCTCACTCTGCTGAAGCTCTAGCCGTCGCGCCTGCAAAGCCTGTTGTCAAGAGAGCGGTGGAAGCTGTGCCACTCCCAGCACTTTTGCTACAATTATGCCCAGGGAGGATTCGCCACTTTAAGATATAGGAGAGCCTGATAGAAACTACGGGAGCTGCCCAGTCAATGAAACGCCTTTGTATATTCTCCCAAGCCTGAACTCACATTCTTGCAGCAAAATAGTGATAATTTCTCTCACACACACATCCCCCCCAAAAGCCAAGCCTGTCCTAAGAAAGGCTGTGAGTATTGTGTCAGCCTGCTTTCTACCTGTGCAGATTTTAGTGCTTCTGACAGATCCTGCGTTTTCTAGCTTCCCTGCTATCTTTAGTTTCTGCCTCCTTTAGACAGATGCAAGGTGGAAAACAAGGACTCCATGCTTGGTGAAAAACTCAGAGGCAGGAGGGGCAGTATTAGGGTGGGGCTTCTGTCCTGTGTGTCATTCCTTGTCCCTCCCCTTGGTGGGTGGCAGGATCAGTTGTGCAAATTACATAACAATTTGCTAATCTGCATACTCTCCTATTCAGCTGACAGATTCATGGCACTCTTGGGTGGAGAAGCAGGTGTGGTTTGGGGTTTCTCTTTTCGAAAGGGAAGAATATACACAGCACCGGACAGAAGGGACCGCAGTGATATATCAGGTGTATTCTCTAGGAATTACTGTTCTTTCCTTCCCCGGTGTCCAAAATTGCAGTGCTATATTATGGAGACCGTGCTGGAAAAAGCATATTCTAACAATATGCAAACCAAAACAAAGGTGCTTCCAAAATAAAACACGAAACTCAAAATGCTCCTCGCCTTTTTTTCCGCCTCTAAACTCCCATCAGCCCTCAGGCAGTGTGGCATTTCCCAAGGATGATGGGAGATTCAGTTAGGCAACATCTGATGGGCCAGATGTTTCCCTCTCCTGATATAAAGGATTGAACATACTGTCGCATGTACCCCAATCTCCAAGCAAAAGGAAACTCCAGGGTTCAGTTTCCTTGGAATGAAGGTCAACAGAGACTGTAGTGTCTTTAGGGTATGTGGTTTTATTTACACATACAGTGGTACCTCTAGTTGCAGACACGATCCGTTCTGAAAAGTCTGCAACTAGAACGGCGTTTCTGCGCAAGCACAGAGCGCAATAGAGCACTTCTGTGCATGTGTGAAGTGTGCAGAACGCTTCTGCACATGCGCAAAGCATGCAGGATGTTTCTGCGCATGCGCAGTGAAACCCGGAAGTGTATACCTTGGCTTGCCGTGTTCGCAAGCCAAAAAGACGCAACATGAACCTAGCGCAACAAGAGGTATGACTGTAAATACAATCTGAGCGTAGGATGGAGAGGCTCACAGCATTAACACTCCAACAGGTCTTGCTTCCCTGTTGGATTTCTAGGAAGACCCCAAGACACAGCTCTGAGTCCAGCAGTGAGCAAGATAAGTCTCTGTCAGTGTGGTGTAGTGGTTAAGAGCCAGTGTGGTGTAGTGGTTAAGAGCGGTAGTCTCGTAATCTGGGGAACCGGGTTCGCTTCCCCGCTCCTCCACATGCAGCTGCTGGGTGACCTTGGGCCAGTCTCACTTCTCTGAAGTCTCTCAGCCCCACTCACCTCACAGAGTGTTTGTTGTGGGGGAGGAAGGGAAAGGAGACTGTTAGCCGCTTTGAGACTCCTGAAGGGGAGGGAAAGGCGGGATATCAAATCCAAACTCTTCTTCTTCTCTTCTGTTTCCCAGCTTCCAGCATCCACCCCAAACTCACACACAGCCCTGCTTCGCCCATTCTTACCGCAGCTAGACTGGTAACTGGAAATAGTCACCAGAACCATATAACACTGGTCCTAAAGGATCCTCACCGTTTCCAAGCACAATAATTCAAAGTGTTGGTGCTGACCTTTAAAGCCCCTAACGGTCTCGGCCCACTATACCTGAACGAGCATCTCCACCACCATCACTCAGCCTGGACGCTGAAGTCCACTTCCGAGGGTCTTCTGGCGGTTCCCTCACTGTGAAAACTGAAGTTACAGGAAACCAGGGAGAGGGCCTTCTCGGTAGTGGCACCCACCCTGTGGAATGCTTTCCCATCAGATCTCAAGGAGATAAAGAACTACAAAACTTTTAGAAGACACCTGAAGGCAGCCCTGAATTGGAAAGATTTTAATGTTTGATGATTTATTATGTGCTGGAAGCCACCAACCAGATGGGCAGGGTGTAAATAATAAAATGATGATGGTGGTGGTGGTGGTGGTGGTGATATGGCATCCAGCCAGGTGAGGTTGGCAAAGGCCTACCTATATGTCTCTATGGCAACAGGGCAGCCTCTTTGGACATGTAAATGGTGGTACTTAATAAGCGAGCTGAGGCCTTTACCTTAACAAAGGAACTGGTTCGGCTGGTTCATTTCCTCTTATACATTCTAACCTCAGCTATTCAGGATCACAGGTTTCGAAGGGACCCACACTGACCTCCAAACCTTTAACATTATTATGCAGATTGGGGGGAGGTCATTAGTCCATCATTTAAGGCAGTCTTCTCCAATGAGCAATGCCTCCCCAAGATTTCACCTAACTCTGTTGCCAGAAGAGGCTATGAACTGAATTTGTTTAGTTAAAAAAGAAACACTTTGCATCCTGCCTATCATTATTTTTGAAAGGAATTACATTTTGTATAAATGATACTGATAAAAAGTTGCACACTTAGGAAGAACCAGCTGCACAAATATAGTATGAGGGACACCTGGCTTTCCAGCAGTACATGTGAAAAGAATCTCAGGGTCTTGGCGGACCAGAAGCTTACCATGGGTAAACATTGTGATACAGCAGCAAAAAAAAAGGCTAATGCTATACTAGGCTGCAGCAACAGAAGTACAGTGGTGCCTCGCAAGACGAAAAACCCGCTAGACGAAAGGGTTTTCCGTTTTTCGAGGCGCTTCGCAAGACGAATTTCCCTATGGGCTTGCTTCACAAGACGAAAACGTCTTGCGAGTCTTGCGATTTTTTTTGCTTTTTTCTCCCTTTTTCTAAGCTGCTAAGCCGCTAATAGCCGCTTAGCCGCTAAGCCGCTAATAGCCGCTAATAGCGCTAATCTGCTAAGCCGCTAATAGGGTTGCTTCGCAAGACGAAAAAACCGCAAGACGAAGAGACTCGCGGAACGGATTATTTTCGTCTTGCGAGGCACCACTGTATCGTGTCCAGATCAAGGGAAGTCGTAGTACCACTCTATTTTGCCTAAACAGACACAACGGAAGGGAAGTGGACCAGAAAGGCAGAGGAAGAAGATCTGTGCTTCAGGGCCAGAACAAGGAGGTGAACTTACATGGTACTGATGTGGCCAGGTTGATCTTCTTTTGCTAATGTTCTTGCTTGAATCGCAGTTGGTAGTCCTTGTTCCTTTGGTCAATAGATGGGGCAAGAGTGACCTTTCCCCCTTATTTCTGCAGCACAACAGCACTTGGAACAGAATGTACTTTTTTGGGGAAGGAAGGAAGAGAGCTCCATGCCGCTGCTGATGTCCACCCAATTTCCAAGGCATGTTCAGCAGCAGTAGGAAAAAAATCCCCCTGCCTCAAGGGGAGGGAATAAGAGCCCCAGTTCTCTGGCTACAGCTCTAGACTGCCATGTTCCAAAGGCTGCAAGTTCATTTGTATAATTGGACACATAACTGCTCAAGTAGCATCAGGGGCAGGTAAACAACTTTTCTGTACCTGAGAGTATGTAAAACAAACACATGTAGGATTTGGGTAAATAAACCTTTTTAGAATTGCAATGTAAAAATAAAAATTAAAAAAAAAGTTTGGATTTGATATCCCGCTTTATCACTACCCGTAGGAGTCTCAAAGCGGCTAACATTCTCCTTTCCCTTCCTCCCCCACAACAAACACTCTGTGAGGTGAGTGGGGCTGAGAGACTTCAGAGAAGTGTGACTGGTCCAAGGTCACCCAGCAGCTGCATGTGGAGGAGCGGCGACGCAAACCCTGTTCCCCAGATTACGAGTCCACCGCTCTTAACCACTACACAACACTGGCTCTCCAGTGTGGTCTTTCTCTCTTTTTTTGGTCTTTCTCTCTTTTATGGCCACATTTCCAACATTAAAATTGGGAAATGATTTGCTGGTTATTAACATGGCCACATGTTTTCAGCAGAATTCAGCTGGTTTAAAGTGAAGGTAACAGCCTTTGATGTAGCTGGGAGTAAGCAAAACAAAAATGCCTAAGATTTGAGTAGAGCATGAGCCTCTTAACCTCAGGGTCATGGGTTTGTGAGCCCCATGTTGGGCAAAAGATGCTTGCATTGCAGTGGATTAGACTGTTACTCTACAAAGGGGGGTCTGGAAGTACGCTGGTCCTCTTTAGCCAAATAAAGGCAGCAGCATCGTGGAAAGAGTTCGTATTTATTGCGGGCCACAGCGAGAATAAGTGATCCAGAGGAATTCTCCAAATTCTGGACCCCGAATACAAAATTGAAGACACTTTTATAACAATTGCATGCGGGATCACCTCGTGCATGATCCTTTTCAGCAATATGATTGGATAACAGAATGCATGGACAGCTTGTGAACGCTTAAAACAAATTTCACCGGTCAGAACAGCCTGCTCCTAATTGCTATGGCAATGGGTATCTTTAAGCAACGGTCACACAAAATGTGCCTTTTTCTGCTATCTGCTACATGAAGACTTGCATGGGTCAGGAGAATTTATGGTTCTCCTGGCATCGATGCCAGCCCCCAGTCTTCTGCAGAAGGCCAGCGAGCTCTTGACATGTTTTACTGACCTGATAAGGTGATGTGAGAGGCCCATGGTGGGTGCAGTCTCAGCAAAAGACAGAGAGCATTGGCGTGCTTGGTTCTGGCATACTTCCTGGGCCACGACATCTACCTGGGTCCCATGACATCTACCTGGGTCCCATCTACCTGGGTCCCAGATCATGACACCCACATATCAGAGATGACTCCCATGGTCCCTTCTAACTACACAGTTCTGTGGTTCTAGATAGTCTGGCAGTGATAAGCTAACATGACTTTTAGGGGTGGCAAACGGTGTTTTCCTCCCATTCTCGCCACAATCTCCCACTGAGATGATTCTTCTTTTTCTTCTTCTTCTTCTTCTTCTTCATACCCCGCCCAGCTGACTGGATTTCTCAGCCACTGTGGGCGGCTCCCAAAAGAATATTAAAAACATGATAAAACAATCAAACATTAAAAATTAAAAAGGGCTGCTTTCAGATGTCTTCTAAAAGTCAGAAAGTTGTTTATTTCCTTGACATTTCATAGGAGGGAGGGCGCCACTACCGAAAAGGCCCTCTGCCTGATTCCCTGTTACCTCACTTCTCGCACTGAGAAAACCTTCAGAAAGCCCTCGGCGCTGGACCTCAGTGAACGATAGGGGTGGAGACACTCCCTCAGGTATACTTGGCCAAGGCTGTTTAGGGCTTTAAAGGTCAGCACCAACACTTGTAAAGTGTGCATTGGTTAGGTAATAAGTTCGCTTCCAGGCCGCGCTCCTAAACACACTTGCCTCTGGTGTGTAACAGAACATCCTCATCAGAAACAGTGTGACTTGCTTCTCGGTAAACCTGCGAAGGATTTCACCATAGATCTCCTTGTATCCGGCCCCTGCCCAGAATTTATATAACAAGTGGTTAGTTTGGCACCATTATTGCTAGATGTTTTCTGCGGACTTCAATCTGAAGCCAAGGACATGGGTCCAGAGTTGGTTAGAAAAATCACATTTTCAGCCTGTGAACACAACCTTCTAATCATTGACTCACTGTTTGCAGTTTGCATGTCCAGGTTCAAAGGTGTTGGCCACGGTGAGGAAGAAGAGCAAATATTAGTGACTTACCTCAAAAGTATATAAAGAAACCTGAGTGTGGTGCAAAGCCTGCTCTTCCAGAGGGGCTGCAGAATCTCCCTCCCTGGTACCCAGGCCTTTTCAAAATGGCCCTTTTAATTTCCTTCCTGGTCGGGATACAGGTATTGTGTTCCTTAGCTGGTCTTCCACCTCGTCCAGGACAGCTACCAAGACCACCACTGACAGGATTGCTCTCCCCAGGGTGCAGTAATTCTGTAGTCAAAGCAGCTGCAGCTCAGGCCCTAGACTGGATCAATTCCCATGAAAAAAAGGGGTATGTGCTTGGTCTTCAGCGAATCTTTGATGCCCGGCAACTTCCGCAGGTAAGCAGCTACCCTGGTTCTGACTTTGCTCTCTACACTGCAGTCAGGGACAACCACCTTCCAAAACATCAGATAAAAGAGGGGGAGATAAGGGGGAGCCATTGTCCTATCTATTGAGTGGTCACTCCAAACCTGGAGTAGCTAACATGTTGCCCTCCTGATGTTGGAATTGTAGAATTGCAGAGCTGGAAGTGATCCCAATGGTCATCTAGTCCAAGCCCCTAGAATACAGGAATCTCAGCTAGACAGATGGCCAACCAACCTCTGCTTCAAAACTTCTGCTCCAGCCCATCCCAGATCTGCCTGCATCTTCCAGCTCTGGCCTCCCCGTGGCTTCAGTTGTACAGAATGAAAGCTGCAGCCTGTATAATATTTACTGAATTCTAGCTGAGAATTGCTCCATTTTAAAAGAGGAGAAACTGAGGCAGAGGAATAAGCAAATGTTGGGGCGGATGCAATAGTCCTGGGTGCTATTATCATATCTTCTTCTTTGGCGATCGCTTGTAGCCAAGTAAGATTTGTCTTCCATAAACACAGTTTTAACAGTGGGTCTGTAAGTGACTGTGGAGGCCAATTCTGGATCCACACATCCTTCCACAGTGAGGACATTGGTTTCCGGGCGGGAACTGATCATGGTGAGGGTTTGCCAAGCATGCCTTCCTCTTAGCACGTTTCTCCCTTTCGTCCTGAGTTTGAGCGTCTTCAAAGCCTTTACACCTTTGGTAAAGGCTGCTCTCCAATTGCAGCACTCGCAGGCCAGTGTTTCCCAGTTGTTGGTATTTATACTACATCTTTAAAAGTTTGCCTTGAGAGAGTCTTTAAACCTTCTTTGTTGACCACCAGCACAGGGATTAGCATATGCTCTCAGAAAGGAGGACCAGGCTGCATGCATTTTTAGACCACCAAAACATAACTCTAAGAGCCATTATTTATTGGGGGGGTGGGACTTTCTAGTTTAGTTGTGAGACCCTTTTCTTTAAAGGTTTCGAATAAGTGGTTGCAAAAGAAGCAGCTGTTTGAATAAATGGTTGCAAAAGGAGGCATTTTGGATCTTTGTGATCCTTGAAATCCCAGGAGAACGAAAGTCTAAGGCTGTAGTCAAAACTGACATGGAATAACTTTGTTGACATCAATGTTAAATTTACTTAGTTCTGCAGAAATTGTTTTGTGTGAAAGGCAGCCAGCCAGGCTTGCCTTTTCAAATTCTGCTCTGTCTTGTGCTGCAAAGGGTTTCGTCTTCTTATCGTCTTTCGTCTTCTATAGGAGCCTGAAGTCTCTAAGTATTTTCTCACCTTGGATGTGCTGGAAACCGTGTGCCACGTTCTCAGCGGAAAACAGGCAAAGGATTGCAGTTTCAGAAGCGCCCATGAGACAGTAAGTATTTGATCTGCCAAGTTCAGAAAAGGACTGAACACGCTAAGTTTTGTTTTTAAGCTAGGAATGCCTCCAGACGGCCACTATTTGGTGGGAGGAATTCAAGTGCATACTAGGAGACTTAAAAAGGTAAAGGTAAAGGGACCCCTGACCATTAGGTCCAGTTGCAGATTACTCTGGAATTGTGTGCTCCTCTCGCTTTACTGGCCGAAGGAGCCGGCATACAGCTTCTGAGTCATGTGGCCAGCATAACTAAGCCGCTTCTGGTGAACCAGAACAGCACACGGAAACGCCGTTTACCTTCCCGCCAGAGTGGTACCTATTTATCTACTTGCACTTTGACGTGCTTTTGAACTGCTAGGTTGGCAGGAGCAGGGACCGAGCAACAGGAGCTCACTCTGTTGTGGGGATTCGAACCGCCGACCTTCTGATCGGCAAGCCCTAGGCTCTGTGGTTTAACCCACAGCACCACCCTGTGTGCAATTAAAGTGGATGAAATTTCGCTGTCACCCTAGAGCAGCGGTTTTCATCCAGTGTGCCGTGGCACCCTGGGGTGCCTGGATTGATGGTCATGGGTGCCACGGGCAACACTGGCCTCTGTCCTTCTTTCCTTCCCTCCCTCCTCTGATGAATTCTTGTGTCTCTGCCTCCCAAAGGCTTGCACAGCTGTTTGTTGCTGCAGCCCTGGCTACAAGCTCCACAAGAGAATGGTGCCTCTGGGGCTGGCCAGGAGGTTCTGGTTTCCAGGAGTTGATGTGGCCTCGGAGTAAGGTTCTGGCCTCACAATCACCTTTGGCCAGTCTCTGTCAGGTTGCTAATGCTGGGGGCATCCTCTTTCCAGGCCTCTCTTTGGGGCAGTGGCGGCTGCTGCTCAGAGGACTCCAAAGGGGAAAGGAGAAGAGAGGAGGCTGCGGGAACCCTCCACAAGCAAGCGAGTTCAAAAAAGGGGTGAGGGGCTGCCAGCTCTGCAGGCAAGGAGTGAAATAACTGGGGTCCTGAGCCGCACAGGGTGCCGTAGAAAGAATGTACGTAGTTGGTCAAGGGAGCCATGGGCTCAAAAAAGGTTGAAAACCTATGCCCTAGCAACAAGTCTGGTTTTAAAAAGAAAATGACCTTGTACAATTATCTGGAAGAGCTTTGCGAAGTCAGGCTCTGGTGATGTCTCCAGGTGCAACCCGAAAAGATCTATAGTGTATTTCAGATTTGAATTGCTTCACGAGAAAGGTTAAGGGGTTCACATCACCTGCACATGTCTGCACGGTTCCCTTTCTCTCCCCCAAAGCCTTCACCAAGTACACAGAAAATTCTAGTGAGGGAAGCAGATGTCAGTGGCAGTATAGAGTGTGGTGAGATGATATGGGACTGTGGGAAGGGGGCAGGATTCTGCTGTTTTTGGAGTAGCCCCATTGGGGAGGGAGGTGTAATATATCATTCTGCCCAGAGAGTACTGCCAGGCGAGGGCTTAATTTGCAAACAGGCCACTGAAATATCATATATTGGTCATTGGCCACAGAAGTGTTGTTGTTTTAATTTACTGGTGACTTCTGGGAAAGGGCAAATCCAGACTAAATTGGGGAGGGAATACAGACTGTCATTTTGAGGCCAGTGAAACTGAGTGGAAACTGCAAAACACAAACAAAAAAACAAAAACTTGCATGCATGGAGAGCTAGAGAGAAGTAATAACAAATAATATCAGTCCAAATAAACAAAACAAAAAAAATTTAAAAATGTCCAGTAGCACCTTTGAGACCAACTAAGTTTGTTCTAGGTATAAGCTTTCATGTGCATGCACACTTCTTCAGATACTCAGATTAAAAATAAGAATATTATAATAATATATTATAAAAGTAATATCAGATTTTGCAAGGGGGGAGTGATTCTGCATTGCAAGTTGGGGGCTAAGCTGGCTCCTTGGTCTGCAAAAGGTGAAGGTTTCTGGTTTGGCAAAACAAATCAGTTCTACAAACATCACTTACCTTTCTGTTGCTCCAGGTCTATGGGCAGTGCAAAGTAACAGTTTACGCTGATAACCACGGGAACGTTTCTCAGCTGTGTTCCTACGACTGCGTTTTACGCCCACGTATGTATTTCTATACATTTGCTTGAATTAACGTTTGTAAGGAAATTCATAAGGTAAAGGTAAAGGGACCCCTGACCATTAGGTCCAGCCGTGACCGACTCTGGGGTTGCGGCACTCATCTCGCTTTATTGGCCGAGGGAGCCGACACACAGCTTCCGGGTCATGTGGCCAGCATGACTAAGCCGCTTCTGGCGAACCAGAGCAGCGCATGGAAACGCCGTTTACCTTCCCGCCAGAGTGGTACCTATTTATCTACTTGCACTCTGACATGCTTTCGAACTACTAGGTTGGCAGAAGCAGGGACCGAGCAACGGGAGCTCACCCCGTCGCGGGGATTCAAACCGCCAACCTTCTGATTGGCAAATCCTAGGTTCTGTGGTTTAACCCACAGTGCCACCCGCGTCCCCATTGTAACACATAGGAAGTAACAAACCAGAAAGGATGCTCGATAAAACTGAAGGTCCACGAGCAAACCAAAGATGTGACTTTATTTAACAAGATTAAGAAGCAAAGGCCTTTTGCGACTTCTGCTTGCCCACTAATTTACTGTCCTGTGTAAAGGAACATTTAGCTGTGCAAGTCCAGCTATGCTTGTTTGTTTTCTAAATAGTTTCATCAAGGGCTATCGCAAAAGTTTGTCCTGACTGCCCAGTTCCCGGGGACCCAACTGAAGCCAGGTTCCAGGAGGCGGCGGCAGAGAGCCTTGACAAATTCAACTTAGAAAACAACCATGCTCATTATTTTGCCCTCCTCAACGTCACCAAGGCACGGTCACAGGTAAGTTTGCAACTGGACATCCTTGAAAGCAGGAACAGGGAACCTGTGGCCTTCTGGATCTCGCTGGACCACAACTCCCATAATCCCTGATCCTTGGCCATGCTGACTCTGGCTGATGGGAGTTGGAGTCTAACAAATACCTGGAAGACTGCAGCGTTGCCATTTAGAGGGGAAGTTTTCTCCATCACGCACGCCCCCATTCGTCACAGGATAGTTGATTTCGTTGCCTAGAGGCCTTCTTGCTATCTATAACCCACGAATAACTGGAAATTCCATGTTTGGGGGCACAATACTTTCTAATACCAGCATGATGGCATGGTTAGGACTTAGGAGACCAGGGTTCAAAGCCCCACTCATCCACGAAGCTCACAGGGTCACCTTCTCTCAGTCTAACCTACCTCACAGGGTTGTCGTAAGGTTAAAATGAAGAGGAGAAGAAGCTTCAGCTCCTTGGAGAAAAAATTGGATATAAAAATAGCACTCTCCTGGTGTGCCCCGCAGAGGACCTTAAGGTCCATAAATAACAACACTTTGGAGGTCCCAAACCTCAAGGAGGTTAGATTGGTTTCAACTAGGGCCAGGGCCTTTTCAGCCCTGGCCCCGACTTGGTGGAATGCTCTGTCACAAGAGACTGGGGCCCTGTGGGATTTGACATCTTTCTGCAGGGCCTGCCAGATGAAGCTGTTCCGCCTGGCCTTTGGCTTAGACTCACTCTGACCCCTTATATGGGATTTGATATATAAATTTTCCCTTGGCTTTTTTGCTGGCCCATGTAGGACCAGCATGGATACCTGGCTCGGGTGAATATCTGATGTTTCCTCCCTTTATGGCCTTGATTTATGGGCTACTACTAAAATGAGGCTGCATTTTAAGCTGTATTTTAATTAACTGTTTGTTTGTTTTTTGTTGTTGTTGTTGTTTTATTACATTTTATTGTAATTTTATTGTAATTCATATTTGGTGTTAGCTGCCGTGAGCCCGGCCCTGGCTGGGGAGGGCAAGGTATAAATAAATAAAAATTATTATTATTATTATTATTATTATTATTATTATTATTATTAATTGCACCAGTTGCTGGGGAGCGAGGCGGAGGGCCAACAGGAATGTAAGAGGACTGCTGCCTTCTATCTTGCTTGCACTTCATCCAGACGACACAGACTGCTCTAACCCGTTGCCTCTGCCCTTTTGCACAGTGGGTTATTGGGCCTTCGAACTCAGTAGAATATACGATCCAGGAGACATCTTGCACCAAAGGCAAGGGTGTCCCCGACATCTCCAATTGCGAACTCCTCCCACGTGAAACGGCCGTGAGTATTCCTTCACTTGGTGCTGAATTTTTTTTTATTTTTTTTTTTTTTGGTACCCCGCCCATCTGGCTGGGTTTCCCCAGCCACTCTGGGCAGCTTCCAAAAAAAATATTAAAATACTCTAATACATCAAACATTAAAAGCTTCCCTGAACAGGGCTGCCTTCAGATGTCTTCTAAAAGTCTCGTAGTTGTTGTTCTCTTTGACATCTGGTGGGAGGGCGTTCCACAGGGAGGGCGCCACTACTGAGAAGGCCCTCTGCCTGGTTCCCTGTAACTTGGCTTCTCGCAGTGAGGGAACCGCCAGAAGGCCCTCGGAGCTGGACCTCAGTGTCCGGGTAGAACGATGGGGGTGGAGACGCTCCTTCAGGTATACAGGACAGAGGCCGTTTAGGGCTTTAAAGGTCAGCACCAATACTTTGAATTGTGCTCGGAAACGTACTGGGAGCCAATGTAGGTCTTTTAAGACCGGTGTTATGTGGTCTTGACGGCCGCTCCCAGTCACCAGTCTAGCTGCCACGTTCTGGATTAGTTGTAGTTTCCGGGTCACCTTCAAAGGTAGCCCCACGTAGAGCGCATTGTAGTAGTCCAAGCGGGAGATAACCAGAGCATGTACCACTCTGGCGAGGCAGTCCGCAGGCAGATAGGGTCTCAGCCTGCATACCAGATGGAGCTGGTAAACAGCTGCCCTGGACACAGAATTGACCTGTGCCTCCATGGACAGCTGTGGGTCCAAAATGACTCCCAGGCTGTGCACCTGGTCCTTCAGGGGCACAGTTACCCCATTCAGGACCAGGGAATCCTCCACACCTGCCCGCCTCCTGTCCCCCAAGAACAGTACTTCTGTCTTGTCAGGATTCAACCTCAATCTGTTAGCCTCCATCCAACCTCCAACTGCCTCCAGGCACTCACACAGGACCTTCACCGCCTTCACTGGTTCTGATTTGAAAGAGAGGTAGAGCTGGGTATCATCCGCATACTGATGAACACCCGGCCCAAACCTCCTGATGATCTCTCCCAGCGGCTGCATATAGATGTTGAAAGGGACATCCGTTAGCTAGGGATGATGGGAGTTGCAGTCCAAATACAGCTGGAGACTCAAGTTTGGCAAACCCAGAAGCAGAACATTTTTGCACCACCACCCCCTTCTTCTCCAAAGATATGAGTAGAGAGCATAAGAAGAACTGTCCTTGACAACTCCAGACTCCCCATTCATGCCCTGGATGTTTGCCTAAAGGGACCCCTGACCATTAGGTCCAGTCATGACCGACTCTGGGGTTGCGGCGCTCATCTCACTTTATTGGCCGAGGGAGCCGGCATACAGCTTCTGGATCATGTGGCCAGCATGACTAAGCCGCTTCTGGCGAACCAGAGCAGCGCATGGAACCTCCTTTTACCTTCCCGCCGGAGCGGTACCTATTTATCTACTTGCACTTTGATGTGCTTTTGAACTGCTAGGTTGGCAGGAGCAGGGACCGAGCAACGGGAGCTCACCCCGTCACGGGGATTCGAACCGCTGACCTTCTGATCGGCAAGCCCTAGGCTCAGTGGTTTAGACCATAGCGCCACCCACGTCCCTTTTGGGTGTTTGCCTAAGCCTCCAGGCTTTCTACTGTGGGTATAGGGCGGTATGCACATCATTATTATTATTATTACACAGTTGGACTTGTGCACGTGGTTGCCACTATCCCTCCCTGTCCCTCAATCTCTGGTGAATGCGCAACTGAGACACGCGTCGCCAACCTTTTTTGGGCATATGGACCCATTTGCAACCTGCCACAGCTCCCCACACCCCAGCTGCAACCTCCTCCCTCACCCCCCAAGTTGCATCCCACACCCAAGTTAGGCTTTCATTGGCTAAAGGAGGCTTCTGCCAAGCCTAATTTCAGTAGAGGTGTGGGAATGGGAACCTGCGGGAGCCAGAGAAAAATATTGTGTTTGGAAGTACATTGTTGCCCTGTGGCCATCCCAGCTCCATCACATTCGCTCCAAGGACGGAAAGGTTCCCCACGACCGCTTTAGTTATTAGAACCTAAAGTCTAGGCAGGCTTGGTTTTTTTATCGCTCGTGCTTTCCTGATGGAGGGATCTGGTTTATTTCGTAGGAGACAGGCCTGTGCAGAGGTTCCGTGGTAAACAGCCAGGTAGATCATCAGAAGTATGTCAGTGCGCAGTGTGAACTCTACCCCCCAAAGGTATGTGGCTCAGTCGGGCATATAATAATAATAATTTATTATTTATACCCCACCAATCTGGCTGGGTTTCCCCAGCCACACTGGGCAGCTCCCAACAGAGTATTAAAAACAGGATAAAACATCAAACTTTGAAAAATTCCCTGAACAGGGCTGCCTTCAGATGTCTTCTAAAAGTCAGGTAGTTGTTTATTTCTTTGACATCTGCTGGGAGGGTGTTCCACAAGGCGGGCGCCACTACCGAGAAGGCCCTCTGCCTCTTTCCCTGTAACTTCACATCTCGCAGTGAGGGAACCGCCAGAAGGTCCTCGGTGCTGGATCTCAGTGTCTGGGCAGAATGATGGGGGTGGACACACTTCTTCAGGTATACTGGGCCGAGGCCATTTAGGGCTTTAAAGTTCAGCAACAACACTATGAATTGTGCTCGGAAATGTACTGGGAGCCAATGTAGGTCCTTCAGAACTGGTGTTATGTGGTCTTGCCAGCCACTCCCAGTCACCAGTCTAGCTGCCGCATTATTTTCTGGCAGTAATAACCCACAGTAAATGAGCATATGCAAGGCATTTATATCATGGGTTCGTAGAGCTGGAGGGGGCCTAAAGCGTCATCAACTCCCTGCAATGCAGGAATCACAGCGAAGGAATCCCTGACACATGGCCACCCAATGTCTGTTTACAATCCTTCAGCGAAGGAGAGTCCATCACCTTCTGAGGTAGCCCATTCCACTGTCAAACATCTCTTCCTGTCAGAAAGAGCCTCCTAATTTTTAGTCGCCTGCTAAATGAAACTGGGCAGAATCAGCCAACAACAGAAACCCCAATAAGAATATATTTTGAAAACACCAGATTGAATGTGTTAAAGCTCAGAGCTTAAAACCTCCAGGAGAACAAAATGGTATTTTTCACCTGGTGCTGAAAAAATATCAGCTCTGGTGCCAGGGAAGGCTCTCAGGTGAGGATGTTCCACGAATTTCCCACTGCCTTGGTCGCCAACCAGTAGAACCAAGACAGCTTTCCGGGTCGTGTGGCCAGCATGTCCAAACCGCTTCTGGTGCAACGGAACACCGTGACGGAAACCAGAACAGTGCACAGAAACGCTGTTTACCTTCCTGCTACAGCAGTACCTATTTATCTACTTGCACTGGTGTGCTTTCAAACTGCTAGGTTGGCAGGAGCTGGGACAGAGCAACGGGAGCTCACCCCGTTGTGCGGATTCGAACGGCCGACCTTCCGATCGGCAAGCCCAAGAGGCTCAGTGGTTTAGACCACAGCGCCACCCGCTTTGGGTGGAAGATAAGTCCCAATAAATGCATACATATATAAAGATGGGGGGGAAATTGCAAAGTGATTCAGAATGAACAATTCTAATATTTTTTTCCCTATTAGCCACTCGACACGGATGATCAGAATCCACAACCTGGACCTAAACCTGGGCAGCAAGGACACCGCAAAGATCACAAAAGCAGTGAAGAACTCCATCACCAGAAAGGGCACGGACACGGCCATGGCCACGATCATGGTCACGGTCACAGTCATGGTCACGGCCACAGCCACGGCCACGGCAATCGCCGCCACCACCACAAACATCACGGGAACCACTCGCATGAGCACCAGAGTCCACCAGGCCAGCCAGAAACAGCGGGCCGTGTGGTTGTTCTCCCTCCTTCAAACGAACATGTATCTCTACATTCCCTGCCAGAAATTCAACCTGAACAATTAGATGGGGAACCCGTTCCCCCCGGGGCAGAGAGCCCAACAGGAACCCCTCAAGTCAACCGCCCTGATATATATGGTGCTCCGGGCAAACCACTGGCTAAGCCAAACATCTTTGCATTCCCTGTTGGGTTTTCAAACTCAGCTACGTGTCCAGGAGACAGCACAATAACTATCCCTGGCGTCGAGCTGCCCCAAAGGCCTGTGATAAAATTGCCCCCAGAGCCCAAGAAGGCCTAAAGTTTGGGTACTGTAGAAGCCCCAAAAGCTATTCAACATGTGGTACTGCATCCTCACAGCATGAGAGGAGCAGTTTTGGACGAGGAAGGGAAGGGAGGAGGAGAAAAAGATGGTCATTATAATCTCTCACCACAAAAGGTAATTAAAAAAAAAAAATCCAACTGGTTGTGCAGTGAATTGACACAAAGGGCACCAGAGGAATCTTTGTGGTACTAATGTTAGTGATTTGCACGAGTGCTTTGCCAAATGAGCTCCCTCTTATAGTATCCCCATGCTGTTTGGACCAAAGTCCACAGAGGGGAGGAATGACTGACAGTGAATAGGGAGCCCATCTTGGGCCTTATAGCATCCCAAAAGCAACACTTACAAAACCCCAAACGTTCACAGCTCAGCTGTGCATTCTTTAGTCCCTGTGGGGGGTGGGATATTTTCATGAATCTAAACAACATGGTGGCCAGAGATTTCTGTATTTCCTTTTTTTTCTCTGCCCATCCCTGACCTCCTTGTCCTTGTGAATGTGAGAAGAGTGATGTTTTCTCTGCTGCAAGGAAGCTTAACAATACTCAATAAAAGAGCGGTGCGACATTACTGCCTCTTGAGTGGCTGTTTTGGAAACCAGACCTTTCTCATTTTCACTTTGAAACAAAGCAGGCCTCTAGACCTCAAGGCGTCCAGGTGGTAACCGTGAAGTGTGTGTTTGGGGCAGTTTAGCCTGAGGAAACCAGGAGATTCCGGAGGTGTCTGTCATGTAGAGTGAGAGAGATTAGACATATATTCTGAAATATACTCGGAGTCCTGTAGTGATTCCATGCTCTTTATTGCAGCTTGTAAAACAGTGATTGAATTGCCCCCCAAACCTCAAGCTTTTATATACATTTTTTACACAATGAGTCCTGTCTGATTGGCTGATTCTGCTTCCCTCCTGGAGCCTGATTGGTCTTTTCCCGCAGGCCAATCAGTTGTTGCATTCTAGGATCCTACCTGCCTATTGTTCTAGGATCCAAGCTTAGTACATAACATATTCTCACAGGAGAAATTTCACCTTCAGCCTGGCGGAGGTGGCTGAGGATGAAAGGGGGAAATCCCATTGCCACCTGAAGCAGCAGCCTGAGTCCACCTAGTGTCCGTATCGGCTCTGGGAGTAAAACTCATATAGTGGGCATAGAAGAGAAAAACTCATTGGGTCAGCATCTGCGCTTCCATTCATGCTTGTCCCAATGGTCATGTCGGCCTTTTTTGTTTTCATCTTTGCCCAGAATGGTACCATGTTATAATATAGCATAGCTTTAGCTTTCAGGGGTGAGGCCAAGAGTTCCTTCCATCACAGGGCAGAAACCTCTCTCGTTTTGAACCCAGAACCTCTTGTGACAGTGACACTTCTATATTTTATTTTATTTTTTAAAAGGGAGTGTCCTGCAGCTAATGGGAGCAGCTCTGATGGTTGCCAGACACACACACACACACACACACACACACACACTGAGTTTTGCCCTGTGCCCAAAAATCATCTCCCATTTTATTGCCTAGCAAAAAGGTGTGTGTGTGTGTGGAGCAATACTTTTTTTAATAATCATTTTTATTAATTTTCCAAATTATTTCAAACCAAATTACTTTAATTAACACAATTCCTTAAAATCAGGTTTCCCACTCCAGTTGCATCGTATGTCAGATGGGGGCAAAGCAAAACCTTATTAAATTCCTTGTAAAGCATAAATCAACACACACACACCCTTTTTTTTCAAAGCATCAAGCAGAGTAGCAACTACACACGTCTCTTCATTATATAGAGGAGAAGAGGCAAAAAAAGACCATTAGAAAACCATGAGAAAGCACAAAAAAAGCACCTTGTGCTCCCCCCTTTCTTTTCACAACTGCGGTAGGGATTCTCAAATTTCAGAAAACCATTCAAATACCTTCAGTCCCTGTTCTTTTGGCAGCTGATTGATTGCAACACATTTGCATATGACGCTTCAGGAGCACCTCTTGATTAACGCCTATTGTCCAGATTGAGGAGGAACCTTCCACAAATCATGATGGTAATGGTGGGGGCACACCCCCCAATTGCTGCCATTCTGCCTTCCAAATTGGCAGACACAGGATTGTGCAACACTGTGGGATACAGTGAACTTCCCAGACCCCCGTGGAAAGCAGCTGGAGGATTAATAATAATAATAATAATAATAATAATAAAATTTTATTTATATCCCACCCTTCCTGGTTCAGAAAACCAGGCTCAGGGCAGCTATTATAATTATAATAATAATAATAATAATAATAATAATAATAATAATAATAATAATAATTTATTATTTATACCCCGCCCATCTGCCTGGGCCTCCCCAGCTACTCAGGGCAGCTAACAACAAATTTAAAACACTTAATTGATGCTACAATAAAAAGCATAAAATAAGGTATAAAACGTGAATAACAATAAAATCAAAAATCAATTTAGGGGGGGGAATCCATCCAATAAACATTAGATGATCACCAGGGCTAGCTGGCTAAAGTAGTCCTATTTGGGCCAGCAAGGAGGCCAGGGGAGAATTAGCTGTGGGATCCCAGAGCGGGTAATCTTCATAAAAAGGAGAGGGGGAGGGAAGGAAGGGGAATAAAAGATCAGGCAAAGTTCAAATTGAAAGCCAGGCGGAATAGCTCTGTCTTACAGGCCCTGTGGAAGGAATTTAAATCCTGCAGGGCCCTGGTCTCATGGGACAGAGCATTCCCCCAGGTCGGAGCCATCACTGAGAAGGCCCTGGCCCTGGTATTTGTGCCTCATTCCCTCCCTTTCTCCTGCCTGAACTTTTTCGCAGCCCCTGGAGGGGTTATGGAGGGCCTCTACCATGGAATTGTGAGCAAGGCCAGAAACCGTGTGTGGAGCAATACTTCACCCATTTTACGCAAGCACTATACCTGATTTCTGTCCTACAATACCATCCAATCAAATAAATATTTTCAGAGTTTAGAAACATGGTCAACCCCTGTTTGACCAGAGACTATAGCACATTTAGGAGGGATGAATACCTTTATATGGAGCAGCAGAAGAGCCATGGGATTCTGTTAAAAACAGGCACGCTGAGAGAGAGAGAAATGGAAAAGGGTGCATTTCAGATTCTGCCCAGTGGATCCACTTTGTCAGCAACAAGATACAAAAACAGTCTTTAGGCACACCAAGGAATCTATTACAGGTCAGTGCAAAGCAGCAAAAGGCTGATTACCAGTGGACTTGTATGCTTAAGACACTTCTTTTTTTAAAAAAAACAACAATTTGGGAAAACATTAAAACAAACTGCAGAAGAGCTTGTCAGTCATCTGACCACTTATGCACTCATTGGCCATTTCATGAATATATTCATATTTATGCCCAATATAATTTACCCTAATATATGCATTTTTGCATTTCACTATACACACACCTAGGGACATGGGTGGCGCTGTGGTGTAGACCACTGAGCCTAGGGCTTGCCGATCAGAAGGTCGGCAGTTCGAATCCCCGCGACAGGGTGAGCTCCCGTTTCTCAGTCCCAGCTCCTGCCAACCTAGAGTTCAAAAGCACGTCAAAGTGCAAATAGATAAATACGTACTGCTCCGACAGGAAGGTAAACGGCGTTTCCGTGAGCTGCTCTTGTTCGCCAGAAGTGGCTTAGTCATACTGGCCACATGACCCGGAAGCTGTACGCCGGCTCCCTCCGCCAATAAAGCGAGATGAGCGCCGCAACCCCAGAGTTGTCCGTGACTGGACCTAACGGTCAGGGGAACCTTTACCTTTATACACACACCTGCTATTTCAGCCATGCACCTTCATTCCTCCAGTGGGCCCACAACACCCACACAACTACCCTTTGTGATAGTTGGGCAACAGCTGCTATTCCAACCGGCTTGAACCCAATGTTCCTCTTTTGCTATTCTGCTCTGGCTCCATGTCTGCATAAATCATTCATTTTCTGTTTACATTTCTCAACCTGGGATCAAGACGGCTGCCTTCATTACACGTATGCTATATCTTTTTTCCCCTTCTTTAATAAACGAAACAAGTCAGTGTCCTGCTGAGCATCAACCCATGTGCCTCTGTGGCGGCTTTCCTGGTGCAAAGTCTTCACAGAGCACAGAAGGGGTAAGGTGAGCTCCTAGCACTTCTGACAGCTTTGTTCTGTTCTGATGCCCAAAGCCAGGTGTCCACAGTTTCTGCAGGCTGCAATGGTACAGAAAAGGAGGCAATTGTGGCCCTTGACTTGAGCACAGTCCCAGTAGGCTTTTCCTTCCCCCACCCACAGGGAATAAGAACAGCCTGACCCTTGCCAGCCTCCCATGTAATCTCCCGCACGCTGATAAAACTCCTGAAGATCATGCAGGGCCTCTGCTACTGCCCTCCTTCTTGTGCATCGACTCAGAAGGCCCCTGAATGCTATTTTTAGTGCAGTGATAGGATCAGGTAGAATAAGCTCCCTTAAAGCACACTCTGCGTCCCCAGGCGTGTCGCTTAAGGGTCCCAAGAGGCTGGTCCTTTTGCGGGTAAGTTTGGGCTTCTTATTTTCAGGGGTCGTCTTTGTGGGGAATGAATGCCCTTCTCCCCAGTGCATGGGGCAGGGAGGAATCATGCTCACGATGCACTTTGGGCAAGGATGTCAAAGAGCATTTATACCGTGTATGCCTGTAGCCCTGATCTCTGAGTAAAGAAACTCTGAGCATTTGGCTGGACTGTGATGAGTGAGGGTTGAGGTTATTGTCCCCTCCCCTGTTTTGCTTCCCCGCAAGGACACGCTCTATAGTGAGCTGGCTTTGGGCACCACAAAGATGTCTGCAAACATGGCACGAAAGCTGGCAACATCAACCCTGCCGTGGCGGCCGCAGTGCCTGGAGACAGGCAGTGGCGTAGCGTGGGGGGTGCAGGGGGGGCCGGCCGCACCGGGCGCAACATCTGGGGGTTAGGGTTAGGGGGTGCAAATCCACGGGTTAGGGGGCGCAAATTACTTGCCTTGCCCCGGGTGCTGACAACCCATGCTACGCCACTGGAGACAGGCAGTCAGGTTGTGTATCCAAGGCAGTGACCAGAGGAGGAATGGTCGCTGGGAGGAGTGCAGAGAGAAGAAACGCCATGTTGCATCTGCAGCAGCAGACCTTCATCTGCCCCAGCTGCAACAAAACATGTCTCTCCCATATTAGTCTCTACAGCTACAGCAGATGCTGCAACCTTCCAACAGTTTGACAATGAAGCACTTCTCCATTGTCTCCCGAGACAGACAGATGCCAAGCAGGTTTTGCGTTCTCCAGGGTAACACCCTTCACGGTTTTGTTTGACTAGCATCTGACCAACGGATCAAGCCACTCTGCAATTTAAAGATGGCAGGCAGGGTTGGTACCACAAAAACCCTGGTCCCCAATTGAAGCACCAGCAGGCAATTGCGAACCACTCTCTTCCTTGAATGAGCAATGGAGGCCACCCTGTAAAATAATGGGCATCCCTTTTGTAGGTTGTGTGTGTGCACACAAGCTGAGAGTGACAAGGTCCAAATACAAAAGAGCAAAGATTGTGCGTTTGATTTGGCAACAAAACCTGCTTCTGCTTTTCTCTCATGTGAATCTAATAAGCAAGTAAGTTTCTGAAAAATGACACTGGTGCCAAATCCAATATACAAAGGTTCAAAGAAAACAAGATAAGCGAGAGCCAGGCTGTGTGAGCACAGAACCTTTCGCAAAGCTGGGGAGGAATTCGGTCGTTGGACATGTGAGCCTGTTGCAGCGCCACACTGCCCAATAGGCAACTGCCCCCAAAGGTCTCTGTTATGCGCACCCCAATTTCCAAGCAGTGGGAGACTCAGAAATGCCAGTCCACAGCTCAGGCATGGCTTCCTTAGAAGGAAGGTCACTGAAGATGGTGGCGTCTTTGTAATATATTATTATTATTATATTTATTAAATCTGTATACCGCCTTTTATCTGAAGATCTCAGGATGGTTCACAGCATAAGAATACAAGACAAAAACACAAAATGCATAATAAAAACAAAACAATAACTCTCCTCCCACAAATATATGGATATATGAGATTCATGAGATGGAAAGGATTATAGCAGTACAACATTCCAATAGATCTTGTTCCCCTCTTAGGTTTCTAGGGGGCTCTCAAAAAGCCATAGTTTTGGATTCAGCACAAAGAGCAAGTCAAACTCATCCCAGCGCCATGCAAGACTGCCTATTTCCGTTGTTTATTTGTTTTGATTTATTACTTAGCAAAATGTATATCCCACTTGATGGGACTAGAACCTCTAATGAGCTTACAAGAAATATTACAATTATCAGTAAAAATATGTTTTTTTTAATAAAATAATAATAATGAAGTTTAGAAAAAAATTAATCTTTCTACTGTTTTTTGGTTTTTTTTAGAAAAAAAAATAATCGTATTCAAATATGTCAACATCTATGTTTCTGGATAAGGTTGCCTTAACAAAAATGCCTTAGTGCCTGCCTGATGTTCCCTTATACTCAGTGATAACATAATCTCCAACCACAAAAAAAAACGGGGAAAGCAGTGCTCCCTTTGCTCCGCTTCTAGATCTGAAGCATCCCCAGCTAGCCATTTCTATGGCAATTCCATTCACCTGAGCTCCTTAGTCTTACAAAGAGATACTTAACTGACTTGATTGGAGCCATTAACTTCAGAAAGCGGCAGATACAACCACTTTAGCAGCCTCCCTTTCTGCAAAATCTTAAAGCCCCAAAGATGCTCTCTAGGCCAGGCATAGGCAAACTCAACCCTCCCGATGTTTTGAGACTACAATTCCCATCATCCCTGACCACTGGTCCTGTTAGGTAGGGATGATGGGAGTTGTAGTTCCAAACCATCTGGAGGGCCGAGTTTGCCTATACCCCGCCTTCCCCCAGTTCTTCCATTTCTGCATTTCTTCCATTTCTTGGGTATCCCTTGAATGTAGAGCAGTTTATAAATCCTGAAGTTATGATAGCCATCTTCAAATATCTCAAGGGCTGTCTCATGGAAGAGGGGAACAAGCTTGTTTTCTCCTGCTCTGGAGGGTAGGACTCATAGAATCATAGAATCATAGAGTTGGAAGAGACCACAAGGGCCATCGAGTCCAACCCCCTGCCAAGCAGGAAACACCATCAGAGCACTCCTGTCATATGGTTGTCAAGCCTCTGCTTAAAGACCTCCTAAGAAGGAGACTCCACCACACTCCTTGGCAGCAAATTCCACTGTCGAACAGCTCTTACTGTCAGGAAGTTCTTCCTAATGTTTAGGTGGAATCTTTTTTCTTGTAGTTTGGAGCCATTGCTCCGTGTCCGCTTCTCTGGAACAGCAGAAAACAACCTTTCTCCCTCCTCTATGTGACATCCTTTTATATATTTGAACATGGCTATCATATCACCCCTTAACCTCCTCTTCTCCAGGCTAAACATGCCCAGCTCCCTTAGCCGTTCTTCATAAGGCATCGTTTCCAGGCCTTTGACCATTTTGGTTGCCCTCCTCTGGACACGTTCCAGTTTGTCAGTGTCCTTCTTGAACTGTGGTGCCCAGAACTGGACACAGTACTCCAGGTGAGGTCTGACCAGAGCAGAATACAGTGGCACTATTACTTCCCTTGATCTAGATGCAATACTCCTATTGATGCAGCCCAGAATTTCATTGGCTTTTTTAGCTGCCGCGTCACACTGTTGGCTCATGTCAAGTTTGTGGTCAACCAAGACTCCTAGATACTTTTCACATGTACTGCTCTCAAGCCAGGTGTCACCCATCTTGTATTTGTGCCTCTCATTTTTTTTTGCCCAAGTGCAATACTTTACATTTCTCCCTATTAAAATTCATCTTGTTTGTTTTGGCCCAGTTCTCTAATCTGTCAAGGTCATTTTGAAGTGTGATCCTGTCCTCTGGGGTGTTAGCCACCCCTCCCAGTTTGGTGTCATCTGCAAATTTGATCAGGATGCCCTTGAGTCCATCATCCAAGTCGTTGATAAATTTTGAATAAGACCGGGCCCAAGACAGAACCCTGTGGCACCCCACTAGTCACTCTTCTCCAGGATGAAGAGGAACCATTGATGAGCACCCTTTGGGTTCGGTCAGACAGCCAGTTACAAATCCACTGAGTGGTAGCATAGTCAAGTCCGCATTTTACCAGCTTCTTTACAAGAATATCATGGGGCACCTTGTCAAATGCCTTGCTGAAATCAAGGTAGGCTACATCCACTGCGTTCCCTTCATCTACCAGGCTTGTAATTCTGTCAAAAAACGAGATCAGGTTAGTCTGACATGACTTATTTTTCAGAAATCCATGCTGACTATTGGTGATCACAGTATTCCTTTCTAGGTGCTCACAGACTGTTTGCTTAATGATCTGCTCCAGAATCTTCCCTGGTATTGATGTCAGACTGACTGGGCGGTAATTATTTGGGTCCTCTCTTTTCCCCTTTTTGAAAATAGGGACAACATTTGCCCTCCTCCAGTCTGCCGGGACTTCGCCTGTTCTCCAGGAAACCATTGGTTCTCCTCGAACCAATTGGTTCTCCTCGAAGAAAGGAGATTCCGACTAAACGTCAGGAAGAACTTTCTGGCAGTAAGAGGTGATGGACAGTGGAACAAGAGTCCCTCAGGAGGTGGTAGACTCTCCTTCCTTGGAGGTTTTCAAGCAGAGGTTGGGCGGCCATCTTGCATGGATGGTTTAGTCGAGATTCTTGCATTGCAGGGGTTTCCACTAGATGACGCTTGGATGGTCTCTTCTAACTCTAAGATTCTATGATTAAATACAACAGATAAAATGCACTCTCTTCATGAGACCATCACATCTGTGCAAAAACAGCTGCCTCCTCCCTACTTGCGGACTTTTTATTTCAGCCAAAGCCCACATACCTTTGTTCCTTCACACATGGCTACTTTGGCCAACTTGAATGTCGTTCTGTTTGGCTTCCAGTCACTCTATTAATGATTCATTTTCTATTTGCCTCCCTTGACTGTGGATCAAGGCAACTGCTTTAGCTTTGCAGATGTTGTGTCGGTATAAAACGGTGCGCCTTTAAGCATCCCCCTGCGTGTGTGCACATCTCTGGAAGGACACTTCAAATGTAAACTCCGAAGGGAGAGCAGAGAAGGGGTGAGAGGAGGAAGCCAGTTTCTACCACAGCCAAAATGGAGCTTCTGGCAGCTGCTGTGCTGATGGCGGTGCTGCTGGGCTCTAATGGCGAAAACCAAGCCGCCGTGGTTTCTGCAGACTGCAATGATGCAGGAATAGAAAAGGATGCTGGGTTGGCCCTCGACTTGATCAATAAGCACCGCAAGGATGGCTATATTTTCAGCCTCTTGCGTGTTGCCGATGCTCACGTACAACATGCGGTAAGTACTACAGCTCTGACTGGCTCCTTTGCTGACTTTTCTCTTAGGAACACAGTGGTACCTCTGGATGCGAACGGGATCCGTTCTGGAGCCCTGTTCGCATCCAGAAGTGAACGCAACCCACGTCCACACGTCTGCGCGTGCGTGGGTCGCAATTTGCTGCTACCGCGCATGCGCGTGATGTCATTTTGACCATCTGCGCATGCGCGAGCGGTGAAACCCGCTCCGTTACTTACGGGTTGCTGCAGCGTACAACCCGAAAATACGTATCCCAAAGCTACTTCAACCCAAGGTATGACTGTACAAGGAGTTGCCTTATACCAAGTCCTCTGGCCCATTGTCTACACTATGGTATCCCAAATTTGGGTCTTCAGCTGTTTTGGGGCCTACAACTCCCATCCTCCCTAGCTAGAAGGCTCCATGGAGGACAACCAAAGCTGTTTGAAATTGTCTCAAAGCGAGACGTTTCATGCAAGTACACATTGGTGTGAAATACCTCTATATGTCTGATGCGAACTGGAGAAATGTCAAACCAATGATAGCAGACATTCTGACCGAGCCACTACCAAGAAACCATTTTGGGAATGAGTCAAGATGGGGCTCTGGGTGGTTCATTAATTGTGTGTGCAATGGTTATATTTGTCGGAGAGGGCGTTGGTGGGATAACCCACCTCATATAACCAACACGCTTAAATCTAATTGATGCATGAAGAGTGTGGTGTAGTGGTTAAGAGCGGTAGTCTTGTAATCTGGAGAACCGGGTTCAAGTCTCCGCTCCTCCACATGCAGCTGCTGGGTGACCTTGGGCTAGTCACACTTCTCTGAAGTCTCTCAGCCCCACTCACCTCACAGAGTGTTTGTTGTGGGGGAGGAAGGGAAAGGAGAATGTTAGCCGCTTTGAGACTCCTTAAAGGGAGTGAAAGGCGGGATATCAAATCCAAACTCTCCTCTTCTTCTAATGTCATAGAATAAGCTGTCCTGCCAGGTTTAGCTCTCTTTGGGATGAACTAGGTAATCAAGCCTTTGTCCCCCTCCGGTCTACCTGAGAAGCTCAACTTGTAAAGAGCACATAGCTGGTTGCTCCAAGCTCAAACCACATGACTCTCACAAGAAGTTTTGTAAGGAGAAATATTGCAGAAAAGATTTACGAGAATGGATTTTAAGTTATGGATTATTAAAAGTAATAGTTAGGATAACAAATGTAAGATTAAGAGATGAGGTTTGAAAATCATTAGACGTGGTTGATGGAAGTCTCAGGTTAAAATAGCCAAAATGTTGTATAAGATGAGATGAGATGAGATGTTCTGTTTGGAAAATATATGTAAAAACTAATAAAAATGTATATTAAAAACAAACAAACATGACTCTCACAAGCCATTATAGAGTTACTATACAAATAATTTGGGAACTTTAACCACTTTGTAACAGCTAAGTTTTACTGCCTGTGCAATCTATTTGGAAGCACATGAATCTGATCATTGGATAGTTTGTAAGTTAACCCTAAAAAAAACCCTAAAAAAAACATGTAGCCTTTTTATATGCTAGGGGAAGAGGGAAACTTTGGAAGGAACTCACAAGGGCATACAGTGGTACCTCGGGTTACATATGCTTCAGATTACATACGCTTTAGGTTACAGACTCCATTAACCCAGAAATATTACCTCGGGTTAAGAACTTTGCTTCAGAATGAGAACAGAAATTGATCGTGCAACAGCGGCACAGTGGCAGCAGGAGGCCCCATTAGCTAAAGTGGTGCTTCAGGTTAAGAACAGTTTCAGGTTAAGAACGGACCTCCAGAACGAATTAAGTTCTTAACCCAAGGTACCACTGTATTTTAAAAATCTAACAACCTATACGTCCATGCTTTAATTTGCTGCATATTTTGTTGTTTTAAATCTCTGCTGCGGTTCTCTCACCAAAGATTACTTGCCCCAAAGCTGGATCTTGGCATCCAGGGAAATCTCCTTTTATATGTATTTTTTTCCTTGCCACCAACTCAAGGCATGCTGTAAAGGTGCCTGCCTGCTGAGAAATACATACCGTAATTCCCTAAGTTATTGCTGCATATATACCCCGCCTTTCTGCCAAGGAGCTCAAGGTCACATCCTGCCTTCATTTAATTCCCACAGCAACTGGCAAGGCAGGTTAGGCTGAGAGAGAGGACGACTGGCCAAGGTGAGCTTCACGGCTGCAGCATTTGAACTCTGGCCTCCCAGGTCCAAGTCTAACACTAACAACTAGGCCACACCAATCGCAGGGGGAATTACTAAAAAAAAACTGTTGGATTGCACAGAATTGGGGGTGGGGTGGGGGGTAAATGGGGGGTAGCTGGATACTGCCAAAATATCTTCTGCAGAAATGCATTTGATTTTGTTGCATTTCCTCCCCTTTCAGGGAAATGATTCCATATTGTACTTAACTCTGGATGTGCTGGAAACAGAATGCTCTGTATTATCTCGGAAAAACTGGTCATCTTGTGGAAACAGGCCGTTCTACGGCTATACAGTAAGTAACAACATCTTTACTCCTTCCGGCATACTCACGGATACTGCCGATACTCTGTGGCAGGCATAGGCAAACTCGGCCCTCCAGATGTTTTTGGTCTACAATTCCCATGATCCCTAGCTAACAGGACCAGTGGCCAGGGATGATGGGAGTTGTAGTCCCAAAACATCTGGAGGGCCAAGTTTGCCTATGCCTGCTCTATGGATATCAATGTTTTTGTGACTAAGGATCTCAGCGTTTGAAGCTGAGAGTGCTTGTCATTAGCCACAATCTCTATGTATTCTGTGGGCCCTGGAGAAATGCTACGGCTTGGTTCATTTCCCCTCAAACCGGCTTCCATCCAGCTTGAAAACGTATGCCACGGTTAAGCTGAGATGTGCACATTTGAGACAGCTGCTGCACATCCGCAAATGACTGCGCATGCGCAGAGGACAGCTTCGGGCAACAGGAGTTTGCGGGGGTTGCAGGTGCAAGGACACAAATCAGGTAATGTGCATCAGGTGAAGACATTCCAAGCCCCTTGTTGATGTGTACAAAAAGGTAAAAATGTGACTTGAATTGCAGCAGCGGAAACAGACTTCCAGTGTTTTAAGTCACTAATGTGTACACAGCTTAAGAAAACTACAGTAACCGTCAGAGCAGGGAGGCAAACATCCCTTGTGGCTTTTGGAAAAGACGGGTGCTTGTATCAGAGCTTCCAACAGATGTCTGTCTTTTGCCTTCTCCAGGACTTTGGGCGATGTAAAGCTGTTGTGCAAATAAACCGGTTCCTTGAGGAAGAGAAACTGCATAGATACAACTGCACTATGAGCCCAGGTATTCATAGCTTCCAAATGAAGTGTCTGTGAACTCACGCAGGATACAGACAAAAAGATGGGTCACTGCAATCTGGTAGCTCACTCACAGCATTACAGGGGAAGCTGCCTTATAACGAGTCAGATCATTGGGTCCATCTTGCTCAGAATACCAGGGCTGGGGAACCATTTTGAGTCCATTGCCTGTGGGAAACCTCCTAAGGGGCACATGGGTGCCAGGGATGGGTGGGTGCCAGAGGGGGAGAAATGGAACACTAGATGTGAGTCTTAGCCTTTGTGCACAAGGCTACATTCCAGACACACAAAAGCAGGTGGTTTAGTCTAAAAGGACTCGCAGTGGCCCTATAGCCCTACCTAGAGATGCTAGCTACCTTTGAAGGTGACCCAGAAACTACAGCTAATCCAGAATGCGGCAGCTAGACTGGTGTCTGGGAGTGGCCGCCGAGACCACATAATACCAGTCCTGAAAGACCTACATTGGCTCCCAGTACGTTTCCGAGCACAATTCAAAGTGTTGGTGCTGACCCTTAAAGCCCTAAACGGCCTTGTCCCAGTATACCTGAAGGAGCGTCTCCACCCCCAACGTTCAAACCGGACACTTAGGTCCAGCTCCGAGGGCCTTCTGGCAGCTCCCTCACTGCGAGGTTACAGGGAACCAGGCAGAGGGCCTTCTCAGTAGTGGCACCAGCCTTGTGGAATGCCCTCCCATCATATAACAAGGAAATAAACAACTATATGACTTTTAGAAGGCAGCCCTGTTTAGGGAAGTTTTTGATGTTTGATGTTTTATCCTGTTTTTAATATTCTGTTGGGAGCTGCCCAGAGTGGGCGGGGTATAAATGATTAATAATAATAATAATAATAATAATAATAGTTGTTGTTGTTGTTGTTGTTGTTGTTGTTGTTGTTGTTGTTGTTGTTGTTGTTAGGGATTGAACCTGGGCCTTTTCCATGCAGTCCAGATGGTCTGCCACTGAACCACAGCCCTTAATTGTCATCATATGAATTATCTTTTCTCCCAAGCTGATCCCAGTAGAAACCTCCCCCCCCCCCCCACTTTTCAGCAGGTGCTGGGAGCAGACTTTGGTGATTGGGTAGGGATTTGTGATGTCAGAAACCTACTTTTCAGGACCATTTTTCAGGTTTAATTTTTAAAAAGCACCGTCTTAACTTTTAAAGGTATAAATGCAATATCTTTAAAAACACAGGCAGGTAATTCACCTGAAGAGAGAGAATTCACTGCTGAAGAGAATTGGGATTGATACAGAGGAAGATATAGGGCGAGGGAAGTCAGGGATTAAAGGACGACACTGGGACATTGGACGTGCTATAAATCAATGACTTCACCCTGCATGTTAATTATAATCCCAGGCAATAATAATACAATGCTGATAACTGCTCACTTTTCTCAGTTCCACCTCAATTATACGAGTGCAAGGATTGTCCAGTGAGGGTAACAGTCATAGAAGCCACTGAAGAGCACATGAAGTACGCCAATGGGGTCTTGGAGCAATACAATCAGGACAGCAACCAGACGAACTATTACAAGGTGGAGGAAATAAAAAAAGTTTTCAGTGCGGTATGTATCAGTCTGCCCTGGAACTTAAATTGCTGGATACAGGTGAAGCTTTCCCCATCTCCCATTCATAGCTGTCAACCGTCCCTTATTTGTCGGGAAACTCCCTTATCCCAGCACCATTTCCCGCTGCTGTCTTGGATTGATGATGTCCCTTAAATTTCCCGGGTTTCAAGGAAGCATCTCCTCTCCCTCCCTCCCTGCCAGCCAGGGAGGAGGGAGGCTCCAACTGTGTGGTTTGGCTGCGTTGCTCACCCAATAAGGAGTCTGAGAACAACTGGGGGGTGGAGCTTGCATGCCCTGTGCTGATCAAATCAGCCGCGTTGCCTGGGGACTCGCCTTTGCTCAGCGCTTCCCTGTGGTTTTCCTTGCTGCATCCCCTTTGCCGGGTTGCTGCGCTGTGGGAACCACCGCTTGAGGCTTCGTTTGGCTGCTGGTTGACTAAAATCCCTTATTTTGGCTGCTGAGCCCTTATTTTCGAGGCTGCTGGCCCCTTATTTTCAAATCTGTAAGTTGACAGCCATGCCCATTTCTTTGCTAGGAAAGAGGCCATGTGCTCTTTTGTGTACTATTAGGATGGTGTCAAAGGCCCACAATGCTTGGCAAGTACAGTACATTCTCAGAGTTCACTGGGGCAAACCATGTCTATTCAGTTCATTTGACAGTGCAGAACTGGCACCGTTACAAAGGTGCCACGTAATGCTTGTTCCGCATGGAAAAGAAATGGATTTCTTTAGTGGGGTGGCACCTGCAGTCTGGAGCTCAGTGCCTATTGACATCTGGCAGGCTCTGGGAGTAAACCCAAGGAAAAATCCATACCTTGCAGGACACCTTCGGGAGGAGGAAAGGCCACAAGGAGTAAAGCCTACACAAATCTGGAATGGAGTCCCTAAGATGGTTGGATGGCGCCCTTTACGCCCCCTTCTGGCAACTCCTGTGGCCAAGCTGGTGCTTTCCTTTGGACCACATCAGTGAGTCCGAGAGAGGGGTCTTCTTGTCTGGACAGCCCAAGACCTCCAGACACACTGCCCAGGCTTGTGGCCTGGAGAGATTGTTGCAGTGCTTCTAATGCAACAAAAACAACACAGGAGGCAGCCATTCCCAGTTATGGGTCTCTGAAGCCACAGCAGGCGCTGTGATTCTGCAGCAGTTTGACTTCACCCCCGGAGGCACACTCCATTGTCAGATGCCAACAACAAAGGCACCATAAATGCACGCTGTTCAGCGCCTGCTTCAATCACTTTTGTTTAGGGAAGCCTATCCCGACACAAAGAAGTTAGAAGTGTTTTGTTTTATGTTTTAATCATATTTTGACTATTTTTAAATACCTGCTTCCGACTGTTTTTAATCTATGATTGTAATGTTTTAATTTATATATTTGTAAACCTTTTAGAGGGGCAGTGATTTGGGGTTGTTATTTTTTTTTACAATCATGTGATATATAATATTTGGTAATTAATGAAATTCAGCTGGTTTAAATTTGCCGTGTAGCTACCAGGGGCCCAACGCAAAGAGGAAAGGCGTGCCTTGGCATTTCAAATGGCTGTGCCACCTCCATCATTCTGCCCGGACACTGAGGTCCAGCACCGAGGGCCTTCTGGCAGTTCCCTCGCTGCAAGAAGCCAAGTTACAGGGAACCAGGCAAAGGGCCTTCTCGGTAGTGGCACCCGCCCTGTAGAACACCCTCCCACCAGATGTCAAAGAGAAAAATAACTACCAAACTTTTAAAAGACATCTGGAGGCAGCCCTGCTTAGGGAAGCTTTTAATGTTTAATAGGTTACTGTATTTTAGTGTTCTGTTGGAAGCTGCCCAGAGTGGCTGGGGAAACCTAGCCAGATGGGCAGGGTATAAATAATATATTATTATTATTATTATTATTATTATTATTATTATTATTATTATTATTATTATTATTTGGGCTCTTGCCTGGCCTTTCCCCTGCAGGTGGCTGATCGTACGGCGTACGTTGTTGAGTTTACCATCAAAGAAACCTCGTGCCCCAGAGCCAGTCTTGCAAGGAATATCTCGGCATGTGAATTTCTCCCTGACGGAACTGCGGTAAGCGAAGAGTCTAGCATAACCTCTGCAATGTGGCGCTTTCTGGGTGTTTTGAACTACAATTCCCACCAGCCCCAGTTCAACAGGCTGTGAGTTAGCTAACCCTAGAAGCTAAATCTTGAGGGGAAATGTGAGAGGTTTCTAGACACACACTCACAGCTCTTCGCCGCCTATCCAGGCAAGCAGGAGCCATTATCAGAGTTCAAGGATGCAATCCAGCACATGAGGATGGTGCAGAGGCAGGGGGTGTGGCCTGGGGAGAGGGTGTGGCCTAGTGAGAGCCCCAAGGGCCTGGTGGAGAGGTCTTGAGGTCCACATTTAGCCCACAGGCCTGAAGTTCCCCCAGGCTGATTTAAATATCATCACAATTACAGCGTAACTCTTGCTCACAAATTTATTGACAGCTGCACGAAATACAATGGCTAGGAAGTGGAAGGGGCATGCAGAATATAAAATGGAAGAATGGTATAAAGAGGTGTGGGATATAGCTATGAATGATTAATTCACATGTGCCATTAAGGTAAGACAGGGAATATGCAGGAGAAATGATTTTGAGGAGATATGGAGGGTGTCTGTAGAATTTGTACTGTTAAAACGGAAAGGGGTCAAACCATCGCAAGAGGTGTTGAAATTTTGGGAGGTTGGATAGTTACAATGGAATGGTCTCAGTGGTGCTGTGCACATTTTTATTCTTATTTGTTTATGATTATTACTTTGTCAAATAAATGTATAAAATGGAAATAAATGTATAAAAACAAAAAACAAAACAATTACAGTGTAAACCATGCAGAATAACAAACAAATCATCAGTAAAATAATTACAAATCTTCAGCAGAACAATCTTCTATAAGACACGGCTACCTATCTGTAACTGAATCTTCTATAAAACACTGTTAACAAAACGACTAAAAAATAAGTTAAACTGCAGAACGACAAGAAACTACAAAGCATTACAGCACTCATAATCCACAAAACCAGGGCTTTTTTTTCTAGCCAGAACTCACCAGAACTCAGTTCTGGCACCTCTCAGGTGGGCGCCATTGCCATTCTAAGAGAACAAGGGAGGTGTTCGTGGTGAGTTCTGGCACCTCTTTTTCTAGAAAAAGAGCACTGCACAAAACAATATTAGCAACATTAACAAACCAACAACCAAAAACAAACTAAGCGCTGTTGAGTTCACACACCCCCATGACTCACAGTCTTCCACTCTGTTCATCAAAGGACACAAACTCTCAATGTCTGTGGCAACAACTCCATTCTGAAGGCTCTTAGAGCTGGAGGGATGGGCAAGGCAGGTGGAAAAAGCCATTGCCTGATGGCGAGCACAACATCTCACTGTATTTAAATGGTTTCCCCTCAAACTACATCTCTAAATGCATTTTCTTTCAAAATATATGCATTTTGACACTTTTTTTTAACCTCCCTCCCTTGACAAGGGCTGTTGGGGCCATGGCTCTCTTAGGGATAACAGGATTGCACCTTTAGAAGCAAAACTTAGGCCTCTCCATTTGGTATCAATGGCTATCAGCCATGATGGCTCTGGAGGCAGTATGGGTCCTAATACTGGCAGCTGGGATCGCCAAGGGGGAGAGTTGCTGTGGTGCTCAGGTCCCGCCTGTGAGCATCTCAGGGGCATCCGGTCAGCCAGTGTGAGAACAGGATGCTTGTCTACCTGGGCCTTTGGCCTGACCCAGCAGTCTCTTCTTACGCCCCTGGAAAAGAATGTGCAGCACCATCCTTTCCCCTACGTCACAGCTGGCCGCGTCAGCAGTGCTGTGAGACAGCCCCAATCAGCTGGCAGGGTGGGTGTGCCGCAAGTAATGTAATCCTGGAGCAGCCAGCCGGCACCCTCTTTCTCACCCCCTTCCCTGGATCTTGGGCTCAAGTGGCAGTAGGCATTGGGTAAGCCTTTGGTTGGAGGGGAGCTTGTAGCCTTCGCCTGCCCCTCCTCAGTAAGGGTATCCTGTTAAAGGGATCTGGAGTGTGACATGCTGTCCGAAGCTCCTACAGGGACCCCTTGGGGTGCTGCCTCTTGTTAGAATTCCTCCTCCATGGTTGCAGTCATGGGATTTTTGTCTATCACATGACGGTATATGTTTTGACTCCACAGAGTGGGAAGTGATGGAGACAGGATGTTTGTGTTACTGTGTTCCGTGAGGTGGGACTATTGTCCTTTGTTCTTTTTCCCTTTGCTGTCTGATGCTAGAGAGAAAGGGAGCCATGTTGCAGTGCTCCGTGTGTGTTTATATGTAAATAAAGTAGATTAGCCAAAATGCTGAGTTGCTGAGGTCTGTTACACAAGCTGCAAAGACTCTGTGGATCCCTAAGTGTGCCGATGTCTGTTGGCATTGGTCGCTGTGATGTTTGGGCTGAAGAAAGCTTATGAAGCTCCCGAACGAGCGACCAGGAGGGAGAGAACATGCCAGTCGGGCATGTTTCTCTCCCAGGGTCCTACTCGAGTGTAGGACGAGCTCCTGACACCTCTATCTAATGTAAGTCATAGGACACCCCCTATCAGTGGTTTATCTTTCCATGGACTCTCTACAGATGAGCAGGAGTCAAGATGTAGCCTGACTTCACTCCAATGCCTAAGCCAAACTGCTCACATCTGTAACCAATGAAGTTGTGGCCTATTTGAACCCATAAACCAAACTACTCCGTGTCATTGTGTTTTATTGTTCTTCTGGGAACTTTGTGGCTCGGGTGCCTTGACACACAAAAGAATCTGCAGCACCATCTAGTGCAGGGGCACAGATTCACACTGACATTTCCTCCTTCTCCGCAGCACAAAGGACTCTGCAGAGGAAAAGCCGTTAAGGAGTCGGATGCAAAAGATCCCAGAGTGATTGAAATAGAGTCCTGTGAAATCTACGATATTCAAGTAAGTCTATTCCCCTGCCCCCTGCTCCGTGGCTAAAGGGAGTGTCCTTCCCACCTCCCTTTAAGTCAGGCTTCCTCAACCTCGGCCCTCCAGATGTTTTTGGCCTACAACTCCCATGTTCCCTAGCTAGCAGGACCAGTGGTCAGGGATGCTGGGAATTGTAGTCTCAAAACATCTGGAGGGCCAAGGTTGAGGAAGCCTGCAAGGACAGAAGCAGGCAGCATCGACAGAAACAAGCGCACCGCGTTGCCTCCATAGTTGAGGGGGCCGGTGCCTGCAACATGCGCAAGTGACGTCAGCACTCCACAGGACGTGCTGATGCCATGCGCCATGTGCGGTGCTCGCACTGTGGACGCAAGATGAACTGCGTGCTGATGGCAGTTGTGTGACTGTATGCAATTAAGGTAAGCATGTTACACAGCATGCACACACAGCCGCTGTGGGTTTTGGGGGGAAGCAGAACATTGAAGGGGGAAAACATTCAAGGACACAATCTGTGCAGCATAAACCAATCCACCAGGTGGTGGCAGAAAATTTAGGTGCACTGCAATTACAGTGGAAGCTCGGTTTTTGAACCTAATCCGTTCCAGAAGTCCGTTTGACTTCCAAAATGTTCGAAAACCAAAAATCAAAGGGCTGTCAGCAAAGTGAATGGTGAAAATGGAAGAACGCATGGCGGAAGCCGTTTGACTTCCGAGGCATGTTCAAAAACAGAAGCATTCACTTCCGGGTTTTCGGTGTTCGGCTTCTGAATCATTCAGCAGCCGAGACGTTCGAAAACCAATGTTCCACTGTACTTCCATTCGGAAGTGGCAATAGCAAATTTGTATTCCACCCAGCAGAGAGCACCAAAGAGGGTTCTATACTGTGCTTTCTTTTGGTCTCTAGAGTTTCAATGAATAGGAAGTACAAGCTGCTAACGTGGCTCACATTAATTGGAGATTTTGCAAAACAAAAACAAAAAACTCAGCAAAACTCAACAAGTTTGTGAAAAATAGTTCAGCAGCTTTTGTGCCCAGAATTTCCCTTTTTGAAACATGGCAACCGTATACTAGTGATTTATTGCAAGAAAATGCAACCCACTTATAACGACATGAGCCAGGAAGAACTGCAGCGTTCCTTAAAATTAGGAAATCTCTTTTCAAGGATCCAATACTGCAGCAGTTCAGCTCCCTTCAGTCTTTACTCCACAGGAGAAGAGAGCAAGTGGCCCCTTTCAGCCTCCTTGCCTGACTTCTGCAGCACATCAGAAGCTCCAATTCCACATTTCATTAGTGTGACACCAGGTCTTACTTATCGAGAGTGGCTGGGATAGTGCCACAAATGTCCCAACAAGCACTGGTTTGCTGGCTAATATATTACAAAGGTGACAATTAAGCATATGTTGCAGCTCTACCCAACGTGCAAATCAGGCTCCTTCACAGCAATGCATCTGAGTTTTTTTGGGTGCTTTTTCCAATAACTGTGCGCTACCTGGCTCCATCATTTGGCAGCTTCTGTTTTTCCTCCACAGCTTTGCACATAGACTGCTATATCGGAGCCATTCAGCTGTAAACTAACACATGTGTTGAACGCATCGCAGTATATCTATCGAATCCAACTCTGCATTGCAATCATTGCAGGGAAATCACCAATCCTGATTGGCTAGGCTTATGTCCAGTTTCTCTGCAGGAAGGGAAGATTTTCTGGGATCTAAGCAATATCAGCAACAGCAGGAGTAACTTTGTGAGGGAAGAGATCCTAAGGAGGGAGGGGAAGAGGAAAGTATTCAATAGGCACAGAAAAGACCGAAAGGATTGCATGTGTCTAATATCTAGCAGGAGAGAATCCATGAGGGTAGGTGCCACCACACCAAAGCCTAATTCCTATTGCAAGCAGACAGGACCTCCTGATAAGGATGCCTTTTCCTGCTGGACACAGTGAAAAGTGCAGATGAGACAGATAAATAAGGCCAAAAAAGGCAAGTTAAAGAGAAGATTCTAAGGAAATCTCTGCTTAAGGCAGGGGTGCCTAATTGTGGCCATTCAGTTCTGGAATTGGAAGGGACCCCAATAGTCATTTGGCCCAATCCCCTGCAATGCACCCATGACAGACGGGTACCCATGACAGACGGCCATCCAACCTCTGCTTAAAAACCTCCAAGGAAGGACCGTCCACAACCTCTCAAAGGAATCTCTTCCACTGTCAAACATATGTTGTTGGACTCCCATCAGCCCTAGTCAACACGGCCAACATCCAGAGATGGTTGGCTTTTGTGCTGGGCCCGGGGGTAACCCGTGAAACACAGTCCTGGAGCGGACCAGAATCTGGAGGTTCTGTTAGGAGTCAGTCCGACAGGGCCAAGGCAGGACACAAGGCAGGAAACCAGACAAGGACAGATACAGAATCTCAGGCAGGATCTAGCATACAGCAATGTTGCTCCCACAACCTGGAGCAGGGTTCGACAGCCTTTTATCTTTGTTGGGGTAGTGGCCGGTCCTGATTCCCCCAGCAACTCACCTCCCTGTTTCGCCCAAAGGCAAGCACTCCTCCTGCGAGTATTCAGGTCTCTCCTTCTCTCAGACCTCAGTCTCTGCAGCTTGGGAGACGTCGGTGGGTTACTAGACCCAGGGGCCACCTCAGCCTCCCCTGACCAAACCAGTAGTGGAGCAGCTGTAAGTGATGGCCCAGCTGAAGGCAACGAGGTAATTTCCACATCTGGAGCCAGGGCAGGCTCAGGCCCCTGACTCGGCCCAGCTGGTGCTTGTTGCAGGGGAACCTGTGCAGACTGGGACTCTTCAGGATCAGACCCTAGACCTGATTCAGATGATGCCTGAGGCAAAGGATCCGGTGCAGACTGAGACTCCTCTGGATCCGAGTCTGAGCCCGAGTCCCAGGCCATCACAGGTTTATAAAGAGCACAGCTTACAGGCTTACAGGCATGGAGAGGACAAATGGTAGGGTGATGTTTCATGGTGAGCGTGATAGCAGCCCAAAGTCCAAGGACTGACAATCTACATCCAAGGCAAAAAAAAAAAGGAGTTGGGTGCATTCGCTGGTGCAATGAAAATTGTGAAAGGTTCGTAAGCTAACTCCTTTTCTTTCTTTCTTTCTTTCTTTCTTTCTTTCTTTCTTTCTTTCTTTCTTTCTTTCTTTCTTTCTTTCTTTTCTCCTTTTGCTTCCCGTTCTCATGTGTGCTGCATGCACACCTGGTGGCTGCGCTCCAGGATACAGGAAAAGGTTGCCATGTGTGCAGGCACACATGCAGGCACCCGCTGCATGGGCAACATCACAACCATGACCACCACCACCATGGTCCTTGTCACCATCATCACCATCACAGCTTCGGACCTCACCATGGGCATCACAAACGTCATGGTCATCACAGGCGTGGGCATGGGCATCATGGGCATCACGGGCATGCAGGGCCCAGAGGTGACCACAATTGCTCTGAAGAATATCCTGACTTTCCCCCTCCTCCAGGACCTTGCTACCCTCCTCCACCCCCTGGCGGACCACACCATTTCCCGCCTCTTAATGGTCCCCCACCTCCTCCAGGGCCACCACATGGGCCTCTTTGCCATCCTCCGCCCCCTCCTGATGTCCCCGACGATCATCCCACATCTCCCCCAAATCAGCGGGTTCGTAGGCATAGCAACCACCACAAGCACTGTCACGGCCCCAGGTGTCGTATGAGGTCAGCTGGGAGAAGAGGAGGAGGATCCTCTGAAGAGCACAGTTCCTTTGAAGACCACCACCCTTTCCACGGCAGCAAAGCCGGGTCGGTCTACTACATCCCAGTTGCGAGTCCAAGCAATGTCCTCCAAGTTCCTGGGGCAGACTTCTTTGGCGGCCCAGACAGTCAGCAGGGAGGCCACAGGGGGCCGCCTTTGTGCGGCAAAGGCCTTCGCCAGAAACCAGCACTGCAGCCATTCTCCGATGCTGATTCAGAATCAAAATCATGCCCAGGGAAGCCCAAGTATGATCGGCCGGGCCTTTTGTCTTTGTATCCGCAATGAAACACATTCCCATTAAGCCGAAGTGTTTCCGTAACTACATAGCTCCACGGCCTTCAATAGTGAAAAATAAAATAAAACATCTCTATACACAAAACAGTTTCTTTTATTCTGAGAGGGAATGAGCATTTATGGAAAGAGGTATGTCTCAAGCAGAAAACCTATGTTTGGTTTGTTGGTTTTATTAAATTTATATATCAGCCTTCATCATAAGATCTCAGGGCAGTTCACAGAATAAAATACAGGATGAATGGACTTCCGGGTTAGCGCGAACGGCTAATGGCGGATTCCCTCCAAGCTCCGGAGGGAATCGGCTCTACTGAGGACGGGTCTTGCCGTGCCGGCGACACGGGGACCCTCAGAAACCGCAGGCGCGGAAGCCTGCGGACTTGGTGACTCGGTGGGCACCTTAAGCGCCCTCCCCGACCCACGAAGAGCCTTTTTAAAGGCTGCGGAGAGGGTACGGAGAGTGGCGTGGTGCTGAGAGTAGACCGCTACCTCAGTAGAGCGAAGCCGCAAGCCATGGCCGGAGAGCGCTGACTTTCTTCCCAAAATTTGGACTGGATAACAAAGGACCCGTGAGTAGTGGAATTTGGACTTTAAAATTTTTATCCTGTGAATTTGGTACGATCGGGGGATGTGTTAAAGGGAAGTCCGCACCCCCTCTACTTATAGACGTTTCAAAGCAAGGAACGGAGAATTAAGGCGGAATGAATACTGTTTTGATGATTTAAAAGTTTCTCACAAATTTGATAGAACAAGATTTTTGTGCTGGAGAGAAAGGGAATTTGGAACTTTGTGTGTATCCCCCCCAAAAAAACCCGGGAGTGTCCTATTTGGGTGCCGGAGGAAGAAGTGAAAGGAGTTTGACAGCTGTCAAAGAAGCTGTCAAACGGGCGGACAAAGTAAAGAATTTTGCTATTTAACAACTCTTGGAATTAAAGCTGATACATTTGGACTGAGGCGATTGGAAACAAAGTATTGATAATAACAAAGTAACAGATTATTGGAAAAGGACTACTAAATAACTGAAAGCCCCCTAGGGGGAATTAGTGACATTACAATGGCTGCAGAGGGAAAATTACTGGCGGAGATAGAAAAAATGTTTTTTCTCGTGGGAATCCTGCAGGAGCAGAGTATGGCTCTGAGTAAAGTTTTTATGACCTTGAATCCTGAAACAAACAACTCTGCTGAATGCACAAAGGAGACGCATGATAAAAATTCTGCAGCTGAGCAGGAAGAGATGCCTTTGGAATTGACAGAGAAAAAAGAAGGAGTTCAGACACTACAAGTGGAAAATATCAACCAGGAATCTGCAGTGTTAGAGTATGAGCAAGAAGACCTCTGGATTACAGACCTGCGAAAGATGAGAAAGAAGAAGAGAGAAGCCCCTGGAGTACTTGGAATATTAAAACTAGAAAGAACAAAGCAACATGATTGGGACTTTTCTCTTGAGTATGGAAAACTAGATGGTCTTTCGCAGCAAACACTCTTCAACATTCTGGATGAAAGAAAATATGATGTGACTCTGACTGAACTCCTTCGGGGTCTTAGGACCATCAAGGAGGACTACCAATATAGTTGGCAGAGAGGGACTGACAGAGAATCAGACGCCTCGGACGTGAGGAATCCGGGCTAGAACTACTGTTTGTTTGTTTTCTGGACATTTGTCTAGGAAGGGACAGAAACCGGGGCAGGGGGGGGGAGAGAATAGAACTATAAAATGTTATGTTTTGTTTTACTTGGTCAATGTGACCTATAATTAATATAATAAAGGGAAAATTTGTGAAGGGGAAGTTAGATCGACCTTAAAAAAAAAAAGAAATTAATGATTATAAGAGAATTGGATAGTTGAATATAGATAAACAAAAGAATTTAATCTTTAAAAGCAATGTGAATATCTTTAAGAGGTTAGGTAAGAACTTGCTGAATTAATTTTGGAATTGGGATGTAAGAGGAGGGGGTGGGGGGAAGTCAATGAAAGTGGGTAAAGAAATTTAGGGTATGTAATTGTATTTGTGTGTTTGTTTGTCTTTGTCTTTGTGTGTGTGTCTGTTGTTATAAAATGTAAAAACCCAATAAAAATTATTTAAAAAAAAAAAATAAAATAAAATACAGGATGAACACGTGAGAATAAATAAAACGAAACAGCACAACAATAACACACACACTCTTCCCACAGACACATTTAATCAGCCAAAAGTCTGGCTGAAGAGGAACATTGCGTGGACAGGCGGAGTCCCCAGATCCCGCGCGGTCCCCCCCCCCCCCCGTCATGTGGGATAATGACTCAAGACAACGTGCTATGGGATTAAATTGGCCACAACTTTATTAAATTTCAAATGTGGGCAGACCTTGGCTCAGGCATTGGGCATTCTCCCTCCCCAGTCCCCAGCCGGGGACCTAGGGAGCATCAGGGTTATCCAGTGTGGGGGGGGATGGGCCGGCTCTGGAGAACATATGTTCAAGCAGAGATAGCCGCCCCCGTTATGCCGCCGCCGCAGGGGAGAGCAATGACGACCTTTCGGCGTATGGCCAAAGCCTCCCTTCAAAAACCCCTTTAACGGGGAACCCTGGTATCGCCGCCGCAAAGAGGAAGATGGACTAAAGGATTCCGCCCAAGGCCTGATACCGCCAAAGTTGTGACGTTTTGCTACGGGAAAGGCGAAACTTGCCAATGCAGGGAAATTCCCTTCCGGCCCTTTAACAGTGACCTTAACGTAGCAGCGCCCACATACCTGTGAAGAAAAGTTAACCAGCAAAATAAGACATTAACTGAGGGTGGGTAGGGTGGGAGAAGCTCTGGAGCCAAGTGAGGATTCCCAGGTAAGATCCTCCCTCTATTGTGTGGGCAGGTAATCCCTCCCCTACCTGGCCTGGTCTCCTTGGCAACGCTTCCCCCAGGTGGGATTGGACAACTGACTGAGGTAGGCGGAGACCTCCAGGTATCCCACCTGAGGGAAGGCAAAGCCAAGCCTATGCTGTTGGAGCCGCTCCAGATCTAGGGGCTGCACGCGTCCACGCAAAGGCCCCCCCCCCCCCGTTTTAGGCGGGGAGCGGTCATTTTCGTCTGGCACCTAAAAATATATAATGAAGGCACCAGGCGAACCTCCCTGGGGAGAGCATTTCATAGATGGGGAGCCACTACAGAGAAGGCCCGTTCTCGTGTTGCCACCCTCTGAACCTCATGTGGAGGAGGCACATGAAGAAGGGCGTCAGATGGTGAGTGCAGAATCCGGGACGGCTCGCTCCATCTTCCATGTGACAACCCTTTAGATACAGTGGTGCCTTGCAAGACGAAATTAATTCGTTCCGCAAGTTTTTTCTTCTTGCGAGTTTTTCGTCTTGCGAAGCACGGTTTCCCATAGGAATGCACTGAAAATCAATCAATGCGTTCCTATGGAGACCATCCGGGGACAGAGGGGAAGGCGCGCGCAGAGATTGGGGAAGTTCCCCGGAGATTGCGGGGCAGGCAACGGGGAGAAGCGGTCTTCTCCCTGCTGCCCCTTGCTTCAAAAGAGGTTTTGCGAAGCAAGCCCATAGGGAGATGCGTCTTGCGAAGCGGCTAAGAAAACGAAAAACTTCTTCGTCTAGCGAGTTTTTCGTCTTCCGAGGCGTTTGTCTTGCGGGGCACCACTGTATTTGAAGATGGCTATCATATCTCCTCTCAGTCTCCTCTTATCCAGACCAAACACACCCAGCAACTTCAACTGTTCCTCATAAGCCTTGGTTTCCAGACCTTTTATCATCTTGGTTGCCCTCCTTTGCGCCCATTCCAGCTTATCAATATCCTTCTTAAATTGTGGTGCCCACAACTGGACACAGTATTCTAGGTGGGGTCTGACCAAGGCAGAAAAGAGCATTACTGTGACTTCCCTTGATTGGGACACTATACTTCTGTTGATGCAGCCTAGAATAGCCTAAGGTTTTCTCTCTTCTTTTGCCGCTGCATCACACTGTTGACTCATATTAAGTTTGTGTTCTACTAAGATCCCCAGATCCTTTTCACATGTACTGCTGGCAAGCCAGGTGTCTCCCTTCTTGTATTTGTGCAGGTGGTTTTATCTTGCCTAAATGCAGAACCTTACATTTGTCCCTATTGAAATTCATTCTGTTAGTTTGGGCCCAGTTCTCCAATCTGTTAAGCTTATCTTGAATTCCAATTCTGTCTTCTGCAGCAAGTTGCTACTATTGCTTCTTCGTATATACAGCCCTTCACATTTGGGGATCAGTTTACTTGTGAGATTGCCTTACCCATATAGGCCCGTGCAACTGCTTTGATCTGAAGAATTGGCACTGTTACAGGTGCAAATATTCATTCTGCAATTTTAAATAATCCGTACTTTACTGCAGCAGCATCTACACTTTGGAACTCCCTGTCGATTGAAAACAGGCAGGTGCCTTCCCCTTTACTCTTTTTTGGCACCTGCTTGAAACATTGCCGGCCTACGTGGAGAGGTGTTTTAATCTCTTTTGCTGTTAATTTCAATTATCTTTAAATGCTTTTAGTTTTGTTTGTTTTTTAATCATTTTAAACAAACTGGTTTTATTGATCATTGTAATATTATAAACCACTCAGAAGTTTTGTTGCAATCAATCGGCCTTCAAATTTTAGTGAAATAAACAAGCAAATGCCAAGGTAAACAGGTACCAGGTACATATCTAAGGGAAAGCATCCCAGAATGACGGCCTGTGCAGCCAGGGACCTGCATCTCTCCCCTAAGTCATTTTCTTGGTTCTCACCTCCTTGGCAAACTTGCATTCTCTGAAGGATGGTGTTACAGAGGGGGAAAGGTCCCCTTTGGGGGCTGGAACATGGCCTCTTGGTTTGTTTTCCTGAGGTTCCACCTCAGCTTTCTCTGTATGCATCTAAGTTTTGAAATCGGCATATTCACCATAAGACTGCAGAATGTTCTAGGGCGTACAAAACATGACCTAGAACTGGTAATCTTTGTTCTGACCCTGACATCCTGAGGTTCGCCCTGTAACCAGAGCGGCAGGTGAACAAACGTGGTGTCATCACAGTGCAGGGCTGCCTCTTTAAAATGAAAACAGCAGATGTTTGGATAAACCCGAAAGGTTGTTTGCACTGTACACAGGAAGTGACAAGAGTCCATCAAGCCCTCCTGCCCTCTTTCTGCTTTTGCTTGATTACCTTAAATCAAAAGAAGGCTGCTCCAGTCTTCCACGGCAAGGCATTTCCCCGTCAGGCTTTTGGAGAGTCTTTTCTCTCCCTTTTCCTCTCCCCAGGTTTCAGGACCTTCTTCCTCGCCTGGACATGGGACTCTTCATTCTGTTAGCCTTCGCCTTCTGCTGCTGCCATGCCAGCCCTCTCCAAGGCCAGAAGGTAGACTGTGATGATCCTGGGGTCTTTAATGCGGTGGATCTAGCCCTGAAGGAACTGAACCGAGGCATAACTAATGGCAACAAATATGCACTCAGCGTAGTCCTTGATGCCAGCAAAACAGTAAGTAAACTCTGGAACAGCAGAAAAATCATCTCTGATTATTAATCTTCTCATGCAAGGACTATTAATTTGTTCTACAAGAAGACATTTCCTACAAATCAGTGGATCGGTTGCAGGAGGGGACATTGCTCATGAGTCAGGAGTGCTAATTTTCTCTCTCCTATCGCCGTTGCTCTCATATAGTTCTCTCTCTCTCTCCTTAATATTGAAGCACTCTAACTAGTATAAAATTAAATGAGCACCTATTACGACTCCGTTTACTGAATATTTCAATTGTATTAATAAATATCACTGCATAGAGCTCACGCCGGACTTCAGAAAGTGTTCACCCACAGAGTTTTATGCTGGTAACTTGCAACTTACATGAGGGTCCGGTTCCGTGGGTCCATGCAAGTACGCAAAAATGCGTAAAGCCAGAAATTCCGGGAACACCGCTCCCCAGCAAGGCGGAGGGGTGCTTTCCCAGTTTTGTCTTTTTCTAAACCTTTAGTCCTTTTTTTTAAGCACCTCTCACAATTTGATTAATACCTCCACTCAGTAGCTGACGATTGTGGGGTGAGATGGCAGTGCTCAAAGAACCACCCATAAGTTGCATGGTTGCTGTTTACCGGGAGGTAGTACTTAGTTTTAGCATTATATTCCATCTTTCCTCCTGAAGGAGCCTAGGGTGGCAAGAGGGGGGGAGGGGGAGGCAGCAGGAAGGATGGCACGGTCCAAGTATAATGGCAAGAAGTGCCAGATTGGCTCCAGTGTCAATCTCATTGCTGTCTCTCCTCCTCTAAGGCAACAGGGTGACCAGTTAAAGGTCAGGTGAGGATCAGCATCCACTACTGCCTCTGCTCTAGGCCCAGATTACATTGTTGTTATTACAGTAGTACCTCCGGTTACGTAACCCTCTGGTTACATAATCTTCAGGATGCGAAAGCGGCAAACCCGGAAGTATTTGACCAGGTTTCGCCACGCGCGCATGCGCAGAAGCGGTCCTCAGATTGCGGAAACCTTGGGATCTGACTGGACCTCCAGAACGGATCCCATTTGCAACCAGAGGTACCACTGTATTATTAATTGAAGTTATATTGGCAAACTGGCCAAAATGTATTAAAAAAACCCTCAAATGTTTGTTGGAGATTTAAAAAGGGGAACGGTACCTTCATGCACATGTGGTGGGACTGTGTGAGGATACGATAATTTTTGGATATAATATACAACAAGCTCAAAAAGATGATTAAATTCTCCTTTAAAAAAACCCAGAAGCTTTTTTGTTAGGCATTATGTCCACTGAAATCCAAAACAACTTTAGAACCATCTTTATGTATGCAACTATGGCGGCTAGAACTTTAGTAGCAAAAAACTGGAGATGTGGCTCAATTCCTACAAAGCTTGACTGGCAGGTGAAGATGATAGAATACTTGGAACTTGCAAAAATGACTGGGAGAATAAGAGGAAACTCAAACCAGAAAGTGTGTAAAGAATGGATAACATTTAAAGAATATCTAAAATTATAAATGTAGAAAAATTTCTGGATATGTAACAGATATAACAGGAAATGCGTAAAGTTTAGGAATATGTAGAAAACACAATGAGGTGAATCGGAAGTCAAAATTGTGTGTGATGTTAGATGCTATGTTGTTCATTAATGTTTAGTTGTCACTGAGGTATTGCATTTGTTTGTCTGTGTTGTTATATGTAAATTGTTTTGCAATAAAGTTTAAAGGGGGGGAGAATTTATACACTGCCCGATACCAGGGGGGTCTCACAGAATAAAATGTATGTTTCTAGGCCTATGTGAGTGAGTGTTTTAAAGACAAAAAGTTCCAATGACTTTACTTAAAAGGTAAAGGGACCCCTGACCATTAGGTCCAGTCGTGACCGACTCTGGGGTTGCGGCGCTCATCTTGCTTTATTGGCTGAGGGAGCCGGCGTACAGCTTCCAGGTCATGTGGCCAGCATGACTAAGCCGCTTCTGGCGAACCAGAACACCGTTTACCTTCCCGCCGGAGTGGTACCTATTTATCTACTTGCACTTTGACGTGCTTTCGAACTGCTAGGTGGGCAGGAGCAGGGACCGAGCAACGGGAGCTCACCCCGTTGCAGGGATTCGAACCGCCAACCTTCTGATCGGCAAGTCCTAGGCTCTGTGGTTTAACCCACAGCACCACCTGTGTCCCTTAATGACTTTACTTACCTTCCCTTTAAATATGTTTTAGATCAGACCTTCCTTCCCAGAGCGGCTTGCTCACTTGGTACTACCCTTTATGGTCATTTTGGTGCTAGGTGAAGACTTTTAAAAATTATTCCCTAGCTTTTTAAAAAACAGAAAACCTGAGATTTTAACAAATCTGTGATTTTAGTATTGTGAGGTACTGTTTTCACATGCTGTGCATTGATCTGCTTTTACATTTTTCTCTGCTCAGCACCGCAATGCTGCAATGCTGTGGTATTTTTGCACTGCGTTTTTAATTGTATTCTGACATTTTGTGCCAGGAGCTGCCCCCAAGGACCAAGTCTTTGGTGGCTTTCTATTAATATTGTAAATAAGTAAGTAATTTGACTCCGCATTAGAAATAGTCGCTGCATAGTTGTGGGATGGAATTCCACAAGCATTGTGTGATGAATTGCTTCCTATTGTAAGACCAAATTGCTGCAAATCAGTTTCTCTGAATGACTCCAAGTTCTTTGGTATTGTGAGAGGGACTCCAATAATCCCACTCTTTTGTGACACTTCTGAATGACACACCAAGGCGGCTGCTTCTAGCTGAACTTTGCTTCCCATGAAATTACATGCTTTGGGGTTCTACAGTAATACAGTGGTACCTCAGGTTACAGATGCTTCAGGTTACAGACTCCGCTAACCCAGAAATAGTACCTCAGGTTAAGAACTTTGCTTCAGGATGAGAACAGAAATAAACACAGCGGCAGCAGCAGGAGGCCCCATTAGCTAAAGTGGTACCTCAGGTTAAGAACAATTTCAGGTTAAGAACGGACCTCCAGAACGAATTAAGTTCTTAACCCGAGGTACCACTGTACTGAAATTAATATGATTTTTTGAGCTGAAGTTGATGCTAACATAGGAGAGATTTGGCTCATATCTATCTATCATCTTTCTATCATCTATCTATCTATCTATCATCTATCTATCATCTATCTATCATCTATCTATCCATCCTTAATTTATTCTAGAATATAGGCATTGCTGCTCTGCTGGCATTTCTTAAATGGATCGTTCAAACCCATCTATTATTGATGGACTAATTAAGCATAAAAGCTTTCTTGTACAAGAGACTGGTGTCACTCTGGTTTCAAGCACAGTGGGTAGGGCTCGCCATCGTAGGAGAAAACAGCACGTAGCTTTATCAAAGGAGCCAAATATTGATGTTGAGGTGCGGCAAGTGCAAGTCTGGATGCAGCTGTAGATCACACAGTGTGTCGACCGCAGTGGAATTTGGAACAAGTCTTCTGCTTGGAAAGTTCACAACACGCCGGCTGAAGAGCTGGCTTTGTTTACAGAGGTTAAATATTCCCATCAGTTACCTTTCATTTATGAAATGTTTGCTCTGCTTTGCTCCTTGCGGACAACGGTTCAAAGAATGCTTAGCTGAAAGGGCTGTTTCACGGCATGTAGCAAAGAAACACAGCAGTGTGCTGGGTCCAGTTTCATTCTGTTGCTTCTGTGTTAACTCGACACAAATTGCTGCAGTTGAGTTAATGAGTCTGGGTGTTGTGTCCGATTCTGCCGTTCCACACGCGCAACACACTTCTGCTTGTGCAGCTCCTCTCTCACACAATTTCCCCTATGCACAATCAAAATCTGTTCCAGAGGATTGAGGGACCTTCTGGAGCAGATTGGGGGAGAGGGCACAGAGAGAGGAGAGGAAGGGAAAGCTCTGTTGTGAAAGCAAAAATATTTATTTATTTGAAGCATTTCTAAAGTGCTTAATATATATTTTTTAATCTGTAAGCAGTATACAAAAATGACACATAATAAAAACAACATCAGATAGAGAGATAGATGATAGATGATAGATGATAGATTGATTGATCGAGCGATCGAGCGATAGATAGATCGATAGATAGATAGATAGATAGATAGATAGATAGATAGATAGAGGTAAAAATAGGAATTCAGAAATTATGGGCTCTGATCTTAAGTGTCAGGGAATTACCAGGCAAAAGAATAAAACCTTCAAGAGATATCTGAATACATCTGATATAGGCTACGTTTTGGGATGTGCTGTCATGTTCTTTCTTATGTGTAGAGGATTTTTAATTTTTCTTTAAAGAGAAGTGTATATTATTTATTTCATCTGCAAATTGCTTCCCATAAGGCATTCCAAAGTGATTTAGCATCAGGCTATGAGATTCCCCCACATGTAATGGGGCTACCTAAACACAGGTTTATCACTTCATTTGCCATTTTCAAAAAACTAGGCCTTACAGCAGGGGGCACCAACCTTTTTGGACCAGTGAGTACATTTTGAATTTGAATTTTGATGAAGTGCTGCCTTCTACAATTCTATGAACAGAATGGGAGCAGCTATCGGTGCTCCCACCACCCCCCTGCTTAACCGCAGACAACTTCAAGCTTACTAAGAGAAATGTCCTGCTGGTTTTGACTGTGGCACACAACTCGGGCACATTGTTTTCATTGGGTTTTCTTCGAGTAAAACCAGGCTGGACACGAGCTTAAAACACAGATGAAATCGGCAGCACCTTCGAAACAAGCATAGGCGACTGAATCGTATGTCTGGATTAGGCTTGCGGAAAATAATGATAAAGGGTTTTAGATACTTCTTCCACCTCCAAGTCCTCATGCACACCCAAAATATGCTCTGGAGGATCCCCCCAACCCTCTAGAGCAGATGGCGGGCTGGTGTTTGCAAATAAGCTATAGAGGGGAGGAGAAAAAGAAGGTGGTTTGTGGGACCCTTCACCATCATGGTCGCAATGCAGGTTACAACAATTTAAACTTGGTTCTAGGAGTCCGTTCAACTCCCGAAACTGTTCAGCAACCAAGGCACAGCTTCTGATTGGCTGCAGGAGCTTCCTGAACTCAAGTGGAAGCTAATAATAATAGTAATTTATTATTTATACCCCACCCATCTGGCTGGGTTTCCCCAGCCACTCTGGGCGGCTTCCAACAAAACACTAAAATACAATAACCTAAGCTGCGTTAGATGTTCAGCTTCTGAAAAACCGTAAGACTTAATTCTGGGTTTGCGGCGTTCGGGAGCCAGGGTGTTCGAGTACCAAGGTACCACTGTACCAAAAACAGTTCAAAACTAAATACAGTGATGAATTCGGAGTATTTACTTAATTCTCATGAATATTGATCCAAGGGTAGCAGCACAGGGTATGTGTTTGATATATGGTAATTCTATTTTGATATTTAATTTGATTGGGAAAGTCTTTATCAACCTCCTCTAAACTGAAGCCATGTGGTTTTTTTAGACTCTAGGGCCATCTTCCCCAGTTAGCATGGCCCAATGGTCAGGGATGAGGAGATCAGTGGTCGGAAACATCTGAAGGGCCCCATGTAGAAAGCTGATTTAAATATTCATTTTACTATGCAAATCCTTCTTTCGATATTTAGGTGTAGTGATTTCAATTTGTCTACCACTGGTTGAACAAAAGCACTGAAGTATTCTGAACAGAAGCATTTAAAATGTAAAAAAAAGAAAGAAAGCTGAGAATACGCTGTCTACCAAACAAAATTTCTTGCACACTTTTAGGAAAATGGGTTTCCAGCAGAGAAGAGCCTGGTCATTTATGATCCTGGGGAATAGGCCTCATTTAAAATGCTGCACATATTAATAAGTCATTAAGAAATCCTTCTGAAAACGATCTTCCTGGCTCGCTGTGGAAATGATGAGCACTTACATAAATGTTTTCTTCAGCCAGGCCCTGGCCAAAATTACATTGTGACATATCAGCTAAAGAAAACCTCTTGCGATGCTGGAGATGCAACTCCCTGGCAAAACTGCGAGTTCATGCTATTATCGGAGGGAGTAAGTATCTATATTTTCTCTCTAAAATGTATGTATAATTTAGCACAAACGTGGTGGGAAGGTGCTACAGGAAAGGGCAACAGACACAGCATACTCGTCAACAGTCCCGATTGCTGATTGGATCAGACCAAAAGACGCCCATTTTATTATTATTTTGTCTCATGCTGTGGTGCAAGTCAGCTGATCTGCGCCAGAGTGCCGGGCCAAAGGGCTATCGTTTTTTGGGTGTCTCATGTTCTTGAGGGAATCCTCTGGTTTCCGCGAAAACTGGAAACCAAAAAAACAAGCGTCCCAGTTTTGATGAGTGGGATGTTGGAGGGTATGCAGTGTTAGAATATAGTTCCATTCCACCTTAAAATGGTACAGGCATGACGTTTGTGTGTCACATACCTGTTTACTGCCAGCACTGTCTGCTGGGAACTTCTGTTGTGTGTTGCTTTTGCTATGCGGCTGTTTTTGCTGGACACGAAGGCAAGCAGTCATGTTTTCCTTTGTTCCTGGACTACGCTGTATAAATGCTGTCAATGATGCTTGCACAACTCTCTCTGTCTGCCTCTTCTGTTGTGGATGATTTATACACTCTGCTAACAGAGTGTGCACGGGTCTCGGAACGTATCTGAGGCTCGTGTCGCTGGCTGACTGATGCTGTTCCACGGGAGACCGGTGATTGTCCGGAGCCAGTTGGGGGCCTGCCTGATGCCCCCGTCTCCCTGGCAGTATCCCAACATGCAGGAGTGCCCATGTGGAAATGCGTTACACAGAACATGGGAGAACTGTGCTCTGGGTACAGGTGGCACCGAGATCTTTAGCAGGGATTCCAATGATGAAAATGTGTTGGTTGCCCAAGCATGCAAGCTACAGTGTGTATGACCCTTTGCTTGTATGTACAACTCACAAGCGTGTATTGCTCTCGTGCTTTCCAAATCTCACTTGCTGTTTCAAGGTCTCGCACATGAGATAACTGAGACTTCTCTAAACTCAAAATTAAATTGGCATAGGCTTTGTCCTCCAGCCTTTGGTCTGCTTCATCTACTTCTTCATCCTCATCTTTTACAGGAAGGTTAACAATAACAGTCCAACATTGTTCTTTCTTTAAAAACGCCTGCATTTGTAAACTCCATGACATATAACTGGACTCTCCCAGTTTCTCTGCTGGAAAATAGGAAGCTCCCCCTTGAGCTCCAGCTCCAAGTTCAGCCATGGCGCCACCCAGCTTCCAGCTTTCCATTCAGTCCTTACTCACACGTGGCTTGAAGCAATGTTCGGCTCCTGGTCTCAAACAGACACTCCCTGCCAATACCTTCACACAGCCAGCTGCTTGAGAAACGCTGAGTTGCTTCCAATCTCTGGGTTCTTTTCACACTCTGTCTCTGCCCACTCAGGACTGGGCCCATAACCTATTGGAGGGGGGTTTTCAACTGGAGGCAGAGGACAGACTGTGACTCCAGGAGACAGGTGTAAAACCAAACTTAAACGAAGACTTTATTACAAAACAACAAACAGAAATGCTGGTGGGTGTTATTCCTGCAGGCAGGGGACAAACTGCAGCTTTTTTCCTTTTGTAGCCACGGCCAGCTGCAACCAATTAACCCAGAGTTTACAGAGACTTCTTAAAGGTACACACGTTTCTGTGCAGAATGTCTCCCAACATGAAGGACACATACCGAAGGTCAATAGACATAACAGCAGTATCCAAGATGGAAACGGAAGAGAAGCGCTTGCTGGATCCGACCAGAGGCCCATCTAGTCTAGCTTTTTCTCCTTGCATTGGCCAATCAGATGCCTAAGGGAAGCTCAGTGTGGAATAAGGGCTTGTGTACATCAGAAAGCTGATCCGCGTGAGGAAAAAAAAAATCCTACCAACTGCTAGATTGTGGTGCTACTATTGATATATTTACTGCTGAAAAACCCAGAGATTCATTTCCATGCTAATTCCATCCTTACAGGGATCAATATATTCGCCATTAGCACTACATCAGACTATATCCACACAGGTTGTTTTTTTTTTCTTTCAAATAACTAAGCAAGATTATCCCTGCTTCAAAGTACTTGGTCATTCATTCGTGAATTACGGTTAAGCAGTTCTCCAGCAAACATTAATCTTTTAAAATAAATAAATAAATAAATGACGCCACCCACAATGGATAAAAAAAACCCCACATTTGCAGCATTGCTCCATTATATGATCAATTTTCCTTTATCACATGCTTTCAACTGACTTTCAATGTGAGATTAATCCTTTTCGGAAACAAATCACATGATATCACCTCAGGATATCGTTTTGGGTAAAGAACGCCTGCTTGGATTAGTTCTGGATGAGAACATTAACAAATGATAGTTTCCAAAGAAGGAGTTGGCTAAATCAGCTTCAAATATCAACGCTAAATTATTCACCTAGTTTTCCATTTACACACAGTCTGCCTGAAGGCAACTGTGGTGATGTTTGAACACAGCCTGAAACAATAATAAAATAGAGGGCCATAGAATAATTTTGAAACATCAGTTAAATGTCAACGGCAACTAGAGATGGGAAAATATTTTTATTCGGTCCACTTTTTTAAACAAAAATGAACTAACTTGTATAATAATAATAATAATAATAATAATAATAATAATAATAATAATTTATTATTTATACCCCACCCATTTGAATGGGTCTCCCCAGACGCTCTGGGTGGCTCCCAACAGAATATTAAAACACGATGAAACATCAAACATTAAAAAATTCCCTAAACAGGGCTGCCTTCAGATGTTTTGTAAAAGTCAGATAGTTGTTTTATTTCCTTGACATCTGATGGGAGGGCGTTCTACAGGGCAGGCACCACTACTGAGAAGGCCCTGTCTGGTTCCCTGTAAATTTGCTTCTCTCAGAGACGGAACCACCAGAAGGCCCTCGGCGCTGGACCTTAGTGTCTGAGCTGAACAATGGGCGTGGAGACGCTCCTTCAGATATACTGGGCCAAGGCCATTTAGGGCAGGCTTCCTCAACCTCGGCCCTCCAGATATTTTTGGCCTACAACTCCCATGATCCCCAGCTAGCAGGACCACTGGTCAGGGATGTTGGGAATTGTCGTTTCAAAACATCTGGAGGGCCGAGGTTGAGGAAGCCTGGTTTAGGGCTTTAAATGTCAGCATCAACACTTTGGATTGTGCTTAGAAACGTACTGGGAGCTAATGGAGGTCTTTCAGAACCAGTGTTATATGGTCTCAGTGGCCGCTCCCAGTCACCAGTCTAGCTGCCATAAGAATAGAAGAAGACTTTGCTGGATAAGCAAATGGCCTATCTAGTCCAACATTCTGTTTTTACAATGGCCAACCAGTTGCCTATTGAAAACATGCAAGGAGGAGCCAAGCAGAAGAACACTCTCCCTTCTTGCAGCTTCCAGCAACTGCTGTTGAGATGCATTACTGCCTCCAACCGTGGAGGCAGAGAATAGCTGTCACGTCTAGTAGCCTAAACTAATGCACAGATCGGAGTGTAATTATTAGGGCACTGCCCCTGATTCAGCTGAAGCCCTAATCCCACACCAGATCAGGTTGATCTGGGCTCCAGCTGAATCCAGTTGAGATGGCTTTCGGTCAGTCACCTGGGGTTGCCAAAGGGCAGGGCAGTTGGGTGGGAGGGGAGAAGGAGAGACAAACAGCCTCTGTTTGTGGAATCTCTGTATACCAACATCCCACACAACGATGGTTTACAAGCTATAAGGAACACCATTTCAGATAAAACCACAGCGGACTTTGCCACCAAACTCTGAGTACAAACTCTGTTGTCCTTACTCACAACAACTTCAAATTCGGTGATGACCTGTTCCTTCAGATCAGCGGCACAGCAATGGGCACCCGCATGGCCCCACAGTATGCCAACATCTTCATGGCAGATTTAGAACAACGTTTCCTAAACTCCTACCCACTCAAACCTCTCTTGTACCTGCGATACATTGACGATATTTTTATCATCTGGACACATGGTCAACAGACCCTGGACACCTTCCACCAGAAATTCAATGATTTTCACCCCACAATCAACCTAACAATGAATCAATCTATGCAAGAAATACATTTTTTGGACACTACTATAAAAATACAGGATGGGCACATAGACACCACCTTATACCGTAAACCAACTGACCGACAAACATATCTACATGCCTCTAGCTACCATCCCAAACATACCAAACAGTCCATTGTATATAGCCAGGCACTACGTTACAGCCGCATCTGTTCCAATTCTACAGACAGAGACTCTCACCTAAGAGATCTACAGCAAACCTTTTTAGAACTAAAATACCCAACAGATGAAGTTAGACAACAGATCAACAGAGCCAGACTGATACCCAGAGAGAACTTGCTGCAAGACAGACCCAAAAAAGAAAATAACAGAACACCTGTAGTCATCACATACAGCTCCCAAGTTAAAACAGTACAACGCATCATCAGAGATCTACAACCTCTCCTGGACAATGACAGTTCTCTTTCTCAAGCTCTGGGAGGAAGACCTTTCATTGCCTACAGACAGCCACCCAGTCTTAAACAACTCCTAACCCACAATAATACTACAACCAGACCTAACACGGACACTGGCACCAGAGCCTGCAATAAACCCAGATGCCAACTTTGCTGCCACATACACCCGGACAACACCATTACTGGCCCCAACAACATCACACATACCATCTCGGGACTATTTAATTGCTCATCGTCTAACATTGTGTATGCCATAAAATGCCAACAGTGTCCTTCAGCTCTCTATATTGGACAAACAGGCCAGACCTTACGCCAAAGAATAAACGGACATAAATCGGACATCAGGAATCACAAGACAGAGAAACCAGTAGGAGAACATTTCAATCTCCCAGGACATTCTATACAAGATCTCAAAGTAGCTGTTTTACTACAAAGGAATTTCAGAAATAGACTGGAAAGAGAAGCTGCTGAATTACAACTTATCACCAAACTCAAAACCATGGAAAAACCTGGTCTGAACAAAGACCTTGGATTCTTATCTCATTATACATGACAAAGCCATTTTTCACCTTTTCACCCCTTGCTTTTTCCTGTAAGACCTATTGCAGTCGTTAAGAGTCGTCAACAGGCTCATCACAGCTATCTGCCAATCACCCATTCCCACCACCCTTCTGAGTAATACCCCTCCCCACCTTCTCACTATATAGAAGGGTCTGGAAACTTCTGTTTCAGTGTATCTGAAGAAGTGTGCATGCACACGAAAGCTCATACCAAGAACTGACTTAGTTGGTCTTTAAGGTGCTACTGGAAGGAATTTGTTTTGTTTAGCCTCTGCAGTGTTTGCCACAAGGAACTGGCAAAGCAACACCCAGCAGGATTGAACCCTCTACTCACCAGCTGGTGATTGGAAGGTATGAACGTGCTCTCTGCAGTGTGATAAGGAGGAAGGAGACCTGTAGCATCTCCAGCTTCCCCTCCCAGCTCCCAATCATAGGCTTGCCATACGTCAGGAAAATTCCTGACATGTCCTGGTTTTTGGATGTAAAAATGGAGTCCAGGGGGAATTTTGCTGAATCGGCAAAATGTCAGGGAAAACCCAGCTGTATGGCAACGCGGTGGGAAAAGCAGAAACAGCTCCAAAAACTTAAAATCACCCAAAGAAGCTCAACAATTTTTGAAATATGGCAACCCTACCCAACCACATGTTTAAAAGGTAAAGGGACCCCTGACCGTTTAGTCCAGTCGTGGATGGCTGTGGGGTTGCGGCGCTCATCTCGCTTTACTGGCCAAGGGAGTCGGTGTTTGTCCACAGACAGTTTCCTGGTCATGTGGCCGGCATGACTAAGCCGCTTCTGGCGAACCAGAGGAGCACACAGAAATGCCGTTTACCTTCCCGCTGGAGTGGTACCTATTTATCCACTTGCACTTTGACGTGCTTTCGAACTGCTAGGTTGGCAGGAGCAGGGACCGAGCAACGGGAGCTCACCTCGTCGTGGGGATTCGAACCACCGACCTTCTGATCGACAAGTCCTAGGCTCAGTGGTTTAGACCACAGCTTAAAACTGTAATTAAAGTTGTGAGTGGGGGAAGTGAAGCCACATCTTCTTCCCCTGCCCCACTCCTGACCACAAGTTTAATCAGAGGTTTAAACCCTAATTAGCACTAAGGTTGGCCTGCAAACTGATTTGAGAGCTTGATCTGAGTCAGTTTGGCCCTGGGTCAGTGCTGAGCCAAAGTGCCAGACTGAGGGGACCTTGCAAAGCCTTAATTCTTATTCTTCAGGTATTCCTTTATGTATCAAGTTTCTCTTTCTTAACAAATTTTTTATTAAATTTTCAACAAGAACAAAAAAAACAAAAACAAAAAAACCATAACGACTACAACAACAAAGAAAGAAAGAAAAATATACACGAAAACAATATCAATTCCATAAAATGGGATTCTCCGAATCCCGTGACACACCCGGTTCCTTAAATTTTTCTTTTCAGCTGCATATCGTTTCTACTCCAAATTATTTTCATCTCAAATTTCCTATACTATCTCTATAATTACAAGTGTTCTTAAAATGCTGCCAATACATTAACCTGTTTACAATACTTTTGCAAATATATAATAAACATTTCCCATTCTTTTTAAAATTTCTTGTCGTCTTGATTTCTGAGCTTTCCAGTTAATTTCGCCATTTTAGCATAGTCCATGGTTTTCCAATCTTCTTTGGTTGGGACTGCTTCCCTTTGTGTCAAGTTTCTATCCTGCCCTTCTTCCCAAAGAATCCCAGGCCTGCATTTCTCAGAATTTTGCATTTCTTCAAATTTTGCAGTACAGTTCTAGCAGTAACTAACAGCATAACTATCAGAGAAGAGGAATTTTATGTCTGGTAAACACTAATCATTGTCCTTCTCACTCCTTGTAGGACTCCGGTGAGTGTAAAGCTGAAGTTCACATCGATGACTCCGCCGAACATTCCAACGTTTTGCAGAAATGCACTAACATTACTGGTAGGCGGTACCTTTAAGTTACCACACAGTAGGCTGACCGAATAGGAAAATAGTGACTAGGAATGGGCAGAAGAGTGGTCCATGTTGATAATTGCAAAGAAATGCTCCCCAGGAAAAGATGAAAGCCCCAAGCTTGGTTTTATTTTGTTGTTGTTGAGTCGTTTAGTTGTGTCCGACTCTTCGTGACCCCATGGACCAGAGCACGCCAGGCACTCCTGTCTTCCACTGCCTCCTGCAGTTTGGTCAAACTCATGCTGGTAGCTTCGAGAACACTGTCCCACCATCTTGTCCTCTGTCATCCCCTTCTCCTTGTGCCCTCCATCTTTCCCAACTTCAGGGTCTTTTCCAGGGAGTCTTCTCTTCTCATGAGGTGGCCAGAGTATTGGAGCCTCAGCTTCACGATCTGTCCTTCCAGTGAGCACTCAGGGCTGATTTCCTTAAGAACGGATAGGTTTGATCTTCTTGCAGTCCATGGGACTCTCAAGAGTCTCCTCCAGCACCATAATTCAAAAGCATCAATTCTTCGGCGATCAGCCTTCTTTATGGTCCAGCTCTCACTTCCATACATCACTACTGGGAAAACCATAGCTTTAACTATAGGGACCTTTGTCGGCAAGGTGATGTCTCTGCTTTTTAAGATGCTATTTACTTAAATTAAAAGGAGCCCATTTCGTGATGGGTTACTTTAGTACGTGTGGAGCAAGATAGGAATTGAGAAATGGGCCACAAGGAGATATTCAGCCAATAGGTCCGTGTATTTGAAGGGGTTTGTGTGTCTATGAATATATTTGAGACATATATGCTACCAGTACTTACCATGAAGCAGAAGGAAGCCTGGCTAAGACCCCCATTAATATTTCCCAGCATGCACATATTTCATTTAGATTTATGGTTTATTGTTAAGAAACAAGGCTAGGAACTGAATGCCAGGCTGGCAGGACTGAACAACTGAGGCAGAAGCCTACCAAATTCTCAGATGGACACATGTGAGGGGGCAGTGCCCAGACCTGAAGGATCGATGCCCATTGGATGTGTATGAGGCCTGAGTATTTGCAATACAGTTTGTTAAAGCCATTTAGCACCGAACTTGGAGCTGCAACTTGGAGCTTCGTGTGGCAGTGCTGTGGCAAGTTACCGTATTTTTCGCTCTATAAGACGCACCAGACCACAAGACGCACCTAGTTTTTGGTGGAGGAAAACAAGAAAAAAAATATTCTGAATCTCAGAAGCCAGAACAGCAAGAGGGATCGCTGCGCAGTGAAAGCAGCAATCCCTCGTGCTGTTCTGGCTTCTGTGATAGCTGCGCAGCCTGCATTTGCTCCATAAGACGCACACACATTTCCCCTTACTTTTTAGAAGGGAAAAAGTGAGTCTTATAGAGCAAAAAATATGGTATGTTGTAGCGCCTATGCAAATGCATCCCCAATTACTGAGAACCTGAACTGTTTGCGGGCACCTTAGCTAAGCTCCTTTCTGCGAAAGGCTGGCTGGCTTTATTTTTACCTACCAGCAAGTCTTCCAACTTCGTTCTCAAACACATTTATAAGGCAATGGTGACACCTAGTTGTCACTGTTAAATGGTAGCTGTATGCGTTCTGCAGGGACACTTTCTGGCCCCTTTGTGAAAGCTGAAATCTAACATGCGCTGTGCACCGCCAGAAAATACAGCTCTGATTCCGAAGTCTGGGAAAGTTCCCCATTGTATCTGAAGAAATGTAAAAACTAGAAGTACCCTCCAAATCTATTGAATAAGATTTGCTATGTTCAGGGTGCCTTGTCAATCACAGGAGCCAATTCCTAGGGACCAAAGGGGCTTCAGCTCCCACAATAACATATTTGAAGGGGCCGCCTTCCCAAGTTTTGGGACATTTCCATTCAAAGGGGGGGTGCATTGTGTCATGGGCCCCCACAATATTTTATTCAAATGGCACCCCGGTTGTCAATAGCTGGATGAATTCGCATGGCCATGGGGACCAAGAGAAGGGGAGATTGCCAGTTTTATTAATGCTGCAGCATTAATGAAATTAAAAATTGCCATGTTCAAGCCCAGTGATAGACTATTTGTGTACAGTGCTCAGACCTACTCTGCCTTCGACTACATTCCTCTGGTCCTTCACCTCCTGTGTTTTTATTATCTGTAAGCTGCCTTGAGTCCCTGTCAGCTAAAAAGGTGGGGCATAAATAAATTTATTAGTAATAGTAGTACCACTTATAAATGCCATCTCCAACTCCTCGAAAGATTCCATCAACGGTGTCTCCAAAAAATTTTACACATCACTTGGGAAGACAGGCGAACTAATAGTACTGGAAGAAGCAAAGATCACCAGTGTTGAAGCAATGATTCTTCAACATCAACTTTGTTAGACTGGTCATGTTGTGTGGATGCCTGATGATCATCTTCCAAAGCAACTACTCTATTCCAAACTTAAAAATGAAAAGTGTAATGCTGGTGGTCAACAAAAGAGGTTTAAAGACTCTCTTAAGGCAAATTTTAAAAAATGTAGTATAAACACTGACAACTGGGAAACACTGGCCTGAGAGAGCTCCGGTTGGAGAACAGCCTTTACCAAAGGTGTCATGGGCTTTGAAGACACTCAAACTCAGGACGCAAGAGAGAAACGTACTAAGAGGAAGGCACGCTTGGCAAATCCACACCGTGATCAACTCCTGCTGGGGAACCAATGTCCCCACTGTGGAAGGATGTGTGGATCCAGAATTGGCCTCCACAGTCACTTATGGACTCATTGTTAAAACCATGTTTATGGAAGACAATCTTACTCGGCTATGAGTGATCGCCAAAGAAGAGTAGTATTTCTTTTCTCTTGCCTCCCATAGCAGCCCAAGGTGGCAGAATAACAAAACAGCAAACAAAATGAAACAAAAGCAGTGTTTCCACATGCTCATTTTGTTCTGCAGGACTACTATAGCTGTACTGTACAAAGGGTTCCTTCTGACTGGTGTTCTATGGCAGCTGTATTATGCAACATGTTCCTGACTCAATAATTATAATACATTAATGGTTGGTTGATACTGCATCATTAGTTCTTCTGCTATGCTTCCTGAAAGCTACCACACTCCTGCTGTCAGGAGGCACTATAAGCGCAACAAATGCAGGGCAAAGCCGGAAAGTTTGCAGTATGAAATGTCACATGATTTCAGCAGGACCTTGTAGGATGTGCACCTATTGCAAGTTAAGCATTGATTGGATGTTAAGCAGTTTTCTCACCCTAAGGCTTTGCAGGTGCAAAAGTGGCGTGACGTATGACCACCGAGATACCATCATGAGTGCAAATCATCATGAATGTGCAATAAAAGGGAGGTTTGGAGGGACCCTACATTTTGGAGAAGTGGGCTCTCACTTCTATTTAAATTTTGATTAAAAGCACCCACAATTAGACTGGGACCACGGCACTGAGGGAAGAGGGTTGAACGTTTTTCTTAATGTTGTTCATCTACTGTGAATGTCTTACCTCAACCACTATTCCCCCCAGGAAATTTCTTTCTTTCTGCTTTGTACCAGTTTGTGCACTGGGCAGTGGAACTGGAGCTTTGCAGCTTACCAAAGCTGGCATAGTGCTGTTCTTGTTTTGCTTGTTCTTCAGTCCCAGACAAGGTGACCAGGGTGCATGCCGGATGCCTAGGCTGCTGGCAATCCATATCCACCAAGATTTTGGAGTTGCTGCCCATTTTGAGACACGCCATACAGCTACATAACAACCAGAGCGGAATGCCAAACCTTTTTGAAGCTGGAGAGATAGTGAAAGCCCAGCGGCAGGTTTGTATATGTCTGGGGTGGGAGGAACCTAATGTCATGCGCCCCTTGACATCATCTGGGTCTCCATACGCAGGTGTCATGACCTCAGGGTCTGCCTCGCCCTCTTCAGGGGATAATAATAATAAAAAAATTTAAATTTTTTAATTTATATCCTGCCCATCTGGCTGGGTTTCACCAGCCACTGTGGGCAGCTCACAACATATACAGTCATACCTTGGTTTTTGAACAGCTTAGTTCTCTAATGTTTTGGCTCCCGAATGCCACAAAACCGGACGTGACTGTTCTGGATTTTGAACGTTCATTTGGAAGCCGAACGTCTGACAGGGCTTCCGCAGCTTCTGATTGGCTGCAGGAGCTTCCTGCAGCCAATCAGAAGCCACACTTTGGTTTCCAAATGTCTTGGAAGTCGAACAGACTTCCAGAATGGATTCTGTTTGACTTCCAAGGTACGACTGTGTGTGTGTATGGGTGTGTGTGTGACATAACAACAAACATTAAAAAGAAAATATCTTATACAATCAACAGACCAATAAATCAATAGAAACCAATTACAATAATAACAAGAATAGTGATAATAATAGTAGACCGTTTACAGTTATACCCAAATTAAAGTAACCGCCAACCTCAACTACTGTATTGTTCGCTCCATAGGACGCATTTTTCCTTCTTAAAAACTAAGGGGGAAAGTCTCTGTGTCCTATGGAGCGAGTGCAAGGGGGAGGCAGGCAGGAAAAGCCCCCAAGAGCTGCACACAAGCTTCGCGCGGCTCTTGCGGGCTTTTCCCCAGGAGGGAGAAGGGACCGCCGCTCCCCGACCTGTTCTGGGGGCTGGGGTCGGGGGAAGCTCGGGCTTTCCCCGCCCCCAGCCCCGCAAGCTCCAGGAGTGGAGGCAAGGCTGTGGGCAACCTTGCCGCCGCTCCCGGACCTGTTCTGGTGGCTGAGTTCCCCGCCATGCTCCGAAGGCTTGCGGATAGCAGCCTGAAGCCCGGGGAGCGCAGCGCCAACTCCCGCTGTGCTCCCCGGGCTTCGGAGCATGCCCCCAGCCTCGCAAGCTCTGGGAGCGGCGGCAAGGCTGCACGCAACCTTGACGCTGCTCCCGGACCTATTCTGGAGGCTGGGGTTGGGGGGAGCTCGAGCTTCCCCCGCCCCAGCCCCGCGGCTAAAAACGAAGCCATGACAGCTAGCAGGATCCATCCCGCTCGCTGTCTTGGCTTCTGCCAAAGCCGCGTGCAGCCTCTCCTGGCTGGAGAGGTTGCACGCGGCTAAAGAGGAAGCCAAGACAGCCAGCGGGATGGATCCTGCTAGCTGTCTTGGCTTTTTTGCTCTTTGGGGCTGGTGAGGGGGAAATATTTTTTTTTTTCTTTAATTCACCCCCTAAAAACTAGGTGCGCCCTATGGTCCGGTGCGTCCTATGGAGCGAAAAATACGGTAAACATTTAACCAACACCAACCCGACAAAAATGAAACAGAGGAGCCAAAATTAGAACATTTTAAAACATTTTAGCTAGTTGCCCCAACCCAAGATTTGTTCCAGCAAGACTGTGGACTTGGAGGAAAAACAATGGGAGGAGTGGGAATTGCCCACAGAGCCACCCCCAATGGCCCTCACTGCGTCAGAAGGTCCAGCATGGGAAGAGACGTTCACTTCCCCAGCCTGAAGAGCTTTCATTGCCCCTTGTGACTTTGAGAACTCCAGCCCAGAAGCTCAGCAGAACCTCCATCTCCCTTGAGCTGTAGGGGAACTTTTGTGAGTCATTTGCAACCTCTCCTAAACGTTTCTTCCAGGTGGTGGCTGGATGGAAGTATAATTTTGAGTATTTGGCCAGAGAGACAAATTGTTCCAAGGCTGAATTTACAGATTTGACTGCAGAATGCAAAGCTCTTCCTCAAGGTGTAAGTAAACCTCTCTGTTTATCCTGGAATAAAGAAGGGTTCCAGAATTTTGTGCAAAAAACACCTCAAAATGTTAGAATCACCAAACGTACATGAACCAATGGGTGAATGAACCATACAAATTGGACATATTAGCATTTTTGAAAATTGCATACAACGTGCATATTTGATTTACACAGAATTTGGAAAATAAGTTGAAGCAGGACAAAGACAGATGGAATTGTATGTAACCAGCAGAAAAATATATAGAGTGCATAGAAATGTGATAGCATTTGATGTACCTGAGGTTGCCCTGCATCCCTAACCTCACTCTCCACCTCTGTAATGTATGATGGAGATTGTGAACAGAATTGCCAGGGAGCCAGAGCAGACAAACTAGTTCAGGGAAGGGTTTCTTTTTCTTTTCTTGAACCATACCTAGGGACGAAGGAAAAACTCAATTCAGCAGGTATTTATTTTATTAATTAATTTATTGTTTTATTAATTAATTTTTTATACCGCTCTTTATCTGTAGATCTCTGTGAAGTTCACAACATTTAATGGCAAACTTACCAAATTAGCACTTTACGAAACAATATGCGCAGCAAAACACACTGAAGTTATAACATATACTGAAGTTAACACTTCTCTGAATTTTGCAAAGCAATTCTCCAGTCAAGAGATGTATACAAAAATGCAGTGCTTTTTTTCTTAAAAAAGAATGTTTAGGGGTACTCTCGTTTTGACTCAAGAAAATCACTATTTGATTGTTCAAATCAAGAAAAATCAATACAGGAAATGGAGAGAAGTACAAAGATTCACAAAATGTTTAGGGGTATGCGTACCCCTGCGTACACCCCCCCCCGAAAAAAGCACTGCAAAAATGCATATACTAGGATAAAAGAGTGCATATAAATGTATGTATGTATTTGTGAATATAGCATACAAAAGGACATTACACATGGGGAAATTGCTTTGCAGAAATGTGTGTATTAGGAGACATCCTTTGCAAAAATGTGCACACTGGAAGAAATTAGCAGTAAGATGCTGTTGAATTTTCATAAGAACGTAAACTTTAAAAAAAAAAAAGATTTCAATACTGTTTGCACCTGAAAAAGTTTCAGGCTGGACATGCTGTTTTGTTTCTAGTCTATACATAGCTTCCTGCTGAAGTCCTGTATCTTTTCAGACCACAAGTGTTTTCCCCTCGCCCGGTTTTGTTGTGCTATACTGAAAATATTGCCCCTCCAAACTGCAATATTGTAGTAACGTTAGGCTAGCATCGCTGAACAAGTAATAAAGCAGAATGATGTGTGGATGCTTCAGTATAAATCCACCTTTAACGCATTATTATTGTGTCAGTGACATGTTGCAGAACGCACCTGCAAAAACAACACCAGTCTGGTGGGATCCCGGGGCTGCAGCAACATCCTAGCAAAAGTGGGAACTGAAGTCCTGTCTAGCTCCTAGACGGTAGCTTCCTCCGGGGATATTTTGGCTGGGCAGCCAAAAGCACTTCAGGAAACAGCAGTCTAATTCATTCTGTTTCTCCTCTTGGCCAAGAGAGCTGTGCTGGAAGAGTTGCCAAAAGAAATAAAAAGATTAAGACAGCAACCAATTTAACTCCAGGCAAATATTTCCATAAAAAGGAAGTTGTTAAACGATCCTCTAAAGCATATATATCTGCAATGCAGTTCAGAGGAAGGATGTTTCGAGTGGAGAGATATATATATTCCAGCCAGGAACTTACTAGCTACTGCATTGTTAGAGAAGTCTCTGAGTTAGAAAGAACAGCTGATGTGCTTGTTCTTGCTCTGCGATTCTGCCTCCCAATTCCCCCATCAGTGGTCCAGGCCAGATTACAGGGGATCGGGGGAATGTGGATCAGGAACATTGTTTGGAGACCCTGCAAAGCAGGCGTGGGAACTGCAGCTCACCAGACTACAACCCCCATCATCCCTGTCCATCAGCCAGGATGGCTGCAGCTCATGGAAGCTGGAGTCTGACAACTGCTGAAGGTTCTCAGGTTCCCCACTGCTGGGGTAGATGAGAAAGGGAGAAATTGTAACCCTAACCTCTATCATAATGAAAGCATGGTACTGTTCTCGCCCCCTCACCCCAACAGCTACGGCTATTGCCTACCCAACTTTCTTAAGGAACCGCCCAGCTGAACTTAAGCCTCTACGGAAGCAATGGACATAAAAAAATCTCTGAAACAGAAACAAGGTCATGAGAGGGTAGGAGAGGGTATATTAATTGCAATTCATCCCTCCAAGCACCCATTTGTGTGAGTCAAACATACACTGAGCAGATCTTAAAGTCCCACCCTTGGCAGAAAAATGAAATTAAGTGCCTCTGCTCAGCTTCTAAACTATGGGTTACTATTTGACTACAAGAACTCAAGGGACATGGGTGGCGCTGTGGGTTAAACCACAGAGCCTAGGACTTGCCGATCAGAAGGTCAGCGGTTTGAATCCCCGTGATGGGGTGAGCTCCCGTTGCTCGGTCCCTGCTCCTGCCAACCTAGCAGTTCGAAAGCATGTCAGAGTGCAAGTAGATAAATAGGTACTGCTCCGGCGGGAAGGTAAACGGCATTTCTGTGCGCTGCTCTGGTTCGCCAGAAGCGGCTTAGTCATGCTGGCCACATGACCTGGAAGCTGTACACCGGCTCCCTCAGCCAATAAAGCGAGATGAGCGTCGCAACCCCAGAGTCAGCCACGACTGGACTTAACAGTCAGGGGTCCCTTTACCTTTACAAGAACTGAGCTTAATACTAATGAAATTTCATCAGTAATTTAGTGCGCGTTTCTCCTCATGTACATAGTTTTGTATACAATATTACCTTATTTTTGCAAACCAATTTCCCCCTAATTTAATGCAATTTTGTGTGTTATTCTTTGTAATATATCTATTTTAAGCACACTTAGCCCTAGTATATGCAGCTTTGTGCATGTTGCTTGTCGGGAGAACTGCATTGCAAAATTCAAAGAAGTGTGAATTTTGAAGGCGGTGTTTTGGTTCATGTGCTGTTCCAGACACTGCAAATTTGGGAGGGTGAACCGAATCGAATATCTCTTCCATCCCTGCTGCCCTATGAATATTAAAAAAGAAATGGGAATGGGGAGGGAGGTGTGGTATGTCCTTAACATCTGGGGACTCCCTTTCTCCTTTTCCAATTCAACCAAGAGGACCACATCAGGACATCAAAAAAAGAAGAGCAAAGCTTGAGATGTAGCGGCCAACACACAGCATTTGCTTTTATTTTCGGGGTTTAATGACCACTTCACCTTGTCTTCTTTTTGCTTTCTGTCCCCCCTCCAGCACATAGCTAGTTGTGTAGTTGATGCCGTTGTGGACTTGAAAGGGAAGCTTGTGCATGCTGAACAGAAGTGCATCCTTCGAGGTTTGTAACTGCGGTATTATAAAAATTGAGGGAGGAGTGAAGTTAATATTCATCATCTCTACGTGGGGGCAAAAAAGGTAGGGCACTTTTTGGCTCTGTTTGGGCCACAGTGCTGTGTCACACGGGACCTGGCATTAATTCCTAAGGGCCAAAGAGACAAGTGAGAAACAGACCGGATGACAGAGCGCAGGCTCAGCTTACTTAGGACAATGCAGAGATGGGAGACCAAAGCGTAGCCTCTTCGACGTAGCTATGGCAGCAGTGCCCATGCCCACTGTCAGGGGACTGCCATCAGGACTGGCGAGGGAAGCAAGGGGATACAGGGAGCCTCCGAAGCTTCTGAGGAGCAGCCACTCGTCAAGCGGTGTGGAAAGCCAGTAGAACGGAGGGGGGGGATAGCCAGGCGGGGGGAGGGCTCGAAGATGCTACTGAGAGCCCCAGCACCTCACCTAGCCCCGGCTGGCCAGCAGACAGACACGCCGTTTCCGTCACCCAGCTTACGCAGAGGGGTGAAACGTAAGGAGGGGAGGTGGCGATTTGGGGTGTCTAAGTTCTTATGTTGGGGGAGAAACCAGAAAGGGCCACTCCCGGAATCTGCAAGCGACTAGGACAGACAAGAACTTTGTGTTTCTGCACTGTATATAGTTTGCACCAAATAAAACCTGTAAAAGACAGGTCTGAGTCCTGCCTGGTTACTCGCGAGCAACCACCACCAGCGCCTGACACCCACATAGGCCTTCTATAGCTTCCTCTGGGCTTCCTCACCTCTCCCCGCTGAAATTAGGGTTGAAAGAAGCATTCTGTTGTAACCAATAGAATGTGGTCGTGGCATGTGCTCAGTCGCAATGCATGCATGGTGCCTGCAGCGAGGTCTCCGTTTTGAAAATTATTTGATTTTGATGAAATCTAACGTGTTTTACTTAGTTTGTTCGTTTACTTACAGAAAAGGAAAGGTTTTCTGGCGCTGTTTGTCCTGGTTGCCCTCAACGTATTCCAACAGACAGCCCAGAACTGAAGGAGCCACTGGCGGTTGCCCTGGAGAAATACAACTCGCAATGTGGTGGCGATTTCTATTACAAAATTGAAAACATTACAGAAGCTTCAAGCCAGGTCTGAACTCTGTTGCTACCATTATATTTCAATGTAATGTTTTAAGAAAATTGATTCAAACTGGGATGAACTGTTCAGTCTGTCTCGAGAGACAATGGAATGTGCCTCAGGGGGTGAAGTCAAATCGCTGGGGAATCACAGCGCCTGCTGGGGCTGTAGAGACTGATGACTCGTAACCGCTGCCCCCTGTGTTGTTTTTTATGCGTTATCAGCACCAAATTGGCCTCCCTGGGGCACAAGCCTGGGCAGTGTTTATGGAAGCCCTGAGCTGCCCAGACTAAAAGACCCACCTCTCAATTTCCAAGACCCCCTTCTCAGCCTCGCTGGCGTGGTCCAAAGGAAAGCAGAGCAATCCGTTTGGCACCAGCTTGGCTGCAGGAGTTGCAAGAAGGAGGCATACAAGACGCCATCCAAACACCTTAGTGACTCCACTCAATTTGTTTAGGGTTTACTTCTTAGCCTTTTCTTCTCCCAAATATATCCTACAAGGCAGAGGAGCTTTAGAGTCAGAGTTTTCCTACTAGAAGGGTTACCTTCTCATGTTGATGAGCCCCACCTGTCCCTTATGGGAACATAGAAAGCTGCCTTTTACTGAATCAGGCCAACGATTCATCAGCTCAGTGGTGTCCACACTGGCTGGCAGTGGCTCCCCAGGGTTTAAGGCAAGGGATAATCTGAGCCCTACCTGGAGACGTCGGGGTTGAAACCTGGGACCTTCTGCATGCAAAACAGGCAATCCATCACACTGAGCTGCAGCCCTTCCCCAAAATTTAGACTTTCCCATACTGGGAGTCAAACCTGGGCCACTTGGGTGAAAACTGTGGGAATGTTCAGGGATGCAATTTAGCAGAGCAACTTTCCCCTTTTTTAAACTTGCACAGCGGATGTGTTTGCTCAGGCTCGCTAAAGCCTCTAAAATACGTTTTCCTTTTTGGTAATTCCCCATTTAGTCCCTCGTAAAAAGATAGACACGACACAGTCTTCTTTAAAAGTATAAAAAGAGTTTACTCACACATTCTGTTCACAATTGGATCACAGAAGGCAGACTTAAGTTAGAAAAGTAATATACACCTGGAAACTATCCCATAAAGAGACAGCTCCTATGTCCATTCTTGGCTGCAAGCCAAGAGAGCATCTTAGGCTAAGCAGATGTTGCTTGTTCGACAAATGTGGTCAGAGAGAGAGAGAGAGGGCTGACAAAGTGAGGTCACACCCACCTCTAGTCACATGCAGAGGAAGTCTATCCCAGCCAAGGAGAAACAGGAAGTTCCAACTGGCTGGTCCAGACAACCCTTTTTATGTCCACTCTAGGAATGTTGTACTTGACTGCTCTTGTGTTTCACATCCCACAAAAATCAGGATTCCTAACTGCTAGATCACATGAGAATATATACATTAAACCAGATGGGATAGTAATTTTCATGCAAGACATGTCCCTACTGCTCAACCCTTTCTGTGCAAAAGTCCTGACTTGGGTTTTGAGGCTGCGCTTGAACTGCGTGAAGGCTTCACTTCCAACATGAGCTGTGTGCCATCTCCATGCTATCCTGCCAACCTCCACACTGTTTTTAAATATAACAATACTAAGCATTCACAGTGTGCTCTACAACATCCATTCCCCTTTACTCGTGCTTCTCCTGGTCATCTTTCTCCTTAAATTTCAGGTTGTCGCTGGAATAATGTACCGAGTTCACTTTCAAATTAAGGAGACAAATTGCTCTAAGCACATTGTCCCGAAATTGAATGATGATTGTCAGACTACAGAAGACAGTGTAAGTTACTAGGAGAGGTTCTAAGATGAATATTTTATTTCAATCCACTAAATAAATCTTAAATTTGGATGTGGGTGGGAATATTGCAGATCCATGTGGTTATTTGTATTCTTACTTTTTGAGAAGTCCATTCCTGATTCACTTTGATTTAAGCTTCTTTAGTTCCCTGGTTAGACCTGAATGCTAGGTAATATTTAATTCAGTTAAGATTTGTAGCCTTAATTTGTGTTTGGTTTTGGCCTTAACGTTAATAAATTTTATTCCTCTTCACATGAAAACCCAGCACAACTGTTTATAAACGAAAAGGTTTTTTTAAAGAAAATACAGATAAGAAAATGCCACAAGCTTTCACAATAGCATTCCGAGCTATAATAATTTGCCAGGGTTTGTATTTCATTATAACCTTTGACTAGAGATGTGCCACTGCTCTGTCTTGTTTTGGCTACAGAAACTGTTATACTGCTATGCATCTATTTACGAGAGACCCTGGACATCAGAAATCCAGCCCAAATTGAAATGTGGTGAGGAACCTCAGGAGGTATGAAAATCCAAATTGTTACAAAACCACCCCCACTCTGCCAAGCGGTAGCAAAAGTCCAGGGGGTTCCAGACACTCACCCAGGGTCTGTGTTCCTTTGGAGAATTGAGACACAGCAGGGACTGTCGTAGCTTTAAGAAATGTGGTTTATTCACTTATTTACAGCTTCTGTTTGCACGGAGGGAGTCCAGATCTTGCAGCATGGTCATTTCAAGAGGGGCTTGTTCCCAATAGCAGTGCAGCCTTGGAGTCCAAGACATCTGTCCCAGCCAGCCTTCAGCCAGCCAGCCCAAGATGGATCCCAGTCTTTCTTCTCCTTCTTCTTCCCAGCACACTTTGCTAAAGACTCTCTTTTCCTGTCACCTCACATCTAGTTATCCTGGCAGCCTTCTGTCTGCCCCGGCCCAAGATTCCTCTTAGACGGGCCATCAACCCATTTTGTCATATGAATACCTCTATCCCAGGTAATAGAGTTTTAAGATGAGGCACTGCTGTTTTTAATATTGAATTTTAAATTGCTGTAACCTCTCCTTAGAGGAAGAGCAGGTAAGAAATTGAAATAATAACGAGCCAGATAAACTTGGAACAGTCTTGTCCAGTGATATCTAGAAGGCATCTGGCTGGAGTACAACTCTTGTCATTGCAGACCACTGATGTTGCTGATGGGAGTTGGGAGTCCAACAATATCCAAAGGACATTAAAGTGCAGAAAACTGGCTTGAAGGTTTGGTGTGGTTTGGTACAGACTGGAGAGAGACAAGGACCCACTTCCCATGCTAGTTCTTCTAGTCTTTAGAGCTCCAGTGAGAGCCAGTGTGGTGTAGTGGTTAAGAGTGGTGGACTCGTAATCTGGTGAACCGGGTTCGATTCCCTGCTCCTCCACATGCAGCTGCTGGGTGACCTTGGGCTAGTCACACTTCTCTGAAGTCTCTCAGCCCCACTCACCTCACAGAGTGTTTGTTGTGGGGGAGGAAGGGAAAGGAGAATGTTAGCCTCTTTGAGATTCCTTCAGGTAGTGATAAGGCGGGATATCAAATCCAAACTCCTCCTCTTCTTCTTCTTCTTCTTCTTCTTCTTCTTCTTCTTCTTCTTCTTCCAGTCAAGATGTTGATTGCATTTGGCCTATAAGACTTAATGCTCTTAGCCCAATGTACAGTGGTACCTCGGGTTACAGGCACTTCAGGTTACAGACGCTTCAGGTTACAAGACTCCGCTAACCCAGAAATAGTACCTCGGGTTAAGAACTTTGCTTCAGGATGAGAATAGAAATCGCGTGGCAGTGACAGCAGGAGGCCCCATTAGCTAAAGTGGTGCTTCAGGTTAAGAACAGTTTCAGGTTAAGAATGAACCTCCGGAATGAATTAAGTACGTAACCAGAGGTACCCCTGTATCTGAGAGACTTGCTTTTCTGTGTGCCATTGTAGGAAACAGAAGAAAGCCAGCCCTTGAAGAAACCACTCATGATGCAGGTACAGGCAACATAATAATGGGGGGGGGGGGTTCTGCTGGTCCAGGGGGGAGGTTACCGTGGGGCGAGGTCCAGGACCTGAGTTGAGGGTCGGCAGACAGTCCTCCACGGGCGAAGTGGGGTCCACAGCAAGGAGCCGGGCAAGGACAGGAACTCTGGGGGGACAGGACTGGATGCTGGCCGAAACAGCTCATCAACGACGTTGCTCCCGCAACCTGGGACCGGGCTGACTGGCCTTTATTTTCTCTGAGGCCGGGGCGGTCCCGGCCCCCAGGAGACCTGCCTCTCCTGGCCTTAAGGCGAGCACTCCTCCTGAGAGAACCCAGTTCCCTCCGCCTCTCTGCCCTGAGCCTCTGCAGCTCAGGAGAGGCTGGAGGGTTACTGGACCCAGGGGGAGGCTCACCTTCCCCTGACAGGGCTGGGAGAGGCGCACCTGTAGGCAATGGGTCCTCAATCACCAGAGTGGATTCATCTGGTGTCTGCTCCTGAGGATCCGGAACAGGTGCAGGCGCTTCAGATTGGCCCAGTTCAGCCGGCCCTGGAGGCGGGGACTCCTGTGCAGGCTGGGATTCCTCCGGTTCAGCCTCTGAATCGGATTCCCAGGCCATCACAGGTGTTATGCTTTAGCAGTTTTGGAGCCGCCCCTAGGGTCTAATCACTCTGGGCACATCTCTTGCTGCAACCTCATAATTTTAATAGTCATCATGACTTCTCCCATAGAATACTTGGATTTGCAGTTTAGTGAGGATTCTATTAGAAATCCTGAACTTCCCCTCATAGAACTGCAGCTCAGTAGATCCCTGTCTGGGCTGAGGGAATGACTTTTAAACCAGTTTTAAGCCTGAAGTGGAGCTATGCCCTCAAAGATCAGAACAACTTCCAGAAAGTTCATTATTGGGGCTTGGGGGGGGGGGTTCCTGGATTCAGCATGGTCCAAGTTTCCAATTTACATTTCACCATATTTTAAGAGTTAAGTCTAATTCTTGTCTGTTATTACGCAATCTTGACTTTCGGGATGTATTGGTCTGTTTTAAGCACCTAATTAAATACATTGTGATGGCTTTTCAGCTTATGAGGAGACCTCCAGGTTACACCCCATTCCGAAGTGCTGGTCTAGCCCTCATCACAGGAACAAGCGGAGATGAGCCAAGTGGGGCTTGTAACCTAGGCTTTGGCAGCAATCATGGCCACAGCCACAAACATGGCCACAGCCACAAATATGTCCTTAAGAAGCCCAAAAGCAAGCCGAAAAACAAGTCTTCTGAAGAATCTGATGAAGACAAAACTACACTTACACCAGCTGCTGAAATCCCAGAAGGGCTACCTACTTTAGACGTGCTTCAACAAGAGGAAGTTGAGACACCACAAGACAGCAATGGACCTCCACCTTCTTTGTTCGAACCTTTACCGGATCTGCCAGAACCACCAGCTCCTAAGTGTCCAGGGAAACCGTGGAAACCCATTATAGCCCTTCAGGAACCTAGTCGTGACTTCACACTTGAAGATCTTTTACCTCCCTCTGTGGACACCGCTGAACCGATCGAAACAACATCAGCTCCCAACCCGTCAATCTCCCTCGATTTTGATCTCACAGATGCTCTGTAACCAGTTTATTATTTCTTCAGGAATTCATGAAATCCCACAGCAGTTGAAGTGGGAAAGTGACTCGGATTTTAAGGCTGCGTGCAAACATAACACTGAAACAGGAGTTGCGGCAAATTGTTTTCCCACACGGCAAACCTGCCTCCCCCCTTTTGCAATGCAATTGGCAGGTGTGCAATCCTGAAATTTCTAAACGTTGAGTCAGCAACCTTGCCTCTCACATGCTTTGTTTTGTTTTGTTTTTCGAATTATTTATTTCAGCATTTGTCCTCTTCCTCCTTTTCTTACACTGGGACGAAAAAGCAAAATTTAAGAGTTACCAAAGTGTTCCAAGGACGTGGGGGTGATAGGTTCAGTATATCACACTCAACCTGCCAATCAGCAATGTATAGATGGCTCCTATAACAAATTCTCAGATCTAGTTGCCTCTGTACCAATCCCTGGAAAGAATCATTTGTTTGAACAGAATGTCCTAATTGCACTTTTTGAGCAACCTCGCTACACCAATAGTGTTATGTTTGTCTGCAGCCTTGTTAGCCAGTAATTTTCTGAATGAATTCCAAGCATGATCTAGCGTATTGCACCTGATTATTTCCCACTCCCGCCCCGACTCAGTTGAAATCAGTAGAATGTTCCAGCTTTGAAACAGTAAGGATGAAAGCAATGTAGCCTACTTTGTCTGTTACTCTAATGCAAAGTACATTTGGTGATTGAGCTGCACCCTCTTCCTTGGCTATTGCAAATAATAAAGCAAGCATTGAAAAAGCACTCAAGTACTAAATATACTTTGTTGGCAACGAACCAGGAAGGTCTTTGAAGGCTTGGTCAGAGAAACTCAGTTTTCTCAAATGCCTCTGGGCCTCAAACTCAGAGTTAAAGCAAAATTTAAAAAGTGATAAACCTCGCTAAATTTAGGCACCCCCTACTTCATGAACCACAGCAGCTGAAACCTTGAATTTTTCAAAAATAGGTTGGTTATGAAATCCAACATGATGACTCTCATTCCAGGCAATGTATGCATCATCATCTACTGATAATTATTATTATTACTATTTATTAAATTTGTATACCGCCCTATACTCGCAGGTCTCAGGGTGGTTCACAAGAAAAAAAATCACAATATAAAAACACAGAATGCATAATCAAAACAAAAACAACTCAATAGTCATGTGGCACCGTGAAGCCCAGAATGCATCATAGGATACTGTCACCTGTTGTATCTGTCAGGAGTTCAGCCTACCCTCAAGTAGGACCCTGGCAGAGACACATGCCCGACTGGCATATTCCCTCTCTCCTGGTCAATCGTTCGGGAGCTTCAAAAGCTTTCTTCTGCCCAAACAACACAGGGACCGACGCCAACAAGCACCGGCACACTTAGGGATCCGCAGAGTTTGCGCATCATGCATAACAGACGTCAGCATTTTGGCTAATCTACTTTATTTACATAGAAACACACACGGAGCACTGCAACATGGCTCCCTCTCTCTCTCTAGCATCAGACAGCAAAGAGAAAGAGAACAAAGGACAATAGTCCCACTTCACTGAACACAGTAACACAGACATCCTGTCTCCGTCACTTCCCACTTTGTCAAAACATATATTGTCATGTGATAGACAACAATCCCATGACTGCAATCATGGAGCAGGAATTCTAACAGTATCTGTTTGAAACTTTGCTTTCTTTCCCTTTCCGTGTGAAGCTTTATACATCAGGGCTAAGGAACTTTTTTTTTTTTAGTTTGAGGGCCACATTCCCTAGTGGATAACCTTTTAGGGGCCGCAGGCCAGGTGTCGGTGGGGTTGGAGGCAAGAGGGTGGGGCAACAGGTGTGACTCATACCCTTTGCAATATCAGGAAAGCAAGGTTCATCATCATGTCGCAGCCAGGCAAAAAGAAACTCAAGGAAAGCAGGAAATACGGTTGGACTAGGGAGAGGTAAGGGTCATGGGTTGTCCCAGGGCCTGATAGAGAGGCATGGAGGACTTTATTTGTCCTTTAGGGCTGGAGTTCCCCATTGCTACAGAGCAGGGATTTGAAGCTTGACTTTGGCTGGATCTAGACACATCAAAGAGGGTCAGTGGGCCGGCCACCTGCTGAAAAAGTTTGCTGACCCCTGATTTATACCAGTGATAACCATCTTCACTTGCCCACAAGTGGGGGGTCTGTGTCAGCTATTTCCTCGAAAGGTGTCAAACCTGAAGCTGACCACCTATGCTGTGTTACATGAGAGAGAGAGAAGAAGAATCTTTATTTGCATCAGCCACTAGCCACAGCAATAAAATAAAATGCACTGTGTTACATTTGAGGAGGCCAGAAACCTGTTTGTAAGTAACTAGGTCGGCACAGGTAGATTTGAGCTATAGAGCTCCTTTTATTTTCAGTAATTCTACTTTGTGCTCTCAATTTATTTCACAGGAGGCACAAATAGTGTTAAATTTTCTTGTGTGTGAAGTCCAGCCAGTGTTCTCCAGTGTTTGTTGTAGGAACATCTCATTTCCCCCAACATTCAAACTGCTAGAATAAATTGCTGGGGGGATGTGTGCTGGATAGGCCTGGATACGATGGAAACATTCTACGTTTTGAATGCTGGGTGGATATTTATTTATTTACTGCATTTAGACACCACCTTTTTCCTTCCAAGGAGCTCAAGGTTCTCCTCTTCCCTGTTTCATCCTCACCACAACCCTGTGAGGTGAAGGTTAAGCTAATTGATGGTGACAGGCCCAAGGTCACACAGTAAGCTTCATGGCTGAGTGGGGATTCGAACTCTGGTCTCACAGGTCATAGTCCAATACTCTAGCCATTATGCCACACTGGATAGTGGTGGGTGTTTTTGCAGTTGTTTTGGATTACAGTCATACCTCGGGTTGAAGTAGCTTCGGGATAAGTATTTTCAGGTTGTGCACTGCAGCGACCCAGAAGTAACGGAGCGCGTTACTTCCAGGTTTCGCCACTCGCGCATGCGCAGACAGTCAAAAAGATGTCACGCACATGCACGGAAGCAGCGAATCGCAACCCGCGCACATGCAGATGCACAGATGCAGGTTGCGTTCGCTTCTGGAAGCAAATGGGACTCCAGAACAGATCCCGTTCGCATCCAGAGGTACCACTACATATTGTATGGAGGGATTTTTAAAATCTAGATTTGATAGATGGCACTTGTGCACTCACTGTGATCTGAAATACAAATCCCTCTCTCTCTCTCGCATAATAATAATTTATTATTTAGACCCCGCCCATCTGGCTGGGTTTCCCCTGCCACTCTGGGTGGCTTCCAACTGAATATTAAAAACAATACAGCATCAGACATTAAAAACTTCCCTAAACAGGGCTGCCTTCAGTTGTCCTTTAAAAGTAAAATAGTTGTTTATTGCCTTGAAATCCAGGGAGGGCGCCACTACCGAGAAGGCCCTCTGCCTGGTTCCCTGTAGCTTCACTTCTCACAGGGAGGGAACCACCAGAAGGTCCTCAGCGCTGGACCTCAGTGTCCGGGCAGAATGATGGGGTGGAGATGCTCCTTCAGGTATACTGGACCAAGGCCGTTTAGGGCTTTAAAGGTCAGCACCAACACTTTGAATTGTGCTCGGAAACGCATAGCATTTTCTGATTTAGCTTTCAGCCTTCTTCCTCCCAGCCTTACCTTCAGAGGCTATGCATTTTTCCAGCATAGTCATATTCTTCATTTATCTTATGCAGCAGCCTTCTCTGTTCTTTTGATGGGCCACTGGCTGAGAGATACATGCATCATTCCTGCCCTGCCAGAAATGAAAACAGGCAGGCAGCCATCTCAAATTGTTGTTACCCTCTAACCACAAGACTTTGTCATCTTTTGGCTGCTTCTAGCAAGTTGCTGTTCCTTCCCTTTGGCCATTAGAGGGCAGCTTGTTCTGAATTTATTCCAGGAATCTCCTTGTCTGTTGACCGCGCCAGTTTGCAGAAAGGGGTTTGTGCAGATAATGACGTATCACGCCTCAGCTTACTCAAAAGGTGACGCTGGCTTGGCCTATCAAACAAGGCTGCTCCCATTATCAGTGACAAGATACAAGGCATTTTCACGTCTAAAATGGATGGCTGGTATCTCGCTTGCAGCACACAGGGCTTATCCAGACACAGTGGCGTAGGAAGGGGGGTGCAGGGGGTGTCACCACTGAGGGGGGTGACAAAAAATAACTCCCGCACCCACCGCATGCCCCTTCCTACACCACTGCAGGAACACTCTCCCCTTGAGTGATTTCCAGAAACCAGAAGCATTGCTGCCTCCAACTTTGCAGGCAGAGCACAGCCTTTATGGCTAGTGGCCTTTGACAGCCCTCTCCTCCAGGAATCTGCCTAAACTGCCTCCTCCTCTCTGTCTCCCTCGCCCGCTCACTTTGGCATAGTAAGTCTCCGTGGAGGAAAGCCGCTTCCCTCTGCAGGAATCGGGAGAGTCCCAGCGTGGCCAGCCGGGCAGAGAGCAAGGCTTCCCCTGGAGGCCAGGAGAGGCGGCAGGGATCTTCCTGCCAGCTGTTAACCGCCTGAAATGTTTCCAAGGCTTGACTGGGTTGAAATGGGCTGAGGCTGCTGGGAACAGTTTTCCGTGAGGGCTGCCTTTCTGGTATTGTCGGGGGCGGGTGGGAGTGAGTTAATACTTTTTGTTTGGTCTGGGTTGCTCTGGGTTTTATGACTGCATGGCGGGAGCCACCTTTGGAGGCTCGTTGCCCTAAAAAGTGGCTTTTGAATTAATAATAATAATTATTATTATTTACTATTTATACCCCACCCATCTGGCTGGGCTTACCCAGCCACTCTGGGTGACTTCCAACAAAATATTAAAATACAGTAATGCATCAAACATTAAAAGCTTCCCTAAACAGGGCTGCCTTCAGATGTCTTCTAAAAGTCTGGTAGTTGTTGTTCTCTTTGACATCTGGTGGGAGGGCGTTCCACAGGGTGGGCGCCACTACCGAGAAGGCCCTCTGCCTGGTTCCCTGTAACTTGATGTAATGTTAACATATGAGAGTGCTGGAGGTGAAATAGTTAAACAAGTTACCCAATCAGAACCCAGGGGGGTGGAGTCAGAGGGACTATAAAACCAGCTCTGGGAGGGGCGAAGGGAGGAGTTTGTTGGGAGTTGGGTGGTTGGTTGGAGTGGGAGTGAACTGGGATAGAGTCTGTGGGTAGGTTGAGTTAGTGTAGCGAAATAGGCTGAGTCAGGAACAGTTAGGAACTAGGAAGACAAGTAAACATCTGAGAGGTGGTTTAGTGAGTGAGAGCAGGTAGCGGAAGTTATAGGTCTGGATAGGCACCCCATGATTGTAATTGACTGATACTTTTTATGAAACCACACGTTTGTTAAACTGCAATAATTAAACAGAAATTTATGTTCCAATTTAACCCTGACTGGACTCAGTATTGTACCAGGTAGGGGCTGGGTGGCGGCAGCGAGAAATAAAGTGGTGGCACAGGGATCAATAGACGGTGAAATGTCCAGGGACCCTGTTTGATCGCCACACTTGGCTTCTTGCAGTGAATCTCTGCAATAAGCCAGAAACCCACAATCTGGCCCCATTTCTTCTGCTTGCCATAATACGAGCTGCATTCCTCTCACGAGCATCAGCAGACGTCCAGCCACAGTTCGGCCGCTGGCTCCTATGGCAGGTTCAAGAGCAATGAGGGGAGGGCTTGGGGAATTGAGGGGGAAGAGTTTGGAGACCCACACGTAGGTGAGCATGAAGGCAGAGGCATAGCTAGGTGAGGCGGGGGGCGCTGGGTGTCACACCGCGGGGCCTGCAGCGTGCCTGAGCCACGCGTCTCTCCTGAGGGGAAGGCGGTGGGCAGACTGCCTACAAACTCCACACTGCTTTTTTGAGCAGCGTGGGGCTTCAGTCTGCCCCACCACCTCAGCTGCCCTACAGCTGAGGGGAAGGCTGCGGAGAGGCTCCAGGCAGCGCGCCCTGCCTTGGCTCACCCTGCCCCCATAGGTGGCTCGCTCCGCCCCTGGCTGCAGGGCGCGTGCGCCTCCCGAGCACCTGAGCAACTAGTCATGTCACTGTCCAGGCTGTCGGGAATCAAGCCCATATCAGGAGAAACTGGCAACTCTCCCAGGCACCCTGCTTGATCTCCTGTTGACCTCCCTGGCTGCATTCCTCAGCAAAATCCAGGCTAGGTCGCAATGGGCGATCCTTCTCAGCGTGAGAAGAACACACCCCTTCTTCCCTGCCCCCTGGCAGGGGAAAGAGATAGACAGAAACGTATTTACATGCCTTTATTTCTGTCTTTGCAGCATTACAAAAAACATGACTGCTCTCTTCAAACTCCAGCAGTCTAGTAGCAAACACTTCCTGGACAGGAATAAACGGAAGAGCTCATATTACACTCTGAGCTAATTCCGGTGCTTCGCACTGTGAATTGACTGTCCCTCTGATTCCCACGGGCAGTCCCAACATTCCCATCATGTTTACTTTTCAAGCTAGCACTTTGCAGCTGCATTGCATCCATATCGTAACACATCCATATCGTCCGCAATGCTGCTGCTTTCTCCTAGTGCTCAGTTGGAGCAAACAGCAGGTAGAAAACTGCTTTCTAAACAAAAGAAAAACAGAATTGTATTTGAGCCCTCGGTGTTGAATGCAGCTCCTTTGAGGCAGAAGGACGATTCAGAAATGCAATAAACAAACAAAACAAAACAGACCTCCATACATTTAAAGAACATTCCTGCAATAATACGACTGGAAGCAGGCTTAATTTCAATAGAATCTCAAATATGGTTGCATAGGTTCCACTTTTGGTTGAAAGTGATGCATGTGCCTGTGAGACTGGCTCACATTGCATTGACCGGTTCTTTTTTCTCCAAGTGGGGTGGGGGAAACCATTTAAATACCAAATTATTAAATTTGGGTTTCTCCAGCAGCGATATCCCACCCCAAGGATACGATAAAGCAAAAATGAACATTGCACAGAGAATCAGAGATATCAAATTACAAAACCGCTTAGCCCAAGCTGATTCATATCTCGTGTCCAGGACAAACAGATTGGCGCCGGCAATTTCCAAATATTGGACAAATTTGACTATCCACAAATTTAGAAAGGCATTTTTATGCAAGCCGAATTTAATGTTATACCATCTGCTCTATTGGAAGGGAGATACAGAAAAATTCCTCACAGTGAGCGGAGCTGTCCATGTCAGAGTAGTCAAATAGAAACAATCAGCCGTGTTCTATTTCATTGTAGATTTCATTCAGATTCCAGAGCCTCTCTCATAACTCCGCTGGTACGAAAACTGCCAGTGAGGATGGAGGAATACTATTTAAACAACCTCTTGTCTGACTGGAATTCATATGTTACTAGAAATGTAGCAAGATTTTGTGCAATAGCCATAAGTCAAAGAAAGCAAAAGATTAAACAGCTACATAAATCGTCACGAACTGCTACAGTTCTTAGCTAAATCTCTTGATCTTTTAAACTTGCTTGGTGTTTTATTCCTCTGGTTATGTATTTTAAAGGTAAAGGTAAAGGACCCCTGACTGTTAAGTCCAGTAGCGAACGACTCTGGGGTTGCGGCGCTCATCTTGCTTTATTGGCCGAGGGAGCCGCCGTACAGCTTCTGGGTCATGTGGCCAGCATGACTAAGCCGCTTCTGGTGAACTAGAGCAGCACACAGAAACACCATTTACCTTCCCGCCAGAGTTGTACCTATTTATCTACTTGCACTTTGACGTGCTTTCGAACTGCTAGGTTGGCAGGAACTGCGACCAAGCAACGGGAGCTCACCCCGTCGCAGGGATTCAAACCACCAACCTTCCGATCAGCAAGCCCAAGGCTCAGTTGTTTAGACCACAGCGCCACCAGTGTCCCATGCATGTATTTTAAGTACACTTAATTAGTATACTGGTTGTTAAACCCCAGATTGATCGTATTTATTGTTTATGTAGAGAATTATGTAGACATTCTGGTTTAAATATGTTGGCTGTTTGCTGTAAAAAAACATTGATTGATTGATAAAGCACACACACAGAGAGAGACACACAGAAGGAGATAAGGAGGGAGAGAGAGAGAGAGAGAGGAATCCTTCCAACTGCATTTTACCCCTTACAAATGTACAATACCCTTCCCCCTTAGGAAACTACAGCTCCCAGGAAAAAAATTTTGGGAGGGTGCTTTAAACTTATGATGTGTCAGCAGCCAGAGATGGAGAATTGGAAAAAGCAAAATGGTATACCGCCACCTCTGTGACTCTGGAGCTTCCCAGCAAGAGCTGGCCCTGCCAGTTATTGACAAAGCATCAAATTCCTGACCTGCAAGCCATTTTACGAAATGGAAACCCGACAAAAGGTCCCGCAGCAGCAAAATTGCCTTCTGTAAACAAGGGGAGATGGAGATGCCATCTGAAGCCTAAGCTCAGCTTCAGAACTTCAGAGCAAGTTAACAGCCTTTGGATCTTTAAAAGAGCTTGGAAGAAATAGGAGGAGGGACTGTTGCTCCGTTGGGGGAAGAAATATCCATTGGCAAAAAAAGAGAGAGGAAATATGCAGCATCAAAAAAAGAGGGCACACATCTGCATAACATTTGCATGCGCCAATTTATATGTCTGGATGCACATTTAGAGTTGCTGAAATTTAAACAGAAATACATCCCTTTTCAAATATAATTTTTAATTAGTTTTTTTAAAAAAAACATATCATTTTCAACAGTAATTAAACATACTTTTACATCTTATTCAAATTTTTGACTTCCATCAATCCTGTCTGAAAATTTTCCAATCTAATCTCTTAGTATGCATTTCTTATCTTCCTTATTACATTTCAAACTCATAACCAATATCTCTGATCTTTTTCTACCTTGTAACACTTCATATATTTCTCCTTACTAAACTTATCGTAGTCCTACTAGCGTAATTTGTTGATTACAGTTGCTCTTCAAATAATTCATATACTTCTTCCAATCTTCTGTAAAACTCTAGTCCCGCAGGTTTCGAATGCTTCCTGTCATTTTGTCCAAATCTGCATAGTCCATTAATTTCATCTGTCATTCTTCTTTCATCGGAATTTCTTCTTGTTTCCATTTCTGGGAAATACAACTCTCCATAAACAGAAATACCGTATTTTTTGCTCTATAAGACTCACTTTTTCCCTCCTAAAAAGTAAGGGGAAATGTGTGTGCGTCTTATGGAGCGAATGCAGGCTGCGCAGCTATCCCAGAAGCCAGAACAGCAAGAGGGATTGCTGCTTTCACTGCGCAGTGATCCCTCTTGCTGTTCTGGCTTCTGAGATTCAGAATATATTTTTTTCTTGTTTTCCTTCTCCAAAAACTAGGTGCGTCTTGTGGTCTGGTGCGTCTTATAGAGCGAAAAATATGGTACATCTCTCCATAATGGGGGAAGCCTGTAACCAGGTGACCTGAGTGCATCTGCTCAGTGTGCTACCCAAGTGCTTCCATTTGATTGACAACTTCAAGCCCCTCCCCCATGCCACCCTGCTCTCCCTTCTTCTGGTTCTCTAAACTTGTACTTGAACCAGAAAGCCCATCAAATAGGATGCTGTCCTCTGGAATGTAGGACGGATGGCTATCTGACTTTATTTTGACATTGCTGGGTTGGCTCAGTAGGTAGAGTATAAGACGCTTAATCTCAGGGTCGTGAGTGAGACCCACATGGCGCAAAATATTCCTTCATGGCAGGGGGTTGGACTAGATGACCCTTGTGGTCTTTTCCAATTCTACAAGGTTCTCTGGACAGGTTGCAATAAATAAGTAAAATAAGTTCCTTAAAAAGCCACTGAAGTACAAAGGAAAACATAAAACAATGAAAAAGAGGGGGAATCACATAAATATGATAAAATAGAACTCACTTGCCTCCCCCTCAATAAAAAAACAGATTTAAGAATTAAAAGCCTAAACTACCTCAATTAAAAGGCCTGGAAAACAACAAAGCTCTCTCCTTGTGCTGAAAAGATCTTGTTCCCTGGACCTGACCTTTATTTCTGTTTAGCAAGATTTACATACCAGTCACTTTTTTAAAAGTCTCTAAGCAGTTTACATAAAATGGTACAAAATATTCATTTAAAAAGCAGCAACAAAAGCAGACTTTGGGCTTGCTTCTCAACTGACTTACTCTTTCCTCCTGACTACTGCCTTGTGCCTCAGCTCCTGATTTGAATAGCCAAGTCCTCAAAGTGGGCATACAAGATTACTTAACACCAAATTAGTTACCCTTTTAATTTGCAGAGCTCATCACCCTCACTGTCAGGGTGATGAAAGGCTGCATTTTCCCACCCTTTCAACTGAAGTACAAATGGGCTTGTTGATTGCGCCAAATTAATTAATCCTAGAAGAAGGTAAAATACACACGCAGAGAGAGATGTTGCTATTCCATGAGTTGCAAGGCCACCGTTTCAACTGCTATTAAGCAGGCTATTCTGATTGCTTAAGTGTCAACTCCTGCTACAAAATGCATTTCGGTGCTTCTGAACAGCCTGCAAGAAGCTGCCTTATAAAAGCCCCCTGCAAAATAACAATTTAAAAACATTCCAAACAGATTCTTTCCTGGCAAGAGGTCACGGGTTAAAGACATGAACAAAACAACTCCCCCAAACATTCCCTGCCTCCCCCAAAATTGACTCCCTGGCCGACCCCAAGAAAACTTTGCTGTCAAAGACAACTCCAGCCTAGAAAAAGCAAAATCGCTTGGGCAATGCAGAAAATCGAGACAGTGAGCTGACAAGGCCATTCAAGGATGAGAAATAGAGGGCATCTTTTTGGCTCACACAGCCCAATGAGGACAATTTCTCTCTCTCTCTCTCTCTCTCTCTCTCTCTCACACACACACACACACACACACACTCCCCTTTTTAAGTTGCTATTCAAGAACTATTCAAGGGACACAGACTGGCTGCATTAAATGCTTTGCTGAATGTCGGAGAAGGCGCTCAGCCTTTCAAGGATTATAAGGTCTTCCTTCGCAAAGGAATGGGAACATCTGCCACAGTAAACAGGCTGGGGGCGGGGACTTGGTTTGAAAGAATAATTGCAAACTAGAAAACGGCAAAAGAAAAGAAATCTGATTCAGCAAAGCTTGAGTTGTTGAGCATCTGATTTAATAATTAAAAGTGTGGCTCTGAGTATAAGCAGGGTAGTTCCTCTCACTCTGTTGCAAAGGCATCCAATACATCTGAGATTAAGGGAAAGGGCTGGCTTCCAAGAAAGCTTGAGATCTAGTAACTTGGTTTTGATTAGTTAAGGGCAATAAACAGACAAGAGCTTGCCAGGAGAGATTAGCATAGCTAACTTCACCTATCCTAACAGAATAGAGGAACATAAGAAGCTGTCTTACACCAAGTACAGTCGTACCTTGGTTTTCGAACAGCTTAGTTCCTGAATATTTTGGCTCCCGGACATCACAAACTCAGAAGTAACTGTTCCGGTTTGCAAACTATTTTTGGAAGCCAAACATCCGATGGGGCTTCCAAGGCTTGGCTGCAGGAGTTTCCATTTGTTCTCTGTCAAAATATCACCACAAACTCAGCAAGAGGGTTCCTGAGGTGGGGGGCGGCAATCTCTGTTGATTTTTTGATGCCGGGAGCCATTTTGAATCATGATGGCAGCCCAGATGCGACTTTGGCATGGCATTGCCCATTTTTTGGCATAGGTCCAGCCACCTCTCCAGATATCAACTTGGTGCAAAGGTTTCCAGTGGGGGGGGGCAGTGGTCTACATCAATGTTTGGATGCCAGGTGCTGTTTTGAATCATGATGGCAGACAGAAATGCCACATTGACATGACATTGCCTGGGTTTTTTTGGCGTACGGAAGGCAGTTTGCTATGCTCCTGAGTTCTGCCCCCTTCCCATAAATCCGCTCCACTTCCCAGTGCGGAGGAGTTGCGGTGGACCGCGTGGCCACCCACTCCCCACCGGAGGCGGGGGACTTTGTCCCCCATTGCCTGGGGGATCCTGGCCACGTCAGAGCCCGGCCAGCCAATCCGCTGGCCGGGGGGGCATGGCCAGGTCCGTTTAAACAGAGGAGCAAGCCCAGAGGGCTTCCTCTTTGGTTCACTTCCTCAATCACCCGCCCTCCCTCCCTATTTTGAAAGGTCTAGGCACTGGCCTTGTTATGGACCTCGGTTGGTCGCCGTTGAGGGGCCTGGTAGGAATTTTTCCACTTGGCAAATTGGCACTGGCCACTTGGTTTTCGCCTACCTCGTAGCAATCGTCACAACTTTGTTAGGGTTGTGGTTAGGCATTGTTTGACCTTGTGTGGGGGAGGGGAGGTGTTGGTCATCACCTGCCCCTCCAAGCTTAAGAGTATTCCGTTAAAGGAATCCGGGGTCGGGGTCTAGGGCCATGACACGACCCCGACGGGAACACCAGGGGGAGGTCGAGTTGGTCTGCATCAATAGGGCTCCCCCTACCAGTGGTTTACCCTTACCGTACTTCCTGTGCATCAGGCAGGAGTCAGATATAGTTGGGTCCAATCAATGCCTAAGCCAATACCGCTCACATTCTATAATTCAATAAAGTTGTGGCCAGATTTGCCCAATAACATAAACCTAATATCCGTGTCCTTGTGTGAGTTATTTCCCAATGAGGGGGTGACTGCGGGGTCTTGACACGCAATCTTCCTCTGCAATGTACAGCCATGGGAAGAGGATCAGGCAACCCTCTCTGCCAACTTGAGGAAGCCACAACGCTCGAGGCCAGGAAAACACCCTGTGTGAATGGGGCACGTCCCTCATCTAGGACTTGCCCCAGAAGTCTCTAGAATTCACAGGGATCCCATGGCAGGCATAGTGATGTGGAAAGAGATTCCTGGAATTTTAAAGTTTGAAGAAGAAAACCTGCTTTCTTATTTTTCTCCTAATCGCCAGCACATCACTGCCAGGAAGCGGTAGATGCAGAGCTAAGCTAGTGTCAAAAACATTGCAAAAGTGACAAAAAGAGAAAACTGCAGTGTGCATGGCGGGCAGGGCGGGGGGGGGGGGAGGTCAGGGATAAGCGGCTCTGGAGATTTCAGCAACAGCAAAAAAGGGGGGGGGGAGCACTGTAAGCTTCTGTCTGTGTTTGTGGAGATGACTCGCATTTTCCAGTATAGGATTTTCATCAAAATACGACAGGCACAAATACACAGAATGCCACCTGAAGAGATATAGGCTTGCATATGTCATTTTCGCCCTCCCCACAGCGTCCTGGCCTCATTCTGCTTGCAAGATTTCATTGCTTTCTCCAACTGAGGTGAAAATATTTGGGGAGGCAGAACTTCAAAATGTTTCGTGGTGCAAATGATGGCTGTAAATATGCCTCAGTAGATGAGTCTTTGATTCTGACCCTGCAGGGCTCTTCTTGTGGTTGCATGTTCCCCCTTGACCCATATCAGGTGGCGTAAAGGGTGACTCCGAGTATTGGCAGACATGAACAAATTCTCCCCAAGTCCTGCGCAAGTCCGAGCTTTTGCCCAATGAAGTCAACCCAGGTATATTTAGCAGTCCTTTCTCGTTCTCCTCGCTGCCGGCCAGACATGCTGTACTTGAATAGCTTTCAAGTTTCAGTTGCCCTCTGACCAGGGAGGCTTCTGCAACAGCCAACAAGACAGATCCCACAGCAGCAAAGAGCTTCTGGAAATTTTCACCAAAGTGGCTCGTTCCTTAATTGCGGTGTTTCGTCGGCAAAGCGGAGTGCTGCCCAACTTGCTTGCTCAAAATTCTTTGCAGCCCTGTGCAGCTGAACTAAAAAAGAATCTGTTGGTCATCAGTTCCTTTTCTCTAACATGCCGTTTCCCTTTTTTAGACAGCAGCGAGGTCGTAGATTTTGTTTCTCTCTCAACTCCTCGCTGCTGCTGCTGCCTCGGAGTTTTCATTGTGCCCTCTTCTTATGTGGCTTCCCCAGGGGAAGAAATCCAGGCTGAGATGATTTTTCCCCCTTTCCGAAGCAGCGCTATGGCAACAGCACTTCTGAGGCAGCATTTCCCTCCTCTGTTCATGTTTATGCGCTGCCATTAGCATGCAAAGGAATTGCTTGTTTGCACGCTGTAATATTAAAAAGACACGGTTCCAGTGCGCCTTTCTACTGCAAATAGTTTCCACAAAACTGCAAAATTTGCTTATTCTTTTTTTCTTCTCTCAGGATGCTCGCTTTATTCTTCCCTAGGAAAACTATCATTTGTTTTAGATTATATAAAATAAACGCAGTTGTTAAAGCTGTAACACTTGTTGGCATCCATCTATCTCGAGACAAATGGAGTGCACCTCTGGGGGTGAAGTCAACTTGGGGCGAATGCCTGAGCAGCGTGTATGGAGGTCCTGGGCTACCCAGATGACAAGACCCCCCTCTGGGCCTCACTGACGTGGTCTGAACGAAAGCAGAGCAATACATTTGGCACCAGCTTGGCTGCAGAAGTTGCCAGAAGGAGGCGTACAACTGTCTTAGGGACACCACTCCAGATTTGTGTAGTGGAGAGTTTTCCTTCTCCTAGATGGGCTGCGTTCCCAGGTTGAAGCCTCTGAGAACTGGATAGAGATGGGTCTGTATCAGGCACCCTGAACCAGTTTTGGGGTTTTGGATCCAGATCACAATGCCTTTCCTAAACAAGGGGAATAAAATATGGCCACCATTTGAGCATGTGTTGTAGGCCAGACCCTTGTGTATTAAGCTGTGTGCTAGACCATGCTAATCCTTTGGAATCAGCATGTGTTAAGTGGTAATTAAGCCAGGCTGGCCTCCTATGTGAGGTGATAGCCTGGGGACTGGCCATTAGGATGACACAAAAACCAGAGGGAACCCTGTGTGAGACAGCAAAATACGTGGGGTCTTTCACTCCACAGATAAAGTGGTATGAGCTAGAAGCTTGGGGCAGGAGTTATGTGATGGGGAAGTAGAAAGGCAGGAGGCATGGCATGATGGCTGATGTTTGTTTGGATCCTAAGTTGCACCTGTGGAGGAAGCAATATCTTCTTGGGGTGTAATGTTGGGAACCCCTCCATTGTAGGGTAGGGTTGGGTTGCATTTGGAACTCTTGTTGGAGGAAAGACATGGCAGTGAAGTGTGCATTTTGGAATGAGGAACTAGAAACTGGTAACCTGTATAAGATCAATTTCGGAGCATGTAGGTTTTAGGTATTATTCAGAGAGCACAATAACATCCTTAGGCATGCAATGGAGCCTCTTCCTTTCCTCCCAACTGAATAGACATTCTTTCAAGCCACATTGCAAGCTGTTATTGAAACTCTGAGAATTTTTCTAAGCAGCTAAGAATACAGGATAAATAATCTTCCTTGTGAGTGTGAAGAAACCATTCCCGTTACATTCTGGCTTTCACCAAGTGTTGTATGTGAAATGAAATACAGTGCACTGTAAATGAAATGTTAATGCAACACAATTTCAGAAGTTTATCAGCAGCTATCACCTGCTTCAGCTCCGTCTATCTCTGGGCAGCCTGAAGGGCAAACTCTGCACTCAAACATGTGCACATTTCCTCCCATTGAGCACTGTGTATCACTTTCCCATTCAAGATGTAAGTTGGTAGAGTATGGGACTCTCAATCTCAGGGCTGTGGGTTCAAGCCCCACATTGAGCAAAAGATTCCTGCATTGCAAGAGGTTGGAACAGATGACCCTTGTGGTCCTTTCCAATTCTAGTTTTGTGATTCTATGATCTCTGTTTGCTGGGCGTTGAAAAACTGTACTAAAATGTTGGAGAAAGCTCTTCTCCTCTAGAACGGAAGGCCATCTTCCCAACAGATTTTATGAGGGCAGAGCAATATATATATATATTTCATGTTTCTCTTTGTGAGATCCTATCTGAAATTTCTCCTGCTAGCTTCCCACAGAATTACTTGGGTGACTGAGATGCTTCTTTGAGATGGTTCCACACCCCAACTCAAGGACTAGGCTTAAAAAAAAAAAGTCCCCCTGCAGTCCAGACAGTAATAACAAACAGCCCTTGTCCAGTATAGTATTGGCATTAAGGTCCATAATCTCACCAAAGAGGTTGTCATCCTTTATATACTTGACAATTTGTATACCTCTGACAAAAAATAAATTAACATATTGAGCCCTGGATATTGGTGGTACAATGACCAATTGGCCCCTTGGCCCACATAAATCCCTGGACTTAACTTAGTGTTTTTCTTTCAAACCTATTTCCTCTTGTACTATTTTGCTTGGACAGCTTCAGCTGTTTGGAGTTGTTTGCTCAGCTGACAGCCTGAGGAGATGCTTCTACTCTTTCTGATCATAGCACCACAGTGGGCAGACTGAAGCTGTTCTTTTACAGACAGCTACTGAAATTGCAGCATTAGCATGTGGCTATTGCAGCAACTGACCCGAAGCTAACGTACTGCTTCAGGTTTACTCCTGGTTCATTTATTTTCAAGGCAGCAAGCTTTCCAGAATAACTGTGTTGCTTCAAAAATGGGTAAAATCAGACCTAAATGGTATGCAGTGTCTATGTGGACGGTAATGGTGGCGAGCTTGCCAGATAAATCCAGCTGTAAAGACTAGAAAGGGCCCAACGTGTGGTGGAATGCATGCAGAATAAGCCAGGTTTGGTGCCTAGTAGCTCTAGCTGAGCATCACAGGGTGAGGAAACAGGGCTGGGAATAAGCTCTGCCTGAGGCTCTGGAGAATTGCTGGCAGTCAGAGTAGACAATCTGATCAATGATCCGGTATGGCCTAGGATAAAGTAGCTTCTGGCAAACAACACACCCATCAGCTTTAAAGCTGCAATCTCATACTAATGAACAATCTAATTTTACATACTAAGTTGCCGTGGTCTGCAATGGTGTTCCTTAAACTGCTTTACACGGCCGCACCATTTAGGCCAGTATTGTCTTGCTTTACGTTCACTGGCAGTGGCTACAAATCTTTCCCAGCTCTATCATTTTGAATTATGAGAGCATGTGCTCGATGCTGCTTTAAACAAGTTTTCAAAGTGCTCCACTGAGCCCTGCAAGATAGGTAACCTGAATAATCCCCTACTGCAGGCAGGAGAGTTGAGGCAGGTAGAGCAAGAACAGCGTTGCCAAAGGAGCTTGTGCTCCAAGTGAGATATGAATCAGGACCTTCCAGGTACCAACTGTCATTTACTTTTTTTTTTAAATTATTATTATTATTATTATTAATACCCTGTCCATCTGGCTGAGTTTCCCCAGCCACTCTGGGCGGCTTCCAATCAAGTGTTAAAAACAATACAAATATTAAAAACTTCCCTAAACAGGGCTGCCTTCAGATGTCTTTTAAAGATAAGATAGCTACTTATTTCCTTCACATCTGAAGGGAGGGCGTTCCACAGGGCGGGCGCCATGACTGAGAAGGCCCTCTGCCTGGTTCCCTGTAACCTCACTTCTCGCAATGAGGGAACCGCCAGAAGGCCCTCGGAGCTGGATCTCAGTGTCTGGGCTGGACAATGGGGGTGGAGACGCTCCTTCAGGGATACAGGACCGAGGCCGTTTAGGGCTTTAAAGGTCAGCACCAACACTTTGAATTGTACTCAGAAATGTACTGGGAGCCAATGCAGATCTCTCAGGACCGGTGTTATGTGGTCCCGGCGGCCACTCCCAGTCACCAGTCTAGCTGGATTAATTGCAGTTTCCGGGTCACCTTCAAAGGTAGCCCCACGTAGAGCGCACTGCAGTAGTCCAAGCGGGAGATAACTAGAGCATGCACCACTCTGGCAAGACAGTCTGCGGTCAGGAAGGGTCTCAGCAGTAGGAGCCAGCAGTGTAGCCTAGGTGCTGGACTACGACCTGGGAGACCAGAGTCTGGAACTCACTGGGTGACCTTGGACCAGACACCATCTCTTAGCCTATTCTACCTCGCAGGGGTGTTGTGGGGGGTGAAATGGGGAGAACCATGCACACCACCTTGAGCTTCTGTGAAGATAAGGGTGGTATATAAACGCAAAGAAGAAGACAACTGTAGAGGATAGCAAGTGGTGGAAACTGGGCCAGAAGGTGTTCAATGGATTCTGGGTGCCAGGGAAGTGTAAGAAAGAGGAACAAAGAAGGAAATCAGGTTATAGATAGATGTAAGTAAGAGATGGAGTGGCCGGGAAAGGGGCAGAATTGGAGCGAAGAAGGGGGAAGAGAGGAGGAATAAGGCACATAAGCAGCCACTTTTGCTGAAGCAAGCCAGATCTTGAGTCCGGTCTCTGCCTGGATGGGAGACCTCCTTGTAGCACACCTTCAACTCCATGGAGGAATATATATATATATGAAACAAGCCTGATCTTGATTATAGAATCATAGAATCATAGAGTTGGAAGAGACCACAAGGGCCATTGAGTCCAACCCCCTGCCAAGCAGGAAACGCCATCAGAGTACTCCTGACATATGGTTGTCAAGCCTCTGCTTAAAGACCTCCAAAGAAGGAGACTCCACCACACTCCTTGGCAGCAAATTCCACTGTCGAACAGCTCTCACTGTCAGGAAGTTCCTCCTAATGTTTAGGTGGAATCTTCTTTCTTGTAGTTTGGATCCATTGCTCTGTGTCCGCTTCTCTGGAGCAGCAGAAAACAACCTTTCTCCCTCCTCTATGTGACATCCTTTTATATATTTGAACATGGCTATCATATCACCCCTTAACCTCCTCTTCTCCAGGCTAAACATGCCCAGCTCCCTTAGCCGTTCCTCATAAGGCATCGTTTCCAGGCCTTTGACCATTTTGGTTGCCCTCCTCTGGACACGTTCCAGTTTGTCAGTGTCCTTCTTGAACTGTGGTGCCCAGAACTGGACACAGTACTCCAGGTGAGGTCTGACCAGAGCAGAATACAGTGGCACTATTACTTCCCTTGATCTAGATGCTATACTCCTATTGATGCAGCCCAGAATTGCATTGGCTTTTTTAGCTGCCGCGTCACACTGTTGGCTCATGTCAAGTTTGTGGTCAACCAAGACTCCTAGATCCTTTTCACATGTACTGCTCTCAAGCCAGGTGTCACCCATCTTGTATTTGTGCCTCTCATTTTTTTTGCCCAAGTCCAATACTTTACATTTCTCCCTGTTAAAATTCATCTTGTTTGTTTTGGCCCAGTTCTCTAATCTGTCAAGGTCGTTTTGATATATATATCAAGATCAGGCTTGTTTCAGGTGCCTTATTTCTCGTCTCTTCCCCCTTCTCGACTCCAATTCTCCCGCTCTCCTGGTCACTCCATTTCTTACTTCCCCTCATGGATGCCCTAGCCCGCCCGTCTTGCACCCATTTTACAGTTTCTCCTCACACCGATTTCACCGGCGCCCTTTTCCTCTTATTCCTCATTTATCGCCCAACGCCCCCTGGTTTTCCCTCCCCCACCCCCTTCTTGACCTTACAACTAACTTCCCCTCCCCCATTCTCTGCCCCGTCCTGAAGCAGCAGCAGCAGCAGCCGCCGCCACTAAGTCTCCCCTCTCGCACTCCCTTCATTGCTCCTCCCCACTACGATTTCAACCCAGCCGCCTTCCCCGCCGGGGCAGGGGCGAACTCGGAAACCCCGTTTACAAGCCTCGGGGTGGCGGGAGGAGGGGGAGGGGGAAAAAGCGGGACGCAGTCGGTCTCCTCAACTGCTGCAATATCCCTCCGCGACTCACAACGTAAAGTAGTCCCACACAAGGTCTCTCCGTTTTCCTGCTTGAAAAAGCCAGAACCCTCGTTAGTCTTCATTAATGGGGGTTGGGGAAAACGTACAAAACGACTGGTCCTTCTCGGGACCAGCAGGTGGGAGGAAATGCCTGGTTCTGTGGTGGGCTTGCTCTCGCTCTCCCTCCCCCCCTCCCACGCCGCACCGCAAGTTGCTGTCCATATCCCTCCGCTGCAGGAGGAAGGGGGAGTAAAAGTAGTCCCGGCCAACGGGAAGGCTATATAAAGCCGGCGCCGCGGAGGCGCTGCCTTTTCAGTTGAGCAGAGCGGTGGCTATCGGAATATGTCAGGCGGCTCCGCGGATTACGGCAGGTAAAGTGTGGCGCGCGGGGAAAGGGGAGGCGCGGCCCTGCGTGCCGAGGGCGGCGTCGGGCTATTTAAGGCTCGAAGCGGAGGCGTCGAGAGTGACGGGAGAAGCGCTTTCGAGGGCCGTGACGTTGGACAAGCGGGGCGGCGAGAGGGACGCGCCATGGTCGCCGCGCTGCCTCTCAAGGCCGCTGCGGCTGCCGTCCTCTTCGCCCTCCCCTCGCTCCGTAGATCGAGGCCCCGCTCTTAAAACGTCTCAATAGACATCTGCCTCCCTCTCACGGGGCCGCCTTTCCCCGCCTTTCCCTCTGTAAATGCCTCGGATAGTACAGCCCGAAACGGTTGGTTCCCCCCCCCCCAAATCTCGCTTTCATGATTGGTGCCTTCCCCCCCCCCCCCCGAGTCTCAGCTGCGCCGCATCGGGGGACGGGCCTCCCCCCTTTTTTTCAGGGAGGCCGCGTGGTTTCGTCCAAGAGGCTGCCTCCCCGAGCGCGCCTGCTTCGGAAGATTCCATTTCCACTCGATCGAAAGGGGGGGAGACAAGGTCGGGAGGGGTGCGGCTCGCAAGCTGTTCTCGTCCGTCGGCGGCCTCGCCAGTCCCCGGCGTGTCCTCGGCTTGCGCAGTCGAGGCTCAGGGGCGGGGTTCTCGCGAGATTTCGGCGAGAGGGCTGAGCACGAGAAGGACGGGGACGGGAAGGCGCGGGTGGAGGGTGGGTCTCGCTGCTGATAACGCGGCACGTGCCCTGCCTTCATTTTTCTTAACTCCCCCTCCCTCTCTTCGCACACCGCCTTGCAGGCATTGTAAGGTGCTTGTCAAAACCAGCTTTCCTTACATTGCAGCCTGTGCTGACTGAAGATAAATGGAGCAGCTTCTCTTCCGCGTGTAGGCCAGGGTTTCACTTTAACGCGAAAATGTCTTTCTCCCCCACCCCCCAAAAAAGATTCCTCCTTAATCAATGCATATTGGTGATGTGAAATTAACATAGAAAACGACTTAAAACGACTTTAACTTACTATAGCCGGGGCTGTAGATCTGGATTGCGGTGGGGGGTGATCTGGATCTGCTCAACCTAAAATGGCGGGGACAAACTGTTTGCAACAGTGAAGCAACCTCTGAGCATTTTTTTGAGGTGGCAGGTAACATGTGAGAAGTAGACTGCAATCTGCTTCTAGCTTGCTTCGAAAAACAAAAACGCCTACCAAATTTTCCTTAGTTTATTTCTATTTCCTTAGACTTTGTATTCCTGATGGTGGCCTGTATGCAGCACGTGCTGTGTGTAGCCATGTGATTGCCATGCCAGCATCATACTACACAAAGATTTCACTTCTGAGTACCACTGGTGTTTGATTCTGGTCTAAATAGAAATCAAGAATTTACGCTTTATCACAAAGACTTAAATATAGCAAGTCTTTAGTGTATAATGGTGTAGCTCACCACCTTGTGGAAAAGTAGGTTGAGTGAAGACTTAACAAGTTAGTCTTGGGTCTAAAAATTTCCATTTCACAGTACACCAAGTACATTTCTGACAAAGCAATAAATGTGGGTGCTCATCCTGAATTCTGAGTGTGCATTTATCTGGGTCTTACCATTTTATGCTTACAAAATATACATACTGAAGGGTTTGGAAAATGAACAAAACCAAATCCCTGATTCTTTTGAAATGGCATTCCTTGATTTAAAGATGATTTTTAAAAATACTTTGAATAAAGTGAGCAGTTCAATAATGGTGATATTCAAATAAGTTGCTTAGAGTAAACCAATTTAAATTATTGGCCCTCATTTAGTCACCAATTTCAGCTTATCTGCTCTAAATAAAAGTTGATTTCCAACTTATGTTGGGAGATGGCAGCTGTAACATTGTTTGTAGATGTGCTCTGGAGTAATTCATCACAGTATTTGTATCAGTATTTAATATGGTTGCATCCATAGAAGTTAGAAACTTACTGGTTTGGCTGACAGCTTTGGCTTTTTTATTTAAACAGAGACCATGGCCCAGAGGGAATGGACCCCGATGGCGTCATTGAGGTTAGTATTTCATTGATAGTTCCTTTAAAATGTTGCTAGGGATGACGAGCGAAGTAAAACATTTTTTCTTTCTTTTGCAGAGCAACTGGAATGAAATTGTTGACAATTTTGATGATATGAACTTAAAAGAATCCCTCCTCAGGGGCATTTATGCATATGGTTTTGAGAAACCTTCAGCTATTCAGCAGCGTGCCATTATTCCATGCATCAAAGGTAAGCTACTAGTAATGTGCTTATTATTGGTAGGTACTAAGTGCTGTTCTTTGGCTTGAGTTCCCAGCCTTGGGGTGGAAGTAAAACACATCTTTCCTTGTAAAGTGAGATGATGGTATACCATCTTTCGGGACTGACCTGAAATGGAGATAATTTGTAACTGCTGATCACTTGAAAAGGAAATAACAGTTAAACTGAATCCTTGATGTGTTGTGTGGGAGCAGTAAATATCTATCCTTTTTTTAGGGTATGATGTGATTGCTCAAGCTCAGTCAGGTACTGGCAAGACAGCCACATTTGCTATTTCCATCCTGCAACAGTTGGAGATTGATCTCAAGGAGACCCAAGCACTAGTATTGGCCCCAACCAGAGAACTGGCTCAACAGGTATTGATAGTGTAGTTAAAAGCTGCTTACATGTTGCGTAGGTTTCAGGTTTCACAACTGTAGGACAGTTAACATTCCTTGCAGGGTGACTTCTTATCTCTGGGTTATAAAAATGGAAACAGGTCTCTGTCCCACTAACTTTGCTCCTTTAAATACATGGAGAGAAGTCAGCTGGGACAGTGGGCCTCTGAAGCTGTGATGAAGTTGGGTAACAGCTGTGTAGGAGTGATGAAGGGGCATATCCAGTAGTCTCCATTATATTAAAACATTTTAATCTGAATTTTAAGCCTTTGTAAAAAAAAAAGGCACTCTTAAAAAATGCATGCAGTTGTGCAACATGGAAACTGCAGTGCGCATGTGATCAGTTGATTTTTCTCTGTATGTGTGTAATTTGTACTGTGTGTGCTTCAGTCTCTTAAATCTTCTGTTTTGAACAGCTTTTTGTGGCACTACACACTTCCATTGAATTCTAGTTCTTCTGAATAGGACTTTCAATATTGCGATAAATGTTTAAGACCAACTTCTGGAGAATTTTATAGTTTGACTGAGTGCATAACAACTTAAAAAAAATTGAAACAGTTGTCCAAGTGACTTAGGGGGAGGGGGGTGGGACCTATGCATTTGCTGTTAATACAGTTCAACAAGAAGATCCTAGTGAACTTTTGAGTTGAATTTTACATCATTTCTTGTGGAGGACAGCAGGATATTAGAAATGAAATTAAGCATTGACAGCAATCCATAACTTGCTTCAGGGAAGGAAAGGAGTCTAGGATAGGTTGACACAGCATCAGTTACTTTTCAGTTTAGATGATTTTGCCTAAGTTAAACTGCTTTAAATATAGCATTGTCAAGAAAGCTACCTATAACTGGTAATTTGCAGTTAAGTGCATATACCAAGCTCGATAGGTGGACATTTGTAAAGAACCTGCCAAGTTTTCACCTCTAATCTCTGAGGGTCATTTATTTAAATGTTACCATAAAGTTGTACTGTAAGTTGTACACTGAAACAATGTGGCCCAGGTAGATCCTAGTTTTAAAAGGCACTACAATGCTTCTGCATGTGTGGTGACTAGTAGCTATTTTCTGTTCCAATGTGCAACCAAAACTAATCAGCAATTCTACATTGGGAGTACTTTATATTGCTTTGCAAAACCAAGGCTTCCCTCAGTGTAGAAGAACAAATACTTCTCTGTAGTAGACTACCTGACTGAGGCCAGCTTCAGATGTATTACATTTCTTATGGAGATAACGTTTGTGGATAGGAAAGGCATTGCAAGCTGCATGTAAAATAATCAACTACAAGTTGCATGTGTTGGTCACTGCATACAGTATAGATTCATTGGGAAGCTGTGGCTGGTGAATAAGTGGAGCAATGCTTAATAACATTCTAATTGAGATATATTATTTCAGATCCAAAAGGTTATTCTGGCTCTTGGCGATTATATGGGTGCAACTTGTCATGCTTGCATTGGTGGCACAAATGTTCGCAATGAGATGCAGAAGCTGCAAGCAGAAGCTCCCCATATTGTGGTGGGAACTCCAGGACGTGTGTTTGACATGTTAAACAGGCGTTATCTGTGTAAGTAGTGAAGTACTAATTAAACTCTTACTGGGAATGTGTTTGAACAAGCAGTGACTAAAATATCTTTAATAGGTGTACTATTCAACTGAATAGGCAGAAGTTCCAGACGTAGGAATGTGCAAGATGGGTGGTTTAGCATTGATTTTTCCTGCTGAAGAAGAAATCAAAAGTGTAGTTTAAAAGAACCCTTATAATGCTTCCAAAATGTTTCCTTTTTGTTCTAGCACCTAAATGGATCAAAATGTTTGTATTGGATGAAGCAGATGAAATGTTGAGCCGGGGATTTAAGGATCAAATCTATGAAATTTTTCAGAAATTGAGCACAAACATTCAGGTAAAAGCAATATCGCAGTAACAATGGCCATTAAATTAGGCTGCGTTGTACTAGTGCAGGTAAAGTTACAATGTAGCTGTGTAGTGCTGTATTGTCGTTCCCCCTGCACAAAGCAAAATTGTCTCTTTTCTATCCTTGTCTGTTTTGATTCCACGGCAGACAGGGACGCTTGGTTTCATACATTAGCTCCTCATTGACCAGCTTCTTGAGCAATTTTAGACCAAACCACTTAAAAGAAACACTCCTTTCCTGTTCAGGTTGTGTTGCTGTCTGCCACTATGCCAATGGATGTGCTGGAAGTGACCAAAAAGTTTATGAGAGATCCCATTCGTATTCTTGTGAAGAAAGAGGAATTGACCCTTGAGGGTATTAAACAATTCTACATTAATGTGGAGAGAGAGGTAAGGGGGAAGTTTAATAATCTTGAAGGCACTTCTTGTACAAGCACTGTGCTAAAACCACAGAAGTTGGGGTTACGCCTTGGCTTCTGTAGTAATGCTAGCACGGTACACACAAGAAGAAGAACAAATGCACTGGATCAGTAAAAGACTTGGGTGGACCTCTTTCTTAATGTCCAGTGTCCTAGTCTGGAGTTTTGGTGCAACACTACTTAATGTCTAGAAATACAAGTCCCCTTTAAGATTCTACTTTGGAGTTTTGTATGTACCTCATGCAACTCTCATGTGTGTACATGACAATTTCCTTAACTTTACAGGAATGGAAGCTTGATACTCTCTGTGATTTGTATGAAACCCTGACCATTACGCAGGCTGTTATTTTCCTTAACACAAGGAGGAAAGTAGATTGGCTTACAGAGAAAATGCATGCACGAGACTTCACTGTTTCTGCTCTGGTAAGTGTTGGTATTGAAGATGCATTGCATGCTCTGGTAATTGAGAAGCAAATACTAAGGTGCAGTGTCATGGTAAGTGGCATTCCTAGTCCTAATGGCATGGTATTGCACACTTGAGTGGTGAAATTTGAGCACTGGAAGAGACTTCTAGACCCCTTGGAAGCAAGGTTTCTCTTTTGCTTAACAACATTCTCGGAGGTTTAAACCTGCTACATTCTTCATCCCTTCTGTATTTTCCAGTATACTTGACTATTGCAGATAAGAAATATGCCTCAATTACCAGAGGAATAGTTTAGCAAAGTTTTGAATATTTTATATTTAAAAGGCCATAAGTTGAAGCCTTTAGATACTTCAAAAGTTGGTTAACAAGCTTTCATTATTCATACAGCATGGTGACATGGACCAGAAGGAGCGAGATGTTATCATGAGAGAATTTAGGTCAGGTTCAAGCCGTGTCTTGATCACTACTGATTTATTGGTAAGTATCCATGGTCCCTGCCTTTTGTGCGAACTTACCCAAAGCTGTTCTGTTTGGTGCAGGTTCTTGTAACCTGAGCTACTCAAGCTGTTGGAAGAGTAAAGACCATGCTCCACTATGGACTTGCATTATTGTAGTTCATCACTATAACATGGTCAACAAAGCTATAAGTATGCCCTGGGGGAAGTTTCTTTGTGTTTAAAGTAATTTATTACTTGGGTTTATAGGCTCGTGGCATTGATGTGCAGCAAGTATCGTTGGTTATAAATTACGATCTGCCGACCAATCGTGAGAACTACATTCACAGGTCAGTTGAATTTCCACTCAGTTTCCATTCCGAAGCTTCTTCAGAATCTGCACACCCTAAATACTTGTCTTTCTTTCTTGCATCATATACTACAGTGTGTGTGTGTACGTACACATAGTGTTGTGAGGATGGGAGGGGCAGAGCTTCTTTGTTAGCCAATGAAACAAAACAGTGGGAAAACTTGTTCGTATTGGAACCTCAGCAATTAATTATTGGCTTTCGGGATAGAGCTGCTGAATTAATGTTCTGTGGCATGTGTTGTTGAGTCTGCAAAAGTTCTTTAAAGAACTACTACTGTTGTATTGTGATTAGGAAAGCAGAGGTTTATGTTGTTTCCAAAGTTGCTATTAGTTTTCCTTCCTAGAAGTAAACACTTTGCCTCTTTCAGCTTGTTCTGTTGCTTTATTGGAAGTTTCTTTGTGCCAATACCTTCACTGCTGCTCTTTGGTTCTTCTTACAGTGGGATTCTTTCTCTGGTGTATCTTCTAATAGCTTTCAGTTTATCTCCCTAAGCTTAGCTATCTATCATAGTGGCTTTGTCCCCTAAACAAAGTAAATTGTACCTTGTTACTTGATGTAAAAAAATACAGGAGTCGCTAGCCCAGTTGATGACGGGATGGTGCTCAGAAGCGACGTTGGCGTAATTTAGGACGTGGATTCGTAAGCGGCACACTGTTTCAATAAAGAGCGAGTTGGTATTTATATACTTTTCTTTTGTAATGATTGTTGTGAGCTATGTTTTGTCTTAAAAGCTCTTAATACCTTGGTCAGGTGAAAGCAGAAGTTGTGGGCTTTGTTTTTGTTAACCTATATATCTCCAGTGTGCCCTGTTAATGATACTGCAAAAACTGGTGGTTCTGCAAAAAGTGGTGGTAAGTTTTCCCACTGAATAAATTTGTGTCTTTGAGGAAGTAAATGTAATGTCTGGCTTCAAGGGATTTGGATTTGGAAAATTTCGGTTAAAAAAAAAGGTTTGTAATTTGTAGGCTGACATCAAGCTCTGTCCATGTTCAAAAGCCGATAGTGAGCTTATAACTTGCCTGAGTTATGCAGAAGTGGGGTGGGGGTGGGGGAGGTAAAGTTTTGCTGGGTATAATGTGGCTTGTCTGTGCTGCCAAAACCTTTCTTTAGTTGGTATCTGCCAGTACTCAAGAGAGTAAAATAAATCTTGCATATGCTTTCGGCACAAAAGAATAACAGTGCTATAGCACAGCGCAACAATGTGTGACAACATTAATCTTCCAGTGAGTACCACTTAAAACAATTTTTGTCCCTGGAAACAGGCTATTTAAAATGAGTTTAAAAGTAGCATCTTCATACTCTTTTCCCTGTTCTGTGCAGGATTGGCCGCGGTGGTCGTTTTGGCAGGAAAGGTGTGGCTATAAACTTTGTCACTGAGGAGGACAAGCGGATCCTTCGGGATATTGAGACTTTCTACAATACTACAGTGGAGGAAATGCCAATGAATGTGGCTGACCTCATTTAATCCCTGGGATTGAGATGTTTTTGGAATGCAGTGCTCGCTGTTGCTGACTAGGTGATCCACAACGGGCATTGTGCTTCTTTCTTGGGAGATACATTGAATCTTGTCTCAATGCTCATTACGGATCAGAAATACAGATTTTTGATAAGCGAAACGACATTTTGTCGTGAGCTTTTGTGGGGAGAGCCTTTGGCTTTCTCCTCTTTAGGGTTTTAGACTGTTGGGGTTGGGTGGAAAGTCATGGGGTCTGTAAATTTTTTCTTTATTAGAAATTTATTTCCTAGTTCTGTAGAAGTGGTTGTGCTAGATGTTCTTTTTCATTTAATTATTTACTTATGGACTAAAAGGTATAAGTGCTGCATAAAATCAGCCAATTATGTTAAACTGGCATACCTACTTTTATTGTATATTATAGTTATATAATAGACTAAATTGGCCTTTCAAAATGACTAATCTTTTATAAGAGCATTAAAAATGCATTTTTGTTTGCTATGTATTTATTGAATAAAGTATTTAATTAGTGTTAAGTGTGATCTGGACCCTGTTGCTAAACCCCAGCAAGCAATCATTACTATTGTCTTAGTTAGGGTTAAACCCATTAAAATTGCCATTTGCACATGTCTTAATGAAGTTTGAATGTTCAATAAAATGCTTATATATTCACTTGACTGAGCTGCAGGTTTCTTTGGGTAAGTGCCCATAGTCTTGCATTAAATGAACCAATATTTCATTCTACCCTAGGGAAACTACCATATTTGCTTGAGTCTAACACCTTGTTTTCTGCAACGTGATTTGGCCAAAAGTGAGCATTAGATTTGAGAAAATATGGTATCTGCCTAAATTGATGTTAGACTCTGTGGTGATAGGCCTTTATAACCTGGTTTTGGCGTATTGGTGCTGTGTCATTTATTAGATCACCAATTTATCTCTTGTTTCTTCTTTAGCCCAGGACTAAAGACCTGCGGCCTTTCCAGCTATATGACTTGGGCTTAGACTGACAGAAAAACTTTACTCTTGACATTACAAATCAGTTAAAAATAATTATTCCAGCTTGCAGAAAAAGAAGAAAAATCTGGCAACCCAAAGGAAGTAAAAGCAAAACTGGCCCATTTGTCAGCAGTATAATTTCACAGTATTATCTGCTGATACCTAGACTAGGAATGAATAAGCCTTTCTAAATACCGGAGCAGGTAAATTCCCTGAGGAAGCTGGTATGTTGGTCCATAAAGCACACAACCTTGCGAATTTTAAGGGTTTTAAACCAATGCTCCCAACTATAAGCTCTTGACAACACAATCCTTACCTTCCCATGTGATTGACAGTCTCAACTTTGAGTTCTGTATGCATGCCTCAGATGAGGGATTACTCATTTCCTCAGGAGAATAGCAGTACTACAGCTGTTGCTTCTGTGGCTGGCAAGATTCATTTCTAACAGGTGATTTATAAACTGATTTAAATAGGGGTGTTGATGCTATTTAACTTGTAGTTCTTTATATTCTGCACTTTTGCCTCACAGGGACAAAAACCAATAGGTTAAAATGGATACCTTAAGATCTAGTAGAAACATGCAGATCATTACAGTGGAATTGCAGCACCAGCCCTTTGCTTAGAAACAAGCCTGTTCCCAAGTTGTCTGTAAAAGCATTGAAAAGTGATCAGTGGGACAAAAAAATATTCTGTTCTTCCTGGGTTTATAATCCAGACTTTTAGCATACTTGCTGCACGTTGTACACATGTAAATGAACAGCTTCCCCAATCTAGCTGCTGCCAGTGATGGTTAGATTTTCTCAAAAGGGGGATATAGATGCATCTGACAACCAAGTGGCCAGACCAAAGGGCTTTACTCTCCTGGGCAATTTGGAAGGTCAGCTGTGAAAGTACTTTCTCCCATTACCTGATGCACTGGGGTTGCAGCCTTTTATCCCTTCAGCTCAACTACAGTGGTACCTCAGGTTACGTACTTAATTCATTCCAGAGGTCCGTTCTTAACCTGAAACTGTTCTTAACCTGAAGCACCACTTTAGCTAATGGGGCCTGCCACTGCGCTGCCAGAGCACAATTTCTGTTCTCATCCTGAAGCAAAGTTCTTAACCTGAGGTACTATTTGTGGGTTAGCGGAGTCTGTAACCCAAGGTTCCACTGTATAGGCAAAAGCAGTGGCTGGTCTGGATCCAGGCTTTGCAATGGGGACTATGTCTTGGGACTTTGAAGGTGACATGATAGAAGTTTATAAAATATGTGTTGGAATGAAAATGAGATAAATAAATTTGAAAACTTGTAGACATCCAAGGAAGATCATTATGTGACTTGCCTCTGCAGGAGGCAGCAATGGCCGCCAAAGGATTAAATTCATGGGGGATTAGGCTATCAATCACTATTCGCTATAGTACTTCTGAACACACCAGATCCTGGAAACTGGAGGGGAGATGGCTATTGTGCCCAGATCCTGCTTAAGGCAGGTATTGGCTGCTGGTCACTGCAAGAACAGTCCTGGAACAGATTGGTCTCCAATAGGCTGTACCTCTGTCCTGTGTGTCATTCCCATGACCCAGCAATGTTAGGTCTTCAACACCAAATTAGCCACATTTCAGTGTGGGTCAGCAGGAAAAGTAAAATCAATGCAAGAATGTGCATGGTGAAAGGTATTTAGGAGTCGGATTCAAAGTTAATTGTCAAGGACAAAGTACTTTGCTTTCTTATGAAATGTAGCTTACACTAAAACTTTCTTGGAGGTAGCCCTGCTTAAGACACAAGCAAAGTCTGTAAAGCTTATGCCATAATTTGTGTAAAATCTTCAAATTCCACGGGATAATTTATTTCAATAAGACCGCTAGGTGTAGAGAAACTTATCCTGAGTTATTGTGCATTCTACAGCAACCTAAACCAAAATCCTAGTGAATGACAATACAGTAGAAGGAATGCTAAAGTGAATTGGACTATGAAAGGTGAAATGACAAATGCTTAGCTATGGCAGCACTGTACTAGTTTTAAAGTATAACATTTAGTAAAAAAGTACAAGAATAAAAGGTTGCATTCCTTTTTTTAAAGCAGCAGAAATGCTGTAAAAGTAAAGCTCATTTTCATTGTACTGTTATACCACTAGAATGTCAGGCACAAAGGCTGTATTTTTTTATCAAAAAGTACCACAAATAGCTGCATCAAATAGGATGAAGTAATCAAGGAAAATATTTTGCCGTGCTGTTAGTTATTTTGAATTAGCTGCTGCATCACCACCGCACAGAGGCTAATCAACTGCAAGAACTCATCAGACCCATCTGCCAAGCACTTGTCTGTCTCCTGCCAAAAAAAGAGGAAAAAATTACAAGTTTTCAAGATCTCCCAAGATAACTATATAATGCAGTCGGAGAAGAGCAGACTTTTACATCTCCCTGCCTCTCAGGAACATAAATTAGTTTTTCAAGCTGTTATAGGGAGCTTCAAAATCTAAAGTTTGACCGCCCCCAAGTGTACTTAAGCCAACATTTTCTAAAGCTGGTTGGCAGAGCTCTATATGACCATTTGTTAGAGGAATCCCTACCTAAATTTAAATTTGCATTTCTCAGCCAGTCTTGCAAGCAGGCACTGCAGTTGCCTGTAACAAGACTGGTCTACAGGTATTGTCTCCTTCCCTCCCAGGACAGAAAAAGGCACACCCAAAAAGTTACTGCCTTTGTTTCTCCCTAGCAGGAGTGAAAATCACACCTGTGAAATCTGTGTGAACTCATTGTGTCTTCCTGTTCTGAACAGGAATAAAATATCTCTGTTAATCACTGCCTAAATGTAGTGCAGTGCTAAAAATCTTCCCTCTGCTTTTCCATTGTGTGTAATGACTAGACAGATAGCTCAAGCAAGTTGGCTGGGGTAACAACAGCCAATGTCCATTTCTCTTGAAGCCCTTCTTACTACTGCCTGTTACCATAAAAGGAGAATCGCCTCATACAGGGAGAGTACCATTAGTATACCATTCTTTGGGAAGAATTCATTAATGCACAAATACTGTAAAGGATTTCTTATGGCCCCCAAACCACAAGCAAACATGCATTCTAGATATAAAAAGAACTGAAACAGAATGAAGACTCACAGCAAGCTTCTCTGCAATAACAGATTTCTGCTTGTCACTGAGATCCTTCCTCTCAATAATGGTATCATGAAGCTGGTTTATAAACTGAGTAGCTGCATAACCTTCATTGATCAGATTCTGGACATAGGGGAAAACAAATATTGGAAGCAGCTAGCATTAGCCGATTTAAACTAATAAGCTACAGGCTTAGACAACCAAAACATTACATCACTGCAGACGGAAAGTACTCCTTGACTTACTGTAAATCACAAAAAGCTAGGAGAGACAAAGCTTAGTTTATCATTGGCTCCCTACAATACCACGTAAGGTATATTGCAATATGAGATTTCTGAAAATATGAGAGTAACGGTATTACCAAATACAAGCGTGCTACGTGATACAAATTCAGAGCAGGTAGTTTAAATTGGATTTGTCTAATACCCAGAGGATTATTTGATGGTTCAGACAACAGGAGGCTATCTTGTTTTATTGTACACAAGTACCACACCATTGTTTAATGAGTCATTTTAGACACAAATCAGATTATTAGCTTAAGTGAAGTCTTGGAGTCAGCCTCATTGAGTATTCTGGAATACGTGTGTGTGTCACATGCCTAAGCACAGACCAGTTGCCGGGAAAGACTAAAGAGGTACGATAAACTAAAAATTCATCTTCACAATTCATCTATTCCATCACCCAATTGTAAGGAAGTATATACAACACTCTAAAGCAAGAAGTGAGCTTAGGGAAGCTCTAACCTTAAAACAGTTGTAGTTAGCGAAAGTTTTTTAGCATCACCAGGGGCCAAGTTGTGATGACATGTTAGCCACTCCTGCTTTTAAAATACTAACGTGCACTGTTAATCGCAAGCCAATGTCTCATCCACCTAGTCTCACACTACAGAAAGGCCATTTCATGTGCAGCTACCACTTATGCTTAGTAGGGCAGCTAGTGAAGCTGCCAAGAGGCTTGAAATGTCAGGCTTGGCAGCAAAGGATCTGGGATTATCAGATGTGCCGCCCTACAAGAAGTGTGTTGGAGATTAATGCAAGCCTACAGTTTTTGGATACACATTGCAGTAAGGACTGCAGAGCTGTTTGCACGAGTGTAAGGCACATTTTGTAGCTGTAGGGGCCCACTCCCTCTGGGAAACCTTTGGGGAAAGGGGGCACATATCAGTGGACAGAACCAGGGACAGAAGTAGGCAATGCTTTTGTGGGTAAAATAAATTTTACCCACACATAGTGCATTTACTTCTGGGGATTTTTGTAACCAGGGAGTGCTGCTACTCCCTTTGAGAGTGCTTTCCCACCTAAGGTCACAGGGAATAAATGTCAGGGAGTTCATGTTACATTTACACCATGACTGGCTTAAAGATGAGCAGTTTTTTGTTTCAACATGCTTACATAACCACTACTACCTCCTCTACAACTTGCCAATACAGAAAGAAAAGTAGCATAAAAAAAAAATCTGATCTGAACCTTGTACATTTTAGATCTAAAGCAAGCTACCTTTGTTGCAGCTTCCAGTTTTTCAAATGAACCACTCTGACATGCGGTTAGTAGACCGTCTAAAATTCCTTGAGGGACAATCTAAAACAAAAGTTGCATAAAGAAAAACACTGAAGCACCAAGAATAAAAAATAGAAACAGTGACTGCAAGTCCTGATGTGTAGGCAAAAGTTCAGAAGCCATCACCAGAACATACCATTTTCTATAGGTCGTCTTCACTTCAACCAATGTTCTAGGGTTTACACACACCTTTTAGGTAGGAAAATCCTCATATGGCAACTGCTGCACCACTGGTTTTTCCTCCAGTTTCATTCATCGCGCAATGCCAAAAAGGGGATGGCAGAACCTCTTTTCCCCACAGTTAGTGAGAGCCAGCAGTAAAGCAGCAGAAGTAGATTAGTGAAAGTCATGTGTAGTTGCAGTATCTGTTGGGGATACCGTAACTTCACTCCATGGCCTCGTTTCCCTCCTGACAAATGGTTCAGAGTGGATTAGGTATCCTTCCTATGTTTTAACCACCCCTTCGTTGTGGAACCAAGATGATAGAAACATCAGTTCTGCCATATTTGCAATGCAATTTATGAAAGATTATGAATCCACAGTGTTGATTTCTGCCATATTCCATGCCTCTCTGTCTTCTGCTGGATCAGCAAACATAAGTCTGTTTCAAACTTCCAGAACCACAGGTGTTCAGAGACAACATGCTCTGCCCCAAGATTCTGCTTTGGGAATGGATTTGGTCTCACATTTCCAAACTTATAAATGATCCTGTGACATAAGTTAGATGCAATAGCATCCACCTAGTAAATAAACATGTAATAAATCAGTCAGACCTAGCAGAAACAGAAAATTAAGCAAAATGAAAGAGGACTGTATTCAAAAGCTTTTCTTCATGTTTGAATAATTCACAAGTTTCCATGGAATATATTTCTGTATGCCCTGTTTTGAACCCCTGTGAACTTCAGTATTAAGGGCAAGTCATGAAAGAAAAAGCAAGCGTGGTACAACTGAACAGATAGCTGTGAAGAAAAAATACCATTTTATGTAAGCAGTTTTCCAATATTTGCAAGCATAGACTGGGCCAACTGAAATACACAAACTAGACCTACCCCTGCAATTTCAGTGACAACTTTCTCAGTGACCTCTTTCCCGCCTGTTAATCGTGTAGCGCTTTGAAGAAGTGTGATTGCTTTTCTCAAGTCCCCTTCTGCTGCACGGACAAGGTAAGAGACTGCCTATGGAAGAAATAAATACTGCTTTATAAGAAAATCAAAGAAGAGATGAGACAGTTGAGATCCTTTTCTGAAGCACTCTTCTTTCCCTACAGCAGATTCCATATCTTACCCAATTCAGTAGGAAGGCTAACACATTCAGGGGGGCGAACACAGCACTTTCCCCATTTGTCACATGTAGTTATACATTTTCCTTCTCAACTACAAATCAACAAATGCTCTAATGGTAATCACGTTATAAGTGGTGTGATCTGTCCCCATGGCTTTTGTCCAACACTGTCAGATCTCTGTATCACAACACGGATAACGTTCTAGGAACACAAGAGTAAGCGTTATGTTTAATCTCACAAGTTTGAGCTAGAACAGAATGCTTCCTTTAGCAAAGTTAATCAAATATACAAATAATTTACAAATAAGTTTTCCTCCTCCCTCTCCTGTAACTATGTGTGAGCTCTCTCACTGCTGCCAGAGAGGCCTACTGTGTTTATTTAAACAGGGATGCAGTTCAGTGTGACTGCAGATGCCAGGACTGGTATGAATGGGTAGGCACTATTTGCTCCAAACAAAGCCCCGTGACACTGGCAGCATGAGGCTCTGCAGCACTCCTGAATAAAAGCAGGGTAGCATGTGTCTTGATATTGCAGAGGCAGGCCTAAGCTCAGCCTCTCCAGCACTGCACTGCAGTCTGCACCCTAGCTTAATAAACTTAATAAAGAGGTAAGGCCACACCACTGCACTGCAAAACCACTTGTGTACTCTAGAATGCCACTAGTCTGTACTTTGAACTTGTGGCATACTTGCCAAAAATACTAGCCACCACTGACCTGGCACAGAAATTCCCTAACTATGCTCAATTATTTTGACGTAAGTTGCTGGACCAACTGTAAAATACGGGTTATGATTATACTATGCATGTAGCTCAGCAGTGACCCAGAAAAAAAGACACTAAGCATTGCGTCCGTCTCTTTTCACAGAATTAAAAACAATCTCTGAATGAACAGAAAAGCTACCTCACTGCTGACTGTCACATTCTCCTTTTCAGCAATGTCTAGAAGTCTCTCTTGCTGGATTTTGTCTGAAAGGGGCTTGAAACGAAATTTGGAGCATCGGGATGTTATGGGTTCAATTATCCTGTGAAAAAGAGAAAGTGAAACGCAATTACAAGAGGAATCCACCCTCTCTAGTTTCCGCAGAGCACGACAATATATTTTCCACTACTTCCTGCCCCTTAGCAATAAAATAAAATTTAGCAATACATCAATTGTGCTATGTTCCTCATTTCCCAAGGGGAATTAAGCAACTCTTTACAATGCAAGTTTAGGATTTTTACAATGGGAACCAGGAAATAATAAATATTTTCCATCAAACATTAAGTAAGAAAGCATGGTGAAACCCATACATACCTGCTGATGTAATTACAAATAAGGCAGAAGCGTGTTGTTTTGGATTCTCTCTCCATGGTGCGCCGTAAAGCTGCCTGGGCTGCTGAGGTCATAGAATCCGCTTCGTCCAAGATTATAATCTTAAACGGGGGACACGGCTTGCCACTAAACACACACCCATTGCAAAAACATGCATTAACAACTTAAGGTACTAGTGCAGGTTATATTTGCAAATCCAACAAATGATGATATCAGTATTGCTTAGCCACTTTTATCCATTTCTGAGATTTGAAAGATGTTTTAATATTTCAGAACTTCTATTTCAAGGATGACACGTGTCTCAGAACATATTCTGTTCAAGTTCTGACAGTGTATTCAGGGCTGGCCAAGACAATTTGCTGCCTGAAGGACAAGCTAACGTCCCCCACACTATTCCAGCGTGCTGCAATCTTGAGTTCCCTGGTGTCGTGGCCCACAGACTCCCATCTTCCCCAGCCAGCTTGGCCATAACTCAGCCAACTCTTCAAGTAACTGACAGACTGAATGTTGGAAATAAAATGTCACACACGACGACTGACAAGCTGCTGTCTGTATGCCAGCAACTGAATCATTCAGCAATAGAAGACAAGTGCATTCAGCATTTGGGAAGCTTGCACATAATTCACGGCTTCCATAAATGTCCTATCTGGTACAGTGGTGCAAGACATGTGAAGGATAAATTCCCTCAGAATGCAGTTATGCTCCCGTGACTCACTTGAGAGCCCAAAATCCACCATGCGATGCTGACTCGTGGCTTAATTTAGCATTAGAGAGCGAACCCTTATAAAACTAAAGCACAGAGAAATACAATCCTACAAGGCAGCTTTGATCATTGCGCTTACTCTGAACGACTTCCTGACACCGTTAGCTGAGCAAAGCTCTTCACTTTCTCTCGAATGACTTGTATTCCACGTTCATCGGATGCATTCAGCTCGAGGACTCTCTGCCGGAACAGTTCGGGTCTGTTTATCAGAACAGAAATTCAGCCAAATTTTAACCTATTTGTTATACTGAGCTATTAATCTGGTTTCGCATTTTGAATTCTGGACGTTGGTTTTCCTTGGTTAAAACAAGGTTTTCTCGCTCCCCTTCCTCCCTTTTGTTTGGGGACCTGGACTACAGATTCATTATTTAGTTAACTTATGAATCACTAACATCCCGAAGTGATTTGACAACAAAAACATGAAACTATAAAAACAATTGTGTCCAATACAGATGCCGACTAGGATAAAGCATCTCTACTTGAAAGGCTCTAAGCTCTGGATTTCCCGCATGAAGTTGGTCTAGATCAGCATTTTCCAACCAAGTGTCCTCTGTATGTTCCCTACTACAACTCCCTTCAGCTGTACTTGATAGGTCTGGTGGGAATTGCAGTCCAAAGGGCATCAGCTTGGTGAAGGCTGTACTAGAAGGCATACAAGGCCTTCTCTAGCCCTATGATTAGGGATCAGAACATCCTAAATTTGTTAAAACTTCTATACTGATTGTAAAAGGAACTCACTTGGATAATTAACAAAACACTCAAATCACTGAGTGACGTTCCCCCCAATTCTGTGCATCTCTTCTCTATTTATACATGCAAGTTATGAATATGCAACTGAAGGAAAATCTCAGTTTAAAAAACCCCACCTAGCCTCAAGGAGGAGACTGCAAGAATGGGGGTGGGCAGTTCAAGTACCTGTCTTGCTCGATAATACATAGTGTTAGACTTCGTGGCCACAAATTCTACAGCCATGCATTACTGTTTTGCTTCCAAACACTCAAAATCATCATGATCTCAATTTCGAAAATTAACTTTTGGTTACCTTTCTTAAAGTCTCAGCTTCAGTAACTATGGCTTAAAACTGTTCTGCCAATATTAACTACAGGTTTATCTCTTCTGGAGGAAGAAAAATGCCTTCAAACTCAAGATTCACTCTGCCTAATTTCTGCTTCTTCATGTTGCACTAAAGCAAGTGCCTACTATTAAGTCACCAAAAGTACTAGAGGATTGTCGGACTCAAAACAGACACTTGAATGCCACTAGATCCCACACTTACCCAAAGAGTTCTCTGGCTGCTGCCAAAATAGTGGATGTTTTTCCAGTTCCAGGTGGGCCATAGAACAAGAGATTGGGAAGCTGCAACAGCAGGAGGTTAAACAATGCTGTCATACAATATTTTGTAAGTAGATATTTTAGAGGAACAAGAAACCTCAGGCGATGTTATCATTGAGTTTTTGTTTTACAACACTTACATAGGTGTCTATGCCACAACTCAAGCATGTGACACGATTCTGCAAATAAGAGTTGTGTATAATTGCAGGCATAGATTTTAATCTGATCAATATTTACCGGCCTGTTTCAAATGCTATCTTTATGCTTTAGTTTTTTATTTTCAAAATGTTGTAATTGGTAATCCCAAGACAGAAGGAAAGAAGTGAAGCAGATGCTTTAGGTAATATTTTAAATACTATACAGAGATGCATACTTGAGTTGGACACAGGACAGGTCCATAAATGATTTGGGCAAACAGAAATCTAGTGTTCTAATTAATTTAATGCTTTAAAGCAATAACAAAAGGCAATTTAATCATCAACAGGTCTGATAATTATGCTAACCATGAAATGAACTAATTGTGAATAAATGATATTAACTTGCTTATTTTTAAAAAAATGAATTATAACAATGCTTGTAACAATGCAAAGGAACATTTTCTATTAAAGTCAACAAGAGTTCTTCGCTTTGGATTTTGTCACAGAACACAAACAGAAGTATCTTTTGTGTTTTACTTCAACCAATTTCCTTCAGCTTTTTTTTAAAAAAAATAGTGACTGTTTATGCCCAATACCTCAAAGGACCTTTACAGGGGGGGCGGAAATAGCCAGATCACATTGAGGAAGTCCTTCAGCAAGAAAGACTTTTGTCGCAGGGCAAGTCTAGGGGATCAGGAGCCCTTACAAACCTGCTGACAAAATGACACTATAATAAAATTGAAATACGTAAATGGCCACCTATCCAGCAGCATTTTTGGCTTCATGGAACATTGGGCTGCAGGCAAATAAGTAGGCTGTCAATTAGAATCACAGAACTGTATAGTTGGAAGGGACCATAAGGGTCATCTGGTCCCCCTGCAATACAGGAATCTTTTGCCCAACATGGGGCTCAATTGACAATATTTGATCAGTACATACTAACTAATGAACATGTATGTTTTAAACATTCGGGCAAAAATAGAAAGATAAAGAAATCAGTGGGATTTCTTGTCCTTTCTCTTGCAACCACAGAAATATCAGACTGTCTTTTGAAAGTCATCTCCTCCACTCTCCTTTTTAAAAGAAGCTCATGCTTGCATTTTTAAAATCTGTGTGTCTTTGTCTCTGATTACTGCAAAATAATAAAAAAGCTAATCATCTTTTTAAAGAGCCATTTGACACTTAGTGCTCCATGGAACCCAAACGTCCCCTTGGGTGTGCTGAGAGCTCACTGCTTGGTTCTGTGGATTCCAACCTCCATGCTTCAGAGCATGTTTAGGGTTATACAGGACCCATCTGAATTTTCATTTTCATAATGGTATGGCAGGAATAATGCACTATTCTGCAGGTTTGTGGGGTTCATACACAAACAGAGCTGCACACCAAACAGCCACTATCCTACCACTTTACTCAACATTTGGTACTTTTACGGAAAACCAATCAATGAATGAATACCACAAACTTGAACAGCACATTTAGCCGGCACCTACAATAAGGTCTGATGAAGGATCTCCTAATCCTTTATCTAACTTAAATGGCTGTATTTTTAGCAGAGCTGTAACATGACCAAGCTACGCTATTTCTGACTGTTGCCAATGATGAAGTTATGGTGCCTATAGGTGGCTTATTATCAGGCTAAAGATACGTGGAAATTTACAACACACGGTGAAAAACACTTTCAAAAGCATGGACATTTCCACATAGAAAACATGTTATAATCATAGGGACCCTGAGGATCATCTAGTCCAAACCCCTGCCATGCAGGAAAATGCAGCTGTCCCATATGGGGATCGAACCTCCAACCTTGATGTTATCAGCACCACTCTCTAACCAACTGAGCTATTCTAACAAGCTGTAGATTAATTTCAAGATGCTGGTCAATTGATTACTTATTATTTAACGATGGTCAAATATCCCATGTAGTACTCTGAATCAACTTAAAATGAAACTATTCAATACAATGACCAGGACGCAAATAGCTACTTCAGGTGCTAAAGAGACTGGACATGTTCAGGGGCAGATTAAGGTGCCCTGGAGCAGTGTTGACAAGAGATATCCTTTTTTTAACATGTGAAATGTTTGTTGTAGTTGAGTTCTTAGAAATGAGCCATGTACAACCCATCATTACTGTCCTGCCCTTCCCCCACAATTATTAGCACCTAGCCTTAGCACTTGATATCTCCTCCAAAGAATGCATGAGACGGAGTGGCAGTTTAGCTGCAAGTTTTAAGATGTTCTAGTGGAAGCATATCTTCTTCAAACTCCAGCTAAATATTCTTACCAAAAGACTAGGTTGCAAAGTATTTTATTTACTTAAAAGCATTTTTATCATGCTTTATCCCAGCAACTTACAGATGTCAGGCCTCAGGCATCTTTTTTTTTAATGACACAAAAGGAAAAGGAATGCGGGGGGGGGGGGAGGAAAACAAAAAAAATCAGGTACTATTTCTTAGTTACAGAGTTCTTGTAATAAACAGCTGGAATGAAAAGATTACAAGAGTAGGAGGAGCCAAGTACTACTGGCCTTTCGTACAAAGCAGATACAGTGGTGCCTCGCAAGACGAAATTAATCCGTTCCGCGAGTCTCTTCGTCGAGCGGTTTTTTCGTCTTGCGAAGCAAGCCCATTGACGGCTTAGCGGATTAGCACGGCTTTTAGTGGCTTATCGGCTTAGCGGATCAGCTGATAAGCGGCTTAACGGCTTAGAAAAAGGGGGGGAAGGAAAAAAAACCCGCAGGAACTCGCAAGACATTTTCGTCTTGCGAAGCAAACCCATAGGGAAATTCGTTTTGCGAAGCGCCTCCAAAACGGAAAACCCTTTCATCTAGCGGGTTTTCCGTCTTGCGGGGCACCACTGTACTGGGAAGAATGATACAAAGGATGAATATGATTAAACATGATGCACATTTCCCTAAGAAGGCAAGATTGAGCTCTATGTGAAACATCAGATACAGAAAAAGGATGGCATTCAGCTAATTTTTTGCTCTAAGGCAAAGGTAGTTCCTCCCTCCACACATGCCCTACGCTGTCCCTAAATCTGCTCTGGAGGACTGAGGGAAACTCCTGATCAGATCATGGGGGCATGCAGAAGAAGAGGGGGAAGAACATTTCATTATGCAAGAGGAAATCCTTGTACTGATGCAATGCTCATCTTAGCACTAAGTTGAATACAACCAATACAGTGAAGAAGTTTGGGTTTATGTACAAGAGGAACAGACTTCCATTTTTGCAACAAGACTTCCCCCTCTTCCCCTTTCCCTGAAGCCCCCAAATATCTACTCCAGAAGATCCCCCAATCCTTTACAGCAAATTTGAGAACTGTTCAAGGAACTTCAGGGCAGGGGAAGGAGAGGAAGAGGAAGGGGGAAGTCCCATTGCAAGAGTTAAGTCCACTTGTACAATGTTCTATTTCACATAGACAAGGCCGGACTTATAATGGTGCCATTACATTAAGTGTACCAGATTATTTTTTGTAGCCCTTGAAAGCTTATGCCATAGCCCTTAATATACCACAGTACTTATTTTGTAGTACCTTCGTGTGTTCCTTTCAGGGTAAGGGGGAGCCCTATTCGGAAAGGCCCTAATCTCCTCAATCAGGCCTTGCACCCAGACATCCAGTTTTCTACAATTTAAACTGGTAGGTCTGGAGCCTCAGCATTATCTGTCAATCATTTGTCCAAAGTCAATCATCACCACAGAGGTAGAAAAAGGCAGGAGTAAGGCACTGTGACCTAAGGGTTGGCTTGCTCTGGTTATTTGATGTTTTGCTGAGACAAAAGTGCAATGGGTAACTGGCTGCAAGCAGGTCAATGGAGTGTGAAATGTCTGCATGCAGTGGAGTGCTGGATTTGGCCTGGGAGGAAACCTGAGATGGGGCAAGCGAATTACATTGACCTTTTCTGTGACCCAAAGTACGGGTGTATTTTTGGGCCAGAGAGCCAAACCAGCCACTAACATAAACGACAAGAGAAAGGCCAGGGCAGGGGAGGGGCGGAGTTGTCTTAGCTTCTATTGCCGCATTTTAAAGCATTGTTTAACAACCCTAAAAATACACATGAGGTTGTACCTAGCTAAGTTCTATGCATAGAGGAAATGCATTTAAATTAATGACTGTAAGTTAGTCATGCCTGTTAACTTCAGTGGGTTCGTTCTGAGTAGGACTAGCACTGGATATGCAACCCTGGTTGTTTCAGAGTTTGGTGTTCATTTGCTTCTTTTAGGAAATGCAGAGGGAAGCCTTTGAAGTTTATTTCAGCAGTGGCACTGGGAAAGGGCTGATTAAACTGGGCAGGAGCCGTAACTCAGCGGCAGAGCAGCACACTGTTCAGTCTGTGGCATGTCCAGAAAGGACTGAGAAAGATGTCTGTCTGAAGTCCCGGACAGCTGCAGCAAATCAGTATAGACAGTACCCCGAGCCAGATAGACCAATGGGACAATGCCATTCCAGAACTTTCCCTTCTGGTTGTTTTTTTGCCATCAAAATCTGTTCCCCACAAAAGGAGTCCCAAGAGTATGATACTCCTGGAGACTCACTGAAGAAGTTGTCCCATATTACACGTTACCTCTCAACTGTTAAGGATTTATTGTAATTTTTGTTGTTGTTCTGTAAGCTGTTCTGGGAGCATACAGCTGCAGAAGGGCCAATAAATTTTATTCTGACTATATAGACACATAAGTATGATTCATAAGACTACACACAATAATTATCTTCTACTGCAAAAAATTAACTTGCATATGCCATGAAGCATTGGGAGAACTACAACACTCACGTCAGCTCCTTGTAAGGTTTTCTTCAATACTGCAACAACTTCCTCTTGAAATGCAACTTCATCCATGCATTTTGGGCGGCTACATAAAAAAAAAAGAATGAAAAAAACTTAGCATGTATTATTAATATTTTCTGAACAGAAGTAATGATACATGTAACTTCTCTGTTCCTTTAGTTCAATGAGCAAAGCCATTCTCTTTTATGGAAGTTAGTGGTCCAAGGATGCAGAGCACAGCTGTCACAGTTGTGTCACCCATCCTGTGGAAATCATTCCAAAGGCCTGCATTTGGCTTCCTTGCTATTTTCACTGCCTGCTGAAAATGATTTTAGGAAAGCTTTTAAATGAATAGACTGCAGAGTCTAATAAATTTCTGCAGCTACCAGCTTTTCTTTTTCTTTTTACAGAGATAAACAAGCAAATAACCCGTCAAATCTGGAGCTTAACAAATATTTCAGTCAAAGCAGCAAGTCTTAATAGCTAATACTCTGATGCAAAAAAATAGACATCTGGCGATGTAGTAACCAGCCACAGATGAGCAACGTGGCCTGCGTGTGCAAGCAGTGCAACATCAAAGAAGCTGTCAACAGAAGTTCTACTTTTCCACAGAAAGAACCTCTGCAATCTTCCACAGGCCACTCCTCTGACACTGCACTGCTTATATACGAGAATTAACTTTGGACTGGCATTCATATAACACAGTCCTCTGAAGTGAAACAGTGCACCAACACAAGGAGAGGCATAATATATGTGGAGACATCTAGTGGTTACAGTCATAGTCATTATTTAAAACAGTGGTTTTCAACCAGTGTGCCCTAGCACCCTGGGGTGCCTTGACTGATGGTCAAGCGTGCAGAGGGAAACACTGGCCTCTGTCCCTCTTTCCTTCCCTTTCTCCTCAGATGCCTTCTCGGGTCTCTGCCTCCCAAAGGCTTGCATGGCTGCTTGTTACAGCAGCCCTGGCTACAAGCTCCCTAGGTGAATGGTGCCTCTGGGCTCGCCAGGGGTGCTGGTTGTCAGGAGCTGAGGTGGCCTTGGAGTAAGCAAGCGAGGGAGGGAACCCATCCAGCCAGTCCACCAGCCCCAGGCACCTCTCTTTGGGGTGGGGGGGCAGCTCAGAGATCATGGGCGGTGGCTGCCCAGAGGACTCCCAATGAGAGGCGAGAGGAGGCTGAGGGAGCACTCCATAAGAGAGGGGTGAGGGGCTGCCAGCTCTGCAGGCAAGGGGTGACATAACTGGGCTCCTGAGCCCCACAGGGGTGCCGCAGAAAGAATGTAGTTGGTCAAGGGAGCCATGGACTCAAAAAAAGTTGAAAACCTATGATTTAAAATGCCTCCAATGTAGATGATCACATTCCCCTAGCAATGAGGCTGGGAAACTTTTTATGCCAAAGGCCACATTTCCACATGGACAACCTTCTGGGGGCTGCCTGCCAGTGGTGGGTGGGTCAAGAGGAAATAGTGGGCAGATCAACAGATGCAGTTCTTTATCTTTGCACAGCAGGCTACATGCCAGCCATACAAGAGTCAATTTCTACACACCCCTTCACTTAGGCAAGCAAGAGGCATTCTTCATCCCTCGCATTCATCTTGGGCAATTATAACACTCATTTAGATACCAAAGCAGAGTCCAATACTTACTATTTTTCTACCCAAGGAATAGCTCTGACCCTTTTGCCCTCCCCACTGCCTCCTGCAGTGGCAGCTGTTCCCCGATCTTTGGTAGATGGGGGTTTAGTGCTGATTGAAGATGGTCCTTTCAGAAATGCCTGCATTGCTGCTGTTTCTCACCAGTCTGCAAAGGAGGAACGGGAAGGAAATGATGCACATGTGTCATTTGAAAAATTAGTTTTGTAATTTGATACCTCCACTCATTTCTCAGTTGCCTCAATCCTGTCACCACTGATAAGAATAAATAGTGAAGCAATTATTTTTGTTGAACCATTTCATTTATAACCATAAAAGCCTTCAAGGCTATATTTTTTTCTTCTGATATAAGAACAAAAAGGGTGAAGTCTGCAAGGATACGTTGTCACATGATCAAGAACCAACAAAGACTTTTTACTCAGAAATGTCATTTTCACACTTTAAAATCATGAGATTAAAGTCCTGCTATACAATAGGAAAAAGTAGTTTAATTTTGCTGATTTCATGGACCAGCTGGCTTCCACCTCAATAGAGGAGAATGTATCAGATCCAGCTTTTTGTAAAGTGTGTGTTCCAGGAACAGGCAACAACGTGCCCTTCACAATTCAGAGAACTGTGGTGTACAATTCCCATCAACCCCAGCCAGTATAGGCAACGAGATGGGATTAAGTGAGTTGTAGTCCACAGACAGCACCTGTGTAGCATCACATTGGCTACCTTATGGTGTATGTTTTATTTGGACCAGTCATGAGCTGCACCCAATCATGGCTTCTCTATGCACATCCATGAAACATACACTACAATCTGCAAGCAAGTTGCACAGAAACCCTGATGACAATTACACAACTCCAATGTTCATGCATTCTTCTATACAGTGAACAATCCTCTATCTGAAGGGCTGTCAGAGAACAGTTTTCTGTTTAAAGGAGTCCCTGGCGTACATCTCCTGTTCAAAGATAAGGAGACTGTATCAAGCTCCCCAAGTTCTGAGATCTGGAGGGGCGAAGGGATAGCTCAGGAAGTGGAGCATGAAACTCTTAATCCGAGGGTTGTGGGTTCAAATCCCATGTTGGGTAAAAGATTCCTGCATTGCAGGGAGCTGGATTAGATGATCCTTGTGGTCCCTTCCGACTCTACAACTCTGTGATTCGATCACCCTGCCAGCAGTTCTGCCACTATCTAAAATCCTGCGAGGCAGTCAAGCAAGAGACAGCCTTTTCTGCGGTAGACACTCCCCCCCCCCCGCAGGAGCATTTGGCCCCATCCCTACATATATTTAAGGCACACCTTTTTTGCACAAGCCCCTTTGGGGTTGGGACACTACACGGCTTAACTAAGCTGCATATAGCCCACCCTGAGACTGCATGGGGGAAGAGCAGACTATACCGTATTTTTCGCTCTATAAGACGCAACAGACCACAAGATGCACCTAGTTTTTGGAGGAGGAAAACAAGAATCTGAATCTCAGAAGCCAGAACAGCAAGAGGGATTGCTATGCAGTGAAAACAGCAATCCCTCTTGCTGTTCTGGCTTCTGTGATAGCTGCGCAGCCTGCATTCGCTCCATAAGACGCACACACATTTCCCCTTACTTTTTAGGAGGGAAAAAGTGAGTCTTATAGAGCAAAAAATACGGTAAATACAAATAAGCATGCAAGCAGCCCTAAGGAAGGGGAGCAGTTGGGGCCTGGAAGCTGCCTGTCAAAAGCAGGTGGGCAGCGACAGCAACCCCCATTCCCATTACTGCGGGAGGGTATTTCTATTTCAGTTTGTCCAATATTTCCAAATTTAAACATCAACATACATACATGTGCGTGTGTGTGTATACACACATATATAGTTTTATGCATGAATATCTATTACCTACATATCTATATCTATCTGTGCGATGATTTTTGTCACTCTAGTTGGTTGGATGTAAGTTGCTTTGGGCTGCCCTGGGCAGGATAAAGCAACAACAAGAAGTGTAAGCAACCACCCTCCGCCCACCCCCTCAATGCTCCAGCTACATAATAATAATAATAATAATAATAATAATAATAATAATAATAATAATAATTTATTATTTATTATTTATACCCCGCCTATCTGGCTGGGTTTCCCCAGCCACTCTGGGCGGCTTCCAACAGAACACTAAAATACAATAACCTACTAAACATTAAAAGCTTCCCTAAACTGAGCTATGTTATTTAAGTGAACACAGGGACTCCTCGCGGCCCACCAAACACAGCAGTGCCCCGGATCCCTGAAGGGGGTGGGACGGAGGTGGAGGAATAAACTCCCTTCTTCCCCTCCCTCCCCCCCCCGCTCGCTCCTTCAAGGGGTTCGCCACCGCCTGCGCGCGCCCCCCCCCCCCCATTAAAGGCACCTGCAAAGCGGCCGCGCGCACAGATCTCCTCAGGCCTCTTTAGCGCGCAGCTGAAGCGGCCTCCCTTTCCCTTCCCTTCCCCCAGAACTCCCGCCAAAACCGATCGTTTGGGTCAATGGGGCGGGACCACTTCCGTGTATATATACGTATGTATGAGGGCGCGCTAGCAATACGAATGGACCATAGAGATCCGACCCAAGATTCCGTTCCCCGAGGGAGGGAAATAAGGAGGGAGGGAAGGTGGGCGGGGGAAAAGAAAGGGACACTGGCGCATCACGTGCCGCGCCATATATGGAGATGTGGGCCGGCCGGCCGGCCGACTTTCCGTCGCCTAAGGCTGAGAGGCGAACGTCGTTTGCGAGAGGGAAGCGACGCGCGGGCGCTGAACTGTAAGCTCCTCCCCGTTCTCTGGAAAGAGGAGGAGGAGGAGGGAATTGTCCGCGTGAGAAGAGATTTGAGCATGCGCGCACAAAGTCTTGCCGACCATTCCCTGCCGACGCGGGTCGTGGGGCGCATGCGTGAGCGAGAGTGTGCCTGGAGTATTGAACTTGAGTTTGAGCTGCAGGCGGCGTTTTGTTAGTCATACGGGGCAGTCCGTCGCTTATCGGAAACGATGTAGAAATCCAGGCATTTTGAAACGTTCAGGGTTCGCACCCAGCACCCCAGTCCTTTTATTTTCATTCACACCAGGGCTGACCCTAGACATTTATTTATTTTTAAAAAATAATATTTATTAAGTTTTCAACAAGAAAAAGGTTACGAAACAGTAAAAGGAAAACACAAAAAATACAAAAACCAAAAATAGACATAAAAAGAAAAAAAGAAAAAAATCCCTCTTTCTGATATCTTACCACTCATTTACTTATTTTCATGACTTCCTCACACCTCCCTTTTTTGTATTCCATTTAAAAATTTGTTCAGCAAATCCGTACCCTCTCAGTTTACCCTTAATTGTTTATCCTCACATATTATAACTTCAAATTTTCGTCTAATATCAATCCATTCTTACATATTCTTATTTTACCTTATTACTAGAACCACTTCGTTTCATTCCAACGTCATTAACATTCAATAATTTTACAGTATTTCTGTAGGTAGATTTTAAATTTCTTCCAATCTTCTTCCACCAACTCTTCTCCCTGGTCTCGGATTCTGCCAGTCATTTCCGCCATTTAGACACCTGAGGAGAACCACAAAATGGTGCCTCACCCTCCCTGTCAGGGAAGAAGGCGTGAGGGAAGAGCTGCATGAGGAACAAGAGCGAGGAATAAAGATATATATTGGAAACAATGGACAAATAAATATCTACTTGATCATCTGCTGCCCCTGTGGATCCTGGCGCCTGAGGCGATCGCCTCATAGGTGGGCCAGCTCTGATTCAGACTGATACTGTGAACTGCGAAAATACCTTTTGGGTGTTTTTTTCCCCTGCCTCTTTTTTTATGTAATTTTTATTAAATTTTCATTTATTTATTTTTTGAATAATATTTATTAAAGTTTTCCAATTAATTACAAATTAATAAAACATCCAATTTCAAATCTTTTTCCAATTACATCCTTTCAGGACTTCCCCTTCCCTCCCCCCCTTGTATTCCAAATCTCTCAAATGATCTCAACAAGTTCTTCTCCTCAATTCAGACTTGTTATCCTTAACCCAATTTTTTTTAAAAAAAAAACAACAACATTATTTTCCATTCCCCTAAAATCGGCTTATTCCCACCACGAGTTCCCCACTTTAGAATACCATGTAGATGTATATGGCCTAAATAAAACATAGCTTACGCCCTTTGGATTCCACATTTCCCACCCCCCCTTTTCCCGGTTGCGTTCCCAATGTTCCTCAATGTCCGATATTTCCACGTCTCTCTAAGTCATAGTCCTTTGCCAGTCCTCTTTAGTTTCGAATGTCCAATCATGGAAGGATTCTGTCTCAAAGAAAGGCCCATTTTTTCCATCCAGATTTTTATATCCAGGAGTGAAAAACTCCAAATTATAATCCTTAAGCTTGTCAAATCTGGATGTCCCAAACGTCCCCACTTTTGACTTGGTCCAATTCTTGTTATTTTGTTGTTCTTATTGATCACACTCCTCTTTCTATTTCTTTCTGTCCCTGTTTTCCTGCACAAATGTCCTAATTCCAAAAGTTAGTTCCTTTACAGAGGCTTGTTATTCAGAAACAAAACATTACGTCAAGTTCCTTTCATTCCACAACAGATGATTCCATTGTCTTCTTCGGTGTAATGGCCTCTGTAGTCATAATAATGTTCCATTTCTGCAGTTTCCCAGGAGATAAACAGTTCTGTTCCAATTTCCAGCTAAAACCACTTGTAATATCCCTCGGCTCCTCTAGGTGGATTGCAAAAACTGAGTTCTCTTCCAGATCGCGTCCATTAGCCCTAGTAACTTTATAATCCTTATTTAAAACAATTTGTATCCAATTTATAACAAATATAACCAGCAAAGTCCTTGTAACATAGTCTCTATCTTATTTTCCGCTTTGACAGCTCTTTGACAGCTGTCAAAACTTGCCTTTCTCCTCTCCAAACTCCGTCATCGATCGCTCCCGGGGTTCCCGGGGGGGTTGTTTTTAAGTCCGAATTCTACTTTCCTCCTCCAGCTCAATCTCATATTCTTCACTCGTGAGGTTAAAAACTTGCCAAAATGATGTTACTCCGATCTTAGTTATCAGATCCTTTGCTTTGACCCTTCTACAATGGAGGGGGTGGCTGACTTCCTTTTTTGCGCCTCCCCCGCTCGCTCCGAAATTTTTTAAATTTTTGTCCCTCTTTTTAGTCCAAGTTCCAATTACTTACGGGTTATTCTTTTAGGTCCGAATTTTCAAAGGAAAAAGCCAGCGCTCTCCGCCGAATGGCATGCGGCTTCGCATGGCAGGGATAGCAGAGGACTCAAAACACCACGCTTCTCCCCGGCACCCGATCCGTAGCCTTTAAAAAGGCTCCTTCACGAGTCGGGAGGGCGCTAACGGTGTCAGCCGAGTCTCCATGTCCACGGCCCCCGTGGCCGTGGTTTTTAAGGGTCCCCGCATCGCCGGTGCGGTAGGACCCAGCCCCTGCCGTGCAGGCTCCCTCCGGAGCTCGGAGGGAGTCCGCCATTCGGCGATGGCGCCGACCCGGAAGTCTGATTTTTATTAAATTTTCAGTTTTACAATTTAAAATACTCATTTTACATCCTTAAAATAACAATCACTTCCCTTCTCTTTCCATGGTTCATTTTACATATCATAAATCCCTGCATATTTTACAAAAATGATGCCATTCAGTATTCCATTATTGCATCCATCAAAACTTGTTTATGCTGCTGGATTTATCTTAACGCTGCTAGCGTTTTCAGCTGTACACAATCACACCAAGGAGGAGGAAAGCAACAACCTCCTCACATGGTTGGCATCCGTCAGTCTCGAGAGACAAAGGAGTGCATCTCCAGGGGTGGAGGAAGCCAGTGTTAGCAGCATTGAAATGACCTCCCTGGGGCGCAAGCCTGGGCAGTGTGTTTGAAGGTCCTGGGCTGCCCAGACAACAAGACCCCCCTCTCTGTCGGGAATCAAGCCTTTATCCGGAGAAACTGGCAACTCTCCCAGGCACCCGGCATGATTCCCTGTTGACCTCCCTGGCTGCATTCCCCATCAAGATCCAGGCGAGGTCTCGATAGGCGATTCTTCTCAAACGTGAGAAGAACACACCCCTTCTTCCCTGCCCCCTGGCAGGGGAAAGAGATAGACAAAAACGTATTTACATGCCTTTATTTCTGTCTTTGCAGCATTACAAAAAACGTGACTGCTCTCTTCAAACTCCAGCAGTGTAGAGACAAACACATCCTGCACTTCCGGGACAGGAACAAACGGAAGAGCTCATATTACACTCTGAGCTAATTCCGGTGCTTCGCACTGTGAATTGAATGTCCCTCTGTTTCCCACGGGCAGTCCCAACATTCCCATCATGTTTACTTTTCAAGCTAGCACTTTGCAGCTGCATTGCATCCATATCATAACACTCTCGTCCTCACTTATTTGGCCCAAAGGAAAGCAGAGCAAGACGCTTAGCACCAGCTTGGCTGCAGGAGTTGCCAGAAAGACAATACAAGGCACCATCCAACCTCCTTAGGGACTTAGGGTCTACTGCTCAGCCTTTTCCTCTCCTGAAGATGTCCCACAAGGCAGCAGGTACAGATTTTTCCTTGAGTATAGTTGCAAGGCAGTTGAAGTTTAGGATCAGAGTTTTCCTCCTACAGCATGTGCAGAAACCACCTTCTTGACTATTAGACCTGCTTTTGGTCCTGTCCACTCAATCTGCCAGATCCTGTCTTTGCATGCAGGGAAGTCCCTAACTCACCAAGGATTTGAGACCCACTGGCTACCCTCACCTGGTAGGCCTAGCTGGCCAGTCGAAGCTGTTTCCACAGTGCCATGAGCTGACAGCTTATTGGAGCCACAGGTGAGGGCTGAGTGCAGGATGGGGGACCAAAGGTGGACAAACTACCCCAGAAGGCATGTCCCCCACCAGGGGTACTACCCCTCCCTTAACACCCCAAACATCCCAACATAATTATCCATAATTACCCACAAAGGGCACATTTCTCCATTGCCTCCTGAGACAGATGGTTTCTGTTATGTACTGAGTTGAATAGGATCCAAAAGGCAGCAGTCTGATTGGTCCTAGAACAATAGGATCCAGAATGCAGCAGTCTGATTGGTCCACAGGAACCACCCAATCCAGCTCCAGGTGGAAGGGAATCCACAACCTGATTGGCCTACAGGAGAATCCCGGAATTAGCCAATCACATGGGGCCCATTGTGTAAATAATGTATATAAAGCAGACATTCTGGGGGAACTTCCATTCCTCCTCACCACTATGAGCTGAATAAAGAGCATGAAATCCACTCTTGACTCCGAGTATATTTCAGTTTCCAACACAGGCAGTGGGGAAGAAAGTTTGAGGTTAAGGCAACAGATAAGTTGCAAGAGATTGTAACAACCTTGCTGAGTGTGTGTGTTTTAATGCATCTTTGTGGATTGGTTGGTTGGTTGGTTATTTCTTTGGGTAGCCTTGGGCAAGATAAAGCTACAGTATTAACAAATGTAATTATTATTAATAATAATCGTTATTGTCAGGGGCTCAGGAGCAGAGGCACAGGAGGGGGAGGAAATGGAGAGCGAGGGGGAGGAATCCGAGGGGAGCGTAGGAGATGACAGTGGTCCGAGGGATTCCATGAGCCTCTCCAGCGAATCGGAAGATTCACAGAAGGGGGCGCCAGTGGCCAGGGGTAGGGGGTTCCCAAGGGGAACGCCCCAGGAGCAAGGGGGCAGCAGGGACTCCCAGAGCAGTAGTTGGAAATCAGGACCAGCTTCCCCACCAGAGCAGAGTGGGGGGGGAAGAGTCCCAAGCATCGGGGCAAGTGCATTCCCCACCAGGGAGAGAAGACGAGGCAGAGCTGACCACACCTCCATCGGAGAGTCGGACAACGGAGGGGAGGTCAGATCCGGCCAGTATCCCGGAAGAGGGAAGCAGTGACAGAAGTAGTGTAACGGTTAGGAGAAAGGTCACTGGGTTGGCGCGAGAGGCAAGTTCAAATGTACAGGAGCGCGGGACAGCAGAGAATGAGGATTGGGAACCGGGTCCTAAAGCCCGCCGGAGGCAGGGGGAGGAGCTAAGCGACTCAGCCTCGGAAGAGTCCAGAAAGGGCAATGCCCCAGCGGGCAGGAGGACCCAGAGGAGGAGAGAGCAGCGGAAAAGGTGGAGCAGGGCTAGGATCTTAAACTGGTGTCAGAGGGGAAGAGACTCAGACAGGACTTCGCCGATCTAGAGTTTAAGACGTAGGGCTGCACGCTGCGGCTTTGAAATGGAAACTGAACTTCAATAAAGACTTTTGTACATTACGACAGCCTAGCGTTGGTCCTCTGTGAGCTGGGACCTAGAGGCAGCCCTGACAGTTATGTTGTGGATAAGGTGGAGGAGCCTCAAGAGAAGCTTGTGATAAACCTCCTTGCACTTTTATTCAGCATTATTTTCAAAGATGGTTACGCACTTTCATTTGTTGTTGGTTTTTTAACTGAATAAACTGCTTTGAGGTGGTGGTGGTTGTTTTTACAATCAAATCGTGTGTAAAATGTTTATTAAATAATCAGACGCCTACATAAATCACTTAACATTGCACATGGAGGTGAGTGACACTGAAAGGAAGTAACACAGAAAGCAGTGTTGGCCCATCTACGTCCACACAGATGCATTGTGCTCTTGAGATGGAGATCTCATACATACTGGTTGGCAGGCGTAATATGTATTGTTTTCTGCACACAGTTTTTCCAATGTACCAGATTTGTACAAAGGTCAGTAGAGTGGTTGGACCTGCTGAAATGTCGGACCTGCTCAAGGATTCTGAGGCAAGTCCTGTGGCTACCTTTTCCTTCCTTTCAGACAGGTACCTGGTGGTATGGCCAGCTCACCACTGATAAGAGTCTGTGCAACAAGGACTAGAAAGGGCCCATTACTTTACTGTACAACAAGTATCTATAGATGAAGTCCAACTCTCTCAGCAGATTTGTAGCTATCCTGTCGTGGCCCTGATTGTCATTGTACAGTCAACAGTGCTTACTTGTACAAGAAGTGCTCCGCTACACGCATTATTGAGCAAAAGCAAAGGCACAGACAATTAAACTAGACGGCAACAGGAGTAATCACTTGGGAGAGGAGCTATACAAGGGCGTACAGCTAACCTGGAGAGGGTCTCTATAGCAACAACAGTTTATTGAAAAGGAAGCTGCAAGGAAGGCAACATACTGAAAATTACATCATTCTACTGGGAAAGGAAAGCTATAATTTTGTTTTGGGCAATTTGAAATAAATAGCTTCCTGTTATTGGGCACAGTCGCGGCATCCAATATTGAATCAGACCAAATCACAACTCAAGGGCAGCAAAGGGTCAGCAGTATTTGTGCAGTGTGGCACCTGTCTTTTTTTAAAAAAAACCACACAAGAGTTGTTTTCTATACAGTACAAGGAGGGGGGTGTTACTTGTACAGAATGGATTGATTATAGACATTATTTAAAGAAGAAAAAGAAGGAATGGGTTGTGGAAATTCTGGGTGTATAGAATTGTCTTCACAGAGTTGAAGGGAAGCTCATTTGCTCTGGCACAATATGCATCTGGCTTTCTGTGAATTATTTCTACGCAACAATTTATCACTCCCACCCTCCGTTTAAAATGAATTTGCAGGGCAATCCTACAGTCTCTGTACGCTTGCAGCTTAGGCCAATAAAACACAAAGATGATTCTACGTTCTCCCAGCAGTTGTCAGGTTTGTTTTTGGTGTTTCTTTAAAAAATAAAAAAACACTAGAAGGGCTAACCATTTGGTTTCTGTGCCTTAAGTAACAAAATGTATCACCCCAGAATACATGTTAATTATTGCATGTGCAATTAATTATATTAATTTACAAAGACCTGAACAACTTTTGTCCAGGGTTCCTTAGGAACCACTTAAACCCTCACATCCCGGTTTGATCGCTGAGAACATCTGCAGGAGTATCCCTGGCCTCAGGTCTGCAGGCTCCAGAGAGCTGCAGAGCTGGCAGATCCAGTCTCCATGGAGTGCGCCACTCACAGCCTTCTGCCCCTGTCTTCTGAAACCATCTCCTCCTTCATTGCACACCTGCCATGCAGAAACGCAGCAGAGGATCCAGAAGGTGGCATTTTCTGTTTGGCCCCAGCAGCAAAACGTCCAGGGCCAGCCTTGCTCCCTTGAATTGGTAGTGCTCATTTGGTATAATTCACTTATTTGAATCTTTCTGTGCATGTTTTATGATGGAGGAGACTTCAAAGTATGCTGGTAGGTGGAATTCTGATTACCGTAAATACTCTATCCAGCTAATGTTCATCTCCCATCCCTTAACCACAAATAATAATAATAATAATAATAATAACAACAACAATAATAAATTTTATTTATATCCCGCCCTCCCCAGCCAAAGCTGGGCTCAGGGTGGCTAACAACAATCAAAATAATCCAACGATTCTAAAAACATTTCATTATAAAAATTAATTAAAATCAATTTGATGGCAACCATTAAGCAAAATTCTGTGCAGGTTGCCAGAGGAGGGGGGTCAGGCTGCGCCCTGACCAAAGGCCTGGTGGAACAGCTCTGTCTTGCAGGCCCTGTGGAAATATGTCAAGTCCCGCAGGGCCCTAGTCTCTTGTGACAGAGCGTTCCACCAGATCAGAGCCACAGCCGAAAAAGCCCTGGCTCTGGTTGAGGCCAGCCTAACCTCTCTGTGGCCTGGGACCTCCAAGATGTTTTTGTCTGAGGACCGTACGTTCCTCTGTGGGCCATACTGGGAGAGGCGGTCCCGTAGGTACGAGGGTCCTATGCCGTATAGGGCTTTAAAGGTTAAAACCAGCACCTTAAACCTGATCCTGTACTCCACCGGGAGCCGGTGCAGCTGGTATAGCACTGGGTGAATGTGATCTCGCAGCGAGGACCCAGTAAGGAGTCTCGCTGCGGCACTCTGCACCCACTGGAGTTTCTGGGTCAGTCTCATGGGCAGCCCCACGTAGAGCGAGTTACAATAATCCAGTCTGGAGGTGACCGTCGCGTGGATCACAGTGGCTAGGTCAGGGCGAGAGAGATAAGGAGCCATAATTCATGCCATAAACTTTCAAGCAAATGCAAAAGCAAAGGTATAGTTCAGGCCCCTTGTCTGTATTTCTGTACTCTCAGGAAATACCATAGCTCTGAGGTATCTCCAGCTTCAAAGTCAGGAACAATACAGAAGGTAGTGGTTATTTTATTTAAAGGAATGCATCTCAGTAAAGAGTAGGGAAGAATGAGAAATTCTATTCAGTTTGCACTTAAAGGAGAATCTACCCAATTTGCATACGAAGTGAAACACAGCCATCCTTTTCAATTTGCACTTCTCTGGAATTTTTCAATGCAGTTCACCAAGGTAGGAAACACCCAGGTGTTTACCTGGGTTAAGTGTTATTTTTACTAATGCATGCGTAGTATTAGGAGGAAATGCTTTGCGAAAAATAATGTGTATATGTTTGTAGCTTCGAGTACACTCAACTGACAGTACAGTACATACTCTGATTTTTCTCATTTTTTCCAAAACTATTGCTTTGAAAAATACCAGGCAACAGGCAGTAGTAACCCAGATACAACTGGATCTTGTGCAGCTAACTTATATGCCAAAACATTTTTCTCCCTTTTCTGTAATCAACCCCATGTACCTTGACAGGTACAAGGTCAAAACAACTGTATCGAAGGCCAAAACAAATAAATATAGAATGTTTAGAACAAGACCAAACAGCCATATTACCCAGTTCATAGAAAGCTAAACTTCTAATCTCAGACACTTTCTCTTTGATACCTCTTTTAAACCATCCACTGTGCTATAATAAATATAAATTTGAACAATTTAAAGACTGGGAGAAACAAGAACTTTATTCCTTTAAATACATTTTCTCTGGACGTAATCCCATATCAAATGCTGAAATGAAGGGAAAGCTAGGTCCCACTAGACATGCATGGTTACAAATACAACATTTTATTCCTATAAAAAGAGGTGACTAGACACTAGAGAGAATTGAGAATTGAGAATTGAGTATTGAGAATTTAATTTCATTTACAGATCATTTACAGATAAAGAATTGTTATCAGAGCTTTATCCTGTAGATGGTATGGGGAGATAGTTATCTTCTATCCTATGTGGTGGACCTGCCCAGTGGTCCAGGATTTCTGGGCAATGATATTTCACAAAGCTGGTATAATAACAAGCCAAATAATAAAACCTAACCTTTTGATAGCACTCCTGTGTGTACATGAAGGGGACCTATTGACTATTTTGTGGCAGCAAGAATCATAATTGTGAAGCCTTGAGCAATGGCAAGCTTGAAAATGATTAATAACTGGTACAGCCAGGCCCTAGTGGAAAAACTGACAAAACAGACTAGAAGGAGAACAAATAGAAGTAGTATAGACACATTCAATGAACACTGGTGTAGGTTTTATTTCATATCTTTCCCAGCTATAACATGCCTGAAGTCAACCCTCAACATGCAGAAGATTTCGGAGGGATCCCTTGAGGTGACTTGTATACGGTAGTTATTAATTTGTGTATACCATGCTTGGTACAGTGGTACCTCAGGTTACATACACTTCAGGTTACATATGCTTCAGGTTACAGACTCCGCTAACCCAGAAATAGTACCTCGGTTTAAGAACTTTGCTTGAGGATGAGAACAGAAATTGTGCTCCAGCGGCGTGCCGGCAGCGGGAGGCCCCATTAGCTAAAGTGGTGCTTCAGGTTAAGAACAGTTTCAGGTTAAGAACGGACCTCCAGAACGAATTAAGTACTTAACCCGAGGTACCACTGTACTTTATTTTTATTATTCTATATGACTGGGTCAACTATATGTGTAATTGATATTGATAATAATGGTACAATTGTTTTGTATTGAATTGTTGTATGACTATGTAATGGTATTACATTAATGGTTCCACATCATCCTGGGAAAAAGTGACAAGTGGGGTGCCGCAGGGTTCTGTCCTGGGCCTGTTGTTGTACAATGTCTTGGATGAAGGAATTGAGGGAATACTCGTCAGATTTGCAGACGACACCAAACTGCGAGGGGTAGCTAATGCTGCAGACGACAGAAGCAGAATTCGAAACGACCTTAATAGATTGGAGAACTGGGTGCAAGCTAACAAAATGAATTTCAATAGGGACAAATGTAAGATTCTATACTTAGGAAGAACCAGATGCACAAATATAGGATGGGGGGCACCTGGCTTACTAGCAGTACGTGTGAAAAGGATCTAGGGGTCCTGGTGAACCACAAATTGAACATCAGTCAACAGCAAAAAAAGCTAGTGTCATTCTAGGCTGCATCAACAGAAGTAAAGTTTCCAGATCAAGGGAAGTAATAGTACCACTCTATTCTGTCTTAGTCAGACTTGGAATACTCTGGGCAGTTCTGGGCACCACAGTTTAAGAAGGATGTTGACAAACTGGAACATTTGCAGAGGAGGGTGACCAAGATGTTCAGGGGTCTGGAAACCAAGCCTTACAAGGAGCTCTTGAAGGAGCTGGGTATGTTTAGCTTGGGAAAGAGGAGACTGGGAGGAGATATGAAAGCCATCTTCAAATATCTTACAGGCTGTCACATGGAGGAGGGAGCATGCTTGTTTTCTCCTGCTCTGGAGGGCAGGATTCGAACCAATGGCTTCAAGTTGCAAGAAAAGAGATTCCAGCTAAACATTTGGAAAAACTTTCTGACAGTAAGATCTATTCAGCAGTGCAACAGACTCCCACAAGAGGCGTTGGACTCTCCTTCCTTGGAGGTTTTCAAACAGAGGTTGGATGGCCATCTGTCATGGATGCTTTAGCTGAGATTCCTGCATTGCAGGGGGTTGGACTAGATGACCCTTGGGGTCCCTTCAACTCTAAGATTCTATGATTTTAAAAATACAGTATGATTGTAATGCAATTGTCATTGTCCATTTCATCAACTGCTCTATCCATTTTTTATACATCTAGTCCAGCAGACCAGCTGGGCTCCAAATTGGGATCAGAGCTCTCTGTCCATTATGGCTGTTGTGAAGGACATCTGGAAATTCCCAGGGGATCCATAAGCATCTATCCAAAGGCAGCTGCTCCTCTCATGTATTCAAGCTCAGGCCTGCTTCTGGACAGCCCTAATCTGCAATTCCTACTCTTATTTAATTTATTCCACCCAATAGGTTTTGCTCCTATACCTTTACCAATTTAAACAGTCAGTTCTCGCTCTCTCTTCCTCCATTTCTAAAAATTGCTCCCAGCCTGACCCAGCCCCCTGAGAGCATCCCTCAGTGTGCACAGGGAATCATATTAATGTTTTATTTTAAAATGATGAGAAAATGATTAATTTGGTGTCCCATGGGATTTTCTGCATATGGATGCTATGTTTACATAAGGCTTCTCTTTGCTTGCCCTAACAGAGAGCAGAATTAGACATAAATTCGTCTCTGTGCTGGTGTAATCTGTGATAAACTGTATTACCGTGTTCCGGCTTATACACAGTCACCCGCACAGTGTACAAAATTATGCTTACTCCCCTTGTTTGCACTGCCAGTGACTTTTATGCATTGTCGTTTGACACATTAGGATTTCTTCATGCATTACAGTTTGCAGGTTTGAGGGCTGGTTCTGCTACCTTCGTTTGCGTACGTACAAAAATATACTGTAAAATGCTGTATAAAGCAAAAAGTAAAATCATAGTTGGGCTACAGTAGATAGAAGAAGAAGAAGAAGAAGAAGAAGAAGAAGAAGAAGAAGAAGAAGAAGAAGAAGAAGTATTTATACCCCGCCCATCTGGCTGGGCTTCCCCAGCCACTCTGGGCTTCCCCAGCCACTCTGGGCGGCTTCCAACAAAATATTAAAATATCGTAATGCATCAAACATTGAAAGCTTCCCTAAACAGGGCTGCCTTCAGATGTCTTCTAAAAGTCTGGTAGTTGTTGTTCTCTTTGACATCTGGTGGTAGGGCGTTCCACAGGACGGGCGCCACTACCTCAGAGCACAGTGTGTTGTGGTCAAGCACAGTGAATTAACTACAGTAAGTTTCCTTAAGCACAATACTACTTCCACTCTCATTCCCTTTCTTCTCTTGGCTCAGGAAAAAGCCTGCTGTAGATCTGTGCTAAGGGCTCTTCCAGAATCCTGCTTTCAGTACTGTCTGCACCTGCAAATGTTTTGGAGTACAATCACTGCACGTCCCATAAATTCCTCCTGAAATCCTGTAACTTTGAACATCACAAATGGTCTGATTTATTTATTGTCCTGATTTTGTTGTGCTATAGTGCAAGAGTTGGATAGCAACATTGGAGAAGCATTGCAGAGCTGCTACTAAAATTAAATATGTGGACAGTCTTAATACAAATATACAAATTAATGCATTATAATTGCATCGATAATATGTTGCAGAATATACCCACAAAAACGACACTAACACAAAAAACAGGAGAGGCCAGGTTATTAAAACTAGATATGTTACTGATATCGTGTGAAGCCTGAATTCAATAATCAAGGTATATAATCAGACAATAAACATAGCAGAAGGGGAGGGGGGAATCACATGTAAAAATGTGTGTGTGTGTGTGTGTGTGTGTTTTCTCCTGCGGGTGAGAGAGACCCACTGTATGCAGCTGTCACACTGTTTCCTCATATAGCATAGTGGAGGCGTTGCCAATGTGAGGCTCTCCAGTTGTGGACTACAGCTTCCATCATCCCTACCCATTGACTATGCTGGCCAGGGCTGGTGGGAACTGGAGTCCATCAGCATCCTAAGGGCTGTCGTTGTCTGAACTGGGAATTTCCAGGTTCAAATCTTACTTTTGCTATGAACTCATTAGGCAAGTCACTCTGCCCCAGCCTTCCTACCTGCATTATTGTGTGTGTGTGTGTGTGTGTGTGTGTGTGTGTGTGTGTACATATGTGTGTTGAGTGTGTGATCAACTCGATCTATGTTACATAGATTGTGTGTTTTTTGTGTATTTTGTGTATTTTATGGAAGGATTACACCAAGATAATATTTGCAAAACACTTTAAATGCTCTACAGTGTTCTGTGAACCACCCTGAGGTCTTATGATGAAGAGCAGTGTATAAATGAATGAATGAATGATATATACATGCTAGCTATCATCATGAACATTTTCTTTCTACACAGAAGTGTTTTCTGTGCAGCAAGTTCATCACATTTGCAGTGGTCCGTAGGCTGTATGCCTTTTTTTCCTGCAAGTTAACTACTGCACGTATGAATTGTCCACTACACACAGGGTAAAAAAAATATCCAAGCCTTAGCCAATGTCATTTTGTTGAAAGGAAGTACATTTTCCTGCAGGCCTTCCCTCTTGGAAGAGGCTCTTTTGGTCTGTTCCATGCAGTAGTGTGATTTGTGCCTGTTTCATGAATCTTAAGAAATGACTGAATTAGAACGATCCTGGTACATGTCTATCTTTGCCAGCAAACATGCGATGAAGATCCTGCTCTCCTCCCTAGGCATCTCTCTCTCTCTCTCTCTCTCCATCCACGTGCGTCCATGATCCCATTTGTGCTTTCCTCATTCTTCTTCCCTGCCTCTTCCTAGCCATCAGCCTTGAGTGCCTAACCCACATCCATCCCTTTAATAGCAAAGGTGGAGCTGGGGAGGCGGAGGAAGAGTGGCGGGGTGGGGAGGGGCGCGCGAGGGAGACGCTTGATGCCTCTGCCTAAGAAAAGGGAAGCGGGGAAAACGCATCCCGGGGCCCTGGGTCCAAAAGATCTCCTTGTGCAAGCCTGCTGCCGCCTGTTCTTCACAATCTTGCAGCCTTAGGGTCCCCTTGGAACAGCTCTCAGATTCTTATTATTATCACTCCTACTACAGTAGTGATTTTGAAATCCAGGAAAGCTGGCGCCGGGCAACCGGCTGAGTGGCACCAGGGTTCAGTGTGCCAAGAAGATTTGGGGGGCAGAAGGTTGAGGCCCCCCGGCGCCTGTGCGCTTTGGGGTGGACCTGGCGAGGGGCGGGCCAGCGCGCTCAGGATGTGCCCAGCGCCGGCCAATGCCGAAGCCGGTGTAAGACCTACGAAGCCCGGCGGCGGCGGCGGCGGCAGCCGGGAAGGATCCTGCGCGCAGTGGGAGTGGCACAGGCGCCGTGTCTGTGGCTGAGCCGCCTGCCGCTCCTGCTACATCTTGGGGGCGGTGTGGGGTGTGGGTAGGCGCTTTCCTCCTCTCTCCCTCTCTTGGATGCTGTGTGGTCCTTTCGGTGGGAGATGCTTTTTTGGCTCAAAGAAGAAGAGATGTCGCATCAGGAGCTGAGCCAGCGGCTGGCTACGGTCATCACCCATGTGGGTAAGGAAAGCATCTCTTTCTCTCCTGCTACCTGCTTTTTTCTTCCATCTCCCCATTATTATTATTATTATTTCTGTGGATGTGTCGGGATCTCCTCCCTGCAGGGCTGCGATGGTGCCATGCTGCTCACTCACAAAGGCTAGGAAGCGTTGGTGTGTCAGTGTTACACCTGGGGAGGGTGCGAGTGTGGCATCCTGGTACATCTGTGCATTGCCCGGAGGGAAGGCGGGGTGGTGCCTCCTCGTGCATCTTCTGTGCCTTGAGCTATCAAATATGGTCGGTGCCTTTCGCCAATTAGCCGGATACTTTTAAGGTTGGGCTCTGCCTGGCTAATTGTTGCAACTGATGCACTTAAGCGAGCCTGGTGTGATCTGTGTGGTTTTGGTTTGTAACTAAAGGTTCGTGCTAAATTTGGCTTCGTCCTACTGAGCTAAATTTGCAGAATGTGTGCAAAGGTTGCACATGGATGAATAATTATTGCAGATGAATTCTAGAAGGCGAAGCCATTTGGGAGCAGGAGGGGGGTGGCTGTTAAATGCAGCATGTCGGCAAGCGCCGTCTTGTCAAGCTAAAAAACTGCAACCGGTTGAAACGTTCAGAAGCGAAGCGCAGGTGCTCCCTCTCTCCCAACCATCTGTGCCGCTTCAGCGGTTCTGGAAGAAGGAAGCCGGAGGGTAGCCCCAGCCTTGAATTCTAGATGGATCATTTTCCCTCTTTTCCCCCCTGAATGAGGTTACCGCATGCACATCATCTTGTACAGCTCAGTAATGCCGCCGGCTCATTGGAATGGGAGCCATGACGCCATGCTTGGCACATTTGACAAGAGAATGCAAAGGAAGAGATTTTCCACCCACAAGAGCCCATTTCGGATTAGAAGATGCAATGTGTTGTATGACATGCATGCCCATATCATATAGAAAAAAGCATAGCTTTTGCATCTATCGCCGGTTACCCATCTGTGGGCAAGAGGCAGGTGTGGTGTGTCAGACTAGGACCTGAGAGACCAGGGTTCGAGTCCTCACTCGACTGGAGGGTGACCTTGGCCCACCTCTCAGTTTAACCTACCACACAGGGATGCTCTGAGGATAGTGTGGAAAGGGCCATATACTCCGCCTTGAGCTTCTTGGAGAAAGGATGAGATATAAATGCAATATAAATTTAAATAAAAAGTTGTATTCCATGGGACCCTCCTCCTCTTCCTCTTCCTCCTCTTCCTCACCTTGGCCGCAGCTGTCAATTCAGTTGCTTCTCCTTTGGGACCACCTCCCAGAGGGAGAGGCAATGGATGTTGAAAGCTGCTGCTCTTCCTCCATGTTCCTTTCACTGCTCATTTACTTGGAGAGGGAATGTGAGCAGGGCAGCAATGGTGCCAGGAGACTCCAGGGATAAGCAATGGAGTTGAATCTTTGAATCTTGGTGGGTTCTCAGCAGTGCCAACCCTCTGATGCCAACCTTGCTCTGAGCAGGTATCTTTCTACCCCTTTCTTCGATTTGCCTGTTTCTTTGCAAAGTCCTTAATGTTAGGGCGTGTGCAAATTACTAAAAAGAAAAGCAGGCCCTGCCCAGAGATCTACCGCCTAATTAGTCTTTTTACTAGTAGCTAATGGTGATGATTTCTGCTAGAAAGCAAAGGCACTGATTGGCAGTAGTTCTGTTTGTACAGGGCACTCGAGAAATAAAGGGCAATCTTATTAAATAAAAAACTAAAGGGTCTATCCACACAAAGCCATTTGTGTAGTGGGTGGGTGTCCAAGCAGTACTTTTACATGAGACTGTTTATCCAAAAATGGTGATTATTACTTTTTTATTTATGTATTTCTACAAATTGGTATTCAAAGCAGTTTACAAAAGAAAGTACATCCAAAACATATGTACATTATACCATACCTGTCCTCTGCCTCTCAGCCTAACCTCTCATGGGTTTTTGTTGTGTGTGGATGAATTGTAGTGATAGGGGATCTTGAGTTCCTTGAGGGAAAAGGTAGGATAAAATTGCAATTAAAATGAATAAAAATGAATTTCATACAAGATCTAAAATAAACAAAATACTTTTAAAATTGGGAACATTTACCGGGCTCCCAAGGCTTGTGGAGAGCTGGCAGAAGCCCGGGGCGCGTTACTCAGTGCGTCCCAAGCTTCGGGATGCAGGCTGCTATCCGCAAGCCTAGGGAGCCCGGCGGGAACTCCCGCGGGTTCCCAAGGCTTGCGGATAGCTTCCTGAAGCCTGGAGAGCAAGAGGGGTCAGTGCGCAATGACCCCTCTTGCTCTCCAGGCTTCAGCGAAAGCCTGCATTCGCCCCATAGGATGCACACACATTTCCCCTTCATTTTTGGAGGGGAAAAAGTGCGCCCTATAGGGCGAAAAATATGGTAATACATTTAATACAAACACACACACACACACACACACACAATCACTAAGCAGAACTACTGTATAAAATTGCATGGGATCGGGAGCTTGTCCTGGGCAGAAATAAAATTAAACTCTAGTAACCAATGTTCTTGGATGGCAATAATGTCAAAGGGCTGGTTGTTGCAGAAGTGCAGGGTCCACCAATTCACATCTCTATCCTGTAGCATTCAAAGAGAGGATACAAATAGGAGTCATCCTGTAGACCTAATCAGTCATTTATTGAACCAATTGGTTGGAAGCAGTTAAACAAAGGGACATCTCCACAGATTCTCTCCCTGTCCATTTTATCTTAACTCCAAAACCCAGATCTAGCTTCCTTTATAGGGCAAGTCTCAAGAACCTTATTTGGTTTTGAACTCTCTTGGGAAGATCCTTTCATTTTCCTTTGAGGACATAGCAATTTTCTTTTAGAATTATTTTGTCCCTGCAGTGGGGGTAGTAGTAGCCGGTCCTGCCATAAGCACTCAAGAAGTCCTAATGGGAATGCTATTTGGGAAAGTCATTGGGGTATACCTCCTCTCTCCTCACTCCAGTACTTGTGCGTGTGTTTGAGACCCACCAGTTTCAGCAGAACTAGACCCCTTCCTAAACAAGATGGAATAGATTATAAAGGACCTTGCAGTGTTTGAAGCACAGATAGTTATCTGCAAATGCATGGCCGACCTGTCTTGAGCCACAAGGGATACACTGGCAGTGGGAGTTCACATACATATAATGTAGTAATCACTAGATAACTGCAGCCTTGAGTGATATTTTTTAGTGGAGGTAGTCACATGTGTGCCTTGAGAGGTGGGGTTATTTGAGAAATGTGAACTTTGATTATATGCATACGTCATAACTGCATTTACATTACAGATGCAAAGGGAGGAATAGAAGTTTGAGAATGGGGGTGATGTCAAAGTTTGGGCAGCACTCCAGACTCGTTCAGCCAGGCTGTTGTGGCTTTGGTTAGCCTCCTCCATGAGCAGCAAGAGGTTATTTGTGTGGTGATTCCCTTCCATGTCTTTGCAAACCATGCCAGCGCCACTGTTAACCTGGGACCCGTGGCACATTCAGGCACCTCTATTTAATGCAGTTAAAGCTTGGCCTAATTATGTTAAATTAGGTTGCTCAGCAATTTTTTAAAAAAAAACTAAGCTAGAATCACCATGGAAGCAATTTTGATAGCTCCCAGTTCCATTTAAAGGGTTGTATGTAGTAAATTTGTCTTTGAACTTTGCCCACTCTGTCATAGACATGCCTTACGTGTGATCTGTATATGCTGTGGGTTTTATTCTCTTGTTTCCAGATGATTTGCTATGGACAGCTTACATTTCACCACATCTGGATGTCGTTTGGCATGTCTCTTTCATTGGCTTTTAAAAATCAAAAAGTGGGCACAGAAGATGAAAGCAATTCATGGACTGCTGGTTGCATTACAGAATTCCTTTAAACAGGAGCTATCAGCTGGGTAAAGAATGAAAGAAAATCATCTGCAAATGGTTAATTTATTGACTAACTTAATTGGCTTTCGAAAGTGGCTTAACTTTAGGCTAATAAAAGCAAGCCGGGAAGGGCTGGGCGATGGGCTCTGCAGGGTGGTGAATGCTTCCCTCTGTGAGGGAGCCTTCCCAGACCCACTGAAAGAGGTCATTAAACCGCTTTTTTAAAAAAACATCTTTAGACCCAGCCAGCATGGCCAACTATCACCCAGTCTCAAATCTTCCATTCTTGGGCAAGGTGATTGAGCGAGTGGTTGCTGAACAACTCCAGGCACGCCTGGAGGATGCGGACCATTTGGATCCCTTCCAATCGGGATTCAGGCCTCATCATGGGACTGAAACTGCCTTGGTCACACTGGTTGATGATCTCCGGTGAGCTAGGGACAAAGGTGAGAGTTGTTTCCTAGTTCTGCTGGATCTCTCAGCGGCCTTTGATACCATCGACCATAACATCCTTCTGGACCGTCTAGAGGGGCTGGGAGCTGGGGGCTCTGTCATACAGTGGTATAACTCCTTCCTCCTGAGCCGTGTACAGAAAGTGGTGGGGGGATGAGTGTTCAGACCCCCGGGCCCTCACTTGTGGGGTGCCTCAGGGTTCCGTCCTCTCCCCCATGCTTTTTAACATCTACATGAAGCTGCTGGGAGAGATCATCAGGAAGTTTGGACTGGGTGTCCATCAATATGCAGATGATACCCAGCTCTACCTCTCTTTCAAATCAGAACCAGTGAAGGCGGTGAAGGTCCTGTGTGAGTGCCTGGAGGCGGTTGGAGGATGGATGGCGGCTAATGGATTGAGGTTGAATCCTGACAAGACAGAAGTACTGTTCTTGGGGGACAGGGGGTGGGCAGGTGTGGAGGACTCCCTGATCCTGAATGGGGTAACTGTGCCCCTGAAGGACCAGGTGCGCAGCCTGGGAGTCATTTTGGACGGCGCAGGTCAATTCTGTATCCAGGGCAGCTGTCTACCAGCTCCACCTGGTACGCAGGCTGAGACCCTACCTGCCTGCAGACTGTCTCGCCAGAGTGGTGCATGCTCTAGTTATCTCCTGCTTGGACTACTGCAATGCGCTCTACGTGGGGCTACCTTTGAAGGTGACCCGGAAACTACAACTAATCCAGAATGCAGCAGCTAGACTGGTGACTGGGGGCAGCCACCAAGACCACATAACACCGGTCTTGAAAGACCAACATTGGCTCCCAGTATGTTTCCGAGCACAATTCAAAGTGTTGGTGTTGACCTTTAAAGCCCTAAATGGCCTCGGCCCAGAATACCTGAAGGAGCATCTCCACCCCCATCGTTCTGCCCGAACGCTGAGGTCCAGCGCCGAGGGCCTTCTGGTGGTTCCCTCATTGCAAGAAGCAAAGCTACAGGGAACCAGGCAGAGGGCCTTCTCGATAGTGGCACCCGCCTTGTGGAACGCCCTCCCATCAGATGTCAAAGAGATAAACAACTACCTGACATTCAGAAGACATCTGAAGGCAGCCCTGTTCAGGGAAGTTTTTAATGTGTGACATTTTAATGTATTTTTAATCTTGGAAGCCGCTTGGAGTAGCTGGGGAAACCCAGCCAGATGGGCGGGGTCAAAATATTATTATTATTATTATTATTATTATTATTATTATTGCCGTTTTCATATTGACTTGTGTGCTGTAGATCGCTGAGGATCCCTGAATCTGCCACAAAACCCATGTGCTTTGCAGAGGATATTGAAACATGAACTAGGGCACATAGTTCTCCGCCAGAGACCTTATTTATTGAGCACTTATCCTGATTTGCTTTCACAGAGTTTACATGCAGAGAACTCATTCTCCCCCCCCCCCCACTGCATTTCAAGTTACATTTTACATTGCTGTCCACACCATTCCCTGATTTGTTTCCCCATGCCTGCAACCCCCCAAACTCCTGTGCAATGAAGCTGTTGTCTGCACACACAAAACTGATGCCTAAAATGTGCAACCCTCAGCACCACTATTAGGTTTCCAGATCAGATGAAAGGTAGCTTGAGGGAAAACACATCAGACAGCAGCATCTCTCAAGAAAAGACACAAAATATATGGATTATAGAATCATAGAGTTTGAAGGGCCCGCAAGGGTCATCTAGTCCAACCCCCTGCAATGCAGGAATCTCAACTAAAGCAGGCGACAATATATTCAAAATACACAAGGAAGGGCAAAAGCTTGCACAGGTTTATGCCCAGTCGTCAGGTGTTCCACTCTGCTTATCAGTCTCTTGGCCACAGCAGATCTCTGAGGAATTACGGTAAGCCTGGCCTGGAAATAGTTGCCAGAGCAGACAGATGTTAGATTGTATACACACCATGACTTCAAAGCACATAGCTTCCTCCCCAAAAAAGAATCGTGGGAACTGCAGATTGCCCCTCACAGATAAAGGCTATAACACCCTTAACAAACTACAATTCCCAGGATTCTCTGGAGGAAGTAGCCAATCAGATGCCTATGGGAAGCCCACAAGCAATACAGTGGTACCTCGGGTTAAGTACTTAATTCGTTCCAGAGGTCCGTTCTTAACCTGAAACTGTTCTTAAGTTGAAGCACCACTTTAGCTAATGGGGCCTCCCGCTGCTGCCGCGCCGCCGGAGCACGATTTCTGTTCTCATCCTGAAGCAAAGTTCTTAACCCGAGGTAATATTTCTGGGTTAGCGGATTCTGTAACCTGAAGCGTGTGCAACCTGAGGTACCACTCTATGTCAGCACACAGTAGCCAGTGTGAGATGCAGTCTGCCGATAGCTGTTAACTTTCAGATTTGAAAATAAGGGATCAGCAGCCTCAAAAATAAGGGATCAGCAGCCTCACCTGTCCCAGGGACAGTCTATGGAATATCTAACAATCCGGGATAACAGCAGGAAATGGCGCTGGAATAAGGGAATTTCCCGCAAAAAGGGGGAAGGTTGACAGCTACAAGTCTGCCTTTCCCACACAACCTATCCCACATTATTATCTATCAGCCACTAAAGTGTATTATTATCTCCGCATACACAGTGAACGCGGGTGGCGCTGCGGGTAAAACCTCAGCACCTAGGACTTGCTGATCGTAAGGTTGGTGGTTCGAATCCCCGCGGCAGGGTGGGCTCCCGTCTTTCGGTCCTAGCTCCTGCCCACCTAGCAGTTCGAAAGCACCCTTCAGTGCAAGTAGATAAATAGGTACCGCTTTATAGCGGGAAGGTAAAGGGCGTTTCCGTGTGCTGCGCTGGTTCAGGCTCGCCAGAGCAGCTTCGTCACGCTGGCCACGTGACCCGGAAGTGTCTCCGGACAGCGCTGGCCCTCGGCCTCTTAAGCGAGATGGGTGCGCAACCCCAGAGTCGGACACGAATGGCCCGTACGGGCAGGGGTACCTTTACCTTTACCTTTACCTTTACCTTTACCTTTACCTTTACCTTTACCTTTACCTTTACCTTTACCTTTACCTTTACCTTTACCTTTACCTTTACCTTTACCTTTACCTTTACCTTTACCTTTACCTTTACACAGTGAAAAGGCTGGGCCCATTTGCACTGCTGAGGCACTGCTTTTCTAATACAAGCTACAAGCAAAACTGAAATAGTGGTTCCAGACAACAATTAATATAGCCTCAAATTATCCAGCATTCCTCACCATCGACTTTTATACAGTGTTTACTCAGAAGTATATAATAATAATAATAATAATAATAATAATAATAATAATAATAGAAAGAGAGGAGTGCTGTTTGCAAGTGGACTAAACGGGATAAAAATGTCTAACAACCTATATTCCCAACTCTCTACTGTTGCTTGACTTTTGTGAGTTTAAACTCTGCTACTGTGGTCTCTGTTGCTGGAGAATGAGTTTTGACTCACATTTTGAATCCAGGCAGCTTTTGTTACCACCCCCCCCCACACGTGGGTCATAGGAATTAATATTTTCCTCTCACAACCTGCAACTTTAATTATAAGCTTCTTCCTTAGGCTTGCAGGTGCATGGTGTTTGCCACTGCCTGCACTTATCTATACAATCAACAGTTTATTTTTGTGATTTTTAAAAACACATATCAGTTATTGCCCTAGCGTGAACACTTTGCGTGGGGCAGTAGGCATGTAATAGCCCATTCTCGCACCCATCACAACTTAAATAATTGGATAGTGAACACTGGTGTTTTTCTTTTTTTTTTAAATGATATTTTATTAGATTTTCACAATAGAACACTAAATGGAAAAAACACAGGAAAAAATACAATAAACCCAAAAATACAAAAATACAAAAATACAAAAATAGAGACAATTAACATAGAAAAAAGACAAAAGAAAGAAAAAAAGAAAAAACAAAAACAAAAAATCCCTCTTTTTTAGTTTCTCTTCTTTAGTTGACTTATTTTCCTGACTTCCTCACGCCTCCCTTTTTGGTATTCCACTTAAAAATTGGTTCAGCAAATTCATCTATTGATTTATCCTTAATTATTTTTCCTCACATATTTTAAGTTCAAATTTTTATCTAGTATCAATCCATTCTTGCCTAGTCTTTAACCTTGTTATTAGAACCCCTTCATTTCATTTCAATGTCATCAACATTCAAAAATTTTACAATGTTTCTGTAAGTAGGTTTTAAATTTCCTCCAATCTTCTTCCACCAACTCTTCTCCCTGGTCTCGGATTCTGCCAGTCATTTCCGCCATTTCCATGTATTCCATTACTTGCAGCGTGAACACTGGTGTTTTTCAATAGTCTTCCCCAACTTGATGCCCGACGAGTATCTTAAACTGCACCTTCCATCAACCACAGGCAGTTCGGCTATTGGAGAAGACTGGTTTACAGGTTGTGCAATGTGAAAAGGTACACATCGTATGCAAAATTGGAAGGGACCTATTTTGTAAAGTCTCCTTATTTATTTTTTCTTTGTCTGGACCAGTCCCCTGTGTTTTAAATAGTATATCCTAGCAATATAATCCAGCCCAAATGACATAGTCAGCCATGAATCATGTTATAGCTGAATCAGCACCAGCTTATTAGAGGTCAGGAAAAAGAGCACCTTTCATGGTGGCTGATGTGATCTGTTTGAAAGGCAATTCCAGTGCAGCGGCAAGCACTATTTTACAAGAGCATATTCCATAAGGTCTGTTGCAGTCCCTGCTTTCCCCTCCCAGCAATTCCATAATTGCTTGAAACCAATTAATCCACAAAACTGTGGTGGCCGTCAGATCAGAGATGGAGCGGCTTCATTCCTGTCCTGTGTGGTACATACTCAGTGAAGGCATAAGTGATCTGTGTTAAGTAATCCTGAGTGTGTACTCTTCCTTGAGAATGTTAGAACGTTCATTTAAATAACCAGCATTGTCTAATCTCTCTACAAACATGATGAATGTTCAGCAGTTCATCTAGAAGCATTCTTGACCTGCTCTGCTCCAAGAAAGCAGTTATTCTGCTCTCAAGTAATCTGTGGAACTCATTGTCACAGGATGTTTTCTTTTCTGAGTAGGAGGATGGTGTGCTTTGGCTGCTCAGGCTTATGGCTCTGTGACTTTACAACCAATTCCACCCACCTTTGCACTGTAAACTAGAGTTCGAAAAGCGACTGGACTCAGCTATGTTAGTAAAGAAACAGCGATTTGAATGTGCTATAAGCAAGCAACACCTGATGATGCTAGAGAGCAGGACATTTTAAAACAGGATTTTCCATGGAGATTTCCCCCCTTTTGTTAAAACGATCTAATTTCTGATTTATTTACAGTGGGTTTTTTCCTGTGTTTAGATCTGCCCTCTGCCAAACGTGGGAAAGTTCTGAACATTGATATGCAATGTTCTCAAGTCTTTGTCACAGGATAATTCCTGTTTTGTAATGAGACAAAGGTAATAGGAAAACAAACAATAACTACAATGGCATCATAAAACCCTTAACTCTGAGAATAGATCAAAAGTAAGGGTGGATCTACATATGGTAGTACCTTGATTTGCATACATTTTGGATTACAAACACTTCAAACTTGGAAGTGCGTGTCCTGGTTTGCAACCTTTTTTGGGATTACAACCCATTTTTTTGGATTACGAACAAATTTTTTTTGGAGGCCCCATTGGCGAAAGCGCGCCTTGGGTTACAACCTGTTTTGGTTTACTTACAAACAAACCTCCGGAACAGATTATGGTTGTAAACCAAGGTACCACTGTACACTTTTTGAGATCCACATCTTTTTACCTTTCAGGGCAGCAGGGGATATTTTTTAGCTCAGGGGCCACATTGCCTTCTTAGCGGGCTTCTGGGGGCCACATGCCAGTGCTGGGTTTTATGTACTGAAGTTCTCACCCTGGGCCAACAGGGGGATACTGTAGATAGTTTTCACTCAGGTCCACTTATGCAAATAAGGAATTGAAAGTGACGTTCATTGATTGGATAGTTACAGAAAATTGTTACAGTTGCGTTGTAGTGGAGCTCTATATAAGCAGGCTGGCTGAACCCTTCAGTTCAGTTCTGTTCTGGCCTGTGAATAAACAAGAGCAGTTTGAAGAATCGCTGTATCGTCTGATATGTTCACCCACAACTTAACACTGGGCATGGCGAGAGGCAGAAGTGGCCAGAGCAAGGAATGGAAATTTTACTTAGGTACAGTAGGGTAGTGTCTACGCTTCTCTTTCCTCCATCTAGGGAAACAAGAGTTGTTATCAGAATTCTAAGACACAGTAAGGACATATATATATATATATATATATATATATATATATACACACACCCACACACCCACACACCCACTCAAGAATGGTGTAAACCAAGGCTAGTGAGAGGTGTGGCCTGATAAGAAGGTGTGGCCTGACTGGGAAATATCAAGGCCCAAATTGAGAGGCCTGGAGGACTGCCCCACCCCTGTGGTAGGAAGAAATAGACCAATGGCTACAAAAGCAGAGCATTAGCCTTCTTCCCCTTCCACAACCCTCCACTCAAGCTATGCATACCCCATACTTTCAAAGCACATTCAAAGCACATATCACAGAACAATAGAGTTGGCAGGGACCCAAACCCCCTGCAATCACTGCTAATTATTTCCCTCAAAGAATTCTGGGCACCGCAGTTTACACTGCACAGAGTTATAACTCCCAGCAATCCTTAACAACAAACGACAGTGGCCATAACTCTTCCTAGGTGGAGAAATGACAAACCTGGCAGGCAAGCAAGGATCACACTCTAGGCATTCAAAGCATGGAGGAACATCTGTGAACAACTTTACTCCTCAGTACACATATAGCATTGTTAAAAATATCAAGGGTTTTTTCCCTCCTTGCCAGCATTCACGAGAAATTGCTCACTTCATTTATTGGTGTTAATCACCCCCTTTTTATTTATATATCTCTTTGATGAATGGGTGGGAGTGAAGCTATTATTAAGGAAAAGCCAAGGTGGCTCCGTTTTGCATAGATTGGAAGAGCAAAATAACAGCATTGCTTGCAATTAATGCCTGGTGCTGTTTTCTACATTCATTTGCCCTTGGACAGTTGCACTTCAGCTTGTTTCCTTGGTTTCTTTTTATTAATGCTGGTCTTTACAAGACTTCGCAGTGAGAAGAGATGGGCTGGAACAAGAATCTCCTTTTGTGGCCATTAACTGGGGATGGGCAAGTTTGTCAGTAAACGTACCAAAGTTGTTGTTGTTGTTTAGTCATGTCCGACTCTTCGTGACCCCCTGGACCAGAGCATGCCAGGCACTCCTGTCTTCCACTGCCTCCTGCAGTTTGGTCAAACTCATGCTTTGAGAACACTCTCCAACCATCTCATCCTCTGTTGTCCCCTTCTCCTTGTGCCCTCAATCTTTCCCAACATCAGGGTCTTTTCCAGGGAGTCTTCTCTTCTCACTGAGGTGTCCAAAGTATTGGAGCCTCAGCTTTACAATCTGTCCTTCCAGTGAGCATTCATTTCAGTGGGTTGGCTCCAAGCAGGGCTAGCTCTGGATACAGCATGTAGAATATTTTTTTGTATTTATACTTTGTGCATAAATCTTGCTAAAATATTCACAAACCCTTTTAAAATAGTTGGAAGACTGATAGCTGGGTGGGGAGGAGTCAGGTTAATGACTTTACAGATGCTAGCCAATAGGTGCCCATCACAGCTGGCTTTTACAGTGCATGATGCTGAAAACCTTGGATTCTGCACGGATTCTTTTTTCTGGGTTCATCTCAGGGCAGAAAAATGTGTGTGTGTTTGCAGTTTCTTGAGTGATAGCTTTGTTAGCTTGATGAAGCAAAAACAAAAATAAGGTCTACCAAATTTCTTATGTCATAAGCTTTGTTGTTCATGTGTTTGCACAGCAGTGACAGCACTATAAACAACTCTTCAATTCTCTTGCTATGTTACGTTTGTTGCTTGAAAGCTGCAGACTGTGCCTGAAAACTGGCTTTGTTTGCGATCCTTAATAGTCTTGTTTCATACAGCACTGTTGTTCCTTGCTGTGTCCCAGACAGCACAAGCAAACAGAGTTCAAGCCAAGTGACCCTGTCACGCCTTTCCGCCTTTCCTTGATTAGCAGCTGTGCTTTACATTATCAACGTGAGCCTAAGCATTTTATTAATTGTGCTGCATTTGTGCACAGGCGGATGTGCTCAGGTCAGCTTGCATATTGTTCTATGCATCTGTGGTTTCCTCTTTTAGCCCTTAGTCGGGGCCCTATACTGTCAGCTCCAAGAGCAGTACCGAATTAAAAGCTGGTGCTGAAGAGTAAACAATGATCTCAGTTAAGCCAGTTAAGTCACCCAGGAGCAGTGACTCACCACAGCAATGGATGCTGAGTCATCACCCATCCGATCCATGCTTATTTCTCAGGAGACAAGGGCACTTGTTGCAGAAGTGGGAGCTGGGTACCACTTTCCCCCTTTAACAGGCCCCCACACCTGTGTCTTCAACCGGCAGCCTGCTCTGTAGAAATCAACCTGGTGAACCTTTTCACAGCATGCAGATGAAATCACAGGAAAATCTTTGCTCGCTTGATTTGTGCATTTGCTGTTTTAAAAGCACAGGGGCAGAGTCAGTAACAAAGACCAAAGAAAGAAAGAAAAAGGCAGGGGGAGAGAAAATAAGTGGTAATCCTACAAGAAGTAAGAACAGCTTAAGTGCTTCGTTTGCTTTGTCCTCGTTATGATAATTAGTCGCAGTGCCTCTGTGCCTTCCTAGAGGCAGGAAGACCAGGCAGGAGTGCTGCTGTCGAGGTTTTAATAGGAAGGAGTCAAGGAGATTTCAAGGACGGGGAGGAAAAGGTTCCACGAGTGTCTTGTTCTTTTGGACACCTTCATGATTAAATTGCTCTTAACTGGAGGTATGGGTGCTACTAATGATTGTGCTCAAAATACGATGAGCATTTGTTGTGGTTGCTCTAATAATAACTGGAGAGAGATGTGTTACTGCAGAAGAGTCATCTGTGGTCTGGACCATACAGTGGTGGAAACTGACCCCCTCTCTAAATTGTGCATGTATTTATTCAATAAATGTGAACCTTGGGGGATTCACCAGAGAGGCTGTTTCAGTGCTTTCTGTCTCTTCAGGGCTCAGATAATACAGCAGGGATGGGGAACACCTGGCTCTCCAGATGCTTTTGGACTCCAACTCCCATCAGCCAGTCGTCAAGGAATCAGGGAGTTGTAGTCCAGCAACATCTGTAGGGCTGTGGGAGACAATATGCCCCCATCCCAAACACTTTCCTTCCCTGACTGCTTCATTCCAACCCCATCTAGGGTCCTAGAGCCATGCTTGCAAGAGAAATGGGGATTAATACGTACAAAGAGATTCCTCTGATTCTTAGGTGTAATTTGTCAAACCGAATAGCGCAGGATTTAATCTCCTACCTGACCAAGTCACTTGGATGTTCCTTGCGTTACTGTAGCATCAGAAGGCTCAAGCCCAGGGCTTTCCAAGTGCTGATCTGGGTTTTTGAAACCTTCTGACAAAGCCTTCCTTGGAACCGAGGGTGAGTTGTGCGGAGCAGGCAGTTGCCAAGGGAAACGCTACGCATCTGGGCTGCTTCTGCTGCTACTGCTGCCTACTACAACCCGGCTGCATGATTTTCCCATTTGCTGGGGGCGATGATGAGACCTTCGCAGCTACCCCTGCGTGCTGCAGCTATTTTTCTGGCAGAGAGAGAGGATGCACAAGACCTCTGGCGCTAATGTGGAAGAAGCCTCGGCAACAGCTTCCAGCTTGGGTAAGCTCTCCTTTGCCTTGCTGGATTGGGGGTACTGCAGGCAAAATGGAACGGGGGTCAGGACAGATCTAAGAAGAGGAGAAGCATGGGCGCTTGCTGGGTTGGCGTTGGAGGTCAGCACTGAGGACCATACCCATTGCTGACCCTTCCAGGGACCCCCTTTGCCATGCTCCTCTTCCTCTTCCTCCTCTTCCTTTCTGTTCTGGCTTGTTCACCTGCCTTCTGCAAGCAGAGGCGAGAGCAAGAAAAAAGGAGCAGCAGCGTTTACTCGCCTTGTCTTCTCTCCTTCTGGGCAGGGGGAGACAGTGGCAAGCAGGTGGCCCCAGTCAGGAAAGGGGCCCGCCGACGGCAACTTCCCCAAGGACCCCACACAATCTGGAGCCAGTGCTGCCTGCATGTTTCCCACAACTGCACTGTGAAAGTGCAAAAAAATGGTAACAGGCACAGAGCAGAATATCCTGGGTGTCTTCAGCTTTGATGGCTTGCTTATTTCTCACAGTTTATAGCTCTTAAGGTTTCAGAGTTAGGCATCTTCTGGAACACCTCTCCCAGTAATAACTTACCTGGACCCTTAGATCATCATCTGGGGGGCTTCCCTGAGAGAGTCTTGGAGGAGGAGGAGAAAGAAGAAGGCCTTTTCAGTTTATGGCTCCCTGTCCGTAGAACACACTGTCCAGTGAGGGCTGCCTGGTGTGTTTGCCAACGTCTTTTCGGCGCCAGGTAAAATCCTACCCCTTTCCCCTGGTTGCTGATAGACTGTGATGGTGATGTTCATTGTTAGCTGAGCATTTTGCTATTGGTTTGGGGGGCAGCATTGTAGATTTTTATGAATTGCACGTGAATTTCATTTTTCCTTTGCGTAGGCTCTTTGAAATGTTGCAAGTCACTTAGGAGATCTTTTTTGTATAAGAAGCAGCTAACAAGTGATATTAAGAATTAGACCAGGCAGTGGCCATCTCTGCCCAAGTAATAGTATATTAATAGTATGGAACAAGAGGCCTCATAGTTAGAGAGGGGTGAAGTAGTTGTCCTGGTCTTCAGCTCAACATAGCTTTCTGCTCCTCTCTCCATTATTAGGATCAGTAGGCTCAATTTATGCAAATTAAGAAAAACATGCAAATATTGCCAGCTTGCATGAGCCATACAAGCTTCACGGTTCAGCATTTCTTGGCACAGGATTTCAGAGCTGAGCTGAGGTTTTAAAGAGGGTGAGGTGAGAAGGATGGGGGGGGGGAGAGACTTTATTGTTTTTTAACCTAAGGGGGAAAGGAAGCTAAGCAGGGCTTAGCAAATGGAAGGCAGGCACAAAGCCTTTCCTTGGTTTCAGTATCAATAACTAAGAAGCTTTTCCGGCTGAAAATCTGAGAGAGGGGAAGATGGAATCCGAATTAACATCCAGTGGGACTGTAATAACTTGAGCCGGGGACTGGGGTGGGGGGATGTGGCTATTTCAAATATACCAAATCTTGATTGAGCAGAAGATAGTAAAGGAAATAATTTCCAAAGAAAGATGGGGAAGGGATGCTAGAGATAGAAATTTGGACATATTTTTTTCTCTCTGAACAGCCAGTATTGCCTCCTAGTATTAACTTAAAATTATTTTAAGGTATTGCGTTGTTGGTATCCGACAAATTCTAGAGATGTATGGTTTTTTTAATTAAAAAAATATATCTTTAATTGTTGCTGTTGAAAAAGTAGTACGCCCCCTGGGAAAACATGATCGGGAAACAACTAGATATCCATTTAATCAATCACATTGCTGACTTAGTGTTACATGTGTGGTTTGTTTCTCCCAAACAAGCCTTGAGCTTGTAAGCAAGGAACAAACTCTGGTTTCCACTCATCGTTTGTTTGGAGACAGGCAAACCATAGTCTCTGATTCACAGGTAACTCTAAGCTACAGTTTGGTAGGTTTCCTGTCTGCTCAGTAAATCATGGAATGATGTGTGTCTTTTAGGGTGAAGGATGGAGAGGGGAACAGAATGGAGGGCATGCTTGGCAGCGACCCTGAACACTCCACATTGCAACATTTTGCTGCCGTTCCAAATTACAATATCTATTTCTGTCCTTAGAATCCAGGTCTTTAAGCTTGTTGCTGACAGCTCACTACCTATTTCATAACATTAATGTTGCTTAAAATACACTTAACAACGTGTTGGCTCTGAAGTCAGCCTCTTAATGGGATTACTCTGGCTCCATTTACTGCTGCTCCTGGCTGATCAAAACCCTCCCTCCTATAACAACAGAGGAGGACTGTAAATATTTTCTTCCTGCGCTTTTGAAGTTGAGACCTGCTACACTTCTTAATGCCACCGGAGCTTTGCATGTCTGAAGGGAATCAATACTGGTGTTGCTACACAGGAGCTGTCAGCAAAGCACCGGAGTTATATATAAGAGCTGTCCTATTGATCTGTTATAAGGTGGAAAGAGAAAAAAGCTAGGAAAAAAATGACTTTGTTCCCTGTCTGTCATTGCAAGCTCACAGCAGACAAACTAATGACCGATTGCTCTGCATTCCAACAACTTTGAGAAACTGATCAGGTTTTTACCAATCTTCCAGACACTTTCAGCCAAAGTGCTATAAATTGTAAAGGGGATAAATAAGATAAGCTTTTCAAGAAACAAGTTCTACAGAATTATTCCTTGTAGGATAAGCTTTGGTACTCCTTCAAGGCAGAACTTCTTGCATGAGAGCAAGTACATCACCACTGGCAGCTACAAAGTGCAATGTAACTTTTGCAAAAGATAAACTCCTAAATTCAAACCCTAATTATTTGTACTTTGGGATGGCAAAATGTAGAGTGACTCCTGTGTCAGTCAGTTTAGTCAATATTGAGATAAGTGAGCTGTTGGTGTGACTTGGTATATTGTGTTCCCAGCCAATAATCTAAAGCTACCGTGGCTTCTCATTTGGGGCCATAGAAAAGAAAAGCCTATTTTATGCCAGATGATGAATTTTTGCCAAGGGTCCACCCCCCCCCTTTTTTTACGATGCAACAGTAATGTAAAATTGCAGTTTTGATTGGGACTCTGTTTTACAAGGCTCATTATAGCTGCCTTCCTCTGCATCGTTTTGTATGGCGCTCTGCTTTGCATGAACCAAAATCGAAGTCCTGGGGGTTTGTCAGATGTTGTCAAATCCCATTACGGCTTGCCTACAGATTCTTCATTCTTTAACAGAAAATTCAGTTGCATCGTGAACAGGGTGGCAAAAGAGGCCAGGGCACCTATTGTAGAAGGTGGAATTTAAGCAGGCATAGTATGCATGGCAAGTCTGGATGAATTTCGTTCATCAGACTTTATGTTGTTAGCTGCCCTGGGCAGGATATAAACAGGACAGATAGACGGATAAATAAGTAATTCAGTGGAGCTGAGTCCCAAGTATAATGTGCAATAGGGTTGCAACTTAACAACTTGTTCATATTTACATGGCAGTAAGAACATCTAGGGACGCAGGTGGTGCTGTGGGTTAAACCACAGAGCCTAGGACTTGCCGATCAGAAGGTCGGCGGTTCGAATCCCCGCAACGGGGTGAGCTCCCATTGCTCAGTCCCTGTTCCTGCCAACCTAGCAGTTCGAAAGCATGTCAGAATACAAGTAGATAAATAGGTACCGCTCCAGCAGGAAGGAAAACGGCATTTCCCTGCACTGCTCTGGTTCTCCAGAAGCAGCTTAGTCCTGCTGGCCACATGACCCAGAAGCTGTACGCCGGCTCCCTCGGCCAATAAAGCGAGATGAGCACCACAACCCCAGAGTCGGCCACGACTGGACCTCATGGTCAGGGGTCCCTTTACCCTTTAAGAACATCTAGTCCAGCGTCCTGTTCTCACAGTGACCAGCCAGATGCCTGTGGGAACCTGCAAACAGGAATTGAGCATAAGAGCACTCTCTCCTCCTGCAGTTTCCATCAGATGGTATTCAGAAGCATACTGTAAGTGCCACTGAACTTAAAATGTCATCGGATGCAAAGTTCAGTAGTACTCCTAGTACAGTGGTACCTCGGGTTAAGAACTTAATTCATTCCGGAGGTCCATTTTTAACCTGAAACTGTTCTTAACCTGAAGCACCACTTTAGCTAATGGGGCCTCCCGCTGCTGCTGCGCTGCCAGAGCACGATTTCTGTTCTCATCCTGAAGCAAAGTTCTTAACCCGAGGTGCTATTTCTGGGTTAGCAGAGTCTGTAACCTGAAGCGTCTGTAACCTGAAGCGTCTGTAACCCAAGGTACCACTGTAGTACATAGCTGTCAACGTTTTCCTTTTTTTAAGGGAAATTCCCTTATTCCGAATAGGATTCCTCGCAAGAAAAGGGGAAAGTTGACAGCTATGCTGCAGTGGCTCTTCAGCCTGATAATTAATGGTGATGACAAAAAAAGAAGAGAAAAGAAAAATGCCCATCTTGACAGTGACAAAATCTCATTAAGCAAATCAGGCTAATGCTATTTTGGACCCTGACATATGGTGTTAAATCAGAAGACAGTGCAGTAAAAGTCAATGCCAGCAGCTTTTGCTGGATGGATTCAACACAGGCACAACCACCCTCTTGTCAGCTGAGGTGCCCAGGGACAGGGGTAGCAATGCTCAGTGAGCTGGGGGAGTCTGTGGCAGAGAGAAGTCCGGAATCAGAGGCAGAGGCTGAAGCAGAGGAGTGGGATGAGGGAGGCCAAGAGGCAGAGATGAGTCTGACTGGTGAAGAGTCATGGGGTCTCCCCCTTCTACTCCCCTCCCGCCTGGTCTCCCAGAACCAGAAGAGGCTTCAAAAAGGTGGATGAGAGGTTGTCTTGATGCAGGCACAGTCTCCAGTTGCTTGGGAAAACCCTGGAGAGGAGGGGACTTAGATGGCTATGGGGAGGCGGAGACTTTTAGCCTCAGCAACTGACACATGGGGCAAGACCTAGCGGGGATGAGCTGCTTTGCTCATTAGGCCTGACATTCTGCCAAGTCTGTGCAGATAGTTAATAAAGAGTTGACTTTTAACTCTTGCTAATAAAGAGTTAACTCCAACTTACATGGTGTGATTTACTGCCAGCTCACTCCTGACACTAAATAACTAGGAAAAGGTCTGTCAACATGCCAGGTGTGTGGTTTCAATGGGCGTTCTCTGCACACCTGGGGGGATCCATGTCTGTAAAAGTGTCATCATCTGTCTAGGGTGGATGGGAAGCTTTTCCCCACAGGAATGAATGGCAGGGATGGGTCACTAAACTCTCTCCTTTGGCAACCCCAACAAGTCAAGCATCCTCCTATTTGCATAGCCCCACCTCTTCATCTGCATATCCCCCTTCTGTTTTACTGGCCTGCCTTGTATAGATGCAAAAATGAATCAGGTGTTCTTCCTCATATTATTGGAGGCTTATTGTCGTATGTGGCCAGAACAGAATGCGCCGCCAAGACAAACGCTGTAATGCCCTTGGGTGAAGAGCACGAGCTTTATGATGCATCATCAAGCAAGAGCGGGGTGGAGAGAAGATGTTCCAGGTAGAAATGATGCAAGGTCAGAGTCAATGGTCTCCTTTTTTGAGATGCACAGCGGTATTTGTATAGGTGCATCCTGAACTTAGCTGCAAGCCATAGCGATCAATGCCAGGAGACCATGCCAGGAAGGAGCTCTATTCCAGGTTGCCACTCCCACACAGCCATCCCCTTCCGTCAATATGAAAGTACATGGATTTGATATTTAAAACAAATGAGAGGAAGTAAGCGCAGTCAATAAGCCTATCAAGGCCTTGGCCAATGGCATCGGGGAGATTTCTGCACGTTGAAACGACCTTGAATGAACTTAAGCTGGATAAGTCATCTGCAGGGATTGAAAGCTGGCATGAGTAAAAGCTGACGACTGTCAGGGAAGCATGGTAAGGGGGCGGGTGTCTGATAGCCAGCTTCGCGCTGGCTTGTTCAATGGCTTCTTGGTGTAACAGATGTAGGAAGCATGTGTGTGAAAACCCTCCTTTCTCCACCGTCCGGATAACAGAAGGAGAAATGAAGTCCTACTACAATTTCCTCCGGGAGTGCGCAAAACTGGAGAAAATGGCTCGTGCAGGTATGTTGATGCCTCTTTACAATAGGAACTCAAACAGCTTTGTTGAGATGTAAACACCAGAGTGTTCTGTGAGATTTATTCCGTAGTAAAAGCGCTCAGTTATGCCGTCTTTGAAGGGAGGAGTGCTGTTGTATGATCCAAGTGCCTGTTGATTTTGTGGCTGAATTTTATTTAAATTATTTTCCTGTGGATTTTGAACTTCTGCTGCCCCTGAAGGCTGGTGGATAATATTTGGAAATGTCATGTGTGGTTTTGGGTAAATTTACTCAGAAGTAAGGCTCGCTGAGTTCATTGGGACTCCCTAGGAATCATGTTAAGGAGTGTGTGATCTTAAGGGGTCTGGGCTTGAATGTCCACATCAAGGATAGACATTCGTAGTACAGCCTAGAGCAAGACACTCTCTCCAAGCCTCAGTCCTACATTTGTAAAACTGAACTAAGAGTGGCCTACCTTTTGGAGCTGTGAAGCCTATCATCATATTTGTTGTAAAGCACAGTGCAGAGATAAAAAACATCTCTCCCCCCCTCATCTTATTAACATTTTATTATTGCTCTTTGTTATTGTATATACTGCTTAATTGCCATTATGGCTTCTAAGCAGCTGATATGTATAAAGTCAACTGCAAAATAGAGACATGCAATAAAACAATTCCATCATAACATTTTTAAAAAATGTCCGCAACTGAAATTGCGCAGTAAAACAATCCCATTGAAACAGCGCAACAGTTAACACAGCCATTTAAACAGAAGGTTCGGGTCTGGAGATAAGAGGATCCCCTTCAAGACCTGGTGGAATGCCAGTTTTGACACACAAGCTCCTTTCCATCGTTCTGTCACATGTGATTGTAACCAAGAAACAGAATTCAGGGTGGGACCCAGCAATTAGAAGCTTGCTTGATTCCCTGTGACTTTGATCGCTGGAATCACCAGGGCTAGGGAGCACATCTAGTTTGGTGTATCTATATTCCAAAATTCACCTCTTTTTGATTAGCCAAGATTCGCTCCAAAGGACTGCTTGATAATATTCTGGCAAGGAGGGCAAAGCCTGCCTTCTCTTTGACACTAGATGGCCCAGTTTTCACTGAAAGGGATTTTACTACTGAGACTGGGTTCGGCATTGCTCTGGGAGACAGGTGGGAACAGGTAAAACACCTTGAAGGCTTAGGCTTGCACGCAACACCACCTCACTGTAACAGGTGGGGTCCAGAAAGCAAGGTCAAGCAGATGAAATTGGGCCACAATCATAAACATAATCCAGGGTAACAGCAGTAAAGAGGAGCCCAGGGGTAAGCAGACAAGGCAGAAGAATCATGTTGGTCCGGAAGCTGAATGGCACACATTGTTCCACCCAAGGCGGACAACGACCAACACCATTTGCAGGTGCTTAAATCTACTCTCAGTCCTTCCTCTTAAGGAGCACATTCATTGTACTGTTTTTACCCTCTGCTAAAAAATATTTTTGTTAATGTATGCTTAACTTGGAGAAATAGATTCCCCCCCCCCAAGCAGTACAGAGATTTTTCTAAGTAGAAAAAGTATTGTCATAGATTGTGGGGTGTGGGATTTTGATGAATTGGGATATGGATGAAAGTACAAGCTGCTGAACTGTGCCAGGCAAGGAATTCCTGGGCTGGCTTATGCAAACCAACCTGGCCAGGCTAGTGAAGAACAAAGCCAAAATACATTGATGGCCCATCTTAGAGGAATTCTTTGGCCTGGGTAGACAGATATTGCCAAGGTGGTGGGGTGTGTGTTTGAAGTGGCAGGAAAATGTGTGTTTTTTTAGCAAGGTGTCCTGGGAAGAAGGTGGAGAAGAAAGGATGGGAGCCATTTGGGGCAGGCTGGCTGAAGGCTAGATGGGAGAGAGATGCCTTGGACTCCAGGGCTGCACTCCTGTGGGGAACAAGCCCCTCTTGAAATGGCCATGCTGTAAGATCTGGACTCCCTCCATGCAGACTGTAGGTGTAAATAGGTGAATAAATCACATTTCTTAAAGCTATGAGAGTCTCTGCTGTGACTCACTTATCCAAAGCAGTGGTTCCCAGTTAGGGGTCCGGAGACCCCTGGGAGTCCACGGAACACACCCAGGGGGTCCGCGGCTCCATCCCCTGCCAGGGACTCTCTTACATTGTTAATTACAGAGAAAGCCACAATGATGATACATGGCTCACCCAGCCTCTGCTTGTGACCAGGACCTGCTTGCTGGCAGGGGAAAAACTTGTGAAAGAGTTGCTGGATGGCAAGTGAGCTGGGATCAGGCTAAAACCCCTGACACAGTTTCTTGAGGCTCTTGCAATTGGAGGGGGCAGAGAGAGAGAGAGAGAGAGCGCATGAGAGAGTACGGGGTGGATTCACATGCTTATCATTTTTTAAATGTCTGTTTTGTTGTCTGTATTTTAGTATACCTAAAATACTTTGCTTATTAGGGCCCCACATTTTCTTCAGAAAATTTTCAGAAGTAGGGAGTCCATAGCTTGGCTTTTGAAAAATAAGGGATCCTCAGTAATTAACTAAATGGGAACCACTGCTCCAAAGGAACACACACCCTGGGTGAGTGCCTGGAACCCATTGAAATCTTGCTACCACTCAGTAGGGAGTGGGAGTGACACCCAACTTTTGTAACATCATCATCATCATCATCATCATCATCATCATCATCATCATCTTTTATTATTTACCTTCTATGCAAGTGTCTCAAGGTGATGTACAAACAGCAAAATCCAGGAATAACATGTAGAAGGCCCGGCACATATACAGTGGTACTTTGAGTTGCGTTCCGCTCTAGTTACGGAATTTCAGCTTACAAACGCGACCAACCCGGAAGTGTATACTTCCAGGTTCAGCATGCGCGCATGCGCAGAAGTGATCTGCACGCTTTGCACATGTGCAAAAGCAATCTGCGCACTTCGCACTTGCGCGAAAGAGGCGCTCTAGTTGCAGACTTTTTGGGGTGCAAATTGCACCCTGAAATGGATTACGTCCGCAGCTAGAGGTACCACTGTATTTAAAATACAATACAAAATAGAGACCTACTCATCCTGATGGAGGTGTCTTCAATTGCAGCAATAAATAAATGTTAATTCAGGGAGCGTATGTGCCTATAGGAGGTCTTAAGCCTTGCACCAGGATGCTTTAAAGTACATGGGATATCCCTTAAGCCCTCTTGAGAGGATGCCCCCCGTGTCAAACCGCTTGCTAAGCCCAAATGCAGGGATTGTCCCTTGGAAGGGAGCACCAGCACTCTGCAGCCAGTGCATCCCTGCTGGAAGAAGAGAGGAAAGAGCGAGAGGCCAGCCCTCCCCACGCGAAGAGCCTGCTTCCTCCGCCTCACCACCAGCGACACTCCAACCAGCCAGCCAGACAAAACAAGGCAGGACCTGCCAGAGGCTGTGTGAAAAAAAGGCTGTCTAGAGGCACTTTTTTAAAACTACTCTGTTTGTTTGGTTTTCTTAAATGGACCTTTTGCACTGAAGCGATGGTGGCGGCTTGGAAAAAACAGCAGGGAAGAGAGCTGGATCTCTTCAAGCTAACAGGTTGGCTTTTTGTGTGGCGGTGGGTGGGTGTGCACAAAATAAATAATGCCGTTTGCAGCACCGAACTTTTAAAAGGCACCGCTGCATTGTGTAGTCTCTGCATGTCGCAGAGGGCAGGTTTTTTAAAAAAGATATATTTCAGAAGCTGCTTCAAAAAGCAGTCCAGCCCTGCTGTTCGTCCCTTCCTTTTCCATCTCTCTCTCCCCACTGGTTCTGCTACAGCTAACAACTTCCTTTATTTCTAGAGAATGCTTTATGGGGAACGACTGAGGTCACCCAGCATGTTTGAGCCTTGAGAGGACATAATCCTACCTTTGCCATGCAGCCTGTTTCCCAGTGGGTAGGTGGGCTTTTAGGGGATTGATGGGCATAGATTGTGCTGTTTGCTTTGAATGACTTCGTTGCCAGTGTAATATGATCAAAGCAATGGGCATTACTGTTTGGGGTTGCTTTCTGGCTGCTCAGAATGGGCTGAACCCACTTAGCCCCTGTGTAAGGTTTTTGTAGTGGCAGAGAGAATCGGTTGAATGCGTGGAAGACCTGTGGCATCTCACCCTGTACGGAGCAGCGATCCTGATCAGATTTAAGCAGCAGTAAGTTCCATTTGAACTCCATGGGATTTAACTACAGAGTCTGAACCCACACATAGGATCAGGGTTTAATAACGTCCACAGCGTAAAGCGTAGCTGATAATAAGTCACAGAGATGTCAGATCACACCACTGGAGACTTCCATAGATTATTGTGAAATGAATTTTTCAATGGGAACATTGCCAAGGATTTTCTTTGTTCCTAGGTTTCAGGAAACTCCATATCCCTTCTATGCAAATGCAGGACAACAATTTGCAGTTTTCTTTGATAAATATTTTGCAGCTCAGGCTATGATTCTGTATAAATAAAAAAAATCATATCCCTTCTATGCAAATGCAGGACAACAATTTGCAGTTTTCTTTGATAAATATTTTGCAGCTCAGGCTATGATTCTGTATAAATAAAAAAAATCATTTTAACAGAATGGAGGAGGAAAACTGCTGCGAGAACAGTGTCATATCCTCTATTTCAACAAGGGAATTCTTGGAGGTTGTCCGGCAGCATTCTTGCACTGCAACAGTTGTCTGCAAGATGGTAAATTAATTTGTTCCCTTTCCCTTTCAGCAATGTGAAATAGTTCAGAACAGAATTAATATGGTTTTTACTTAAGGTAGGCAGGCAGGCAGATGCTGTGTTTTAATGCAGCCAATGGCAATATTGGAGTTGTATTCTCTTGCACAATCTTGCCCGTGCAAAATATATATTTTTTTCAGTATGAAACATGGACTATCTCTCCGTGTCTTTTGCGAGGCTGATGGCATTCATCTTTTCAAATGTGCTCTCATTTCAGTTCCAGCAGATAATGAATAGAGGCAGCGAGTTGGATATTACGCACAGAGAAATATTCAGAATGCTCACAACGTGCACTTTCCGTATGCATCCCTTGTTGTGATGTATTTGGGGGGCTGCTTCGTTATAAGGAACAGACGTATAGCTAGGGCATGGAGGGGAGGAATATGAGACTTATCTATATAAGTCTGAGAAAGCTGTCAGTTCAAAACTTATGATGAAGGCACTGTTCTCCCTAATTAGATCTGAGTGATTGCTTTGCAATATAGCAAATGTTCAACCCTTCTCAAATAAAGGGAAAACACAAAATTTCCAGTCACGTAAAAGAAAGAAAGAGAAGGAAAGAGAAAGAAAGAAAGAAAGATTTGAACCCTTATCTCAAATGCACTTACTTTACACAGGCAGGGAGTATTTGACATACATGTTACCATGTGATTCCCCGCTTGCATTCTGAAATTCTGCACTCACAAGTGGGCCTGTACCATGTGCTTTTCTCTGTGTATATCAGCACTCCACCAGTGTTTTATGCAGTGATGATGGCTGACTTCCTAACAGGGCTGGCCTATCCATGACATGAGGCAGACCGAGGCAGCCACCTCTGGTGGCAGAATCAAAGGGGTGCAAACCCCCTCCCTAGCGCTAGAGGAGAAGCGACTGTGGAAATTTCCAGGTTCTGGCGAGTTCTGCAAAAGGCTGACCTGGAGGCACCCACAAATGTTGTGAGATCAAGGTGCTAATGCCGTTGTTCTTCAGGGTTTCATGCTCTCAATGGGGGTCTCCTGAAGTTAAAGGAAACATCGGGAAATGTATGCAAGTTATCTCTAACATACATGCATGTAAGTGTTTGCAGATGGAAGCTGAGGTGCCATACAGTGTACAGCCTGTTGTGTTAAAGCATTGCAGCTGCAGGTGTATATTTTGTACTATGTACAGCGGCGTAGCGTGGGTTGTCAGCACCCGGGGCAAGGCAAGTAATTTGCGCCCCCTAACCCGGGGCAAGGCAAGTAATTTGCGCCCCTAACCCCTAACCTGCCACCGCTGCCAGCTTCTTCTTGCTGCTGCCTGGGCTGGGGTATTTACGGTAAGGTAGCCACGGCGGCGGCGGGTCCGTGTCAGGTGATCTGAGGCGAGTTGCTGCTGGCGCTGCCGCCCAAACGACGCCGCTTGCCCGGAGGAGGAGGGCAGAGAGGCAAGGAAAATGCAACATGGCCCAGCAGCTGCAGCAGCAGCAGCGGCGGCGGCGGGGCTGTGAGGAGGGGCTGCCTGGCGCGCCCTCCGCAGCCAGCGCTGAGAGCCGCTGCCTGCCAGACGCCTTCAGCCTGGACGCGCGCACAGCTCGTCGGTTCCGCGAGACATGGGGCTCTGCTACAGCCTGCGCCCGAGGCTCTTCGGCGACTCCGGAGGCAGCGAGCACGCCCCCCCAGATGTTGTGCCCGGTGCGGCCGGCCCCCCCTGCACCCCCCACGCTACGCCACTGACTATGTATAATGTTATAGTAGGGCAGTTGTGTTTCTCTAGTTAGCATAAAAGGTAAAGGACCCCTGACAGTTAAGTCCAGTCGCAGACAACTCTGGGGTTGCAGTGTTCATCTCGCTTTACAGGCCAAGGGAGCCAGTGTTTGTCCACAGACAGTTTTTCCGGGTCATGTGGCCAGCATGACTAAGCCACTTCTGGTGCAACGGAATACTGAAACAAAAGCAGCGCATGGAAACGCCGCTTACCTTCCCGCTTGAGTGGTACCTATTTATCTACTTGCACTTTGGGGCGTGCTTTCGAACTGCTAGGTTGGCAGGAGCTGGGACCGAGCAGTGGGAGCTCACTCCATCGCAGGGATTCGAACCACTGACCTTCTGATTGGCAAGGCCAAGAGGCTCAGTGGTTAAGACCACAGTGCCACCCGCATCCTCTAGTTAGCATAACTTCAACCAAAACAACAAGAATCCTCTTGGGATTTGAATCGGAGAAAGACAGGACTGTTGAAGGATAAACAAATTCAGCATATAGGAGGCAGAGTAGAGCCTTGAGCAATATGAAACAGCTGGATATTCAGTGAGGTGATACTGTATTGTAATTGGGGTATTTCACACATGTCCCTATTTTCATGTGTAAAATACTGAAGCGCATGAAATTGGAAGTGAAAATTTTATGTAAAATTGCTAAACATGCATACATGAAAAAATGAGGGGAAGCATCACCTGCAATCCTAAATAAACTTGTCAGGGAGTAAGCCCCATTGAACTTAATGGGACTTACTCCTGAGGAAATCTATGTAGGCTTGCATAGTATGCCTGCATTTCGTAGAAAATGAATTTTCTAATACACACGAACTCAGTCATTGGAAAACTCTCTCACCGTAAGGCGGTTGGATTTGGAAAAAGTGACCAGAGCAGTTTTCTTCCCACAAAAGTATGAGCTAAGCTGAAACCGATTCAGCAGCTGGCATGGATTAGTAAAGCAAACCCTGAGCAGAACAGAGGGACAGCAGCAAATGAAGCCATATCTGTTTGGCCAGCACCATAACCCAGCAAGGCTGGGCATTAGCCAGGCCAGGTCCCTGTGGTGGGCAAAGGGTCCACCCTGCTGATAACAATATATTCTCAGTTTGTGCCAGGAGCACATGAGAAGTTCAGAGGTCTCTGTAAGACTCCTTCCCTACCCCAAATAATCCACATGTCCCAAAGGAATTGGAAGGGGGCGTGCTTGATCTCTAACTTTGTGCAGGATATTCTCTTAAATGCTGTGGATCACATCTGGATCTTAGTGAGATTCATGGGAGTCTGACATGAAGTGAGGGAGCATTTCTGCTCCCTCCAGCACTCACACGCATAGCTGTCAACATTTCCCTTTTTAAAAGGGAAATTCCCTTATTCCCAATAGGATTCCTCGCAAGAAAAGGGAAAAGTTTACAGCTATATGTGTTTGTGGTGTTCTGTCATGTTATAATTACTTATTGTTTGGAAGCCGCTTTGGGATTCATTTTAATGAAAAGCGGCATAGAAATACAACCAACCAACCAATCACATGTTCTACCAAATTGACCTGCGAGGCTGTTTTCCCTAAAGCACGTGACGATCACAAATGAAGCAGATACATGGCCGAATCTTTCTGTTATGTACTGAAGTTCTCACCCTGGGCCAGCAGGGGGATACTGTAGATAGTTTTCACTCAGGTCCGCATATGCAAATAAGGAATTGAAGGTGACATTCAGTGATTGGATAGTTACAGAAAGTTGTTCTGTTGCTTTGTAGTGGAGCTCTATATAGGCAGGCTGGCTGAACCCTTCAGCTCAGTTCTGTTCTGGGCCTGTGAATAAACAAGAGCTGTTTGAAGAATCGCTGTGTCGTCTGATACGTTCGCCCACAACTTAACACTTTCCTTGCAGCAAAGAGCTTTGACAGCCCTTTGCTGAGCATAGGACAGGCAAAGCCCTTTGAGCTGTGGTCCCCAAGCACCCAACATCCAGCTGGCTGCCAGATGCTGGGGAAATGCTGGGCAAGAGACTTTGGCAAGTGGATGAAGCCACTTGCTAATCAATCAACCCGCTGATGCCATAATGATGTCATGTGATTGACAGGTGGATTGTCCTACCCACCTGCCAAAGTTCTCCTGCTGGGTTGGGGACAGATAGTGATATATCCCATTGGTCCAAAAAGGTTCCCCACCCCTGCAGTAATCTCTTTGCAATACCGCCATTACCCTTTGGAAGGCTGACATACAACAGGCACCTCTTCCATAATGTTGTATGTCACCCCAGCCTCCAAGCCGTGTGAGATTCCAGTGTTGATTTCCCAGGGCTTGTGTTTTCCTTAGAATGAGAGACAGCAGAGACTGTGGTGTCTTTAGGATATATGGTTTATTTACACACACACCCTGAGCCTACGATGGAGGGCTTCACAGTATTAACACTCTCAAAGGGTCTTGCTTCCCCCATAGCCATAGCCTTGTATTCAAACAGAAATCAAGCATAACTCTGTCTCTCTGGCTTCCCAGCCTACTGCTTCCAGCTTCTAGCTGCCAGCTCACAAGACTCAACTCTCCCTTCTCCTCCCCGGCCTTTGTATTTCTAACTACCACCCATTTGCTGTCTGGCACAGATCCACTTCCTTCATTCCCTTAATGGCCCATTACCTAGGCTATCACCCAAGGAGGAAAAACAAAATAAAAAAATTCCTTCCAGTAGCACCTTAAAGACCAACTAAGTTAGTTCTTGGTATGAGCTTTCGTGTGCATGCACACTTCTTCAGATACACTGAAACAGAAGTTTCCAGACCCTTCTATATAGTGAGAAGGTGGGGAGGGGTATTACTCAGAAGGGTGGTGGGATCCCTTTGGGGGTGAGGTGAAGCTGTTGGAAGGTTGCAGTCCGATCCATAGCAATGCTTTGAAATGAGTAATTCTCAGATTACTCATATTTCTGCAGTAGGCTCGGTAACAGCAATACCAATGAAAGCCTTTGCCTTGTTTGAGTATTCAGCATACACAGATAGGGAGAAAAACAGTATGCCAAGCCCTGCTAAAAGCTGTGGCTGGAATAATTATCCTCCTTTTCTTACTCCCTCTTCCCTACACTGCAAGGCTGGCTCGACCATTGGGCAGAGTGAGGCAGTCACTTTGGGCAGCTGGTTTTGGGTATCATGAAAGGGCAGCCTGCTCATAGTTGTTTTAATTCATCATTATTGTGCTTTTACTCCCAGTGAGAGACGCTTGTGGGATTTTCTGCCTCAGATGCCAAAATAGCTAGACCAGTCTTGGATGTGTCTATGTGTCTTGGTAGGGAGTCATCGCTCACTATTCTGCTTCAGGCAGCAAATGTCTTTTTGGCCGGCCGTATCACACAGACGGAATAGAAGCCAAAGCTCTGTGTTAGGAGGATGATCAGCTGAAACACTGATCCAGATTCAGCCTTACAGGCAGAGGATTTTCCTTGTGATTAAATGCAAAAAAACCCACCCCCAACAGCCCTATCATTAGATACGGCTTCTGCCCGTGTATGCTAACTGGGTCACGCTTTTTCTCCATCCGTCTGCCCCCATCGGGAGCTTTGCAGAATAAGCTGTGCTCATAACCTCTCCTTCCTTTGCAAGAGCAGCATTTGGATTCCCTGCTACCAGCATGCAGATCTTGTGTCCCAGGCTGGGTGAGCTAAGCAGAAATAGCAATTGCCATCAGCACCCCCAGGGCAGCTCCTGCTTCCTTTATTTTAACACCTCTGCAGTGCTTCTTTCACCACGACTTGGCCTTCAGAGGAAGAGTCACTGAGCCATGGCAATCTGCCTGCTGCAATTTGTGACTTGTTTCCACTAGCGCAAAGGGGTTTTTTTTGGGGGGGGGGTCTGCCACTGACTGTACTTGTAGGGCAGAGATGGGGACATATCAAGCCCGGGGCCAAGATGTGGCCCTCCAGGTCTTTCCGTTTGGTCCTTGGGAATCTCCCCAAACTGTACCAACTCCCCAGGCTAACATCCTTCTCTGGACTTCCTTTGCACCGTAAGAAGGCTAGAAGAGGCTGCTGGATCAGGCCAATGGCCCATCCAGCCTAGCATCCCATTCTCACACTGATCAACCACATGCCTGTGGGAAACTCAAGAAGATTTTCCCCTCCTGTGGTTCCCAGCAACTGGCACTCAGAAGCATTGCTGTCTCCCATTTGTGGAGTCAGAGCCCATGGCTACTAGCCACCCTTGAGTGTTTTTGCCTGGGGAAAATGCTGTTGAACTTAGGTCATAGAATCAGAATCATAGAATTGTAGAGTTGGAAGCAATCCCTAAGGGTCATCTAGCCCAGCCTCCCGCAGCGGAGGTCCCATAGGCATCTGGTTGGCCCCTGTGAGCAGGGCTGGCTCAAGACATTATGGTTCCTGAGGTGAACCATAAAATAGCACCCTCCCACCCCACCGCCAGGGAGGATGAGGTGAGTGAAGATCTACATCAGGAACCAAAAGGGAATAAATATCTACATTGGAAACAAAGGCAGGGGAATCAAATCAACCTTACCGGGTGGCTGACCTGGAAATCAAAGGCTGGCACAGGAGAAATGGGGCCCACTCTGAATCTGGAGCAGCAGGAACAGTAGGCAGGGAAGAATACTGTATTTTTTGCTCTATAAGATGCACCAGACCATAAGACGCACCTAGTTTTTGGAGGAGGAAAACAAGAAAAAAAATATTCTGAATCTCAGAAGCCAGAACAACAAGAGGGATCGCTGCGCAGCGAAAGCGGCAATCCCTCTTGCTGTTCTGGCTTCTGGGATAGCTGCGCAGCCTGCATTCGCCCCATAAGACGCACACACATTTCCCCTTACTTTTTAGGAGGGAAAAAGTGGGTCTTATAGAGCAAAAAATACGGTAAGTCTGGAGGTCCTGCAGGATTGCCCAGTGGCATCTTTCAGCAACCAGTGACCCAGACTTGAGTAAGAGCAGTGGACCATGAATTTCTATAGCAGACACTGGCTGCCTGTTTTGGGAGCTACCTAATTCCAAGGACAATTCAAGGATCAGAGTTTTGGGTTCATACTCATGTGGCCAAATGCTTGCTGAATCAAGCTCACCATGCTCTCCTAATGCATCTCAGTGAAAATGTCTTGAGGAGGCCTATCCAAACCAAAGGAACTGTTCTCAAGCGGCTTCCAATGTCCACGAAGAGCCTCAACACAAACGCATGATTCCGCGATGCAAACCGTTCTTCTGGCTAGCTCCTTGGGAATGAGTCACATAATCAGATTATTCCTGTTATCTTATTAACAAGTTCATTGATCTGTTGTGTGTTTATTCTGAGTCAGTTAACTCTTCTTCTACTTGATTGTAATGACTAAGCTTAAGAGACCAGGCAAAAGATCCATAACGGGCATAGCACCATTTGCCGGCTCCTGGGCAGCTGCGCATACATACGGCAGGTGGGGGCAGAGGGTGCCCATTCAGCCCAGGCTGGGTGCTCTTCACCCCCCACTCCCCCGCCACCAACGGGCAGGTGCTTGCACACCAGGTGGGGCACAGAGGGCGCATGCCAGAGATCTCTGCGGGTGATGCCTGGTTCACACACACCCCAGATTGTGCACCCAGGGCATTGCCCGCCCTGCCCTACCACGCTATACCACTGATCCATGATTAGGAATATTTCACTTCATTCACTTACCAGGGCAAGGATTCTCCCATCAGTTGCCAGTGACATCATCGCTCCTGCTTTGAGCTCCCCCCCCCCCCGCATTACTTCTCCACCACACAACAGCTGGGCACTGTGGACAGCCAACACATGCACTCATGTACACACAGCGCACACAGCTACCAGTAGGGAGAACGGGTTGCAATGAAGCACAGAAAGGGTGCATAGGAAGTGGGTGATGAACCATCAGCCCATAGCTAGGCTGAGTCTCGTGCGGAACAAAGATGTCTCAGTGTTCTGCTGTGGCTCAGCTGGTCTTTAATTAAGCAATAAGGCATTGCCCTGTCAATTGGCTGCACACAGTTCGGTCTTTCTCTCCAGCTGGTCATCTTTCTGGCAGTCATTTGGAGGCCATTAACATATAAATGAGTTTGGTAATGTTGAGGAGCAGGAGGGGCAGCAGGACAAGATAATATTCGCTGTCGTGCACTTGGCTGGAGTTGCCGTGACCACATGTCCTGCTTCACAGAGGACAGTCGTCTGTTTGAAGGGCTGTTCAGTCTGAGTCTCATTTAGAAAGCTAAGAAGGGAGAACAGGAGGGGCTTTGAAGATGCCCATCACCGGATAGTACCTAGATAGTAAGACTGAGCAGGCACACAAGTCATGTGGTCACAGCCTTCCCTACTATTTTGAGATCATTGTATTTTTATTTACATTATACTTTGCATTTCTAAATTTGCATCTGTACACAACTATACATCGGTACCTGGTTGACAGCTGGAACAGAATGCAAGACTAGATGGGCTTTTGGTCTTATCCAGCACGGTTCTTATTATTTCTTGAAAAAATTACCATGGGCATATTCCATGGGAATCTCTTCTGCCCTGTTTTTTGCTGACTCTTTTCCCTTTTTCGGCTATGTGTATGTGGCCACCATAGTTGCAGCTTCTGCTCTTTGTGCAGTGCTTGGGCTGCCCTACTGTTAGACAGAGTGAGACAGCCCCTCAGGTGGCAGATGCTGGGTAGCAGCAATGGCACACACATATGCACAGAGGCTGTTTTTCCTGAGCCCCCAGCCATCCCCCTCTGTTGGATGATAGAGCCTGCTGCATTCAGGTGTGGTGGAGGAGACATAAAGCAGCAAGTACATAGAGCTGAAGGAGAAAGTTGGAAGAGCGGCTCTCTTTCCCACTTCCTCTTTCGGTTCTTTGTGCTTTTCAAGGCTCAGGTTAATTCTGCCATATTTGACTTTCACCTGGATTCCTTGGAAAAGTGAAGTGTGTTCACACAGGTGCTTTCTCTCTTTCTGTCTCAGGGGGAGATGGAGGAAGGGGGACCAGAGAGGGTGTCGCCCACAGCACCTGCTCAGAATTCCAGATATGCTCACAGGCCTAAAATGGTTGGTGACCCCTTAGTTTTATTAAGATGACCCTTGAAATCTCTTGAATAAATGCCTCCCATTGTCACTGAATTAACCTTCTTCCTCTTCCACTTCCAGCGTCTTCTTCAGAATTGGAAAAAAAAAAAATGATGGAAGGGGAAAATGAGTCTGTGCAAAATAAATTAAACGATAGCGTGCTTAACTTCATTTTAAGTAGGGAATTGGGAAGCTCAGCTGTATAACTCTTTGCTCCGGGGGATTAGATGGTTATCACTTATGCTTCTGAACTGGACAGAAGAGTACTATCAGCCAGATGGGACATGGTAATTGCTTCTTCCTTTTTCTTTAGTAGAAGCAACATTTTTTTCAGTGCCATAGCAAAGCAAGCATGCTAAAAGATGCTTCACTTCATCTCTGCAAACCTGGTTTTGCAACTGAGCATGCGCTTTACAGGGAGCTACAGCTAATCTTTCACATGCAGTGGGTTTTATCCAAGGCTGGAATCAGTATCTGGTATCGTATGAGGAATAAATACATTCACGGATTTAAAAACAGGTCTCATTTGTGCAGCACGTTTCTTAGCTGCACATTTACAAGTTCTACAAGTGCACACCTTTGAAAATATAATATACAACTTGTCTCTCTGTTTATTCCATTTATGTTGCATCTCGAGGAAGATGAGAGATGTTGATCAGGGAGGTGTGTCAGAAGAAGAAGGAACTTATATGCATTTGTGTCTAAGTGGTTATATTATGTATTTTTTGTAACTTTAGTTGTTTTAGTTTGTTGCACACTGCTTTGAGATATCTGTGTATATTTAGTGGTATAGAAAAACAGCCTAAATAAATATACTAAAATAAATATTGCAGCTAGCATTCCAGTTTCCTTTCCATTTTTCTACGTGATGGTTATTTATGATGTCTTTTGTTTGTTTTTTAAGTTGTTGCTGTTTATCAGTTTTGCGCCTTTCACTGATGTAGCTGCTTCGAGCATCTTCTGACAAGACTCTGTGACCCCCAAACACAATATCATAAATCACAGTTCCCGGCTCGCAACTCGGGCTAATTTTACTCTGCCGTTGCTTAAATGCACAGTCAGCAGGTTCCCTGAGCCCTTAATTCCACTGAGTAACTTTTCCATATTAATAAAACATGCTATTGCGTATGTATGTGTGTGGATGGCCTTGATATGTCACTCTTGACGGATTGCATTGAAACACTTAAGCTGTGACAACCCTCACATTGTCCCTCCCCTCCCTTGTATTAATTCTTGCACACATTATGATAATCCAGCATGCAGAAGGCGATTTGCTTGCTAAATGACCCAGATTTTCTCCGCGGTCGTATGGTGAGTGGGATAGTAGGACAAAGTAAGGGCCTTCTGAACCCTTACATCCCAGCTTAATCGTTGAAATCATCTGGTGAAGCACTGATAGTTGTCCCCCACGTTACAGAGGCCTGACCAACCTTAGCTAGAAGTTGGATGTTCGGTATCACCAGCCCTGTGCTATGAAATACTCTTTCGGCCGAGATTAGACAGGCAGACTCTCTCTATTAACTTTCAGGTGTCTCTTAAGGACATTTTTAATGCCCACAGGTCGTCTAGTCCAACCCTCTGCAATGCAGGTAAAAGGTACCCCTGCCCGTATGGGCCAGTCGTGTCCGACTCTAGGGTTGCGCGCTCATCTCACTCAAGAGGCCGGGAGCCGGCGCTGTCCGGAGACACTTCCGGGTCACGTGGCCAGCATGAATAAGCGGCATCTGGCGAGCCAGCGCAGCACACGGAAACGCCGTTTACCTTCCCGCTATAAAGCGGTACTTATTTATCTACTTGCACTTAGGGGTGCTTTTGAACTGCTAGGTGGGCAGGAGCTGGGACCGAAAGACGGGAGCCCACCCTGCCGCGGGGATTTGAACCGCCGACCATGCAATCAGCAAGTCCTAAGCACTGAGGTTTTACCCACAGTGCCACCCGCATCCCCTGCAATGCCGGAGTGGCCGCTAAAGATTCCCTGAGGAATGGGCCAGGCGGACGGTGAGATCAGGGATGAATGAGTGTGCAAAGTACGGAGAGAGCAGGATGGGAAAGGCACCGACAGGAGTCATGACACACGTCAGCTGGACAAACTGGGCAGATTACGGAACAGGGCTCTTTACCTGGCAGGCTCCAGTCCCCTAACCCCCACCTGAGAGCCCACCAGCACTGCCCCACATACCTGTTTGGCCTCTTGTCCTGGAAAGAAAAGAGCAGCGATTGGGAGAAAAGGAGCAGCAACAGCTATGATTTCAGTTTGGGGCTACATTTAGGAAGGCAGGAAGCTGCTCTATAAATGAGTCATATTCCTGGTCTATCTAGCTCAGTATTTGTTATGTACTGAAGTTCTCACCCTGGGCCAGCAGCGGGATACTGTAGATAGTTATGCAAATGAAGGATCGAAAGTGACGTTCAGTGATTGGATAGTTTTAGAAAGTTGTTACAGTAACAAGGTACTGGAGCTCTATATAAGCAGGCTGACTGAGCCCTTCAGTTCAGTTCTGTTCTGGCCTCTGAATAAAGAAGAGTTGTTTGAAGAATCACTGTGTCGTCTGATATGCTCACCCACAACTTAACAGTATTGTCTACACAGACTGGCAGAAGCGCCGGAAGGTTTCAGATTTCTCCCAGCCCTACCTGGAAAGGCCAGGGATCAAACCTGAGGCCTTCTGCATGCAAATTAAATGCTCTGCCACTGAGCCATGGCACCTTCCTCTATGCTGGATGTGTGTGTGAGAGAGAGAATGAGAGAGAAGTTTTCAGTTTCTCAGTCTGTCTGGGTCTTCCTCTTCTCTCTGCATGTGTGTGATGGAGAGAGAAGGGGGCTGCATTGATCACAGGCTCAGTTCCTTGAGAGAGTGCTTGTCTGCTGTGCTCAGTTCTGTCGCCACATTATTTGCTAGCTTGTTTTCTTATTTGAGAGATTTCTGTCCCATCCTTCAGGTAGAACCTTTCAGAGCGGCCAGCAAGGTAGCGTGCCCTAGTGGTCTTCTTTTACAGGGAGCGAACCTGTAATTTGAAGGGGTGCCCGATTTAAGTCTGCTTTGAAGAGAGAGCAAGCAACAATGTGTTATATTTCTATTTAAATCATTCCACTTAAGAATTATTTCCAAACTTGCATCTGTGTATATAAATTAGCACAACCAAATTTTATGCAGATTTCTGACCTTTTTGTGGTGCTGCATTTTGGTTTTTTTGGGCAATGTGCAAACCTGCCCCCCCATAACAGGGTTAAACATGGCAGCAACATATACCATTAAGACACCAAAAAATGTTACTAAGCATTAGGAGACAACAAGGTAAAGGTAAAAGGACCCCTGTCCATTAGGTCCAGTCGTGACCGACTCTGGGGTTGCGGCGCTCATCTCGCTTTATTGGCCGAGGGAGCTGGTGTACAGCTTCCAGGTCATGTGGCCAGCATGACTAAGCCACTTCTGGCGAACCAGAGCAGCGCACGGAAATGCCGTTTACCTTCCCGCCGGACCAGTACCTATTTATCTACTTGCACTTTGATGTGCTTTCGAACTGCTAGGAGCAGGGACCGAGCAACGGGAGCTCATCCCGTTGCGGAGATTCGAACCGCTGACTTCCACTGCAGTCAAATGAAAGGTCTTCAGCTGGTGCCAGAAAGATATCAGTTGTAATGCCCATCAAGCCTCCCTGGGGTGTTTGGGGTGCCACAACTGAAAAGGCTTTGGCACCCACTTTTATTCTGAAGGGATCTTATTTTTTAGTTTATTTTTTTAGTTATTGCTTTGCTTGCAGTGTTTTATAGACTGCAGTTGTTTCAGTGAAGACTACTCTCTATGAAGACTCCTCTGTATAATTTATGCTATATTTGTGATGTTCTATCACGTTCTATCATGCTATTGTTATTTATTGTTATTGTTTGGGATTCATTTGAATGAAACACGGCATAGGAATATAATAAATCAAATCTTCAGCGCTCAGGAAGGTACATAATGCATGTTTGTAACATGACGTATAATCTGTGGCTTGGTTCACTATTTCGAGTTATATACCTTGCTCATTTTGCGGGGCTCCATGCTCTCATGCGGGTCACGGAAGACAAACGCCCCGGGTTTGGGCTGCAACATGTTGGAGGGTATGGATTTGTTTTCGGTTTTCTGACTGTGAAACAGCCATCAGCTGGATTGTGTTGTGGTTTGTCAGGAGTGGATATCATGTCTGGTACTGATGTCGCTTGATATTGCTTGGTGACAGTAATCTGCTTGTAAGCGTGTGCAATTCTCGTACACCTAAGATGAACATAACATTTTTTTCTGTTAGCTCTCCCCTTAGATGTGGAAAGGGCCTCACCCAGGGACCAACATTTTTTTGTTCCAAGAGCTGGCAACTCTATTTCATCTTTTATCCTTTTCCTACAAAATTCCTTTGGTTAGGAGGGGAAAGCCTTCAATACCAGGGACTAGTCTATTTTTAGAAGCAACCTCATATAAAATACATACAGGAGAGTGGGGAGGGGGAACCCAAGCAAAACCACTTCCATTCCTTCGGCAAGCCTGTTAAGTGTTAGTAATAAAATTTCTTTCTTTCTTTCTTTCTTTCTTTCTTTCTTTCTTTCTTTCTTTCTTTCTTTCTTTCTTTCTTTCCATCCATCAGGCAGATTCTCAGGCAACAGGCGTGCAACTGGAATGGCCTTTGAGGCCATTACCATTTTAAAAATATAGCTTAAAATCATTTCTTGTACTTTATGCCATGTATGTGTGTGTGTATTCACAATGCCTCCCACTTCCTCCTAGGTCGTGTACTCACTATACCTTTAAAGCACACTCAAAACACATCCTTACCCTCAAAGAATTCTGGGCACTGTAGTTTTCCCTGCGCAGAGCTGCAATACTTAGCAACCCTGAACAAAAATACAGTCCCCAGAATTCTGTGAGGGAAATAATGTGTTTCAAGTGGCTGTAAAGGTGTAGTGTGTGCACAGCCCCAATGCCAATTACTGAGAGCATAAGCTGATGAGTTTATTTTATTTTATTTTGGGGTGGAGGTGGGACACTGGTATAAACCCAAGATAAGCATGCAGGGCAGGTTACACTCATTCTCCTGGATTAATCAGTGGGGAGCCTTGGGGAAAAGTTGAGCTTTCCCCTCCATCAGCTGTTGGCCATCTCTGTTGGAGAGGACTGTGCCACATTTTCAGAAGCTTGGCTGCAGGGGGAAAAGCAGAGAGGAAAGGAGAACTTGTTGGGAACATTGTGCGCTGTGTAACTTTTGAAGAATGAAGTGCTTGTTACTCAGATGGGGGGCAGGCCTGCTTTACCAGTATTTTGCTCAAAAATAGGCAGTGCTGTTTCAAAGCACTGAAAAGGGGCTTTATCTCACGCCTGGACTTAATATAGTCCATGAAGCTCATAGCCCTCAGCTAAGCTGCAATCAGCACTGGCAAAGGCTCAGTTTATGAAAAGCCCGTTTCTGCAAAACACAAAATGCTGAAAGCAATCAGCCTGGAGATGGGACTCTTCTGTTGACAAGTGTCTGTGCCGTCAAGAGTCATATGACCAAATGAAAGCCTATGGTCAAGTCAAAAAGGTATCTTTCTTTGCGTTGCTGTGGAGATCTGCAAGAGAGCTTCTTCCCAGTTAAGTGACTGGAGGTGTCCCTCATTTCCACCACTCCCACTCTCTCTCTCTGTTTTTTGCGCAGATGAAATCATGCAACAGGAGATCAGGCCTCTCGTTGCTGTGGATATCATAGAACAGCTTCACCGGCAGTTTGCTATCCTGTCAGGTAAGGGTTGAGATTCATTTGTTTTATAGCTCTTGGTAGAACACACCCCTTTAATTGCCCGTTGACAGCTAACCAGGAGAAGCTCTGCTGCAGCTGCTAGGTAGGGGCAGGGGCAAAACTGGGTTTGGTTTGCATTTCAGTGCAAACCTACCTAATTCTGTACTTCCTGAAACAGCACGCAAATTCAGTTTGTGATAGGTGACTGGGATACATGAGCCAAAACACAGATATCAGTTGATATTCAAGTGCCTCTGAATTTCATAATGCAGTTCCCCAACCAAAAAAAAATGTACGCAGAACAGCATATGTTTGGAGGTAAGCCTGCGTAAAAACCCACGCTGGTGAAAATAAAATAGAAAAATGCATTATATTGGGGAAATCACTTGTAAAAATACATATATTCAGCAGAATTCCATTAAGATGTGCATATTAGAAGAAAAGGACCCTAAAATGTTGATGAATTTTTGTGAGGCGCTTGTTTTAAAACATTATAAACTGATGCAATAATGTGGGTGGGGGAGAGAGGTTAATGGATTGTTTTGTCATTGTTTTTATTATGTATCTGAGATCTACAGATGAAGGGCAGTATAATAATAATAATAATAATAATAATAATAATAATAATAATGATGATGCAGAAATGTGAAAAACTGTCCCTACAACCAAAGTCCTGGCTCTCTTGAGCCTCATACCCTCAGATTTAAGGAAAGGGCCTGGGAGCTCTGGAATGGGGAATAGAACCCAGGTTGTTGCTACTTCTTCTGCTGTTTAACAGAAGAGTTAGAGGTGAGTAGGAGATGCAGTGAGTGTGGTGTAAATGTGCCCCAACTTTTCCTCATAAGGCTCAGTTTCCAGTCCCTTGATCATCTTGGTCGCCCTCCTCTGCTTACATCCCTGCTGGTCCATATCCTTCAGAAACTGCGGTGCCCAGAATTAATGTGTTATTATATTAATATTTAAATGTATGTATGTTTCTAATGTACATAAAGCCTCTGTGAAAAAGATGTATAGCTGGAAGTTAGAGTGAAGCTGTTGCTAAAGCCTTGGTAGATTTTATTGTTTTTATGCCAGGAGCAAAATGGAAATGGCAACCCACCCTCTCCCCATTTCAACATCTTGTAATAACAGCCTGGAATTATGTGCAAATGAGTCCAGTGTGCAGTCTGCACCTATGTGACTGATCCCATTATGCACACCAGGAGCTTCTGAGACAAACTGTCACCAAAGATATTAGAGGGGATTTCGTTTCCTTGGCTAGCTTTCTTTCCTTTTGTCTTGGAAGTCAGCTTAGTGCCCTGTTTCCCCCTTTAACGGAAAAAGGGAAAGCCATATATATATATAGCAGGGATGAATGGATCTAGAGCTCACTCTATCTGCTAAAACCCAGAACTGGAATGCCCAGAGCTCAAAAGCCTAAAAACCATGTTTACGCAAAAGATTTCCACAGTTTAGCCCAAAACTGAAAGTGCAGGAAGCAGTGATGGAATCAGAAAGGAAGGGACCAAGATGCATGTCCTTTCTTCTGTTCTGATGTGCTCTTCTTGATGGTATACTGTTTCCTCACTTGAGAAGCAGTCAGTTCCAGGGGCAGCTGTAGAGGCTCAGCTTCCTTGTGAGAAAAAAATCCCAGAGACTTGGGACCGTGTCAGCAATATCTGCTTGCAGACCGAGCAAGTGCGAAGTAAGCCGACACACGCACAAGCAGTGTTGATCCAAGGTGTAAGCACACTGGAATATCCCTGCCAGGTTGTATCAAAAGCCTATCTAGTCCAGCATCCTCTTTCCCATAGTGGTTAGCTGGATGCCTCTGGGAAGTTCATAAACAGGGCACCAGCGCAATAGCCATTCCCAGCATCTGGCATCGAGAGGCATGCTGCCACTAATCCTGGACTTAGTATTTAGCCATCGTGACTCATAGAGCAATAGCACTGTAGAGTTGGTCACCCAGTCCAGCTCTCTGCAATGCAGGAATCACAGTTAAAGAATCCCTGGTGAATGGCCATCCAATCTCTGTTTGAAAACCTCCAATGAAGGGGAGAGAGCCCGTATTTTTGCTTCCTCTTCTGTTCGGAATATTTCATACTTTTCTGTTACTGGAAAGAGTCTGTTCCCTTGGAGCAACGTAAAATAAGTACCATATTATTATTATTATTATTATTATTATTATTATTACTATAATCTCTCAAAGGACCTGTTGATGGCATTTTACCATTGTACTGTTGAGAGTGTATTAACTTATGGTCTGTGTGTGTGGTTTGGGAGCTGCACGGTCAGGGGAAAAACAGTGCTGTCCAGGGTTGTAAAGACTGCGGAGAGAATAATTGGGTGCACTCTTCCCACCTTGGATCAAATCTATGCTTCCAGGTGCCATAAGAAAGCTGCAGAGATAGCGCAGGATAGTGCGCACCCCGGAAATGATCTCTTCCAGCTTCTGCCTTCTGGAAGAAGGTACAGGGTTATAAAGACTAGGAGTAGCCACCTGAGAAACAGTTTCTATTCAAATGCGATCTTGGTTTTAAACGCAGTGTAAGGTAGTCTCTGTGGGAGTATACTGTATTTAATTATGGGGTATCAGAGTTTTTAGGGGGCTAACCAGGCTGGGGAAGAGAGGAGTGCCTGGCGTGCCCTGGTCCATGGGGTCACGAAGAATCGGACACGACTAAACGACTAAATAACAACAAACCAGGCTGGGATAGCTGGGATAGCAGGCTTGTTGGTTTCTGAATGTCTGATGTAGATTTTCAATTTCGTTGTTCTGTATGTGACAATGACAATAAAGATTATCGTATCGTATCAACATTTGTATACCACCCTATACCTGCAGGTCTCAGGGTGGTGACAATATGAAAACACAAAATACACAATAAAAATAAAAACAAGAACAACCCAATAATCGCCCCACTCCTCAACACATTTTAAAAGGGCCTTGGATGTCAATCAGCCAAACGCCTGGTTAAAGAGGAACATTTTTGCCTGGTTCCTAAAGGTGTACAGTGGTACCTCAGGATGTGAACGGAGCCCCGTTCGCATCCCGAACGGAACGCAAGATGCGACGGCGCATCTGTGTGTGCGCGGGTCACGTTTCACCGCTTCCGTACATGCACGTGACGTCATTTTGAGCGTCTGCGCATGTGTGAGCGGCGAAACCCAGAAGTAACGCGCTCCGTTACTTCTGGGGTTGCCGCGGAGTGCAACTCGAACCCGCTGAACCCAAAGCACATGCAACTCGAGGTATGACTGTACAGCATAGTTTGTATGCAAGAGTGATTTGTGGGCATTGATAGCCTTATTCTCTTCAGAATTCGTCTGATCCTCTTGTAAAACCATCTAAGTTGCTGTCCCTCACTAATCTTGTGGGGGCACTTTCAATAGTTTAGCTATGCACTGTGTGAAGAAGCCCCTACCTCCTTTAGCCTTCTGGCTCACCTGAGTTCCAGGGAGTGGGCTGTTGTGACGTGGGGTTTGTGATTTCAGCTCTCTTGACATAATATGCTGGAGACAGTTCTCTAGTAACACTTCTTTATTATAGCAACAAGACTGGGGCCTGATGGAGGGGAGAGCTACATTTATAGGGACAGGGAACCAGCTAGAAAGGATACAATTTTGGAGGGAACAATATTAGGCAATCACAGTCCTGCCTTTTGGAGGAAACCAATAAGACAGAGGATCCAAATACAGCAGCTTAAATGAACCAATAGTAGCTGTACCCTCTGGAACCAAAAGGCAGTTACTTTACCCTAATGCAAATACAGACAATAATAATACAGATATAAAATCCTTTGACTCAATACACAACACCCCTCCCCCCTTAGTGAGCACAGCAGACGTAATCTCTCAGGTACTGTGGGGTCCTACAACTTCTACTTGATCTCCTGACAACAGGTGTTGCCGGTTCTGGATTGGGTGTCACCTGTGGTAGGGGGGCTGCTATAGGGGTTTCGTCAGGAACAGATGGAGTCCCAGACATCTCAGGGTCCCCTACCTGTACCTCGTCATCCTGAGGACTAGCAGACCCTGGTTCATTTGCTGAAGCCCCTGGTGATTGCACCTCTGGGCCATTTTCACTCTGGTCTTGCAGCTCTGCGTCGTTAGCCAGGGATGAATTATCAGACTCCTCCCTGCTGAGCACCCGGCGCCTCAGCTGGTCTATATGTCTCTTCCAAACTTGCCCATTTTCCAAGGTCACATAATAGAACACAGGTCCACTAGTCCGGGTGACCACACCAGCCACCCACCGCGAACCTCGTGAATAGTTCCTCACCCAGACCAGATCTTCAGGGGCGAAATACCTTGTTGTGTCAGTCTCAGCCTGGGGGATTGCTCTTGAATTACGGTTTGGCATTTTATCCGGGTGGACATAATCCAGCACCGTTACCAATCTTCTACCCAAGAGCAGCTCAGCTGGCGACTTGCCCGTCGCAGTACACGGCGTCGCATGCTGCAAAAATAACATTCGCGTGATGCGAGCTGACCAGTTACCCTCCATTAAGCGCGCAATGGATTCTTTGGCTGTTCTTACCATGCGCTCCGCCTGCCCATTGGAGGATGGGTGAAAGGGCGCGGATGTGACCCCTCTTATGAAGTTATCAGCCAAGAATGCCCTGAATTCTTGGGATACAAAAGCTGCCCCATTATCTGATACAATGGTCTCAGGTAACCTGTGGGTTGCAAACAGCTGCCTCAACACCTTGATTACGGCAGCTGATGCCATGCTAGGGACCATCGCCACTTCTAACCATTTGGAATATGCATCAACGATAACCAAAAAGGCCTTCCCCTGGAATGGCCCAGCAAAATCTAAGTGCAGCTGGCTCTAGGGAGATCTGGACTGCTCCCACCAGTGAACTGGTGCTCTGGCCACTTCTGGCCGCACCTCTTGGCATGCCTTGCATGTTCGTACCCATTGCTCTATGTTCTGGTCCATTCCAGGCCACCACACATAACATCGGGCTAGCGACTTCATCCTGACCATTCCCGGGTGTCCCACGTGAAGCGTCTCAAGAACCCTGTTTCTCAGTGGTGCTGGGATGATCACCCTATCTCCCCACAGGAGACAACCCTTATGCATGGATAACTCGTGCTGCCTTGTCGCATAAGGCCTGAATTTGTCTTCATGCGGACCACCTGGCCACCCCCTCCCCACCCAAGTGAGCACACGGGAGAGAACAGCATCTTTCCTCGTTTTCTCAGCAATATCAGTAGCCGTTACAGGAGCCCCCGGAAGTGTTTCCAGCATCATTATGTGCTCCGCTGGAGCAGGATCCTCATTGCTCCCGCCAGGAAGGGGCAATCGACTCAGCGCATCAGCGTGGCACAACCGTTTCCCCGGCACATGGGTCAAGGTGTACTGGAACCCGTTCAGGAATATAGACCAACGCAACATTCTGGGGGAGAGAATTTGTGGCGTTTGTTTGTTCGGGTTGAACAACCCCAACAGTGGTTTGTGGTCCGTTTCAATGGAGAAATGGCGACCGTACACATAATCATGGAACTTTTTGATTCCTGCCACAATTGCAAGTGCCTCTTTGTCAATTTGAGCATAGTTGCGCTCCGTGGGCGACAACGTACGGGAATAGAAAGAGATGGGCTTTTCCGACCCATCCGGTTCCCTATGACTCAGCACCGCCCCCAGGCCGTATTGAGAGGCATCACATGCCAGGACCAGCGGCTTCGATTCATCATAATGAGCAAGGACGCTCTTGCTACTTAGCATTCCTCGCAAGGAGTCAAAAGCCTTCTGCTGCTCCTGCCCCCATCGCCACACATTCCTTTTCTGCAACAGTCTATGTAATGGTTCAGCTACCGAAGCTTTCTGGGGTAAGAACGAATGATAAAAGTTAATAAGTCCCAGGAATGACTGCAACTCCGTCTTGTTCTGTGGTCGTGGTGCCTCGATGATGGCCTTAACCTTAGCATCTGTGGGGTGGATGCCTGATGCATCAATTTTAAACCCCAAGAATTCCACAGTTGGCACCCCAAAACTGCATTTCTCTTTTTTTAGTTGCAACCCCACCTCCTTGAACTTGAGCAACACTGCACGGACACGCGCAACCAGTTCCTGTGGGTCTTTTCCAGCAATCAGAACGTCATCAAAAAATGGCAAGACCCCCGGCAGACCTCTTAACAGGCGTTCCATGAGCCCTTGAAAAATCCCTGGGGCCACACAAACTCCAAATTGTAATCTGTTAACTCTGAACGCCCCTTTATGTGTGACAATAGTCTGTGCTTCCGCTGATTGTGGGGTTACTGGCAGCTGTTGGTAAGCTTGTGCCAGGTCAAGTTTGGCGAACACCTTGCCCCCAGCCAGTTTAGCCAACAGATGTGATACGACTGGAATGGGGTATGAGTTTCCCCTGAGTGCCTTATTGATAGTACATTTGTAATCAGCACAGATCCTGACTTCCCCATTTGCTTTAAGGGGCGTGACGATTGGAGTCTCCCACTTAGCGGAGTCCACGGGTGAGAGAACTCCCTGCTTGACCAATTTATCCAGCTCTGCTTCGATCTTGGGTTGCAGTGCAAATGGCACTCGCCTTGGTTTGAGTCGGATTGGGGCCACCCCAGGGTCCAATTCGAAGTCAACTGGGGGCCCTTTATAACAACCCAGTTTTCCATTAAAGAGACCAGCAAATTCTTTGCATAATACCTCGCTCATCTCGGGGCAGGTTTGGATTGAATTAAGCCCTGATATACTCAGTCCCAGGGCGGGGAACCAGTCAGTGCCCAGGAGACTGGGGCGACTGCCCTTCGCAATCACCAGTTTGAGTACCGCCTGTTTGTCCCGGAACTGTACTCTCACGGCACACATTCCCATGACATGGATGCGGCCCGCTGAGTATGACTGCAAAGTTGCCGGGAAGGGTTCCAGAGGGGGCAACTTACCCCTGGGGAAAAATGTCCTCGCGGTCTGGTCCGACACGATAGTGAATCCAGATCCGGAGTCCACCTCCATGTCGCACAGCTGACCCTCAATCTTCACCTTGAAGTGTGCCTTGCCTTGCGCTGGAAACTGCACGACCCTCCCGTTGATCTCCGTTACATAGTGGCAGTCCTTTAGAACATGGTTTGCTGTGGCCGATCTGCGATGCTCCAGTCTAGGTGCTCCTGTCGCTCCCAACGCCGCCGATCTACAGACCCTGGCGATGTGACCTGTCTTTCCGCACGTCCGGCACATAGCATCCTGGAAACGACAACTCTTCCGCTCATGGTTTCCGCCACAACCAGGGCACCTGCCTCGGTGATCTTTGTGCACTGTGCAGGCCTGACGCACTGACTCGACCCCACGGACTGGGCTCTGGCTCGGAGTAGCCTCTAGCTCGTCCATGGCATGCGCAACTTCTATCTGTGGCTTAGGGACCCTGCGACTGGCATCAAGCTCCTCTCTTTCATAATTCTCCGTGGCGGTGGCCTCCTTCAAGGCTGAAGCAAGGGTAACCTCTTCTTTAGCCACGATGCGTCTTCTGGCTTTCTTGCTGCTCAGACCACCGATAAACCGATCCAGGAGAGTCTCTTCCAGATCTTGGAAGTCGCAGTGCTGAGCAAGCTTCCGCAGTTCAGCTAGAAATGCAGATACAGACTCCCCAGCACGCTGCTGCCTCTTATGAAACTCCATCCGCCGGGCCATCTTGGTCTCAGCAGGCGCTAAATGACTTGTTAGGCAGGCAAGAATATCTTTAAGAGATGTCTCACTTAGCTTCGCTGGGGCAAGCAATGCCTTGGCCAGCTGGAAGATCTCAGGCCCACAGTAGCTCAGGAATGTGGCCCTTCTTTTGCTGGCATCGGTGATTCCTTGAGCCTCTGCAAAGAACTCAAAGCGTTCGACGTAGTCTTCCGACATGTGGGGCTCTGATGGGTGGAAGGGCTCCAATACCCTTGGACTCTCCATTGTCCTGTGGGCAGGGTCGTCTTCTCAGCTGGCCAGTGAGTCTTGTTCTTAGCTACAATCCGGACTCTGAGGCAGGGCTGTGTTTAACCGCTCCTCAGCATTCCGGATCCCACCTTCGTTGCCAGTTGTTGTGACGTGGGGTTTGTGATTTCAGCTCTCTTGACATAATATGCTGGAGACAGTTCTCTAGTAACACTTCTTTATTATAGCAACAAGACTGGGGCCTGATGGAGGGGAGAGCTACATTTATAGGGACAGGGAACCAGCTAGAAAGGATACAATTTTGGAGGGAACAATATTAGGCAATCACAGTCCTGCCTTTTGGAGGCAACCAATAAGACAGAGGATCCAAATACAGCAGCTTAAATGAACCAATAGTAGCTGTACCCTCTGGAACCAAAAGGCAGTTACTTTACCCTAATGCAAATACAGACAATAATAATACAGATATAAAATCCTTTGACTCAATACACAACATGGGCAACTTTACTGTCCATGAATTTCTGAATGAGTCATGAGACACAACGCTTATGGGTATAATTCATTTTGCCAGAGATTCCAGACCATTCCTCTTTTGCAGTTTCAGAGGAAAGGTGTCCCTTTTTACATTTAAGGCAGCGGCGGGGAACCTCAGGCCTGCAGACATAACTAGTGCCCGCCACACCTCCCTATTTCATCCACAAGGCTGTTATAGCTAAGCCACGACAGCTTCCCCTTCCCCTGACATAATATACTTGCCAAATTGGAGTTTGCAGGCACCAGCAATCAGCTGATTGGCAGCACCTTCAATGTCCCTTGCACAGTATTTTGCAAGCATGGACAAACAGCTGGTTTTTGGTACTTGCGTAGCACTGTGGATGGCACTTTGCAAGCCCCGGTGATCAGCAGATTGTCTGGGCTTGCAAAGCACCGACCGCAGAACTATAGAAGTGCTGCATTGGGGCACATGGTTTCAAAGTGTGGAGACAAAAACAGGTTACCTGTTAGTCTTGGCCTGTGAGCTCTGGTAAGGGAGATCAATTATCCTGATCCTCAGGCCTGGTGAAAGGGATCTTTATCTTTTATACATTTCCCCCCCATAGCCATAACTACCCCCCCCCCGGAATGTCCTTTTTTGTAAAATACATGGGAATCACTACTATAAGTAATCTACTATTGATATTTTAGCAAAGGAAATCAAATCCGTTTTTGTTTTTTTAAAGTGCATTATGCCTTTAGGAATCTAGAAAACAAAAGATGTAGATGACTGCAGGTTTCTGACCGTTGAGAAATCTGCAGGAATTTGCATAATCCGAGCACAATAAGCACTGCAGCAAAGCTCGTTTTAATTCATTTCCCCCTAAGACAGGCAGAGAGAGACAAATGAGAGAAGATTGAGGTTTGACAGCTGCGTGATCTGCTTCCTCCATCAGCTGTCGTTGATGGACATCTTTTGTTAACTGGCTAGATGCAGAGAGCAATCTGAGAAGCCGCTTTGCTAAATGTGTCATTTAGCTCTGGGCCTTGGTCCTGGGTACAAATGCCAGTTCAGCCTAGGTGATGGCTAAACTGTTTTGGCCAACATGCCAACGATAAATTCCGAAGTCTGAGCTGAGGTAATGCCACTGTGGAGTGGGCAAAAGAGTCTTGTGGCATCGCAAAGACTCAGGCTTTGCCTGCATTGGTGACCCATGTAAAAAGGTGAAGGACCCCTGGATGGTTGTTGTTGTTTAGTCGTTTAGTCGTGACCGACTCTTTGTGACTCCATGGACCAGAGCACGCCAGGCACTCCTGTCTTCCACTGCCACCCGCAGTTTGGTCAGACTCATGCTGGTAGCTTCGAGAACACTGTCCAACCATCTCGTCCTCTGTCGTCCCCTTCTCCTTGTGCCCTCCATCTTTCCCAACATCAAGGTCTTTTCCAGGGAGTCTTCTCTTCTCATGAGGTGGCCAAAGTACTGGAGTCTCAGCTTCACGGTCTGACCTTCCAGTGAACACTCAGGGCTGATTTCCTTAAGAATGGGTTTGATCTTCTTAAAGGTTTGATCTTCTTGCAGTCCATGGGACTCTCAAGAGTCTCCTCCAGCACCATAATTCAAAAGCATCAATTCTTCGGCGATCAGCCTTCTTTATGGTCCAGCTCTCACTTCCATACATCACTACTGGGAAAACCATAGCTTTAACTATACGGACCTTTGTTGGCAAGGTGATGTCTCTGCTTTTTAAGATGCTATCTAGGTTTGTCATTGCTTTTTTCCCAAGAAGCAGGCGTCTTTTAATTTCGTGGCTGCTGTCACCATCTGCAGTGATCATGGAGCCCAAGAAAGTAAAATCTCTTACTGCCTCCATTTCTTCCCCTTCTATTTGCCAGGAGGTGATGGGCCTAGTGGCCATGATCTTTGTTTTTTTGATGTTGAGCTTCAGACCATATTGATGAGCTTCAGACCTGGATGGTTAAGTCCAGTCAAAGGCGACTATGGGGTTGCAACACTCACCTCGCTTTCAGGAAGAGGGAGCCAGTGTTTGTCTACAGACAGCTTTCCGGGTCATGTGGCCAGCATGACTAAACTGCTTCTGGCGCAATGGGACACTGTGACGGAAGCCAGAGCACACGGAAACACTGTTTACCTTCCCGCCACAGCGGTACCTATTCATCTACTTGCACTGGCGTGCTTTCGAACTGCTAAGTTGGCAGGAGCTGGGACAGAGCAATGGGAGCTCATCCTGTCGCAGGGATTCGAACCGCTGACCTTCTGATTGGCAAGCCCAAGAGGCTCAGCGGTTTAGACCACAGCACCACATGCGTCCATATATATATATGTGTGTGTCTGTGACCATGTAAGGGCTTATCCACAATTACCATTTGTCCCACTGTTCCCAGGCACAGGTCTGTGGTTTAAAGCTCCATGCCCAAGCATGTTTGGGGTTATTTTTTGCCCCAGAGCTTTTCCCGAGAAAACCTGCTGTGACCCATCTCTGCCTCTTGGCCATCTTCCCCTCCAGCCTTGGAGTCTGAATTGCTCTGTGCCACAGCCTCTCTCCTGCTCACAAAGCCCTGGTACATCTTCAGATTCTGACACCTTCTCCTCCCAGTCTTCTCCCTCTTCTCCCCATCACTTGCTGGGCTCCGAGCCTTCTTCCCTGGGGAGTTCCCCACCAGGTGCCTCGCACCACTCCTTGGCCCCCAGCCATGACAACAAGGGCCCTACTTAACTCAGAAGCTCAGATTCTACAGAAATTTTCCCTGTGTGTTAATCAAGAGATTAATATGTATGTGTTTGTAACAGTAAGAATGCTTTAAGTTAAATAGAGCAGCAACAATAACTGTTGTTGTTGTGGTGGTGGTTGTTGTATTTCTCTCACCCTGAGGGGCCCGTGGCAACAAACAACTAAACAGTGAAAGTAATACAATATTTTAAAAAAATATTTTCATAGAATCATAGAATCATAGAGTTGGAAGAGACCACAAGGGCCATCGAGTCCAACCCCCTGCCAAGCAGGAAACACCATCAGAGCACTCCTGACATATGGTTGTCAAGCCTCTGCTTAAAGACCTCCAAAGAAAGAGACTCCACCACACTCCTTGGCAGCAAATTCCACTGTCAAACAGCTCTTACTGTCAGGAAGTTCTTCCTAATGTTTAGGTGGAATCTTCTTTCTTGTAGTTTGGAACCATTGCTCCGTGTCCGCTTCTCTGGAGCAGCAGAAAACAACCTTTCTCCCTCCTCTATGTGACATCCTTTTATATATTTGAACAAGGCTATCATATCACCCCTTAACCTCCACTTCTCCAGGCTAAACATACCCAGCTCCCTTAGCCGTTCCTCATAAGGCATCGTTTCCAGGCCTTTGACCATTTTGGTTGCCCCCCTCTGGACACGTTCCAGTTTTTCAGTGTCCCTCTTGAACTGTGGTGCCCAGAACTGGACACAGTACTCCAGGTGAGGTCTGACCAGAGCAGAATACAGTGGCACTATTACTTCCCTTGATCTAGATGCTATACTCCTATTGATGCAGCCCAGAATTACATTGGCTTTTTTAGCTGCCGCGTCACACTGTTGGCTCATGTCAAGTTTGTGGTCAACCAAGATTCCTAGATCCTTTTCACATGTACTGCTCTCAAGCCAGGTGTCACCCATCTTGTATTTGTGCGTCTCATTTTTTTTGCCCAAGTGCAATACTTTACATTTCTCCCTGTTAAAATTCATCTTGTTTGTTTTGGCCCAGTTCTCTAATCTGTCAAGGTCGTTTTGAAGTGTGATCCTGTCCTCGGGGGTGTTAGCCACCCCTCCCAGTTTGGTGTCATCTGCAAATTTGATTAAGATGCTCTTGAGTCCATCATCCAAGTCGTTGATAAAGATGTTGAATAAGACCGGGCCCAAGACAGAACCCTGTGGCACCCCACTAGTCACTCTTCTCCAGGATGAAGAGGAACCATTGATGAGCACCCTTTGGGTTCGGTCAGTCAGCCAGTTACAAATCCACTGAGTGGTAGCATAGTCAAGTCCGCATTTTACCAGCTTCTTTACAAGAATATCATGGGCCACCTTGTCAAATGCCTTGCTGAAATCAAGGTAGGCTACATCCACTGCGTTCCTTTCATCTACCAGGCTTGTAATTCTGTCAAAAAACGAGATCAGGTTAGTCTGACATGACTTATTTTTCAGAAATCCATGCTGACTATTGGTGATCACAGTATTCCTTTCTAGGTGCTCACAGACTGTTTGCTTAATGATCTGCTCCAGAATCTTCCCTGGTATTGATGTCAGACTGACTGGGCGGTAATTATTTGGGTCCTCTCTTTTCCCCTTTTTGAAAATAGGGACAACATTTGCCCTCCTCCAGTCTGCCGGGACTTCGCCTGTTCTCCAGGAATTCTCAAAGATGACTTTGAATTCTCAAAGATGATTTTGAAATGGAAGAATCAAGTATATATTTGCGTGGCTCTTTCTAAACTGAACAGTTATATGAGAGTAAGGGCAGCAAAACAAAGATGAAATTGATTTTTGGTAGAACACAAACCCTTTACTGGATTTTGGCAGAGCGTAGCTCTTGCTTCTTTCAAAGTGCACATTTATTTAGGTTATTATAATGTTAAATTTATTGGGCTGTGTCCAGCATTAGCCATGTCAAGTCCATTGGAAATAGTGGTCACAGCCAACTTGGTGCCACTAATTTCAAGGGATCTGCTCTTGAGTACAATTTTGTGTTTAGAACATTCCTTTTTAGTGTTAAATAAAGGCACCTCCCTGCTTTGTAATTATCAAGGTGTGTGTGAATAACACGTATGATCAATTCCTGAGCTTTTGCATTTCCCACTCCCCCCCCCCCGGACCAGAACATTACCTGTCTTCTCCACAAGGTGTCACTGATTCCCCTGCCTCTGAAGGTTTTTTGGCACCAAAGCCATTTCACTGCCATACGTAATTGAAGTCTGTTCCACATATTACAATCTTCCCCATGTGAAAACACTCTCCTGCAAGAAGTAGTGTCAAACCGTTGTGCAAGTGTGGGGTCTGCGCATGCATGTGTTTAACTGCAGGCATATGCACAGGCTAAGAAACTACAGCCAGCCATGGTTCCTCAGGGCATACACTAAGTGTAAACGTGTGAAATCTTCACATGTTGAGCATGTTCAAATGTACTGTGTGATGCGATATGAAGTCAGAACATCTTTGGCTGTTAAATGTGCTCAAATACAGGCAGAATTGGGGTTGGGGTTTCCTGTATTTGCATTTATAATTTATGTCTATAGGTAGATGCATGGAATTTATATACCAGCTTAAGTGCCATGGCTTCCCTCCGCAAACCCTGGTAACTGTAGCTTGATAAGGAAACTGATCACTAGGAATGCAGGAGAAATTCAGTGTGGTTCGCATTCTGTGCCAACAAATGCCTCTATACAAACAGAAACCTGATAGTTGTTACCTTCCCCTCCCTTATAAAAAATGCTTTAGAAATGAGACATTTTGGAGGGGAGAAGTAGCAGGCGGGAGCAGGGGCTTAATAGTCCAACCCACCCCCCAAAAAATCCTCCACTCCAAATTTCCCCCCTCCAAAAATGTCTTTTGCTGAAGAGTAGGAATGGGCTGTCAAGGTTCAGCTAAATGGGTTTCCATGTAAGGTGTGAGGGGGGTGATTTCATGGGGACTCATTTTGTACAGGTGGCATGTGGCCCTTGACAGAAATAAAAGTTGTCCACCCCAGCGGTGAGGTGTGTATAGGGTCATGATCCTTGTTCCCAGCTGAAACAGAACCTTAGTAGTGCACTTAACTGCATTTGCTTTCGTTGGTCTCTTACCATGTTTATAGAATCATAGAATCATAGAATCATAGAGTTGGAAGAGACCACAAGGGCCATCGAGTCCAACCCCCTGCCAAGTAGGAAACACCATCAGAGCACTCCTGACATATGGTTGTCAAGCCTCTGCTTAAAGACCTCCAAAGAAGGAGACTCCACCGCACTCCTTGGCAGCAAATTCCACTGTCAAACAGCTCTTACTGTCAGGAAGTTCTTCCTAATGTTTAGGTGGAATCTTCTTTCTTGTAGTTTGGAACCATTGCTCCGTGTCCGCTTCTCTGGAGCAGCAGAAAACAACCTTTCTCCCTCCTCTATGTGACATCCTTTTATATATTTGAACATGGCTATCATATCACCCCTTAACCTCCTCTTCTCCAGGCTAAACATGCCCAGCTCCCTTAGCCGTTCCTCATAAGGCATCGTTTCCAGGCCTTTGACCATTTTGGTTGCCCTCCTCTGGACACGTTCCAGTTTGTCAGTGTCCTTCTTGAACTGTGGTGCCCAGAACTGGACACAACTGCTTGCCTTATCTCCTTTCCTGTAAGCACTTATCGGTAGACTATATGTTCCTCAGGCAGGATAATTCACCCCAGGAGCAAGTTCCCAGGGCACCGCGGTCAATTCATAAATAATAATCAGAAGAGTTCTTGGCTAGTGGGAGAAGTTGATGTATGTTGTTTTCGTTTTGTGAATGACACCAATTTGATGAAACGCTGTTGGCAGGGGAGATTTGACCGCTGTGTTCTGTATTTAGCCCACTGAGGTCCACTCTCTCTTGCAGGAGGAAGAGGGAAAGATGGTGCACCCATCATCACCTTCCCTGAGTACGCAGGTTTCAGCGAGATCCCTGATGAAGATTTTCTGAACGTCGTGACGTATTTGACTAGCATCCCCAGGTATGTCTGACCGCCAGTCTCCTCGATGGCTTGTGTGCCCAAATTAGCTGACCGCTTTCTCCAGGGCAAGCCCAAATGAACACCTTCTCGCACCTCCCATTTTGGCGTATTTCCCCTCTGACACCCAAAACCCACACAGCCTAGGGCAGGGGTCAGCAAACTTTTTCAGCCATGGGCCAGTCCGCCATCCCTCAGACCCATGTGGTAGGCCAGACAATATGTTGAAGAAAAAAAATGAACCAATTCCTATGCCCCACAAATAACCCAGAGATGCATTTTAAAGAAAGGGACACATTCTCCTCATGTAAAAACATGCTGATTCCTGGACCGTCCATGGGCCAGATTGAGAAGGTGATTGGGCCGCATCTGGCCCACAGGTCTTAGGCTGCCTAACCCTGGACTAGGGTGCTGGCCTAGGAACTGGGGACACCAGGGTTCACATCCCCATGATGCTCACTGGGTGGCCTTGGGCCAGTCCCTGCCTCTCAGCCTAACCCACCTCACAGGGCTGTTGTGAGGATAAAAACGTATGCCCCCTGAACATGAGCTCCTTGGAGGAAAAGTGGGGTTTAAATATAATTCTAAATAAATGAAATAAAAGTAATTTTCATATGTGATTCTCCTTTGGGGAGCTTGGTTTATAACGAGTAAAAAAAACAACTATTGGGGTGAAGTCTGCCTATATCTTTTGTGAGAGGAGAATTGTGTAATTGAACAAATGTCAGATTGAATATGGCATTTGTGCATAAATATATCCCCATTTATTTGGCAATGCAATTGAGGAAGATGAGCTTCATTTCAGGAAGAAGTATTGTTGATGAGCTTTGCCTATAGCGTTTATAAAATCAAAATTCGGAAGAGGCTGAGTTTGTTGCTGGTGAATGTGGGAGCTGTCTTTGCAATTTCTGTGTTTACGTATTTGATAACATAATTTAGAGCTACGTAAATGGTTTCTGGAGCTTTGGTGTGTTGTGCAATTTAATTTGCCCTGTAAGTGTAGCTGCGTGTTAATGCATGCAAGACGCGAGACTGTCACCGAAAAAATGTATCTCTATGTTGAGTTATCCCTTGCAAATGTGTAGAATCGCCTCATAGAATCATAGAGTTGGAAGGGACCATGAGGGTCATCTAGTCCAGCCCCCTGACATGCAAGAATCTTTCACCCCACATGGGGCTCAAACCCACAACCCTGAATTTAAGTCTCATGCTCTACCAACTGAGCTATCCCAGCTTTTGAGAGCTGGTATAGTGTAGCAGTTAGAGTGTGGGACTAGGACCTGGGAGACCAGGGTTCAAATCCTGACACAGCCATGAAGTTCACTGGGTGACCTTAGGTGAGTCCCTGCCTCTTAGCCTAACCTGCGTCACAGGGTTGATGCTGTGATTAAATGAGATGGGGAAGAGCCACGTACACCACCACGTAACCACCTCAATCTCTTTGGAGGAAAAGGCGGGAAATACTGTAAATGAAACAAACAAATCATTATTTGGTCTTTCCTTCCCTCCATCATCACATCATCATCATTATTAGCTTTTCATATGCCACTTTTCCAAATTAAATAAGTTGGAGTTCTTGTTATTCTATAAACCAAGAAAAAAGCACACTAAGAACTCAGGCCAATATAAGTTTCAATCGTGGGAGTGGTCCCTACTGACAAATCAATAGTCAATTACTTTTCCAAATTATGCTCAAAGCATCTCAGAAGAACAGTAAACAAATAGGTGCAACAAAAACAACCATTCATAATATCATATTTAAATCCACATTTGGAAGCTAAAAAAATGATTAAAAGTTTTCCCAAACATTATTGGCTGCCTCTGGCAATGGCAAGAAAACTCAGTTTGAGCTCAGATGAGTAAGGGGGCTTAATGGCAGGGGCTTAATTTGGAAAAGAGTCGTTAAGTTGTCATAGACAGGTCAGTGGCAGCAGGACTTTTTGTTAATGTATTGGATTTCCCCCAGAAAGGGTAAATTGGATTAAACCAGGAAATAACATGGGCTGGCATGTTGATATAAACAATGTCATGTGGATGCTAGAAGAAACTTCCATGCATGAGAAGCACCCATACCATAATAAGTACCCATCTGAAAGCAGCTGAGATAGGACAGAAAATTCGACATTGGATACTCTTTTCAGTGACAGCTCTGTGTCACGAATAAGGTGCAGTTCTGCCATAAGATTATGATTTTATATATATGTATGTTGACAACTGTATGGATACATCACTATCTCTTTTGATTTTTTAAATACCGGTATCCTGATGTAACAGGAGTGTGTGGTTCGGCTTTGTGTGAAATTCTGCTAAGAGTCTCTATATAGTGAGCAATGCCTGAGAGGTTTTAATGTGTTGACCACATTTTTTGTAGCTTGCACAGCTTCCATTTCCATTGTGGTTGGCAGATTGCCCATAGGCCGGCCCTACCATTAGACAGAGGGAGGTGGCTGCCTCAGGCGGCAGCTGCTGGATTGGTTTTGGAGGACAGAGCTATGTGTAGGGGCCTGCCCTGTGCCTCCTTAAAAAGTCTGAATCCTTTAGATACGGTGGAGGGTAATGTAAGATTCAACTGCTGGTCTGGTTGGCTTTTGTAGGGGTATCTTGTCCTTTGCCTCAGACAGCAAAATGTCATTGACACAGCTCTGCTGGTTACAATTGTACATTTCCTCTGTGCCACATAGCTCCACTGGCGGAGGAAGAGGGGGACGGGGGGAGCATCGCCCACAGCACCACGATCCCAGTGGGGTGCCATCATGCCCCCCCCCACGCGCTGGGTGTCATACCCCCAGGACACGCACCATACCCCTGAGGGTGGTGTGACACACACCCAGGACGTTCGCCAGCCATGCCCCCGCCTGCTCTCTGCCCCCAGTGCCGGAGCATGAAGCTCCACCACTGCATAGCCCAATACTAAAAAAAGGATGGTTGGATGTCATCATGACATCACCACAGAAAGGAATTCCTGGGCCACCATATTTAATAGGATCTACTATTTATTCTGGAAAGTAGTTTGTCTCTTTGCTATTCATTTGGACACTTCTTTAAGATGTTATAACCAAATTTTGCATGATGGTTCCTGAGATCATTAACGAGCAGGATTTTATCTATGTTTGGATCCAATTGGATGCCCGGTTTGGGCAGAGGGAGGCAAAGGGTAGTTCTCTCTGCAGGCATTGGGGAGATTTGCCTGAAGGTGGCGCAGCATGGCCCTGCTTGGCTCCAGTGGGGTGGGGTATCACTTCGGTGGCAGCAGCAGCAAGGACTGGGCTGGCAAGGCAGGCTCTATTCACCCTCTGTGACCTGCCCAGCGTGCCCTGGGCACCAGCAAACAATGTTATGCCACTGCCTAAGAGTCAAGAAGCAGGCGAGTGAGGGTTGGAGGAATTATTTCCCTGCCCATAGCTTTTCTTGCTCCAAATAACCCATCAAAAGATTTTTTTTCCTGCTACAGGGTTAAATGCTCACACATTGGATTTTGTTTTGAGCACTATGTTGGGAAAAGTTGCTGGGGTCTGAAGAAGAGAAACGTGAGAGCAGGGAATTTTGTTAGGCATCCCTTTCCCTCCCCTTTGCTTCTCTACTCTAAATGACTTCCCGGGGAATAAGCCATTGGCATTCCTAGGCTGACCAGGCAACAAGAGCCCCATCTTGGCCTCACTGATGTGGTCCAAAGGAAAGCAGAGCGATATGTTTGCCTCCAGTTTGGCTGCAGGAGTTGCCAGAAGGGGACGTACAAGGCACCATCCAACCATCTAAGGGTGGTTTACAGTATGTAATATCAAAAAGAACCCGATAGGCCCACAGGATATTGTGACATTCACTGCACTGTGGCTTTGAAGCACGCACAACAGGGACATTGATCAGATGGCTATATATACTTTAAAGAAGAGGCATAACCCCAAATGGGAGGGGGGGTGTTCTAATGTGCATGGCTAGGGAAGGAGATGTAGGGCTAGGAACAGAGAGAGATGGGTAGAATTCTGCTTCCACCCCAGCTGGTGCCTTTATCATCCAGATGTAGCAATCTTCTCCAGTGTTTCTGTTGGGGCTCATCTTTAGTTCAGGGGAAATGCTTCCAGTTGCTTAATTAACTCTCCAGTAGGTGGGTTTTTCCCCCAATTAAAGATTGCCCTCTCCTGGGGACACCAAGTAATGTCATAGCTTTCTGCCCTGCTCAGTGGGCAGCTCTGACAGATTTCAGCATGTGAGCACAATGTTTGATCGGGACACGAAATCCAGTATACGTAGGCCTGTGAGTAGTGCAATCTGTCTTCCAGAGAAAGAACCCCAGGAAACGACCTGCAGTTTGGTCTTACATGTGGCAGATTTCACATGTGTACATCTTTTTCAAATGTTATACCGCCCCTTCATAGGTAGCTGGCAGCTTCACTGGCATGGCAGATGCACCTGGCAGGCAATGAGGAATGGGGGGGGGCATGGCTTCACACCTCTCCCCCCAGAGAGGGGAGAAGCTGGGGGTGAGGATCATCTGAAACATTTCCAGGGTTTTTCCTCCCCACCAGCCAGAAGCGTGTAGGTGATGGCGAATTGTTCGCAGCGCTGCTGGTTGGGGAATCTGCAGCAAAGCAGCCCGAGCAATCGGATGAAATATTCATGTATTGTGCAAGCGGCTAACCTGATGCTGGGGCGGAAGAGGGGAAAGGGGGGAAAGGAAAGAAGGAAGGAAGGAAGGAGGAGGGGAAGTCGCTTGCCTCTTCCTGCAAACACAGCTCCGGGTCTGGTTTGCTCACGCTGCTGCTGCTGCCGCTGCTGCCTACCTAGCCTGCTTGTTAATCATGAGCTCAGAGCGTGCCACTGAGCTTTTGCTGCAATACCATTGCTTGGAACGGGGCTGGCCCTGTGTAACCCCATATACCTGCTCTGGATATTTTGCAGTCTGGAGGCTGCCAGCATCGGGTTCATCATCATCATAGACAGACGGCGGGACAAATGGAGCGCAGTAAAGGCGTCCCTCACACGAATAGCAGTAAGTGCCCGGAATCCTTTATTTTCATTGCTGTTTTGCCTCCCGCAGATTGCGACTGCTACCCAGTTTTTTGCTGTTTACCTAGGCTGCGCTCCCTTGGTTGCTCGTGCGACTGCATCTCCTTTGCTGCCCTACAGATTTCTGCCAACCTTGCATGCTGAGAAGCAGCGGAAGGTGCCAAGTTAGGGCAGGCGCATCTTGCCCTGTTTTCCTGCTGAATGAGAACGAGATCGTTCCAGCCCCGGGAAGAGAAAAGGGCATGGCTATTTCTATAGTGTTCTGCTGCATGCAAGCTGCTTTCCAGTCCTAATCTCATTAAGAGGCCGAGTAAGTGTAGTGGTCCTGGGGGTCAGGCGAGGGAGCCTCCTAGGTCAAGCCCTAGCTTAGGTGATTTGAGATGGCGGTGGAGCAGGGGCTTATACAAGCTTCTCTCTCTCTCTCTCTCTCTCTCTCTCTCTCTCTCTCTCTCTCTCTCTCTCGGCTTCTGCTCTCTCTCCCCCCACCTCCCCTCACACTTGCACCAGTACCTAGAGAACGGAGATGAAAACACTGGTTTATGAGCTTATTTGAAGGGTTTCGATCCTTGCTTTTCAGCAGAAAAAAGGCTCCCAGAGCAGACTGCAAAGAACAGCAATAATCAGGCTTTGCACAACACAGGAGGGTCACAGGAGGTCTAGCTCAGGCACCCCCAAACTCGGCCCTCCAGATGTTTTTTGGGACTACAACTCCCATCATCCCTAGCTAACAGGACTAGTGATCAGGGATGACGGGAACTGTAGTCCCGAAACACCTGGAGGGCCGAGTTTGGGGGTGCCATGTCTAGCTGCATATATACATACACAATTCTATTTGTGTGCCACCTTTCAACAGTTCAAACCATGCTCAAGGGGGCTCACAACATGGAAGGAATACACAACTGCAACATAACAAAAGTAATGATAAATGAGGCGCGACAGAGGAGACATGTGGAGTTCTTGCCCCTCCTCACGTCATTTTCCTAATCGAGAATCGCAGATGGGAAAAGCAGATTGGGAAGGGCAATTTCAATAGGGAAAATTTCATAGAATGGGAATGGAAAGGGAACCTGAGGAATATGCAGCCGTCACTTAGGAGGATTGAAGCTGCAGCCTTGGCATTATCAGCACCAAGCAGTAACCAAGCTCTAACCAATTGAAGTATCAAATTGAATTTTATTATTTCGGTCACAGACCAGTTCCAGCCCACATACAATATCAAGGAAGTCATAAAACACGATAGGGATACATTTGAATTTGCAATTAGGTATAACAGGGACAATACAGATATAGCAATGGTTAAAATATATATAAATTAGAACTTAGTCACTAACATATAACCTAAAATTATAATTTAAGGCCTTAATCATTATGATAGCACAGCTATTGAACTATCCTGTATGTGTCCTGTGGGGATAGGGGCACACCCTGTCTTAGGTTCTGGCACATTACAAATTTGGAGCTCGCTACAGCTTTTTTGTTGTTGTTTAGTCGTTTAGTCGTGTCCGACTCTTCGTGACCCCCTGGACCAGAGCACGCCAGGCACTCCTGTCTTCCACTGCCTCCCGCAGTTTGGTCAAACTCATGTTCGTAGCTTCAAGAACACTGTCCAACCATCTCGTCCTCTGTCGTCCCCTTCTCCTTGTACAGCTTTATTAAAGTAAAATCAAAGAGTGCCATGGGTAGGCATAACGTTGGCCCCCCATCTTGCACTGTCCATGGGACTCCAGCCGCCTCATTTTCCATTGCATTCTGCTGCATGTGCAAACCAGACTTCAAGCATGAATGGTTCAAGAGCACAGGCAGAAATGCAGTTGGCAACCATACCTGCGACTCGTAGGGAAATGGTTTAGACAGAATATGATGAAGCTACAGATGTATTTTTTAGATGGTCTTCTAAAGCAGGGTGAGCCAATATGGTGACACACACACACACACACACACACACACACACATATATATATATATATATATATATATATATATATAAAAAATTTTATTTATACCCCACCCTTCCCGGTTCAGAAAACCGGGCTCAGGGCTGCTAACAACAAATTTAAAACACTTAATTGATGCAACAAAAAACAGCATAAAATACAGTATAAAACGTGAATAACAATAAATTCAGAATTCAAAAATCAATTTAGGGGGAAATCCATCCAATAAAGGTTAGATGATCACCAGGGCTAGCTGGCTAAATTAGTCCTATCTGGGCCAGCAAGGAGGCCAGGAGAGAATTAGCTGTGGGATCCCAGAGCAGCTAATCTTCATAAAAGGGGAAGGGGAGTTAAGGAAGTGGAATAAAAGATCAGGCTAAGTTCAAATTGAAAGCCAGGCAGAATAGCTCTGTCTTACAGGCCCTGCGGAAGGAAGTTAAATCCTGCAGGGCCCTGGTCTCATGGGACAGAGCATTCCACCAGGTCGGAGCCATCACTGAGAAGGCCCTGGCTCTGGTAGTGGATAGTCTGACTTCCTTAGGACCTGGGACCTCTAAACTATGACTATTCATGGACCTTAAGGTATGCAAGGCATACCAGAATATATTGGACTATTATTATTTATATTTGCCGCTATTCAAATTTCTTAATTGCTTTACTCATAAATGTCACTCAAATTGACTTACATAACACAGTAGAAATACTAAAGCCTATTACAATAAATGCAATAAATAAAAACGTAAAAAACAAGCAAGCACATCTATGCAAATAAAAGAGGGCTCTAGCAGATCCCGCACCACCAAAAGAGGCCACAAATGCTTTTAAAAAAACCTTCAAATTTAAGGACCAAAAGAACACAGAAAAAGGAAGCTTTTTCCTGGTGTGTAAAACTAGAGGGTGCCAGGCGAGCCTCCCTGGGAAGAGCATTCCACAAATGAGGGCCCACCACTGAAAAGGTCCATCCATCCTCCAGGCCTCCCATTGAGGCACAAAGAAGGGCCTCAGATAATGGCCACAAGCTCTGGATCAGTTCATATGAGGAGATGCAGTCTTTGAGAGCTATAACACAATCTGGAAAGTGGCTGGAACCATCTAACCAGCCAGAATAGCAGTCTGGTGGCCATCTATACCTGGGGAAATGGTACGGCTATTCCATTCCATGGGGTTCCATCTGAGCTACAGAAAAGCAAACAGAGTGGAAGCTGGACAAAGGAAACATGAGAGGGATATGTCCTATTAAAAACAAGGGAGCCAAATGTGTCTGCTCTAAAGGAAATGCCCGGTGAGCGTGGAAGCAGCCTCAATCACTGACAGAAGGACTGGGTAAGGGGTAGGGAGCCATGGTGGTCCCTCAGCACCTTATATCTTTGGTCTCACCATTGACAAATCTGCTTTGATAGTTTTTCTGGATGGTTTTCTGGATTTTATATTCTGATACAAGCTGTCCTCTTCTGGACATCTCGTTTGGTAGAAATGCAGTGGAAGGGCAGGCAAGAGCCCTCTTAAAATTCAGCTAAAAATGTGGATCCAGAACGCCATATGGAAAGATAGTTCTATGCATAATGCTTATGGTTCTGTGTACTATTGATATAAACCGCTCTGATTTTTTTTTAATGAATAGCAACATATAAATATATTTGTATACATAATTAAAGACAGGGCAAAAAAGTGAGATATGAATGTTTAAATTAATTAGTACATGAAACAATGCTGTAATTAAGACATATATAAACCAATAATTAAATCGGGAGTCGGAAAGTTTAGTTTTTCCTTTGGGGGCCAGTAGTGGATGGAGCCAGAACAAAAATATGAAGTACCATTGTTACTTCTGGTTTAGTATTGTCTACACACTAACTGGTAGTGGCTCTCCTAGGTTTCAGGCAGAGAGTCTTTCCTACAGGGGCATGGCATGTGGTGGAGGCTACCAGCATGGTGGCCCTTGGTGCATTTTCCGGGGGGGGGGGGAGAGACTGCTCACGCTGCCCTGCCAGCCCTGTGCTGCTTCACAAGGCTGGGATCAGCCTTGCAAAGTGGCTCAGGGATGGCATCACTACAGCAGCATTGGTGGCAAGAGCTGGGCTAACGTGGCAGGCTCCATTCAACTTCCACGCTCTGCCTCCCGGGTGACAGCAAACCATGCTACACCACTGCTTTCCTGTTTGGAGAGTCACTGAGAATTGAACCTGGGACATTCTTCATGCAAATAATAATAATAATAATAATAATAATAATAATAATAATAATAATAATAATTTATTTATACCCCACCTATCTGGCTGGGTTTCCCCAACCACTCTGGGCGGCTTCCAACAAAATATTAAAATATAGTAGTCTATTAAACATTAAAAGCTTCCCTAAACAGGGCTGCCTTCAGATGTCTTCTAAAAGTCTGGTAGTTGTTTTTCTCTTTGACATCTGGTGGGAGAGCCTTCCACTACCGAGAAGGCCCTGTGCCTGGTTCCCTGTAACTTGGCTTCTTGCAGCGAGGGAACTGCCAGAAGGCCCTTGGCGCTGGACCTCAGTGTCCGGGCAGAACGATGGGGGGTGGAGACACTCCTTCAGGTATACTGGGCCGAGGCCGTTTAGGGCTTTAAAGGTCAGCACCAACACTTTTAATTGTGCTTGGAAACGTACGGGAGCCAGTGGTCTTGGTGGCTGCTCCTAGTCACCAGTCTAGCTGCCGCATTCTGGATTAGCTGTAGTTTCCGGGTCACCTTCAAAGGTAGCCCCACATAGAGCGCATTGCAGTAGTCCAAGCGAGAGATAACTGGAGCATGCACCACTCTGGCGAGACAGTCCGCGGGCAGGTAGGGTCTCAGCCTGCAGATGCTCTTACCACTGAGCTTACAGCATTGCAAGAATGCATGGCTCTTTTCCTCCCTGTGCTACTCCATCTTTTTGCCTCTTGCACACACACACAGCAGTACAGGAAGCAGTTCCTCGAGGGGTGGTCTGGAGAGCCAAAGTTGGCCTGGGGGTTGATCATGCTGAGAACTGCATAACGCTAGGGCTCCTCCACCTAGAATTCAGTTAATAAAATAATTTCATATGGGGTTGTGATTTTGCCTGGGTTTCCAAAAGGGATTCTATAAAGAGATTCCCCAGAGAGCTCACAGACCTTCCATAGTGCAGTGGCTTCGGATGGATCTTGTCCCCAATTCATGTCCTCCTTTCCTTCACCGCCTCACACTTCCATGCCTCTTCCAGGGCGCATTTCCCGGGAACCTGCAGTTGGTCTTCGTCCTGCGGCCGTCCCGTTTCATCCAAAGGGCAATCGCTGACATTGGCATCAAACTGTATCGCGATGACTTTAAAATGAAGGTACCGGTAAGCACTTCTCTTCCTTGCTGTCTTCTGCATCTTCCCTTTCTTAACTGTCAGCAGGATCCCTTTCTCTCCTCCCCTTCCCCCTGGAAGTTGCAGCTTCGAGAGCGACATCATCCAGGGAACAGAGACAGGCTCCTGCGACGCTTTTGCTTTGATCACGAAGCAAAGGGTTTGGTTCTTTGTTCCGCAGCTGCACTGAGTAGAGGGTTGCAAAGAACCCAGGTGCAGAATGAAATGACAGAATGAGGCAGTATAATTCTGGATTGTAGGAGGTGCTGTAATCTCCTCCTTCATGTCTAGTTTTTTCGCCTATTTTTCAACCTAATCCAACTTTGTTGTGATGGCAAAGTGAAGTAGCTTCCATGGCTGCCTCTCTGAGTAACTTAGAACAGGGGTGAGAAATGTGATAAACACAGAGTTTTCCTTCACTCCAGGTAAATTATGCAAAGAATGCAATTCATTCATTTCCGATTATGGCGATTACACAGGGTCCTCGGACGTTTCACCATCTATTGATCCCTGTGCCACCACTTTATTTCTCGCTGCCACCACCCAGGCCCTACCTGGTACAATACTGAGTCCAGTCAGGGTTAAATTGGAACATAAACTTCTGTTTATTTATTGCAGTTTAACAAGCGTGTGGTTTCATAAATGGTATCGGTCAATTACATTCATGGGGTGCCTATCCAGACCTATAACTTCCGCTACCTGCTGTCACTCACTAAACCACCTCTCAGATATTTACTTGTCTTCCTAGCCCCTAACTGTTCCTGACTCAGCCTATTTCGCTACACTAACTCAACCTACCCACAGACTCTATCCCAATTCACTCCCACTCCAACCACCCAACTCCCAATGAACTCCTCTTCACCCCTCCCAGAGCTGGTTTTATAGTCCCTCTGACTCCACCCCCCTGGGTTCTGATTGGGTAACCTGTTTAACTATTTCACCTCCAGCACTCTCATATGTTAACGTCACACCAATATACTTGCTCAGGTTTGATTCTGGACCAAATATTTTAACGTTTGCCAGATTTGGTCGTTGTTGCAAGGCATGGTTGGATAGCAAAAGAAGAAGTAGGAGTAAAGGTGGAGGAGGAAAAATGAAGAGGATGAGCAACATGACATGCGGGGTGTCAGGCGTGTGGTCAAAAGAAAATCACTCAGGCAGCTGCTTATCCTGTGTATATTCAGATGCATACACTGAGCTCTATCAGTTGAATTGAGGAGTTTCACATGTGTCTCAGAGCTTCAAACATCTGCCCACAAAGTTTAATAACATAATGCTAAATTGACAGAAAATAAAGGGATGCCACAAAACTGGGGTTAATGCACGGTGCTGCTAATGGTCTTTGTTTTGTTGGTGCAGATCATCATGTTAAATTCGGTTTCCGACCTACATGGTTACATCGACAAAAGTCAGCTTACCCGGGAGCTAGGGGGAACCTTGGAATATGGACACAGCCAGTGGATACATCATCGGACTGTAAGTTACACCTGTTTGGCTCCTCCATCTCTGATGTGTAAAAATGTAAATATGTAAATAGTTTTGTAAATGGTAAGGACTGGTTCTGGGTCCCCACACTCATTTTTATTAAAGAAAGTGGTAGTTAAGTGACTTGTACCAGGTTATGAAACAAATGGTAACAAACTTGGATCATCTTTACTGGGCTGACAAAAGTCAGACAATTTGTCTAAAATCAAATCAAATCCAGTTTTTGCTTTCCTTCTCTAAGAAACATATGTCTCTTTAATTGGGGCCATAGCCAAGATTTTCAAAAAGTCATCTGCAGATGATTAGTATGTTATTGTTAAAAATACTATGCTTATACCAAAAATACAATTTCCATACACACTTTAAATTTGTTTGGAAGATATTTAAAACTGCTCGATAACTCTTAAATGTCACATTTCATCAAAAAAAATCCTACAATTGGAAATGATTTTAGCTTTTTAAATGCAACTTAAATGCAACTTAAATTTTTTAATGCAACTTAAATTTATGCAAGATACATACATACATCATCATTTTATTTCTTTGCCACCTTACCATAGTTAAAACTATGCTCAAGATGGCTTACAACGTAAAAAAAAATACACAATTACAAACATAACAAAAATTGTCATAAACAATCAATAAAACACATCACAAAGTGCACAATCAAGTCAACGATTTCCACATTAAATCATAATAAGAACTAAAAATAAAGATACAAAAAACAGCAACAAGTCCTCTAAACAATACCCCAGTTCAAGGGTCTGTTCAGCAGCCACAGTTTTTGTACATATTCAATTGAATTTAGCAAGGTGATTCCTTTATTTATTTGTCACATGACACTAGTAGGGTATCAAGGCAATATGCCTTAATCTAGGGCAACCTTCCCATTGCATCAAGAGAAAAGGAGATGTCAAGATGCATATATCTTTGATACAATATTTTGTTCTGTCCTTTGTCATAGCAGCTGAATTTGATCAAAGACTCGTGACCTCTAAAAATAACATCTGAGCACTTTATTTAAGTAATCATGTTGTTTTCATATTCTTCTGAAAGTACCTTTTTTATTCTGTCTTTACCCTGATCAATCTTACAGTGTGCACAAAATAAATTTCAGGGCTAAATTAAGCGGGATAAAAGCAGTTCCCTTGGTTTGCTGCATTCACCTTTAAAGCAGGGGATACTGGGGTCTAATTTTAACACGAAAAGGGTGGATGGATCAGGGGAACTGAACCTCTCCCACCTTCCTTTCCTGCGCTCTGCCGCTTCAGGCAGTTTTCTCCAACACTGTCTCACTTCTGGCACAGGAGTCAGTTCATTTAAGGAATCTCTAAGACGGTCAGATAGGATCTTGTACGCCTCCTTCTGGCTATTCCTGCAGCCAAGCTGGTGCCAAATGTATTGCTTTCCTTTCCTTTGGGCCCCATCAGAGAGGCAGGGTGGGGTATTGCTGTCTGGGCAACCAAAGGCACACTGCCCAGGCTTGCGCCCCAGGGAAGTCATTTTGGTGCTGCTAATGCAGCAAAAACAATGTGGGACGCAGCAGTTACGAGTTACTGGTCTCTGCAGCCACAGCAGGTGCTGTGATTCTGCAGCAATTTGACTTCAACTTCAGAGGCATTCTCTGGAGAAAGATGGATACCAACTTTCAAGGAATCTGAAGTGACAGAGCGCAGGGAGGCAAAGGGAGATTTGGCTCCCCACACCTACACATCCCTTTTGATGTTAAAATTAGACCCTCCTGCCCCTCACTTTGTACGCAAACAGGACAAGTGTATAAGCAACAATCCCAGCCATCTATTATTGTGCCTGCTTTGGTCTTTAGCTGGAGGTTTGAAGAGATCGGAAAGAAGTAAATAAGCAGCATTCTAAATCAAGGGTGACGGACCTTTTCAGCCTGAGGGTTGCCTCCCTTCTGGGGGCCACAGGCAAGTGGTCGATTTGGCCAGAGGCAAAAGCAGGTTAGAGGAGGGGATGTGATTATTCCCTTTGTGCAGTATTCTGTATTCCAGGCTTGGGCTTGGTACTTAGGCCTGTGCATTTTCAAAAGTCTTTCCACCTGCAAAATTCACGGCCTAGGACCCTCGTACCTATGGGACCGCCTCTCCTGGTATGCCCCACGGAGAGCCTCAAGGTCCATAAATAGCAACACCCTAGTGGTCCCGGGCCCTAAGGAACTTAGCCTCAACCAGAGCCACTCTGGCTCCGGCCTGGTGGAACGCTCTGCCTCATGAGACCAGGACCCTGCAGGATCTGATTTCTTTCCGCAGGACCTGTAAGACCGAGTTGTTCCGCCTGGCCTTTGGCTTGGAGCCAATTTGATTCCCTCCCCCTCTTTCTTTTTTCTTTTTCCTTTCTCCTCCTGTGATGAGGCTGCATTTTAATATTTTAATGTTTCAATATTTTAATTGTTGTATTTTAATCTTGTTTTTAAGTTGTATTCATTCAACTTGTTTTTATTATTGCTTGTTAGCCAGCCTTGGCTGGGGAGGGCGGGGTATAAATAAAAACAATTATTAATTATTATTATGATTATTAAAATCCTTCCAGGCCATTGAGAATTTCGCCATGACTGTGAAAACAATAGCGCAGATGTTGCAGACTTTTGGAACGGACTTGGCGGAGACGGAACTTCCCAACGATGTGCAGTGTACGGAGGAGCTCCTGTCTTCACACACAGAGCAGCACAACAAGCTGAAGGTGAGCATGCGCAGAGTTCCAATGCTGGGAGAAAGGGGGCATCCAGTGCATCAGGCCTGCCATTTCTGCACACCCCTCCAGTTCTTCCTTAGATTTCTGGGATGGAGGTCGGGTCCAAAGGCTGGAAATGGAGATGGGTGAATCAGCTGCACCACTTTTGTGTGTGCTTGTTCCTAAGTCCGTTCTGTCTCATCACCACATTAATCTGCAAATTTTAAAACACACACATGGAAGTTCATATTTAAATAAAGCATTTTCTCACAAAATAAAATTCCTCTCAGAACAGCACATTTCCAGTTAAGGTAGGTAGCCATGTTGGCCTGCCATATTTGAAACAAAATAAAGAAAAAAAATTCCTTCCAGTAGCACCTTAAAAAGGTAAAGGTACCCCTGGCCGTACGGGCCAGTCGTGTCCGACTCTCGGGTTGCACTGTTGGCTTTTTGCAGTATGGTAGCGCTGCAGAGAGCTTGCTGGGGAGACCATGCATTAAAAAGAAAGGGACTCAAAAATAACTTAAACAAGGTTTTAATTACAAAAACAAAAACTCCTTATACACTAAATACATTAACAACAAACCAGACCCAACCACCAACCCAACCCCCAGGGTAATGGGAGAGCTAGGTGCTGCTCCTTATATACTACATGCAAATGCTGACACACCTTAATCAATGCAATTCAGCAGCACCTGCTATGTTTCACAGCTGTAAAGCTGGGTCTCGTTATCTTGCTCTGGCCCTTGCTCTGGCCCCTTAAAGACATACACATTAGGTGGAACAATGATGAACCTTTACATTTAAAGAAACCATTCAACATGCACGCCCATCTCGCTTAAGAGGCCGGGGGCCAGTGCTGTCCGGAGACACTTCCGGGTCACGTGGCCAGCGTGACGAAGCTGCTCTGGCGAGCCAGCACCAGCGCAGCGCACGGAAATGCTGTTTACCTTCCCGCCATAAAGCGGTACCTATTTATCTACTTGCACTGAAGGGTGCTTTCGAACTGCTAGGTGGGCAGGAGCTGGGACCGAACGACAGGAGCTCACCCCGCCGCGGGAATTCGAACCGCCGACCATGCGATCGGCAAGTCCTAGGCACTGAGGTTTACCCACAGCGCCACCCGCGTCCCACCTTAGAGACCAACTAAGTTTTTTTATTGGTATGAGCTTTCATGTGCATGCACACTTCTTCAGATACACTGTAACAGAAGTCACCAGACCCTTATATATAGTGAGAGGGTGGAGGGGGGTATTACTCAGAAGGGTGGTGGGAATGGGTGATTGGCTGATAGGTATGGTAAACCTGTTGACGACTGTTAACGACTGCAATTGGTCTTACAGGAAAAAGCACATTTCCAAATATTCAAGTCTTTATTTATTGAATTTCTATCCCGTGCTTCCTCCCCAAGAAGCCGAGGGGGCCAAACTGATGCACAAATTAAAAACACAAACAAGCAAAAAAAAAAAAATCATTCTATAAGAAGTAAAACATTCTAAAAGCAATTACAAGTAAAACACCTGGGACCTTTTGTATGCGGTATGTAATTCAGCATTCAGTTCTCCAGTAATCTTTTGCTTTCTTGGATGGCCTCGCAGAAGCTTCTTAAAGTGTTTCCAGATAATTATTGCACCCACTCACTGTTGCTCTTTTTAGCATTGTTAAAAATAACGCAATTAGTCAGTGGCGACACTTCAATCTAAAAACAACTTTTTCCCTTGTACTGTCCTGTAAAGCACGAAAGGGAGAATGGATGAATAGTCCTTGCACGATGCTACACCATTGTTTGCCAACCTGGTGCCCTACAACTACAACTCCCATCACCCGGCACCACATAAAGTCCTGCTGGCAGGGCGGCCCAAGAGTTGGATTGTGGCCTAAAATGCATATTATGCTTTGACTTAAATGCTCTTGCAAGTTTACTCAAACACTTACACCAGTATCAGATGGTAGATTTGCCTGCCTCAGGCATCTCACATGGGCCCCTTGATCATATAGTCAGCTTATGGCTATTAATAGTGTTACAGTCAGTGATGTTTTCTTTTAAGTTGGGAATAATTAGGCTGTCAGACTCAGAACGAAGTATTAATGCCAGTGCCACCATTAGTGGCTGGACTATGGCACAGCCCAGGGGACCCAACTGATGCCAGAGAGATGGTGACAGCGGTGGGAACAAGCTGTGATGTGATGCACCAGGAAGCGAACCCCCCCCCCCTTGGCTGCAGCCACGTACTGCCATTCTAATTGAAATCCCTTTCCCCAAAGCAAGGAGGGTTGCAGTGAGCCAAGCCAGTCAAATGCTACCTTTGGGGAGATGGGGCCAATGAAGGCACTTTCCAGGTCAGGGAGAGCCAATAGCCAGTTTGGGTGGGTGGGTGGATCTTAATAAGGAACACCTAAGGAACATTTTTGAGGGACGCGGGTGGCGCTGTGGGTTAAACCACAGAGCCTAGGACTTGCTGATCAGAAGGTCGGCGGTTTGAATCCCTGTGACGGGGTGAGCTCCCGTCGCTCGGTCCCTGCTCCTGCCCACTTAGCAGTTCGAAAGCACGTTAAAATGCAAGTAGATAAATAGGTACCACGCCGGCGGGAAGGTAAACGGCGTTTCCGTGCGCTGCTCTGGTTCGCCAGAAGCGGCTTAGTCATGCTGGCCACATGACCCAGAAGCTGTACGCCGGCTCCCTTGCCCAATAAAGCGAGATGAGCACTGCAACCCCAGAGTCAGCCACGACTGGACCTAATGGTCAGGAGTCACTTTACCTTTACCTTTAAGGAATGTTTTGACCTGTGTTCTCAGTGGCTTATTAGAAAGGGCAGCAGTGTACAGATCTGGTAGTCCTTAGGTCTAGCCCCAGCAGCTCCTGGTGATATTATGGGATATTCTGATGAAATGAGGACATTTCTTCTCTCCCCCGCCTCTCTCAACAGGATGAGCTGAAACTTGCGGTGAAACAAGGGGCCACGCTGCTGACTTGCATCAGAGAACCCGTCACTCGAAGTGCCACCAGCAAACTGAGCCCAGACGAGCTGGAAAACGTGGCAACCGTGGAAAGGTCAGAGAAGAGCTCAGCTTCTAACCAGCTTTCTGATTAACTAATCGGTCAATCATTTTATTTGCATGCTGCCTTTCCAAAGTTGAAACCGTGCTCAAGGCGGCTTGCAACCATACAGAAAATTACAAACGTAACAGAAGTAGTCATAAACAATAAAAGCATCAAAACATACACAGCCAAACTTTCCACATAAATCATAAGATGATAAAATAAAGGTACAAACAATTAATATCAATAACAGCAACAACCCCCTCCTAAACAACCCCCCAGTCCAAGAGTCCGTTCAGCAGCCTCAGCTTTTGTAGCTGGAGTCAGTCCAGGCTCTGGCTTCCCAGGTCAGGTAAAAAAGGCCTGCAAAGCAGGGAGCAAGCCTTCAAGGACTCACAGCCAAGATGGTCTCTGGCCATAGCTGTCAACTTTTCCCTTTTCTTGCGAGGAATCCTATTTGGAATAAGGGAATTTCCCTTTAAAAAAGGGAAACGTTGACAGCTATGTCTCTGGTATCTTCATTAACCTCAGCTTTTGTAGCTGGAGTCAGTCAGGGCCAGTAGTCAGTCAGGGCCTCAGCCTCCCAGGCCAGGTGGGGAAAGGCCTGCAAGGCAGGGAGCAGGTCTTCCAAAACTCACAGCCAAGATGGTCTCCTTGAGAAAGCGTGAATTTGTCTTCAGTTTCAATTTGCACTGTCGACAAGTCTGCATGTGTTGTTTCTTAGAGAACATAAGAAGAGCCTGCCAGTGTTCTACCTAGTCTAGCATCCTGTCCTCACAGGGGCCAACCAGCAAGAGAAAGGCACGTCGTTTGTAGTTGGCCCTCTGGTTCTGTCATGTCCACACTGCCTGACAGTGTCTCTCCACGGTTTCAGACAAGGGTCTCTCCCATCTAAACTTGCATATTGCTGAAGATTGAACCTGGAAACTTCTGCATGCAAAGCAGATGTCCAACCTCTGAGCTACTGCTGCTCCCTCGTCTGGTTCTACTTGATCTCATTGCTCTGAATTCGAGGGAAGCATTTGCCTACCCAAATCAAATGCCGTTCTCTAATTGCCTCAACAGGTTGCTAGCTCAGCTGGACGAAACAGAGAGAGCCTTTGATCAGTTCTGGTCCAAACACCACCTAAAACTTGAACAGTGCTTGCAGCTCCGACACTTTGAGCAGGATTTCAGAGAGGTATTTTTTATTTATCCCGCACAATTTTTAGAATGGCTCCCCCTCCCCCGTTTCCCCCCTCCTAGTGAAATATCTGTTGAGGGTGATAAGCATTAAATATTACCATAATAAGGTATAAAAATGCAGCCTTCTTACAAGTGCTATACATAATGTTCATAACTGAGTTTGGACAGCTCTTTGGAAAGGAAGGTGTATTCAGAGTCCCTTGAGCTGAAAGAAAATTTTCCTAAACATTTGTTGTTGGCCCAAGCAGTGGGTTCACCAGTCAGGTTTAGCATATTGTTGTGTGGCGAGTCTTGGTTCCAGTTAATATGTGCCTTGTATGAAATTCACAGACAAAGACACATGGAATCATGGGATTATAGAGTTGGAAGGGACCACAAGTGTCATCTAGTCCAACCCAATGCAATGCAGGAATCTTTTGCCCAACATGGGGCTCAAACCCATGACCCCATGGGACATATGTCAAACAATTCACATTACACTGTGGAGGCATAATGCATAGGCAGTGGCCCAGATAGTTTATCTCTGCTGCAGTCAGCTGTCTCAGCAGCAAGCCTGGATTTACTCTGCATTTGGAGAAATTTGTAAACTGCTTTGAGGTTTTCTACAACCAAGTGGTATATAAATTTTGTGAAATAAATAAAAATAAATGTAGAGCTCTGTTTTCTCAAATACCTGCCTAGCTGTTAATATTTTGATGTTATGTTTAATGGTGCTGTTTTAGCATACCCAGATGCTTTTTTAATAATTTGGAATTCTGTTTTATCACAACTGTGATTTATATTTGTTAATTGAGCCCATAACATGGCTCTTTGCGAGACTATATGGTTATTGTACAGGAAAGCCACCTTCCAAGGGTATATATTTTATTTTATTTTTAGTTATTAAATTTATATACCACCTTTCATCTGAGGATCACAGCATGATTTACAGTATAAAAACACAAAAATACATAACATAATAACAAACAAAACAGTAATACCCCCCTCCAGTTTAAAAGGTCTTAGATTGTTTAATCAGCCAAAGGCCTGTTTATAGAGGAATGTTTTTGCCTGGCACCTAATGATATGTAATGAAGGCGCCAGGTGAGCCTCCCTGGGGAAAGCATTCCACAAATGGGGAGCCACCACACAGAAGGCCCCACAGTTGCCACACACATCCCAGACCTCATAAAGAAGGGTCTCAGATGATGATTGCACATACCATATGATGATCCTATATACATCCATCCTAAAATGCGGTGTAGAAACGGTTTGTATTGCTTTAAAATGTTTATTTTATACATCACATAGATAGCTTTGTGCAATTTGCGGTATGGAAATTGAAGGAACAGGCATATACATAATAAACGATCAGCAGAAGAAGTGTCTTATTCCTATGGCCATTTCTAAATGGCCTTGATTATGACCGGGTAACAGCCAGGAAGCTTCTTAATTTGTTCCATCTTTGTTTTTTGTTTTGCAAATATTCTTCTATAGGTCAAACTGGCCCTGGACAACCTGATGGAAGTGCAGGCCGGGCTCACAGATATTGGAGACAGTGTCTCCCGCGTGGAGAACATTCTAAAGGAGCGGAAGCAATTAGAAGAGAGAGGACAGGTTTGCCTGCTTTAATTTTGTTTTAGAGACCTTATAAAAGCCAAGCAAGCTACAGACCTTATAAGAGCGTATCACGGATATCAGAAACTGTTTGTTTACTTTAGCGTTGTAAAAGTACGGGGCACATTGCAGAGTTTCTCAAGCGAAAAAGGGAAAAAAAGGATAGGCCCCTGGCACAAAGCACTTACAGTCAGAAACTACAGAGGGGAGGTGTGAGAGGAAGGGACAGGGCAGCAAAAGCTGGTGGCGAGGAAATGCAGCTATAATACTTAGTTGCAGGACCAGCATCAAGAGCTGGAAAAGTTGGGTACCTGCCAAGAGCCCATGCGCCAGCAGGGGGAGCACGGACAAAGAGGCCTTCTTCATCATTCATGGAGGAGAGGACTGTTGATGGCTGAGAGTCATGATGGCTTGGCTCTGCCTCCACCGCTGGAGGCAGCAATGCTTCTGAATACCAGCTGCTGGAAGCCACAGGAAGCGACGAGAGTGCTCTTGTGCATGGGTCCTGCTTGAGGGTTTCCCGCAAGCATCTAGTTGGTCACACTGAAAACAGGATGCAAGAGTAGATGTGCCCCTGGCCCTTCTTCTGTTGTTATCATTGAGAGCTGCTCGCCTGGAGGCGGTTGGAGGATGGACGGCAGCTAACAGATTGAGGTTGAATCCTGACAAGACAGAAGTCCTGTCTTTGGGGGACAGGAGGACACCCTGGTCCTGAATAGGGTAGCTGTGCCCCTGAAGGACCAGGTGCACAGCCTGGGAGTCATTCTGGACTCACAGCTGTCCATGGAGGCACAGGCTAATTCTGTGTCCAGGGCAGCTGTCTACCAGCTCCACCTGGTACGCAGGCTAAGACCCTACCTGCCTGCAGACTGTCTCGCCAGAGTGGTTATCTCCCACTTGGACTACTGCCTTTGTGTCCGCTTCACCTGAACCTTATGTCATAATATCTTAAACCTTTAAAAATGTTTTTCATGTTACATTTTTCTTTTCACAGGAGCCATTGGAAAAAGCCCAGTCCTTAGCGCTCCACGGAGACCAGCTGATCCAAAACAACCATTATGCAATTGACTCCATTAGACCAAAGTGTGTTGAACTCAGGCGCATCTGCGATGATTTTGCCAACGAGACCAAGAAAAAATACGATATTTTAGGGAAGTCGCTGGAATTGCACAAACAATTAGATAAGGTAAGAAGTGTGGAACTAGCAGACACAAGGGAGGGAATGTTGATTTTTCATAGTATTTAACTGAAGATGAACAGATTAACCTGACGGCAGCATGAAACAGGCAAGTGATGCACACCAAAGAGGCAGCCACACAAAAGGAAACATAAACCCACTATGGGAAACCAGCGTGTTTCACAACTTCCCTGGGAAAGAACCATTTCTTTGTGAAATCAGTGGCTTCCTGTTGAAGGCTTCTCTGTACTTTAGCATTCTGGCTGGGAGTTTTTGAAATATGAAGTGCAGGCGTCATATTATGCAGGTGTACTTTGAGTGGGGGAAAGGATTGGTGCCTGTGGCGTTTGCCCTCCTAGGTGTGTGACATCATACTGGGTTCATAGGGAAAGGGTTAACTAATTGTAAAATGATTAACCAATGGGAACCCAGGGGGCAGTTAACTGTTTACAGTGGTGCCCCGCAAGACGAACGCCTCGCAAGACGGAAAACCCGCTAGACGAAAGGGTTTTCCGTTTTGGAGGCGCTTCGCTAAACGAATTTCTCTATGGGGTTGCTTCGCAAGACGAAAAAATCTTGTGAGTTCCCGCGGGTTTTTTTCGCTCCCCCCCCCTTTCCTAAGCCGCTAAGCCGCTTATCAGCTGTTCCGCTGATAAGCCGCTTAACAGCTGATCGCTAAAAGCCGCTAGACCGCTAATAGCGCTAATCCGCTAAGCTGTCAATGGGCTTGCTTCGCAAGACGAAAAAACCGCTATACGAAGAGAATTGCGGAACGGATTCTTTTCGTCTTGCGAGGCACCACTGTATAAGGTTTAAGCACAGAGGGTGTGTTTTTTTGGTGGGGGGAGTTAGAGTGGAGAAGACAGATAAGTCTGTGGGTTGGGCTAGTCTGGTGTGAGAGAGTGAGAGAATTTGTTAAGAGGAGTCAGTCAAACAGTTGAGATAATCAGTCAGAAGGTATTAGGAAGGTATAGGCCAGTAAAGAAAAGGTATTGACAGGAATATTATCGGAGAAACCATAAACTTGTTAATGTTTGTAAAATAAACTTGGTGTTTTTTTATTCACTTTTAACAACTGCCTGGACTCAGTGTTTTACCAGAGAGTAACTGGTTGGTGGCAGCGGGGAAGTGAGCACAGTGGTGGCACAGGGATCAATAGACCGTTAAACGTCCAGGGACCCTGTGTGATCACCACAGTGTCCATCACCTATCACACCCATTGCACTTCTCAATGAAGCCTCAGGCCCACCAAACATTTTGTTTCCATGCCTACCCACCCCCCTCCGCCATTATTATGGGAAACTTATTCTCAGTGCTCTTTTTCTAGAAAAAGAGGTGGCGGAACTCACCTTGAACGCCTCTCTTGTTCTCTTATAATGGGAATGGCACCCATCTGAGTGGTGCCAGAACTGAGTTTTGGTGAGTTCCAGCTGGAAAAAAAAGCACTGCATGTACTCTTGATTTTAATTTTTTATACCAAGAATCACTGGTTGTGTACACACAGTACATTTAAAGCACTCCCTTCCCCCCAAAAAAGTATCCAGGGAATTGTAATTTGTTGAGGGTGCTGAGAATTGTAGCTCTGTGATGAGTAAACTACAGTTGCCATGAGTCTTTGGGGAGCAGTGCTTTAAATATATGGTGTGTATGCAGCCATTGTGTAGAACCAGTGAGTTGGCCCAACACGTAGGTCCTTCTGAGGAATAATGTGTGGAATCTGCAACACAGCAATGGTGTTGGATTGCCTCCCTGCCCTTCCCCCAAAGTGCCGCTGCTCATGTGGGGTAGCCAGGGAGAAAAGAGGACAAAGCTCCTGCACATTTAATAGTTGCATTGAAGGTATGCACTTATTAAAGGTACAAGAGCCCTCTCCACTTTTTTCACTGGGCTGCTCTTTGCCCAGACTAGAAAGACTGAAGACTCCTTAACATTAGACGTTTTTAACAGCACACTTTTTCCTCCTTTCAAGGCAAGCCAATGGTGTGAAGCTGGGATCTACCTCTTAGCTTCCCAAGCTGTAGACAAGTGTCAGTCGCAAGAGGGAGCTGAAACGGCACTTTGTGACATCGAGAGATTCCTGGAAACCGCCAAGGACCACCAGCTGTTGACTGCAAAGGAGTTCTACAATCAGTTTGATACAATTCTGACGCCAGAGATCAAGGTAAGGGCACTGGAAGAGCTTGGCTGTTGGATCAGTCCAAAGGCCTTCCTGCTTAGGCCAGTATTCTGTTTCCCACAGTGGCCAGCTAGATGCCTCTGGGAAACCCGCAAGCTTGTCGTGAGGGCAACAGCACTTTCCCCCCTTGTGATTCTGGCATTCGGAGTCATAGGCTGCCTCCGGCCTGCCAGTATTTTGCAAGAGGGATTCAAGCACATTCTGGAAATTTAAGTTTTCCCCATTAAACTGGGTTAAAGCTCTCTGGTGCAAGAAAGTCGGAACAGCGAGGGACTGCAGGGGTTCCAGTGCTTATCCAGGTTTGGTTTCCTTGGAGTGAAGGTCAGTGGGGACTGTGGAGCCTTTAGGATCCTTCTTCCTCGCTTGCTTTCCAGGGGAGCTGCAAGTCTAGCAAAGAGCAGACCAATAACTATCCATCTCTCACACACAACTCCCACATGCCCAATTCCCCTTGGCATATTGTTCTTCCTCCTAGAGAGGTGAGAAAAGGCTCATCCATTTGTGTCTATAGCAACAGAGCGGACCTCTGTGCATATGGTAAATAGTAGTACTTAACTGGCCAGCCAAAGCCATCAGTTTAACAAAGGAACTGGTTGGGTTGGTTTCGTCTTACAGTTTCAAAGCAGGCCTGGAGGGGGTTCAGGGGGTCATCCAGACTGACACACACCACCCTCTGCCAAACCCATAATAATACTCTACACCTGCTTTCTTCCACCAGAGCAATGCCCAAAGAGTTCTCCAAAAGCTGGAAGATGTGCAAGAAATGTTTGACAAGAGGCAAGTGAGCCTGAAGAAGCTGGCAGCCAAGCAGACCCGCCCAGTGCAGCCCGTTGCCCCACATCCTGAGTCGTCACCAAAGCGAGCGTCGCCCAAAAGCATCCGGCCAGCCACATTAGGTAAGGCACTGGAAAAATTTAGCCAGGGCTACCCTCTTAGCATGGCACGACAAAGGGTGGGAAAGAGCCCTGCTGGAAAAAGTTACCTGTGAATTAAGAGTTGCAAGAGAACCAAACAAAAGAAACCAATTCTTTGGAAGATGGTATGGTTTTACTGAGTATATAAAGGAAGACTCGCACCATTTGAACCCGCACCCAGCGTTCAGAAGTCTGTGGTTGGTTTGATGAAATACATATGATGATCCTCCCTCTGTCTCTCTATACCAATGTGTAAACTCGAAACATGACTTTCCATTTTCTGTTCATTGTTAAGTAATGTTTAAATATGCGCCGAACAGTCCCTTTCCCCCACTCCGATCCTGACCACTCTTTTGTTTGTTGCTTATTTTTGTACTGCACATTTTTTAAACAAAATGCCTGATTAAGATTTGTAAGCTACATTGTACGACTACCCCAAATCTTTGCATTTTCTTAAAACCAATAAAAATTGCTTTTAATAATGTTAATAACAATAGACATTAGGTATGGCACAGAATGGGATGTTTAGTGGGCCTTCTGTCCCTTACTTTTGAATCCAAGGCTTTGAAGACATGCCTGCACTTCTGGGGGGCTGGCATTTATAAGTGATTGATTCCGCCTTTCTCCTGAGTATAGGACCCAAGGCTGCTCGCAGCATAAATTAAAATGGACAGAACCAAAGTACACATTACACATTTATATTTGTTGTATGTACTTTGGCTCTGTCCATTTTAATTTATGATGCGAGCCGCCTTGGGTCCCTACACTCGGGAGAAAGGCAGAATCAATCAAGCCATTTAAAATGATAAGGGGAGGGAAAGTATAGCACCCCCCCCCCTCAGGAAACCCTGCCAGAACAGCCAGTTAGTGGCCAAAGACCTGTTGGAACAAAAGTATTTGCCTGCTGGGGAAAGGAATGTAAAGGAGGGGCTGGCATAACCTGCAGCAACCTTGTTGATGGGAGTGTGAGTCTAGATAGAATGGATCCATGCACTGATATGCTGAGGCCATCTTCTGCGCACCCAGTTTGCCCTTCAGCTACATTTACGATGCATGTGGAAGCAATGTCACAACTCCTTTAGCACACCACAAACACTGTTCATGTGTGCTCAAGTCCATATCCACAGATTTGTGCAGTTCAGCCGTACCAATCGGCTCCCGGAAGCTGACATAGCAGCTTCGTTTTGAAGGGAAACGCAGCTGGAGTCCGTCCAGTCCTTCTAAGCATAATAAAACCTGAAGCGAGTCATATCCCATGTCCAAATATCCGGCTGCCTGTTGGATCCATCATGGCATCCCACATTGTTGGTGGTGTGCAAAAAGGAAAGAAAATCGCTTAATGAAAAGCGTCTGGAGCAAAGATGAAAGTAGAGCGAGCCAGGGGGAGATTAGCTGACTCAGGAAATGCTGCAGATGTGAATTCCATCGCTGTCTCTTGGGGAAGCCACTAGCTTCTTACAACCTTGAATGTTTATTTTAAAAACAGAAGTGAGGGAAAGACCTCTTTCTTTTTTGGCTCCCTCTGCATAGGGAAGTTGTAACATATGTCAAAGTTAGGACGGGAGATTGAAACCCTGATCACAAAGGTTTCCTCTTACTCAGGGATGCTTTTATAGTATAACTGGCCTCACTGGAGATTCCTCTTGAAATCAGTAAAAAGAACAAAGCCCCTATCATTCCTGACTCCAGGAATAGCTGAATTAGCTATTACGGTATAGTTTATTTATATACAACTTTTTAGCCCAGAGGTTCCCAAAGGGTTGAACAGCATTAATATGTATTTGCCAAAATAAATATACAATAAAAGTACAATATATAAAATACGTCAATCAAAATAATATAAGACAGTGGCTGCATTTTTTATGGGCAACGGTATTATTATGCTAAGTGCCTAACAGAATACAGTCTATACAGCTGCAGTGTTGTGAGTTTTGGTGGGGTTGTCAGGCACTAGCAAAATAATGTGAATGTTCCTTATTGGCTGTGAATGATCTCTAATACCCTGGAAATCGAACTCCCCTTTCCTGTCTAAGCAGTAAAAACAGAGATTCACTGAGCCCTCAGAACATGGCTAGTGCGCTGGGATTGGCCCGCTTCAAAGCACTACTGTTCAAACCTTATTTCCATAAGGTAAAGGCAAAGGTACCCCTGACCATTAGGTCCAGTCATGACCGACTCTGGGGTTGCGGCACTCATCTCGCTTTATTGGCCGAGGGAGCCGGCGTACAGCTTCTGGGTAATGTGGCCAACATGACTAAGCCACTTCTGGCGAACCAGAGCAGCACACAGAAATGCCGTTTACCTTCCCGCCGGAGCGGTACCTATTTATCTACTTGCACTTTTTGGTGTGCTTTTGAACTGCTAGGTTGGCAAGAGCAGGGACCGAGCAACGGGAGCTCACCCCGTCGTGGGGATTTGAACCGCCGACCTTCTGATCAGCAAGCCTTAGGCTCTGTGGTTTAACCCACAGCGCCACCCATGTCCCATATTTCCATAGACCTTACCTCAAATGTTTACAAGAGGTTGGTATGATCATTTACTCATTGCAGGCTAATGCTGAGAGAAAGAGCAGCTTTCCTACGGCCATGCGATGAGCTCAGTGAGATATGAACCCATAGAGATTTGGGGGTCTGGTTCTTGGCCACACAACACCATCACTTTCCATTAAGCTGTGCAGATCTGCCTGTTTCATTAAGAGTCCTCATCCTATTATTGCCTATTCCCGGCAGCAAGTTCTGGGGTTCTCATATGCATCTTAGTTGGCCCCCTGTGAGAACCGAGAGCTGCACTTAGATGGGCCTTTGGCCTGACCCACCAGGCTTCTCTTATGAGCTCAACTTCTGCAAACTTGGAGATTCACTATGCTGGCCTTCTTCAACCTGGTGCCCTTCAGATGCTTTGGCTAACGAGTCCCATCATCCCCAGCCAGCATTGGAAGGTACTGTACCAGGTTGGTGATGAAGGCTGCTTATGCAATCATGCTTATCCACCTGGTAATCATAGAATCATAGAGTTGGAAGAGACCACAAGGGCCATCGAGTCCAACCCCCTGCCAAGCAGGAAATCAGCTAGCAAATGTTACAGCTACCCAATCTCTGACCTAAGAAGTGCAGCACCATGTCCACATGATGGTCAGTGACTACCTTTCCAACGAGATTTAGCCTGCAGCCCTATTCAGGGTTTTTTGTGGTTGTGCCTGGGAAGGTAGTCCATCTAGGAGAAGGAAAACTCTGACCCTAAGTTCCACTGCCTTGTTGGCAGTGTTCGAAACTCTCATTGTTCTAGGCGCATTTTGTGAAAGGGAATTTCATTAGCGAAGCAGTTTCTGAGCTCTGGGCGCAGTAGTGCACCTACGATTTCAGGTTAAAACTGCAGAGTGGAAGGTAAGGAGGACCTTTTTCTGCCTCCCCACTTCTGGCTACTCTCTGAAGACTGGAGAAGAGACCCTCTTAAGAATCTTAGGGGGGTGGGCAGGAAAAGGACTAGACCATGTGAAAAATGAACATAATATTTTAGCTGCAGTTCATTCGTTTTCAGCTTTGTATTCTTGTTATAACAAAGTGTGCCTAGGCATTCTGTTGTTGCACCCATTACCTAGGTTTAACCTAGGTGCCATTTAGCTTCTAGCTTTCATATCTCAGTTTCTAACATTGCTTGTGGGATAACTTCGGGAGAAGAAAAGACTAAGCAATAAACCAGGCATAAGCAAACTCCGGCCCTCCAGATGTTTGGGACTACAGTTCCCATCATCCCTAGCTAACAGGACCAGTGGTCAGGGATGATAGGAAATGTAGTCCCAAACATCTGGAGGGCTGGAGTTTGCCTATGCCTGGAATAAACCCTACACAAATCCAGAGTGGAGTCCTTAAGATGGTTGTATGAAGCTTTGTACACCTCATTCTGGCAACTCCTGCAGCCAAGCTGGTGCCAAGTGTATTGCTTTGCATTCCTTTGGACCTCAGCAGTAAGGCCAAGAGACAAGTCTTGTCTGGGCAACCCAGGACCTCCATACACACTGCCCAGGCTTGCGGTTTGACGTCACACCCAGAGGCGCATTCCATTGTCTCTTGAGACAGGTGGGTGCCAACAACCACCTATGCATCACAACCGTCATAGTCCAGGAGGAACCAACATGGAACCCCCAGAGATGTTGTTGAACTACAGATCCTATCATCATCTTTTACCCATTGATCATGCTGGTTGGGGATGACATTGTAGTTGTACAACATGTGAAGGATACCATGATAGCTCCTCCTGCAATAATCAGACGTTTCAGATAAAATAATACATATTCCATGCTGTCATGTTGGCACAGGTACAGGGAGGGGGAAACTGGAATGGAAGGGTGGGTGATTCACATGCGTGCTCTCGGTAGCAGGGTGCAAGGACGCATCTGAGTAAGGGAAAGGCGCCATATAAAAACCAAAATGTTCCTATTATTTTGATGGGCAACCTTGAGGAAGGCAAACTGGTTTCTTTCTCACCAGCATTACTGGCTGTGAAGGAGGTTTTAATTAAAGGCAACTAGGACCTGTTCTCTCTCTCTCTCTCCTTCATTCCTTCTATGGACATCTTTTATGCTGCCATAAAAGGTTTGCACATTCTAAATTGCTCTTCCATTCATCAAACCCTTCACTTCTAAGGCAGGGCAGTTTCTTCCAACTCCATCTGCAGACCTCTTCACTGTATTCCACCATAATCCATCCCCAAGGGCTTCCTGTTTTCAAGGGACAAGTGAAAGGAAGAGCTAACATGAACTCAGTTTTGTGCGCAAATGGGATCAGATCCAAGTCAAACACTATATAGCTGTGTCCTCTCACCCCTTATCTGTTCAAGAATAACAATAGCTGGTTCATTTTTCTACTCTCATAGTAACTATGTTGTTTCATCCACATGCAGAACAGTTATTTCCCATGTTGTTTCTCTGTGGGTAATTTCAACCCTCCCTGCATCTCATTAATGAGAATGAACGTCTCATACTTGGTTGGATTGAATGATCATACATGGGTGAACCAATATTTATTTAATGTGCACCAAAATTACAGCAGCTTCTAAAAAGCTCCATTCTCACCAGCTGGGATGAATGACTGTTCAAATGGCAATATAAAATACAATGTAAGAAATAAAAGCAGCAATTAAATGCAGTTAAAAATCAATAGTAATATTTAATCCTGCCCTGCCACGGACCACCTAAATGAAGTTAACAGACTGCAGAGTACAAACCCCTGCTCTGAAGTTGCTCTGAAGTGACCCAACACTTCATGATCTTGGTTTCATGGGGGGGGGGGACTTTTCTGGTAGTGCTGCATTTTCTGATACTATATGGGGCTTTTTGTCTTATTTCAGCTGCCAACAGGAAATCAGTAGAAATTTCTAGTCCTCCCAAATCCATCTCTGAAGCAGACTTGTCGAAAAAGAAAAGTGTAAAGAAGATGAAAGGTGGAATTAAGGTAGGAAGGTAGTTTGTTCTTTGGGTACAGTTTCCAAACGAGAAAAACCAAGTTACCACCACTATTTTTTGCTTAGTGCCTAGCTTTTTGATAAAAAGATTCATGACAGAGTCTTAAACTCTGAAAAGCTCCTAAGCCGCTTCCATCTCTCCTTGCCCCCATTCTGAGCATTAAAAGATTTTAATTTAAGGGGGCGATTTTTCAATATCACTGTCTCACAGTAAACAAAGAGGCAATCACACTTAGACCCATAAATTATGAGAGTCTCCTGTTGCTTTGTTTATCAGCTTTATTGTTCTAATCCACATGTTTCCTATCTGTGGCTTCTTTTCACAGACTGTTGCGATTTTGCGAGTGAAATTCAATTCTAAAAGGTCATTAAAAACATCTCCCAAGTGCCCTAAAATGGCGCTTGGTCTCCTGCTGCTGCCGCTCTGCCCCGTACAACAGCTGATGAGCAGAATTGCTCACTGCTTCTGTGGTCTGCTTCGCTTGTTTGCAAGCTGCTTGAGGCAAGGGAACAGCAGCAAAAAACACAGTCTCTCTGGCTCAAAATAGGATGTGGGAAGGGAGCAGGAACAGGTGAAGAAACAAAGCCTTGGAAAGCAGGAAGTCCGCAGAAATAAATTAAATCCAGGTGGAAAATGAAGAAAAGCTCTAAAACAAGTAACTGTAGAAATTAAAATTCCAAGTCCAAGGAAGAAAGTTTCTAAGATCTGTTAAAAAACAACAACACAGAATTATTTATTCAGCACTTAGAATTGGGTCATTTAGCAGCCTATGGGAGGATGGTAACGGGTTCAACCACGTCTTTTTGGCTATAATAAAAACTGCAACAGGGAAGGGGCCATAGCTCAGCCATAGAAAAAAACACTTTGGATGCAGAAGAGACCAGGCTCAATTTAGTGCAAAAAGGATGAAGAAACAGGTGGTGACTCTGCTCGAGATCCCAAAGAGCCACTGACTTGTCAGAACAGAAACAGTCTGACTTTGTATAGAACAACTTCCTATGAGCTTACAGATATTAGAAATCTTTTCCACTAGAATTCTTCAGCATGAAAATCATTGTACATACAGCAACTAAAGTGTATTATCAGCATACATATGACTTCTTATTGATCTACATCACGAATAGGACATGCTACTAAGCAGGAATTTTGTAGCATGTGTGTCTCCAAGATACCGGCTGTTTTGGAGACAGACCACAATACCAAGCCACTACTGACAGCTATCTGGCTGTTATTATATAGAGCAATGTATTGTAGATTAAAAGAAGCCTTTAGTCAGACATCTCTGCTTTGTGTTCATTTTCCAGATTGAAGTAATGCATGAAGCAAGTCAGGGAGGTTCCAGCAGAGTCTTAGTGATGAGTGAAAGTGAAGAAAATCTTTCCACCAGGAGGAGGTAAGGATGAAACCAATTTCTACCAGAAGAAATAACTGGTTTAAAGAAAAAATACGTTTTTTGCATCGCAACCCATGTTTTGCTGATATACTGCATTTATATGCCGCTTTTCTGCAAAGGCCCCCAAACAGGTGATTTACAGTACAACAGACTTTGAGTTATAACTTAGACCTGCTCTGCCAGCAGACATTTACGACCTTTTAATGAGTATTCACAAACTTTCTTAATGCCTTGAATAACAAGCTTCTGCGCTCAAAATAGGGTAACACTGTCCACCGTTCTCTAGAGTTAAGGCAGGGAGTTGAAAGCACCTGTAAAAAGAGCAAATGAAATGGACTGCATGCATTAGCTACATTTGCTTGTAATGGTGAACCATGGCTCAGTGCTACGTAGATGAGCCTGAACAAATTCCTGCATAGTGGTTTTTTGCTCATGTCTTCCCTCATCCTCTCTTGGGAGAGTTAAGTTTCACTTTTACTTAGCATGTAAGAAAATATTAAAATAATAAAATCTGTCAGAAACAAATATGAAATGGTTTTTCAAATGACGTTTCTCTAGTATTTGTGACATTTAGTATTGCACAAAGCACACTGCAAAAACTGATAATCCTCTTTGCATGCAAGTAAGGGTGGGAGAGGTTTAATTTTGAAGTTTAACACATCTAGATTTGGTAAATTCTATACCTTATTAGTAAAAAACATCTCTTTGCCTTTGCACAGCAGACTGGTAGCTTACACAGTAAAGGCGGTTAATGGTTAATTCCATTTCAGAGATGGAAACCAGATCTTTCTCCCACCACCTTTCTGGAGTGCAATTTTCTAAACCAGGAAGTAAGATAATCTCTCACTAAAGGTCACATTTCTGCAACAGGACCAAGTGAAAGGGCCCAGACATTGTTTTGATATATACACTTTCCAGTCTGCTGGAAAGTGTATATCCTGATACGTAAAAACTTTAGGGATGTGCACAATTCAGTGGAAGATTGGAACCTGCCAGGGGGAAAGTAAGCCTTTAAATAGATTGAGTTACTCTATGCTTTTAAACCAGCTTAACTTAAACTGTGTTCCCAACTTGTGTGACTATGCTGAATGGCCTTAGGATCCCATCATTGCCATATCCCTTTTCAGGGCTTATGCTGGTTTAAAACAGGGGTCAGCAACCGAAGGCCCATGGGCCATAAGCGACCCGCGGAGGTCGTTTGACCGGCCCACAAGTCGCCCCTGAACCGAGTTGCCCACTCACACACTCCGCTAAACCGGCGAGGTGCAGGGAATCGCTTCCGCAGCGCCATAAGTCGCATCTGTGCAGACACAGATGCTGAAAATTGTGGGTACGCACGCGATTCAGCCCACGGAGGGATCTCCGCAGGACTGATCTGGCCCATGCAAGATAAACCTTGCCGACCCCTGGTTTAAAATGCTAGCTAATCTGGGACATACCCCAGCCTATCTTCTGCTAAACCAGGTTGTGGGAGTTACCGTAAGCTTCCAGGTGGGCCAGAGATCCGCTGTTTTCCAATTCTGCTCATTCCAGCGGATGGAGCCTTAAGATTGTATCCTCAATGACTTCAGATATCAAAGTAGAACACATTTACAAAATAACACAAAATTGTTTATTGAAAACAAGTATTTTACAAAATGTGATACAGAGCAAAAGTGTCATGAATAAATAGTCATTTCTGTAATAAAAAAAAAATATCAAATAGCTGCAAACCAAACAAGTAATTGCTTTAAATAAACACTTTTGTGCAACAGTGTTAAAACTAGTACCCGAAGTTACCATTCAGGCTGAAGCAATTTTACCTGTGAAGTGGAAAAATAAAAGTCTAACAACCTTGCATCTGGAGCACTGGCAAACTCAAGAATTTCCAGTTTCAAAAATATAAAGACAATCAATGTTCAGAACCCAGAAGGCTAAGAAAATGTCGAGCTCTCTTTTCCTGGAAAGAGTGCCTTCATAACTTCTTTAAATTGTTAAACATTCTTCTGCAAGCTAAAGTAGTACGAAACCATCTCCATGTCCCTTTAAAGCTAGCTAATAAATACTTTTAAAAGCAGAACATACCTGCTGTAAAACACAAAACACATACAGCACTTCCAACAGTCAACATAAGTTTTAGGTGCTAGCTATACATTAGGCCTTAAATCTTGTGGTCACTTGAGCATTGTGGTCACCGGACTAGCACTTCAGACAAAGCAAATGCCTGCTAGCAAGACCCAAACTCTTAAGCATATTCCGACTGTTATTGGATGGCATTAAGCTAGCTGTCAATGGGATGTCTGTTTGAAACTGGTTATAGCAATATAGAAATCAAACACCAATAAAAATCCATGTTCCATTAGCCCTACATTGTATGTAATTTGGATTTTAAAGCAAAGCCAGTAGCCTGGGGGAACAGGGCGATGAGGAGAGATGGCCAAGATTCTCCCCTCCCCAAACTATGCAAACCCTTTTGCCTAGAACCTTATGCGGCATGGTAGGTGCAAGCAAATAAATTCAGTTCCAACCCACCCTGTAAAACAGCACTGGGGAACATGTGCCCCTCCAGATGTTGTTGAACTACAACTTTCATCAGCTGTAGTCCAACTGGCATGGCCAATGGTTAGGGATGATGGGAGTTGTAGTTCCATATCTGGAGAGTCAGAGGTTCACCATCCCTGCTGTAAAACAGGACAGCATACAACTAAGAAACAGCTTCCACTCGCTCTTCTTTCCCCATGTCCCCCAAATTTGCTCCAGAAGTTTGAGGGAACTCTTACAACTTATTTAAGGGGCAGAGAGGAGAGGGAGGGGGAGTCCATTTCTGCGGGTAAAAGTTCTTGCACTAGCAGAACTTACGCATTTTCTATTTCGGATTCAGAGATTGCAAAGTCCCTTAAAACATGAATGGGTGGGGAATTTACTCATGTAAGTAGCTGACATGGATTGGTGTGTTTTACACCTTTCTGAACTTTAGAAGCCACTCTTGTGCTGTGTAATCCTACACTTTCAGATAAAACAGTGTCTCCTGCTGATTAAGTTTAACAAAAGTGAAGAGGATGAAAATATATTTGCAGTGAAGACCAACTGGGAGGCGAGGAATAATTAAGTGTGGTTTTTTTGTTCAGAGATCAGTGCTTTGGTTGCAAGATTTTACACCTTTTTTTAGTTGTTTTACAAAATTTTGAAATAGAGATGAAGTTTTTCAGGATTCATTTGAACCAGTGCTTGAAGCCAGCATGAGCACCACTTGTATAGGATCAAGGTTTCTAAAGTTAGGACTGAATTATCACTGTGATGGACTGTGATGGTAGTGGTAACAGGCATAGTGCCATTGGATTGATAAGACATACAATCAACATGTGATTGTGCATTGGAGTGGGGGAGAAAACATTATTTAACTAGTACATCAATACTTTCATCATTGCATTTATCTGAGCTGCCTACTTTACCTGCTCTTTCCAAATCGTATTATAAACAGAAGATGTACATGGTTTTCAAATAATCTGATTTCCAAATTCAATTCCATATGATAATTACAGCTAGTTTAGAATTGGAAGTGTAAACATACAGTTTTCAGTAATATCTATCCAGTTCTTTAAGTCTCTTGGACAAATACACTCTAACATATGGGAGCAAATGGTTCAATAGAGCCAAGAAAACTTTGTTGAAGCCATTAGATTAGTGTGGGATATAGGCAAACATTTACATTTAAAGTTTTCACATAATATTTTATGTTCATTTTTCATGTGTCAAGGGAGAAAAGAGCTGGAGATTTCAGATTTTTGGCTCAACAAGTCTATTCAAGTATTAGGAAAATGCAGCAACACAGGGATATGTGTCCTGATAGTCTAATCTGCAAAGAAGCATAATATTAACCATTCTACAATATATTTTACCCAAAACTCCAGAGGAAATGTTTTTCACTTTTGGATCCGTAGCCTGCTTCCAAAGGTAGCGAAGGTCTTCTACATGTCCATGAGAAGTCATCATTTTGTTGTAAATGCATGGGTGATATGGAGCCTTCCCTTCCCCAGAAAAAAAGGGATGGTGTTGTGGTTCAATTCCCATTTTGTTGGCACAGAGACCCATGAAAACATCATCGATGTAAAGGCTTGAATTAAGAGTCTGCGAGGCTGCATATACTTTAGCTGCTACGTCACTCGATATTACATACGCAGCTCCTGCTGTGTAATCCGGATACGCAGGCCAGGGATACATTTCATAGGGAACATAGTATTTGCTTTTCTTGTCTCTTATGGGAGGTGCTCCACGATGGACACGCCCAATCCAAAAATTCTGAACACCAACTTGTGCTAGATTTTGGAGGTATGCAACAAGATTTGGCATGTGGATGAAAATGTCATCATCTGCTGACATAACAAACTTGGCGTGAGGACAGAACTTATTTACCCAGCTAAACTGCATGAGTAATTTGTGGGTAAGGTTGTAGAAAGTATCTAAGAAGTCTCCTTGAATCAGATCGCCGTAAAACTTGTCTTCTGTTTGAAGCCTCATTTGCATATAGTCTCTGTCTGTAAGGTTTCTTGGCTGCCCCAACACAAACAGGGTCTTTATGTTGGCCTGAAGATAGTAACGGACGTACCTTTCATTACCCCACGTTTTCCGAATAGAGTCTCTCCGGTGACGGTTCTCAGGTGAAGACTTCACAAGCAGCAGCAGCAGAACATCTTGCTTTTGACATTTCTCCTTGTGGTTGATCAAGTATTGACAGCCTGCTACCCTATCCAAGTCCTTACTGATAGATAAGCTTTCATTCACAAAATCATAGCTATTTATGAGGTATCTATAAGAGTAAGACTTCATGTGGCTCACAATACTATTGTCAAGTGGTCCCCAAAAAACCATGAGAGACAGCACAAAACAAGTGGCAAATAGCTGTACAAATTGGCATTTTCTTACTCTTCTATGATTAATGTACATTCTGATGCACTCTTCTTATGTCCAACTACAGTTAAGGATCTTTATTTTTAAACAGAGTTCTTGTTTTCGCAAAAGAGTTCACAGTCTCTCCTTCAGGGGAAGTGTTCATCGTAGATGAATATTTATTTTGGACAGCAGCCTTAATAAAATCCTCATACGCCAACTTTTATAAGTCATCTTGCTTCAAAAGTTGTTTTGCTGGAATGGAAGGTGTGAAGTAGAGTCTGGACAACAGCACCTGCTGAATATAGTCTTTGCTCTGCTGCATCTTTAGCTGATTGAAGAATTACCTTGCATTTGTTCTCTTGCGGCTTAAGACATCTGCAAAATATAGGAAAGAAAATACTTTAGCGAAATGTTATTACATTTTAAATCACATTTATAATCCCATAGAAGACCCCTAAAAATACAAAAATACAACAAGTGAAGGATAATTACTCAAATTTTGGACTTATTTGTATCAAACAGACACTTCCACTTCCCCATGCATGGCTGGATTCCATGCCATTCCAGAAACCAGGGGTGGTTGCTAGACTACAACTTACATCATACCTGACCGCTGGCCATGCTGGCTGGGGTTGATGGAAATTGGGGAGTCAAACATCAAACTGCTGCAGTCATAAGTTCTTGACTATCTGATATGCAGTAATCAAGTACACAGAATTTCATCACATTACAGAACATTTATATTGAAATTCAATGGTTCACTTCAGACAAATTCTCATTAATTCTTAATAGTTCTCCATGGCAAGTCAATATTATCCCAATATTGCAGATAGGGGGAGCAGAAATAGCAGCTTGCCCAAGCTTACTGGCAGACCAGCCTGGATCTCAGAAGGAAATATCTTCAAACACCTATCATTGCTTTTGCTCTGCAAGCCCTCCTCCAAATGATATATAAGTACACATATATTAAAGCGTTCTGCAGCCTTTCTGCAGATCACCTGAATGGAGCTCAGAGCAGTGTTTTGAGAACCTCTGGTCTAGAAAGAATAGGCGCTCATTCTTTGCTAATTTACAAGACCAGTTTACACCACTTTCACGAATAAGACATGTAGTATTTAAATGATATTCTGACATTGTCGAGACAATGAAAAACGAGGTATTCCTGGTATGTAATTTCTTTGCCAATATTCAGCCTTACATGGCGTTTTGAGTGTAGGGCTCGGCTACACCAGCTTTTTAACAGCACCAGCCAAACATCGCAATCTGGCAGTATACCAAACTTGTCCCTCTGTGCAATATGAGGGCAGAGTGGTATGGTGGTTTCACCAGCGATATACTGCTGAGTGAAGCCAACATCACTGTCTGCTCCTCATACCAGTCCTGGGTGATAAAACGTTGATGTATCGTCCAGGCCTATTTGAGTGTATGTGTAATTTCAAGGGAAACCTGACAGCATGATGGAAAAATGCAAGTAGTATTTCTCTACCCGTGGACATATTAACAGGCACTCCAGAAATTAAAATATCCATGTGTCAGGTACTCTGCTATCCTATTCAGCATGCACCCATAAAAGCTTCTTCAGTACAGGACTTAAATCTGCGGAGGGGGCCGGAAGATGGCCTCAAGCAGATGTTTACAAGGAAAAGAAAGAAATAGCATCTTTCATAAGGCTGCATTAAAAAAAATCTTCAATTGTCCCAATGTAATTCTACAGCGGTTGAGTCATTAAAACGAGATTTAGTAGATCCAGAACTTGCAGAAACCAGCAGAAGTACTTAGGTTTCTGGTCACGAAGCATTAAAAATGGCCCTGTACTGAGAAAGAACGTGGTTTTTGTTTGTTGTTTGCTGTTTAATTACAAACACCGTCTGTATGTTTGGATGCAATGGAGGTCATAAATAGAGCTAAACACTTGTGCTGTCTTCAGCTGGCCCTCTGCTCCCCAAAATCAGGCGCCCTGTGCTTCAACTGGGGACAACTGTCCCCCCAACTGTGATCTCCCCTAGGAAAATTCATCCCTTCCCAGGCCTATTAGGATTAAAATCTGTTGTGTGGAGTCCCAAATGGGTTGTCTAAAATGAATTTATCTGAAGGCAGCAGGGCTGTTAACCTATGTGGGCAGGGATGCTTTTATTAATTTTCCCTCTTGGTTTTAATGTACTTATGTGTGTTGGGGGTTCTGTCTGGTTGTTTTGGGTTGCCTTGGGCAAGATTAACTAACTAAAAAACAGAATACCTAAAAGCAGGAAGCCCAGTGTGGTAAGCAAGGAACTCTTTCTTTGCCCAGGGTACAGCTGTAAGATACCATTTGAAGCCAATGGCTAGCAAGAGATTTGGTTGTTTAAAAGGCACATATAAAAGCCAGCCTTCTGTGTGAGGACTGGGGACAGTGGCCTCAGGGGCGAAGAGGTGACAGCAATGCCCCCGTCTTTCCTAAATTTCCCTCAGGCTGCCCGAGGAGAGACGCACTTCAGTGAGAAGGGCTGAGGCGGCCATAACGCTTTCTGAGGAGAAACAGTTGCCTGCCTGCTTCCATAAACAGTCCAAGTGGGGGAGGGGAAAGAAAAGTGAAATTTGAATCTCAGGCCCTTCTTCCATCTCCATTGCATGCGCTAGCTCTTCAAAAAAAGCAGCATTTGTTCAGACACAGGAAGCATGTTCATAGCCACCACCACCCACAAAAACAAGAGCCTTTTATTACCACACCTGAAGGTAATCACAAGGCAGGCAGACAAGCGTTTTCTTCACTCATTCTCCACATTGCAAGATCTGATCTCTATCACTACCCAGTTTTTCCCAAATGAAGCATAAAGCACTGTGCTGTGACAATTTGAAAAATAACATCTATAAAGCACCATGCTAACTTTATTGCTAATCACCCTATCAGACTAATCGGTACGTCACAAGGCCAGAAATTTAATGAAGCAATCGCCTCTTAAATAGCAGTTTCACTATAATCATTTGCTAGGGTCCAGTTAAAGCTATTTTTGGTCTCCATTTGGGTCCATGAGAGGCCCTAACTACCATTTCAGAGTGAGTGTGCCTGTGTGTGAGATAGGCAAGATAGACAGGGGACTCTATTCCTCTGCCCTCTCAGTGTTTTAAACCACTTTGACTTTGAATATATCTCATGATCAGGACTCCAATCCCCCTGCCTAAAAAAACCACAAAAGCCCCTTAACAAATATGAAAGCAGAAGTCATGCAAAACAGCATTGTACGAGTGTAACCACTGTCCCGTCAGTGAAGCTCAGGACTACCAACCGAAACAACCTGCAAGTCACTGACCGCACTGTGGCTTGGTAATGTGGTGAAGCAGGAATCCACACCTGTATTACTCTTCCCCAAAACCTGAGGCAATGTGGAAGAGCCCTTTGTGACAGGAGAAACAAAACTAGAAAGAAATACAAGGGAAAAGCCTGTCTTCCTATAAGCCAAAGCTGCAGAACTCTCAGCCTCATGGTGGCTAGAAACACAATTTTGAATTTAAAAGCAATGCACAGCAACTACTGTATTTTGCATTAGAGTGCATATTCGATGTACAAGCAGGGCAGGCTTACAGCCAGGCATCTCTCATTTCCAACTTCTTTTTTGCCATGCCCCACCTAAGCATCTCTAAAATCTCTGTGACATATAATATTATTCAAAAAGCAAACTCCTGTTCACGTGGAGGACTCCTAAAAGGCTATTAACTTGGTCTAACTCATTCACGAATTGCCCCCCTGTGGGGCGTGTGCCCCACGTTGGGAACCACAGCTCTACACCAAATTAAAGAGTTCAGCTTGATCTCCTCTCACAAGTAACTCACAAATTCCTGTAGTTGTTTGGAACGTTATCTGTGAAGTAGTTTAATTAAACCATGCGTGGCCAACCCATAACAGACAAGCATTATATTCTAAACAATATTCATCACAGCTGTTGTTTAACCATTCCTCGGTAGAGGTTTAGCAAGAAAGGGAATTGCTTGCAGAACTTGCAACAGCCTAAATGCCTTGACCTAGCCACTGTGATCCATGCGATGGTCACCTCCAGACTGGATTATTGTAACTCGCTCTACGTGGGGCTGCCCTTGAGACTGACCCCAAAACTCCAGCGGGTGCAGAATGCCGCGGCGAGACTCCTTATGGGGTCTTCGCTGCGAGATCACATTCAACCGGTACTATACCAGCTGCACTGGCTCCCGGTGGAGTACAGGATCAGGTTTAAGGTGCTGGTTTTAACCTTTAAAGCCCTATACGGCCTAGGACCCTCGTACCTACGGGACCGCCTCTCCTGGTATGCCCCACAGAGAAACCTACGGTCTGCAAATAATAACATCCTCAAGGTCCCAGGCCTCAGAGAGGTTAGGCTGGCCTCAACTAGAGCCAGGGCCTTCTCGGCTGCGGCTCCAATCTGGTGGAACGCTCTGTCACAAGAGACTAGGGCCCTGCGGGACCTGACATCCTTCCGCAGGGCCTGCAAGACAGAGTTGTTCCACCAGGCCTTTGGTCAGGGCGCAGCCTGACTCCCTCCTCTGGCAACCTGCTTAGAATCTTGCTTAATTAGTTGCCATTAATTTGATTTTAATTGATTTTTATAATGTAATATTTTTAGAATGTGTGAATATCTGATGGTTTGATTGTTGATTGTTGTTAGCCGCCCTGAGCCCGGCTTCGGCTGGGGAGGGCGGGATATAAATAAAATTTATTATTATTATTATTATTATTATTATTATTATTATTATTATAATTTCAGATTTATAGTAAGAGGAGTACAGGATCTTTGTCTCGGTTCAAAGAAATTCAGGCATCATGTGAGATGCAGCTGGCCTGAAGCAGTCTTGAGGTGCTCCAGCGAAACACAACCAGCACATGGTATTTACCCTCCTAGCCGAAAGGGAACCGTTTGGGTTTTTTCCTGGTAGATGGCCTGTGCTATGATTAACAACTTAGACAGATGTAGCCAAGGTTTGCAGCTTGTGGTGTGCAACAGGAGGGAGAAAAGCTGCAGAAGCAGTTTTTTTTAACACAGTTGAAATCAGCACTTTCCGCAGCACGAGTCAAGCTCTATTATTTTGGTTACATAAAATTACACAAACAAATGAAACACTCAGCAACTGCCTAGACAAGGTTCGTTTCAGCCTGCATGCTAAAAAAAATAAATGCTAGAAAGCAGCCCTAAGTTATTGGGGGGCTGGGGCGGAAAGAGAAGCAACGTTATTTTGCCCAATCTATCTGGATTGCCAGGGTAACTCTCTTCTTATCCCAGTTGCTAATTACCGTAATTAAACAAGTTCATCTTCCAGTGATGCTCACCCCCACCCAATTTTTTCTGCCAACAAACCCCTACAATTCTCAGAAGATTTAGGGGAATGTTGTGGGCTAGGGAGCATATTCAGTTCTTGTGGGGCACTGGCCAAGCCTTCGGGGCCTCAGATCTAGCACATCTCAGAACACTGTTTGAAAACCACTGTCAGATTCCCTTCTTAACGCAGCGCAGGCAAGTACCAGTTATTTCAGCTGCATGCTACTGTTGTGGTATACTTCTACTCAAGCACTCGTGGTTTTTACATCCTTCCCCAAAATGGCGCATCTCCACACTACAAGTCATGCTGATGACTAGTGCCAGCAAAGTAGGACATTAATAAGCACAAAATCCATTGTGATTTTACTCCTCATGCCCAATAACAATGCATCTTGGAAGGCCCAAATAATCTCAACACTGGGATCCCAGCAGCTCTCCAAATAACTCGTGATGGTATACCTAGGATTCTCCCATATTTATACTCGCAATGCAGCAGGGGAGATTGGGCTGGAAGATAAGCTTTCTGACCATGAAACTTGTTGAGGGTAACTAAACGTGCATGGAGGGTTTGGGGGAACCAGGAGGCAGAGAAGGAAATGGAGAGGCGTAATGACAAAAGGTTTGCTCAGATTTTCTTCTGGCAACAAGTAAATAGTCTTTTTTTAAAAAATGTAAGAACTGCCCTACTAGATCAGACTAAAGATCTTGCCTAATCCAGGATTCTCCCTCTAGGCACTCAAAGCAGCTTGCCCATTTATCCCCAGGAGAGGTATAAACGATTATCAGTTTGGACTACATGCATCAATTCAAAACAAAGTTAGAAATGCTGGTACTTTTTAATCTCCACCCTTCTTCCAAGGATGACATGAGTAGCAAACAGAGGGCTCTAATATTTAAAGTGTTCAGAATGCCATCCTAGTGGCATTTATTGGAGAACGCTCTTTTTCTTGCAGGAGTTGTATAAGCTGTTCTTTAAATAGAGAGAAAGAATAGTGAAAATGTCTTAAAGCAGAAATATGAAAGTTCTACGGGAATGCACATTCACTATTTCTTGTTAAAATATTTTCAGTGCTTACACTTAATCGCATACTTTATTGCCAAAAAACAAAGATTTCCCCCCCCCCCAGGTGTTCGGATTCCAGTTATAATTAAAGGGCTTTTTAATGAAATATGTACACACGCCCAGTTTCTAGTCCATTACAAACATCCCTTTGGTACAAGTTGTACTTCAATCACAAAAGAATACACCCTCTGATCAAAAGTACAATATTTCATTAAATATCGGGCTGAGCTTTGTAGCCTTTGCAAATGCACTGTGTCATGCAACAGTTACGCAAGTGTCAGGGCATGGAAAGCTTTTGTATGTAACAATTTCTGAAGCCTCGCTCAGACAGCGTGCCTTGCATCCAGGTGGATTAATGTAATGACACATGAAGGAAACCATGAGAAAACTGTCAAGGTAGAAGTGGTTTTTAAAGTCTTTTAAAGCGTAAGTGTAGAAAGCCCACAAGGCACACAGTGTGCAATTCCAGGAAGCAACTCTGATTTGAACAGGCTTCACTTCCTTCCTTGCACTCCCTATAACCTTTAAAACTATCAGTTTTCATCCTCACACCCTTGACTGATGCATTTTTGTGCCCTCGATATGCAACCTTCTATACATCTTGGGGAATGGAATATTACCCACCCCCTATTTGACCTTTCTGGATGCTTCTCCCAATTTGCCCAAGCAGTCACCTACTGACTGTGTAACTGAGTACCTGAGTGGGGTTACCATGCAAGCTGGTTTGCATATTACTCTTGTATTAAAATGTGCAATGCAAGACTGGAAGCTAGACTTTGCCCCAGAGCGTAATCTGAAGGCAAATGAGGCAACCAGCTTGCTAATGGTAAGCAGTGCCTGGACAGGTGACTGCCTAGATTACCATATGTGGTGTCTTGGGTTCCACAACAGAAGAAAGCCTTGATATAAATTTAAGAAATTAACAAATTCATGCTGAATGGTTTAACACAGAAAACTAGATTCCATAGTGTTTTATTTGACTCCTTCACTTCAAAAGTGTCTTCAGACGAAAAAGGTTGCAATATAGTTTATAGTTTTCAGGTTTCTAATGTCAGCAACCCCATCCCAGGGTCGTCTCTGTGTGTCTCTCACACATTAGCCACACAAAAGACACCTCCCCATTCTGCTAGGGTGAGCAGCAGAAAGTATATATCCCCTCTATATACACTACACCGTTTGGACATGGATAGGATAGCATAGAAATGTGCTAACAGAAACAGGATGTGCACATGCATCTGGCTCCCCATAGAACCACTCAGCACACTGTGGATTTCAGGCGGCTTCCAACCTGTCACTGGTTCTTAAGAAAAGAATCATTTTATTTTCATAGAATCATAGAGTTGGAAGAGACCACAAGGGCCATCGAGTCCAACCCCCTGCCAAGCAGGAAACACCATCAGAGCACTCCTGACATATGGTTGTCAAGCCTCTGCTTAAAGATCTCCAAAGAAGGAGACTCCACCACACTCCTTGGCAGCAAATTCCACTGTCAAACAGCTCTTACTGTCAGGAAGTTCTTCCTAATGTTTAGGTGGAATCTTCTTTCTCATAGTTTGGAACCATTGCTCCGTGTCCGCTTCTCTGGAGCAGCAGAAAACAACCTTTCTCCCTCCTCTATGTGACATCCTTTTATATATTTGAACATGGCTATCATATCACCCCTTAACCTCCTCTTCTCCAGGCTAAACATGCCCAGCTCCCTTAGCCGTTCCTCATAAGGCATCGTTTCCAGGCCTTTGACCATTTTGGTTGCCCTCCTCTGGACACGTTCCAGTTTGTCAGTGTCCTTCTTGAACTGTGGTGCCCAGAACTGGTCACAGTACTCCAGGTGAGGTCTGACCAGAGCAGAATACAGTGGCACTATTACTTCCCTTGATCTAGATGCTATACTCCTATTGATGCAGCCCAGAATTGCATTGGCTTTTTTAGCTGCCGCGTCACACTGTTGGCTCATGTCAAGTTTGTGGTCAACCAATTTTACTCATTTATGAAATTTATTCCCTGGTTCGAAGGTGGGCTTCAAGTGAAACAGTTCCAAATGGAACAGGTCAGTACAGATTCAGCTAAAGAGGTGCATCCCACAAAACAAAACACCTTAACTTTCAAAAGGCCAGGGTGAAGAGGTGCATCTTCAGCATATGGTGAAAGCTGTACAATGCAAAGATTCCTGCACTGAAGGGGGTTAGACTAGATGACCCTTGGGTTCCCTTCCAACTCTACAATTCTATGAAAATGCTAGATGGCCTCCACAATTGGGGGGTGCGGGGCACAAGGAAAGCCCCCTATGCAGACCTTAACCTCTGAGAAAATGGACAGGGAAAGTATTTCAGGTATTTTGGCCCTAAATCATTTATTCAATCACCCTAGGTTTTTTTATATATACACACACACAGGATAAGAACAGAAAGAGCTGTCTTACATTGAATCAAGACCATCTGTCCAACTAGTGCAGTATTGTCTACAGGCCTTCAGGCCACAGCAGATAATTCAGTTAAGATGTTGACCCTGTGTGTGTCAGTGTGGAAAAGGGCAAAATCCATGCTAGGGATCATTAGGATTTCTTATGCTTGGACCACACACGGAATACAAATAGTTCCTAGAATCCTGGGTCCATACCTGGAGAAGGGCCATCGCTCAGTGCAGAAGCTATGCAGGGAGAAGGTCTCTGGTTCCCTCTCTATTCAGGGCTGAAAGTCTCTTGCACCTGAAACCACAGAGAGCTGGTGCCAGTGAGTGTTCTGGGTAGCCAGCCACAACTCACATCCTCTCTGACCATTGGCTATGCTGGCTGAGCCTGATGGGAGTTGTAGTCTCTGAAGGGCAACACATTGGCCAATGCTGGTGTAGAAAATACTAAGCGAGATGTTCTGACTCCATAGAAGGCTGCTTTCTATATTCCACCAAGAAGGAAAATCTATGTTAGCATCTGAGATTAAGAGAAATAAAGCAGTGATTCCAAACATTATTCAGTTGAGTGAACAGAGGGTAACATGACGCATCTTTTTATGGTTGGTTCACACAGGCCCCCTGAGTGAACTCGTATGTGGCGAGGAGCCTCTGAGTGACTGTATCTGCTATCAGTTGTGATAGCTATAAAAGCCTCCTGCCATCCCTCTCTTAGCAGCGTGGCTGCCACCATCGCTCTTGCCTGCTCATCTTGTATAGATTGTATAGTTACTTATCTTCTTGGCTCGGCGCTCGCATAACTCCATATATTCCCATTTCTCTGATGAAAATAGGGGTGTCCTAAGGAAAAGTGTGCCGTTCCAACGGTTTCACTACAAAAACGATACTGCAGTCCTGGAAAAGGTTTAGAAAAGGGCAATCAAAATGATTGCTGCGGTCTGTAGCAACTGTATTAGGAGGAAAGGTTACAATATTTGTGCCTTTTTCCATTTAGAGAAAAAGCAAGTGTTTAGCGGGGTATAAAATTACACATGGTGCGCAAAAAAGCGGACAGAGAAAATATAATAACAGTAATAATAATAATAATAATAATTTATTATTTATACCCTACCCATCTGGCTGGGTTTCCCCAGCCACTCTGGGAGGCTTCCAACAAAAGATTAAAAATACATTAAAACACCAGTCATTAAAAACTTCTGTAAACAGGGCTGATTTCAGATGTCTTCTAAACGTCAGGTAGTTGTTTATTTCCTTGCCATCTGATGGGAGGACGTTCCACAGGCCAGGTGCCACCGAGAAGGCCCTTGGAGCTGGACCTCAGTGTCTGAGTTGAACAATGGGGGTGGAGACGCTCCTTCAGGTATACTGAGCTGAGGCTGTTTAGGGCTTTATTTTTTTTTTAATAATATTTATTAAAGATTTTCAAATATAACAGAAAAGAAAAACATCCAAATTTAAGGCCTTATTTTCAATGTCATCTTTCCAGGACTTCCCCTCCCCTCCCCCTCTTGTATTCCAGTTCTTTCAAATAGATTCAGCAAATTCTTACCCCAAGTTTTAAAGTTATTATCATTAACCCAATTTAAAAAATATTTTCCCATCCCCTAAAATCGACCTGTTCCCTTCCACGAGTTCCCCTCTTTAGTATACAATACAGATTAACATAAAAAAAATAGAAAAAAGAATAAAATGTAATTTAACACCCTTTGGATTCCAAATTTCCCTCCCCCCTTTCCCGGTTGCGTTCCCAATGTCCGTCAATGTCTACTGTCATCCTGGAGCTCCCACATCTAAGCCATAGTCCTTCACCAGTCCGCTTTGCCGTCTTTTTAATAGTCTTTGGGTCATCTTTGATTTCGAATGTCCAATCTTGGAAGGGGTCTATCTTCCAACTTTGTCCAGTTCTTGTTATTCTTGTTGTTCTTGTTGTTCTCTCTTCTCCTCTCTTTTTTTTTTTTCCTGCTCTCCTGCACAAATGTTCTAATTCCAAAAAGCTTGTAATTCCTCTACAGAGGCTTTGTTATTCAGGAACAAAACATTACGTCAAGTCCCTTCCATTCTTCAGTAGATAAATCTATTGTCTCCTTTAGTGTGTAGACCTCTGTAGACAAAATAGTGTTCCATTTCTGCAGTTTCCCAGGAGATAAAAAGTCCGATTCAAATTCCATGCCAGCAATACTTGTAATGACCCACAGCTCCTCTAGAGGGATTATAATAACTCAGTTTCCTTCCCAATCACACCCACCAGTCAAAGTAACTTATTATTCCTTGTTTTAAACAGTTTATATCCAATTTATAACAAATGTAACCAGCAAAGTCCTCGTAACAAAGTTCTCTTTTTGTTCTTCAGTTTTGGCAGCTCCTTTGACAGCTGTCAAAACCTCTATTTCTCCTCTCCTGGCGCTCTCACGGATCGCTCCCGGGGTTTTTCGGGGGGGGGGGTGTATTTTAATTCACATTCCACTTTTCTCCTCCAGCCCAGCTTATAGTTTTCCATCGCGAAATTAATAACTTTATCAAAAAAAAAAGGTTGCACTCGATCTTAGTTGTCAGGTCCTTTGCTTTAGCTCCTCTACAACAGGGGGGAGGCTGACTTCCTTTTTGCACCTCCCCCGCTCGCTCCGAATTTAAGAAAAAATTTGTTCCCCTTTTTAATCCAAGTTCCAATTACTCACGGGTTATTCTTTTGAGTCCAGATTTTCAATGGAAGAAGTCAGCGCTCTCCGCCAAATGGCATGCGGCTTCACTCGGCAGGGGAAGCGGAGGACTCACAGCACCACCACCCCCCATCACCCGCTCCGTAGCCTTTAAAAAGGCTCCTTCGCGTGGTCGGGGGGGGGCGCAAACGGTGCCCGCCGAGTCACCATGCCCATGGGTTTCAGCACCCATGGTTTTTGAGGGTCCCCGCGTCGCTGGCACGGTAGAACCCAGCCCCTGCCGAGCAGGCTCCCTCCGGAGCTCAGAGGGAGTCCGCCATTCGGCGATGGCGCCAACCCGGAAGTTGTTTAGGGCTTTAAAGGTCAGCACCAACACTTTGAATTGTACTCAGAAACATACTGGGAGCCAATGTAGGTCTTTCAAGATCGGTGTTATGTGGTCTTGGCGGCCACTCCCAGTCACCAGTCTAGCTGCTGCATTCTGGATTAGTTATAGTTTCCAGATCACCTTCAAAGATAGCCTCACGTAGAGAGCATTGCAGTAGTCCAAGCGGAGATAACCAGAGCATGTGCCACTCTGGTAAGACAGTCCGTGGGCAGGTAGGGTCTCAGCCTGCATACCAGATGGAGCTGGTAGACAGCTGCCCTGGACACAGAAAAGTTTTCCTTCCCCCCTAACACTAGAATTCAGGGACATCTAGCGAAGCTGAATGTTGGAAGACTCAGGACTTCTTCACAAGTGGAGAGAGAGCTGTTGCACTCAGGTCCTGTTTGCAGGCTTCCCACGGGCACCTGGCTTGGCCGCTGTGAGAACAGGATGCTACTCTAGATAGAACACTGGCTCTGCCAATGTCCTTAACCTAGGGCGTCAAATTTTGTGGTGCCTTTTACCCAAGTGAAATAGCTTTCTCAAATCAATACACCCCCCTAAAATAGTATGGATTATTCCATTTGCCAAGATCAGTTGTCACTGAGCCCTGGCTTGCTCTGTCCCCCTACCATGTTTAAGCACAAAGCTTTAAGAGTACGGGCATACAACCCACATGAAACAAAGGACCTTACAGGGTCAGAAATGGTTTCCTCAAGGCACAGAAAGCCTATTTAGCCATCTATAGAAGCATTACTCAACCAGCCCTAGCTTCACTCCTCAGTACTTATTTTTACATGAGCATGTGATGGTCACAGGAAAAAGTTAGTCAGTATTAACACCCATTACATACCAAGCTGCTGGCATACACCCACTGCTGTGTGCAGAGCTCAGCTTTTACAGCACATTGAAACTTGCAAGCCCTCAACATCTTGGTTCCTTCAGATTATATTGATCCAGCCTTCACCTAGCTTGTGTCTTCTGGCCTACAGATTACTTCACTGGTGCCTTAGCTCAGAACAAACTTTGCCTGTGGAAAACAGCAGATTCGCTCAACCTGGACATCAAATGAACCTCAACGATACCAGCCAGTTGCAGGCCTTGGGTCCCCCCCACCCGCTGGGCACTAAATGAAGGCTGCTGGCCAGACTTTTTCTTAGAACTACAGCTTTGGAACAAAAAGCACACGTAGCCAGTAACTGACAAACAAAGCATCCTATGCGCCTCCCATAGCTCAGTTTTAGAGCTTTGCTAGCAGGGATGAAACACAGCACCTCCAGTTAGAAGGATCAGTTAGGTGTCAAGAAAGAGCCAATATTGAACCACTCACGTCTCACATCAAACGAAACTGATCTGTAGAAAACAACCTGAAAAAAGAGACAATGCACGTACAGTGGTGCCTCTGGTTGCAAACAGGATCCGTTCCAGAGGCCCGTTCGCAACCTGAAAAGAACGCAACCCGTGTCTGCACGGGTCGCAATTTGCCGCTTCTGCGCATGTGCATGACATCATTTTGAGCGTCTGTGCATGCACGAGTGGCGAAACCCAGAAGCAACCCTTTCCGGTACTTCCGGGTCGCCGCGGGACGCAACCTGAAGCAAACGTAACATGAGGTATGACTGTACAAAAGTAAACTAAGAAATCTTTAATAAAAAAAAATAGGAAAATAAATAGAGCCAATATTGGATCGAGCCAATAATACATCTTGTCTGGCATGCTGTTCCAAGGGTCTCCAAAAGCATTAATACTTCAAGCTGTGGAGGCAGAGCTTGGTAGATATGGTAGCCTTTGAGTGCCCTCTCCTCCATGAATTTGTCTAATCCTCTTTTAAAGCCATTCAGGTTGGTGACTGTCTCCTGGGCGAGGGAGTTCCATAGTTTAACCATGCTCTGAATGGAGAAGTGCTTTCATGGACCTGTCCTGAATCATCCCAACATTCAGCTGCAAGACTTCTACCCAAGAGTTATTGCCAGTAGATACTACTGGACTGGTTGGACCAACAGACTGACTCGATACAAAGCCTGAAAAACAAAACTACATTACAATCAAACTTACACTACTTGGCAAATAGCTTTTAGGTGTTTTTAAAACTCAAATAGCTAGAGCACACTATAGTGTATAGGCGCACAACTTGATATCTGGAGCTACTCGTACAACAATAGGCTTACTTTCGCTTCTGTCATTTGCTGCACTTTCAGCATGCATTAGTTTTGTTTTGTAAAGGCCATTCACTTATCCAGTTTGTAACTGGAGCAGTTATCTAGGCCAGGAGAGGAGAATGGAGAATCTCTTTGTCCCTCAAGTTTCTCCCTGTTCCACAGCTCAGACAGACCCAAGACTGAGTTCTCTGTAAACTGAAAATTTGGAGGATGGATTTGTGTGCATTGCTGACCAAAGCAGAAGCAGACCTGCGAGTCTTTGTGGAGGCTGCAATAAGAGACTGGCAACATTTGCATATCACAGCAAGCCATGGTTAGTGGGCTGCCATGAATGCACAGATTGCTTCATTCCTCCCTGCTAGCAAGAATGATCACCCAGCAACAATCCCTGGTTTACCTGTTATGTCCAGGAATTGTGACCGGTTTCATTCAAACACACTGTCATTCAGATGAACAATTGGTAAGCCAAGAACAAACCTTTAGGTCATGTTTTATTTGGAGCGAAGCATACCCCCCCCAATTTGGACACAAGATCCAAGGATTGGGGTTTGTTGCATCTGCTTACAAGCAGGGAGGAGTCAGGTGTGAGCAATCTGTGCATTCTTAGTAAGCCATAAAACATGGCCTACCATGACATGCAAAAAGCAGCCAGCATGTAGGATGCAATGCCAGATAGCCATGCCAATATGAAGAATCCTCCAAAGAATGTTTCACACATGAGTTTCATCATATGCAGCAGTGTGTTCATGAGTAGGGAAGAGCAGGCTGGAATCATGTAGAAATTGTTGTGAGAACCGGCCTACAGGAAATATGCATACTGAAAATGATTGAACTGTAGGTGCAGCAAATCCAAGCTGGCTTTAAGACAAGCCACCCAACAGTTACTTAAGAGGCCTTTTTAGTTTGCAAACCTGTCCCAAAAGGGAATTCAGCCCAATTCCATTTGATAACAGAAAGTTGCCCAGCAACCAAGGTCAATTTTCATTGACTCCTTTTCTAAGATTGTGGGGTGGGGAGGCCTGATTATCAGTAGTTCATGAAAGCAAGGAACAGTTAATTATACCAAAAGTTTTCAATCCACAAAACAAGTGGCAGCTACGAATTACATAACTGGATAGTTCCTGATGCACCCAGCTCCATGCTGTTCGTAACCCAATGTCAAGCATACCGTGCAGCTTGAGACTTGCTTTCTTTTCCTTTCCAAGACATCAGAGCGCTGAACAGGCAGAAGAGACACCACCCCAATCACCGTGAGATTCCAGGGGTTGCAGGCATGCTTCCCAGAGTTTGTGTTCCCTTTGGGGACAATGTGGCACTACAGAGACTATGGTTTTATATGGTTTTATTTACACATATATGCAACCTGTACCTGGGTGGAGGGACTGCGGAGCATTCACATCCTAAGAGGGTCTGGCTTCCCCCTTAATGGCAGCATTAAATCCAAAGGACAGCAAAAAGCCATCCGCTGTGTCTCTTAGTTCAAGCCTGTCATTCCACTAGTACCCAGCAAAGAAGGGCCCCAGGGCCCCAGTCACCCTTGCCTGGCAGTCTTGCCATTTGTTGATTTATTGTTGAACCTGCACCCATCTGGCTGGGTTTCCCAAGCCACTCTGGGCGGCTCCCAACAGAATTAAAAGCATAGTAAAACATCAATCATTAAAAACTTCCCTAAACAGGGCTGCCTTCAGATGTCTTGTAAAAGTCAGATAATTGTTTATTTCCTTGACATCTGATGCGAGGGCGTTCCATAGGGCGGGCGCCACCACCAAGAAGGCAGCCTGTAGCTTCACTTCTTGCAGGGAGGGAACCATCTGAAGACCCTCAGAGCTGGACCTCAGTGTCTGGGCTGGTGGTTTCCTTGATGGACCATCACCGACTTTGTCCTCCACTAATGGCCCATTCACCTGACTCTGTTGAGGTGGCTTGGCTCTTCAGCATAACTAAATCCAGGGGCTTTCCCAAAGTTTAATCAAACCTCGGTTAATTTGAACTTTTACTAAATCCAGGAATTATGGGGTGACCCAACCAATTCATAACAGTATCTTTCATCTCTATGATGGGGATTTCCTGCAAGGAAAGTCTGCAATCTCTTTTCCATGCCATGCTCCTTACAGAGATGCAAAATCAATCCCTTGCCACCCCATTAGGAGTGCACACTTTGCTCATCTTAACAGCTGCATGCAAGGAGGCCACTGCTATTACTCATGAAATCTGTAATGAGCTACAGCCTAGGAACAAATACTTAAAATCAATGCGGCACATCCGTGGCCATGCAAGGACTGGATTCCAGATCGACTAAGCCAGGGATGAGGAAGACGTGGTCCTCCAGATACTATTGGATTCCAGTTCATATCAGCCCCGAGCAGCATGGCCAATGATCAAGGAAGGATAAGAGCTGCAGTCTAGCAGCAGCTAGAGAGCCACGGGTTCCCACTCTGTGTTAAATGCAGTTGTTTAGCCACTATCTTTTGTACTGGGAATGCAGAAGTATCCCAGGTTCCCTTTATCTTACTCAATAAGCAAGAGAGCTTCTTATTACCACACCACACCAAATCTCTTAGCGAAGCTACAACGTAGGAGGATAGAGTAGAGAGATAATGGTATACGGGAAACATTTTTTGAAGGAGTAACTACATGGGACTCTTATCAAGGCAAGATGTTCCCACTGCCATTATGCTTAAGCCAAAGCAAAGCTACACATAAACCTGAACTGATGCAACAGTTATTCTCTTCCCCAGAAAACTCCTGGGAACTTTAGTTATGCAAGGAGAGAGGACTAATCTCCGCCACCTCACCATACCATAATTCGAAGATTTTTTTGTAGGAATACCATGATAATTAAGTTGATATGAAAACAGATGTGCTTTTAGTCAAGATAGCACAGTACTAAGCAGAACACGCACACAAAGACCCACCCAAATAATCAGAATAAACTTTAATGCTATCAGCACCAATGAAATAAAGGGAGGATTGAGGATGGTGGGGGGAGGTGTCTGCAAAACAACAACAAGGCAACCTCCAACTATGGGGTTATCTGTAACAAAAAATGTTCCAAGACTGCACCTTTACATTTGACAAGTACCCACCATTGCAGCTGACACACAAAATAATAGGAACAGTGTAGACCACGTACTTACAGCATTTTAGACAAAAGATCAGCGACCTTCACATTTTTTCCAGGTTCTGCTCTCCCCTCAACCTTTGAGCTCTTTAACCATTCAGGCTCACATCACTCAGTCGGCTAATTTAGTGAAAGATACATAAAGGAAGTTTAACAGCAGGAAACACTGGTGGAGGGGAGGTGTCTGTGTCTGCCATAAACAGATGGCTACTATAGGAAATGAACTAATTTTGCAAGCAGTTATTACCACAAGCCCTAAGCTCTATATTCAACACCATACAACAGAAGTCTTTAGCCGCATTCTTTATAAAAGCAGCTGCTTAAATGTACACATTAGCTTGTTTCTTCTTACCAAAAGCTGAGGCTAATATTCTTGGCATGAGAAATATACAATGCTGTAAGGCGCCCAGAATGGCTGGGGAAACTCAGACAGATAAGCAAGGTATAAATAAATTAACGTCACCTGCAGAACATCTTTGGAACCCATCAAATACAGGGCAGCACAACAATATTTATCTTAGTTATCCCTCGAGTGATTTTTACTATACAGCTGTAACAACTGGGAATGGAAGCAACAGTGACTTAATAAGAGACCTAATGAGGATTGGATTTGAATTCACATTTTGCCTTCTAAATACAGTGTCTACCCATTCATGGTACAGGATGGAAATAGAGGCTGGATGTAGCCATAAACTGCTTTGTTACAACCTGTTCCAATTCCCCGTATTTTTCGCTCTTTAAGATGCACCAAACCACAAGACGCACCTAGTTTTTGGAGGAGGAAGACAAGAAAAAAAGTATTCTGAATCTTAGAAGCCAGAACAGCAAGAGGGATCGCTGCGCAGTGAAAGCAGCAATCCCTCTTGCTGTTCTGGCTTCTGTGATAGCTGCGCAGCCTGCATTCGCTCCATAAGACGCACATACATTTCCCCTTCCTTTTTAGGAGGGAAAAAGTGAGTCTTATAGAGCAAAAAATACGGTATAATGCAAGTTATTTTGCGCTTCTGCTATCATATCAGCATATACATCCCTGCTTATCACCACCTCGGGGAATTATTTGCACATATTCCGTTTTGTATATAGAATAAATACCCTTGCCTTTAGCAACGTTAAGAATAGAGGTTTTCTTAAACCACCATCCAGCCCAGTACTGTCTCTGATGACTCGCAACAACTCTCCAAGCAAGGGGTCTTTCCCAGACCTACCAGGCAATACCTGTCATTAAACCGGGAACTTTTTTATTTGCAAAACATTTACTCTACCAGCGAGCTACAGCTCTTCCCTCTCATGCAGCCCTCTACAACTTGGTGCCCGCCCACCCCATCATAGAACTGTAGAGTTGGAAAGCACCAAAGCAATGCACGAATCTCAACACATCCAGTTTTTTAAAATTGTGTATTATTTATTAAATTTGTATGCCACCCTATACCCGCAGGTCTCAGGGCAGTTACAACATATAAACCACAATATAAAAACACAAAATACATCACAAAAACAACCCAAAAACACCCCCCTCCCCAACACATTTTAAAAGGGCGTTGGATGTCAATCAGCCAAAGGCCTGGTTAAAAAGGAACGTTTGGCACCTAAAGGTGAATAATGAAGGCACGGTTTGAAACCATACCAGAGCCTGTTTAGCTTTGCAAATGTTGAGACTGCAGCTCCCATCAGTCCCAACCACAATAGCCAATGGTCAGGAGTGATGGGAGTGATGGGATCTAGGAGTCTTGGTTGACCACAAACTTGACATGAGCCAACAGTGTGACGCGGCAGCTAAAAAAGCCAATGCAATTCTGGGCTGCATCAATAGGAGTATAGCATCTAGATCAAGGGAAGTAATAGTGCCACTGTATTCTGCTCTGGTCAGACCTCACCTGGAGTACTGTGTCCAGTTCTGGGCACCACAGTTCAAGAAGGACACTGACAAACTGGACCGTGTCCAGAGGAGGGCAACCAAAATGGTCAAAGGCCTGGAAACGATGCCTTATGAGGAACGGCTAAGGGAGCTGGGCATGTTTAGCCTGGAGAAGAGGAGGTTAAGGGGTGATATGATAGCCATGTTCAAATATATAAAAGGATGTCACATAGAGGAGGGAGAAAGGTTGTTTTCTGCTGCTCCAGAGAAGCAGACACGGAGCAATGGTTCCAAACTACAAGAAAGAAGATTCCACCTAAACATTAGGAAGAACTTCCTGACAGTAAGAGCTGTTTGACAGTGGAATTTGCTGCCAAGGAGTGTGGTGGAGTCTCCTTCTTTGGAGGTCTTTAAGCAGAGGCTTGACAACCATATGTCAGGAGTGCTCTGATGGTGTTTCCTGCTTGGCAGGGGGTTGGACTCGATGGCCCTTGTGGTCTCTTCCAACTCTATGATTCTATTCTATGAGTTGTAGCCCAACATATGGAGAGGACCAGTTTGAGGAAGGCTGCTGCAATGTTATAATCGCTGGCAGTGGTTCTCAAAGCCCAATGTCACCCTCTCCTTGGAGAGCCTCAGAGATATTCTTGGGCTTGCTCTACTGATGCCTTCACAGGCATGGAATGCAGAGCAACCACTCGCTTCCACCATCACTCCAGGAAGCTCTTCATGTTGTTCCAAAAGCTGACTGCCAATAAATCAGCAAAGTACCTTTTTTTTTAGCATAAACTTCCCTATAGGCTCTCAACCATATTAACACACACTATGGAATTTTTTGTTCTCAGGATGGGCACAAAATCATATTCTGAGAGTCATCGGCCTCCATTAGCAACAGGAGTGAGGGGAGGGAAGAGGCTTAATGTGTGTGTTTTTTTACAACTTGAGAAATGCCTGTGAAAACAAAAAAAGGAAAGAAAAAGGCCTCGAGTAAATTCAGGTTGACAAAGTTAGCAGAGGCTTACCAGCGCTCAAAATGTTTTCCACACCCCTCTCTTCACAGGTCCCGTAATTCACTCTCAAACAACAAATTGTAGACTTTCATGTACACTCCAGCCAATTAACTTTTCAATTACAGGTGTGGAAAACAGCAAAAAATAACAATAATAATGAAAGTAACAAATACCCAGCTGTATACTCCAGCCAATTAACTTTTCAATTACAGGTATGGGAGATCGCAAAGAGAAGTGAAAAAAAAAAGAGCCCTTAATTGAAACATCTCTTGTGTAAACAGCCTAAAGCAGAGCTAGGCAGGGCCTGGTCCCTTCTCATCAGCTGCTACAACTAAAGGACAGGTGTTACCTACACTCCCCTAATTGCAAAGCTAAGTTAGAAGGATGGTTACCCATTTTTAGTCTGCAAGCCCTGAAGGAGCATCTCCACCCCCATCGTTCAGCCCGGACACTGGGATCCAGCGCCGAGGGCCTTCTGGTGGTTCCCTCATTGCGAGAAGTAAGGTTACAGGGAACCAGACAGAGGGCCTTCTCGGTAGTGGCGCCTGCCCTGCGGAACACCCTCCCTTCAGATGTGAAGGAAATAAGTAGCTATCCTATCTTTCAAAGACATCTGAAGGTAGCCCTGTTTAGGGAAGTTTTTAATAATTAACGCTGTATTGTTTTTAATACTTGATTGGGAGCTGCCCAGAGTGACTGGGGAAACTCAGCCAGATGGGCAGGGTATAAATAATAAATTATTATTATTATTATTATTAGCCAGAGAGTAGCACACAGACGGCAACCTGGCACCCTCCAGATATATTGGGCTGCAGCTCCTATCAACCCCAAGCCAGTAGGAGCAGTTGGTTAGCATCCATCTGTCTCAGGAACCAGTGGAGAGTGCACCTTTGGGGATGAAGTCAAACTGTTGGGAGAAATTGCAGTGTTGTTGCTCTTTAAAAAAACCCACTCGCAGAGCCCGAAGGTGGGAGTGGATGTGCTACACTAACCTCATCATATGTTGCTGCGGCAGAGTTAAACATATACAGGCTACCTAGATCCTCTCTCAAGGGAGTCATAGAATTGTAGAGTTGGAAGGGACCATGCAGATCATCGAGTCCAACCCCCTGCAATGCAGGAATTTTTCGCCCAAGGCGGGGCTCGAACCTACGACTCAGATTAAAAGTCTCTGTGCAATTTAAAAGATTGCAAAAGGGGGGAGGGTCATGCCATCCATTTGGGATCCCACCTGCAGGGGACAGCAGAGGCTGCCAAAGGAACCAGCAAATTCCTCCTCCCAAACCAAACAAGACACTACTATGGAAACTCCACAGGTCGTCTTAAAAGACCAGCAATTTTTATTTTTTTTTAATGGCGCTGTATGGGCCTCCGGCTTACAAAAGCAGATGCCAAGTTGCTCGTGCCCCAAGACTCTTGTCGATTTTGCTGCAAAGGATTAAAACTGTTACTGTGGGAACTCTCTTCTTTCTTTGCTCCCACTCCCATCCCTCCCACACCCCCCCCAAATAAAATGCTAAACGAAGAAGGGGCGAAATCCCTTCCCTGCCCTCTTAGTTGGGGGCGTGGGAGAAACTAGCCCGCTCCGGGTAGCTTGCAAAGGATAATAGCCCCAACGACGCAGAAATGAGAATGCGTCGGATTGCCTAAGCAAGGAAGCTTGAAAGCGCACTCGCCTTCCCATTACAGTGTTGGCGGGTGGGGGGAAAAAAGCAAGATTTGCACAACAGGCAATTCAAATGAAAAGCAGAGGGCAGGGGGAGGGCCTTCTGCGGAGACCCGGCTGTGCAAAAGTTTTTTATCATGCGGGGGGAATCGGTCTCGTTCCCTAAGGCTGGAGGAGGAAAAAGGAGGCGGCTCCTCTCGGTGCCTTTGGGGTCGACGTTGCAATTTTCGACAGAAGCCATAGGCAGCTGCATCGGCTCGTTTTTGCCGGGAGGGAACACCCGCAACCACACAAAGCCGGGAGGGACTGGCGCGAGAATGTGCAAAAGGAGGTGAAAGATCAGTCGGGGGTAGAGGTAAAAGTCCCTGCAGTTGCATTTAAGAGTTATTTTGCGGGAAGTCTCTTCCTTTTCAAAAAGGGAAGTGGAAGAGGAATGGCGATTGCAAAAGCAAACCCAGAAAGGCACTCGATTCAGCTGCAAATAACTCTTCCCGGAGCGAGCGAGTCAATTACCACACCTACTTTCGGGAATTTAAAAGTGAATGGTCGCGCGCATCCAAAGGAGAAGGAGCCCAAAGGAGCCCAAACGAGGCCATAAAAGGGACCCTCTTTTTTCAAAGGCGTGAAAGAGGAAAAATCCTAGACAATAGGCTGGCCTCGTGAACTATTTGCAGCGTTTCAGGCTCCGTTAATAGTCACCCTTTCCGAAAAACTCATGGGGTGGGGCGGAGCGCAGGAACTTGCTGGGAAGTTTCGAAATAAAACGTTAGATGAAGTTCCTATCGTGTTTTCCTGCTGCAATGTGAAAAAGCCAGAAAAACTTCCAATCAGGTTGCTGTGCCTTTTACGAAGGATCTCGGCAAAAGCTCCCCAGCCCATCTCCCGAAACGAAAAGCATTCTGTCCGACACCGTATTTTTAAAAATCGGATATGTAATTAATGGAATGGCTTACCCTCGCAAAGGCTGGAGAAACCACCCGGCTGCCAAGGGGACGCTCCTTCGGCCTCTCTTTGGGAGCCCCAAAGCAAAGGCGCGCCTGCGAAGGACCACGCGCGGAGAGAGAGGAAACCCCCGCATTCACGCTCCTTCTTCCTCCCGCCCGGGCGCGCCCCTGAGCTCCATTCACTCCGGGGCAGGATTAGGCGAGCTCTGGGGAGGAAGCTGATTGGCCAGAATCACTTTGTAAAAGCGGAGGCAGTTCCCCCGCTTTATACAATTCGCATTCCGCCCTCTTCGAAACCGGCAGCTCTGTGCTGTGGGCGCTTCGCTCCGGAGTCAGCCTCCCCGACTGCCACTTGCCTCCCCGAAAATGCGCCCCAGGACTTCACCCTCTCCAGCTGGATCTGTTTGCCCCGGACGCTGCTTGTTTCATCGTTTTCTCACGCTGAGAAAATCACCTGCCTTTGGGGAATGGCTTAGCTCGTTTTCGTTTTAAAGGTGCGCGTGCTTCTCGAGAAGTTACATCTCAAAAGAGAATTAATTTGCAGTGTCTGTGTACGCCCAGGAACCGATACCAGGGCATGGTTTGCAATTTCTCCCTCCGCAGTTGCGGAGGCACATTCTGAGCTGTTGGTCAACCTGTGTTATGTTTTTCTCTAGTATCTTTAACCGAGCAAGCACAACGTCTCCAACTCTTTATTAAATCAAAACAAATTCCTTCCAGTAGCACCTTAAAGACCAACTAAGTCAGTTCTTGGTATGAGCTTTCGTGTGCATGCACACTTCTTCAGATACATGCATGCACACGTGCATGCACACGAAAGCTCATACCAAGAACTGACTTAGTTGGTCTTTAAGGTGCTACTGGAAGGAATTTGTTTTGTTTTGACTATGGCAGACCAACACGGCTACCTATCTGTAACTCTTTATTAAATGGCAGTAAACTGAATGCAGGCAGCTGATGGTTCCGGAGACGTTTATTTCTGGGGAATATTCTGGGGACATTTATTTCTGGCATGTAGCTCACCTCAGATGCTCCCCATGCAAAAAGTCCCCAAATTCAATCCCTGGCATCTCCAGTTAGGGCTGGTTGAGACTACTCTCTAAATCCCTCTTGAGACCTGCTGCCAGCCAGTGTAGGCAGTACTGAGCTAGATAGGCCTGTGTTCTTTTCGACAGCACGTATGCTAAAACTCGATAGCCCAGTGCTCTGACTTAGGTTATGTACATGATGCCACCTTAAAACAAAGCCTGATTGTTCTTTTAGCCAGTGTGGATCAAAGCTGGAACACGGTATTTCATAAGAAATGACAATATATGGATTGTCATCCCAGTGGTGTACTGGATGCAGCTTAAGCACAGGTGGTTTCCTGTGTTTGGGTAGACCTTTTTGAGTGGCCTTCCAAATGTTGTTGGACTACAACTCCCATCCACCCACGGCTGGGGAAGATGGAGGATTTCAACAGCATCCACAGGGCTACAGACAGGTGTGTACTGTTGGGAAAAGGTCAGTGATCTTAGCTTTGAGGCTGAGGTGTAACAAGCGCATCCCTAAATTCCGGTTCAGGCAGTTAAAAAATGATGGCCGATTTGATGTGGAGTTTGGCTTCCCAACTGGCAATTATAAACCCACACACACCTTTAGTTTGGGTTTATGTTGGCATAAAAGTGTACAACCAATATAGCAATCAGTGTGCTATATATAAGTACTAAATGAGGAAATCGTTCAAAGCCCAATTAACAGTTTCACTTGTCATCCTCTTGCTAGTAGGTTTGTACCTTCGTCCCACTCCAGGTATGTAGCACACAAACAAGGTCCACATTTGCATAGGTTCTTCCTTAATAGGCTGACAATCACTGACATCATTTTCTATTGATGGTTAACTTGCATTCTGCCTTTTCCAGTCCCTTAGTCTGTCTGTCTCTTCTGCTTCTTTCAGTCTTGTCCTTACTTTTCCTTCCCTCACACTCAGGCACTCAGCAGGCCACTTTTCTGGTTAGTTTTTCTCTCTGTGTGTCCTTCCTTCCTCTCCAATTTAGCATGCCACAGGCTCTCTTTCTAATCAACTCCTGTTTTCCATCTCTGTGTACTACCTATGTAGGGCACTTGGTGCTGTTAGGCTAGATAGAAGAGCGGGAGGCTTTGTGGCGCCAAGGCCCATCTGAAAGTGGGTTGAGGTCCAGATTGAGAAACGCTGGCCTGGGACATAATGGAATTGCGTCTTTTCCCTACCACGCACAACCCAGCACAAATAATAATCTGTTTCCCACCGGTGAGTGTGGGAAATTTTGCAGGCAGTTGTATTTGGTATGCTACTGCAAACAAGGATCTCTAATCCCAAAAATAGCCATAGAAGATGAATGAAACGGGATTGTTCTCACCAGCTCCTGAAGTCAAGCATAAGGAAATGTTCCCAAAAGTTCCAGAAGCGGGCAGAATATTTACCAGCAATGACAAACCTAGACAGCATCTTAAAAAGCAGAGACATCACCTTGCCAACAAAGGTCTGTATAGTTAAGAGTCATGGTTTTTCAAGTAGAGAGGTATGGAAGTGAGAGCTGGACCATAAAGAAGGCTGATCGCCGAAGAATTTATGGTTTTGAATTATGGTGCTGGAGGAGACTCTTGAGAGTCCCATGGACTGCAAGAAGATCAAACCTATCCATTCTTAAGGAAATCAGCCCAGAGTGCTGGAAGGACAGATCCTGAAGCTGAGGCTCCAATACTTTGGCCACCTCATGAGAAGAGAAGACTCCCTGGAAAAGACCCTGATGTTGGGAAAGATGGAGGGCACAAGGAGAAGGGGACGACAGAGGACGAGATGGTTGAACAGTGTTCTCGAAGCTACCAGCATGAGTTTGACCAAACTGCGGGAGGCAGTGGAAGACAGAAGTGCCTGGCATGTCTGGTCCATGGGGTCACGAAAAGTCGGACACGACTAAACAACTGAACAACAACTGACAGAATGGTTTGCCAACAGCCACAACTGAAAAGCCTTACAGTACTCCCCTTTCTAAATTAGGCTGCTGAGATGAAAAAAAGGAGGAGGAGATCTGGAGTGGATTTTGGTGTGACATTATTGTAAGCTCAGTTCTGATACTGATTCCTTGGCTGAGAATATGCTGAAAGGGACCCTGTCCTTTAATTTGGTGTGCTCTTCCTTACACCGCCCCCCCCAAGCCCATATTTTGCACCTGGCTCCAGCTAGTGAATCTTGAGGGTTCTAGCCTGAGAGCTACAGGTCAGGGCAGTTTGGTCTGGAATTAGCAAATGCCATATTTGTCGAGTACCCCTAATGTAAAAGATGCAATGTTTGCCATTTCTGGGCTACAGATATTCAAGATACACACAGTGGCCATTCAGAACAGCAGTAACTGATGATGACACAGTTAATTGGCCTTGCTGATGACATTAAAAAAATTAAAAATCCAGCTATCAACTAAGATAATTGTGCGTCTGATGAAGTGGACTGTACTCCAGCCTTAGGGCTTTTTTTTAATATACCACAATACTCTTTACTGTAGCGGACTTTCTTGATTCTGTATTTAGGACACTGCAGCTCTTTGTCCAGTCTCCCTTGCCTCTTTCGTTATCTCTGCTCACAGTTTTACCTGCTCAGACTTCCTCTTCTGTGCAGCTATTAAAAGTCCAGGAACCCAGCGCTTTTTTGCATACGGCCTCATTGACTGTGGGCACATCACTCTAAGTGACACTGCCAACTGACTGCATGGGACGAAAGTGGATTACTTATCATACCCCTGCCAACTCTATGAGTCTATAAAGCAAACCTTCAGGTTTGGGGGTGGGCGGTGGATGGGGAAGAGATTTAGGGAAGGGCTGCATGCAAAAGGTCCCTGGTTCGATCCCTGGTGTCTCCAGGTAAAGCTGGAAATCATTCCTGCCTGAAACCTTGGTGGGTTGCTGCAAGTCAGTGCTGACAATACTGATCTAGTTGGACTAACTAAGTATAAAGGTAAAAGGTAAAGGGCCCCCTGACCGTTAGGTCCAGTCATGACCGACTCTGGGGATGCAGCGCTCATCTCGCTTTATTGGCCGAGGGAGCCGGCATACAGCTTCTGGGTCATGTGGCTAGCAGGACTAAGCCGCTGCTGGCGAACCAGAGCAGCGCATGGAAACGCTGTTTACCTTCCTGCCGGAGCGGTACCTATTTATCTACTTGCACTTTGACGTGCTTTTGAACTGCTAGGTTGGCAGGAGCAGGGACCGAGCAACGGGAGCTCACCCCGTTGCGGGGATTCGAACCGCCGACCTTCTGATCGGCAAGTCCCAGGCTCTGTGGTTTAACCCACAGCACCACCCACATCCCTAACTAGGTATAAGGCTCCTCTAAAGCTAGGGACTGGGGGACTGGTGTCTGAATGGTGCAGAAAGGCTTTTGAAAGTGCTCCCATTTAGAGGAGGGAGGCATTTGGGCGCTGCTTCTTGCAAGAATTTAACTACAGTGGTACCTCTGGTTGCAAACTTAATCTGTTCTGGAGGTCCGTTCCTAAACCGAAACCATTCTTAACATGAGGCTCGCTTTTGCTAATGGGGCCTCCCACTGCTGCCGCGCGACTTCCGCTTGCATCCCGGGGCAAAGTTCGCAACAAGGAGCATCTACTTCCGAGTTAGCGGAGCTTCTTACCTACAGCATTCGTAAGGAGGACAGTACATAACACGAGGTTCTACTGTAGTCCGCTTCTTTTAAAGAGCAGGTGAAGCTCTTCGTAGCAGGAGATGAGCATTAGGTAAAGGTAAAGGTACCCCTGCCCGTACGGGCCGGTCTTGCCAGACTCTAGGGTTGTGCACTCAGCTCACTCTATAGGCCGGGAGCCAGCGCTGTCCGCAGACACTTCCGGGTCACGTGGCCAGCGTGACAAGCTGCATCTGGCGAGCCAGCGCAGCACACGGAATGCCGTTTACCTTCCCGCAGGTGAAGCTCTTCGTAGCAGGAGATGAGCATTATCCCCCTCCAAAAGTCTGCAGATGAAGCAGCTTTTAATGCTGGCTGGGACTCTTTGGGCTCATTTGGAGTTACATCTGAGTAGACCTGCAGAGGCTTGAGTTGCCCATAGGACAAACCTCAGGATTAATGAACCAATTACATTTCTATCCCACCATTTTCTCCAAGGAGTTCAGAACTGGTGTACGTCCTTCTCCCCTTCCCCATTTTATCCTCCTTGTCAGGTAGTAAGGTTAAGGTCACCCAGGGTCATGCAGTGAGCTTCATGACTGAGTGAGGATTTGAACCCTTGTCATCCGAGTCCTGCTCCAACACTCTAACCACTACACCATGCTGGCTTTCCTCTGTAGATCAGTGCATGCACATCCCTCGTTGTGATACGTGTAGAAGGACATCATTAAACTCTACTAACTTCATCATTTGCAAACGCTACCAACTAAATTTGACCAAGCCCTCTCAAATATTTGCAAAGTAATATATTTGCATTTGGGTGTTGCTCAGTTTTGAAACCCAAATCCGTTTGCAAACTGACCCAGACTGATTTCCCTGCTTAGGGGATTTAAGGGTCAATACGTAACTCAGTTTGAGCTTTAAATACTGAGTTTCTCCTCCACAAAACTATTTTTGTTATTTTTGTGGCCAAAAGGAATGAATGGATACCCAGACACTCTGAATCTTAAAGATGCAAATATAAGGCTGGTAGCCTTGTTATTGAAACCTACCATCAGCATCATTTTGATGTTCCTGAAAATCTGAATAAGAGCCAATGGCCTTTATGCAACCCTGAGATTGTTTGTTCAGACCTTGAATTGAAGTGTTCTCCTACTGGTTTCTCTGTCTTGTGATTCCTGATGTCCGATTTATGTCCGTTTATTCATAAATCGGACATCAGGAATCACAAGACAGAGAAACCAGTAGGAGAACACTTCAATCTCCCAGGACATTCTATACAAGATCTCAAAGTAGCTGTTTTACTACAAAGGAATTTCAGAAATAGACTGGAAAGAGAAGCTGCTGAATTACAACTTATCACCAAACTTAAAACCATGGAGAAACCTGGTCTGAACAAAGACCTTGGATTCTTATCTCATTATACATGACAAAGCCATTTTTCACCTTTTCACCCCTTGCTTTTTCCTGTAAGACCTATTGCAGTCGTTAAGAGTCGTCAACAGGCTCATCACAGCTATCTGCCAATCACCCATTCCCACCACCCTTCTGAGTAATACCCCTCCCCACCTTCTCACTATATAGAAGGGTCTGGTGACTTCTGTTTCAGTGTATCTGAAGAAGTGTGCATGCACACGAAAGCTCATACCAAGAACTGACTTAGTTGGTCTTTAAGGTGCTACTGGAAGGAATTTGTTTTGTTTTGACTATGGCAGACCAACACGGCTACCTATCTGTAACTTCCAGATAGGTTAGCCAAATGGGAAAGGGAGAGGAATCCTGCACTTTTAAAAGAGGGGATTTTAGCAGATTCACAGATTACACCAGCTGGAATTATCTTTGCTACACAACTCTTAAAAGAGCAGCAGCCTTGTCCTCTCTTGTATCTGCCCACCCTGCGATCACTTCCACACTGCCTGTTTTGTTAAGCATTCATCCTGATTTGTTTGCACAAACCTTCACTGGAGGTTTTAAAACAGAGGTTGGACGGCCACCTGCCATGGATGCTTCAGTTGCAGTTCCTGGACTGCAGAGGGTTGGACTGGGTGACCCTCCGGGGTCCCTTCCAACTCTATGATTCCATGATCTCTTAACTGAGAATTCGTTCTGATTTGCTTGCAGGGAGGTTAGACAGCACTTCATCAAGCATTATCCCACATTTTTGCATTTCTTCCTCATTTTCGTAATCTCTAAAAGTATGCTTGGGGGTGGGTGTTATTGCAAAGCAGCACCAATTCAGCTTTAGCTCTGCAACCTGGATTTTTGGGTGTATGATTGAATGATGCCCAAAAGTACATAATAATAATAATAATAATAATAATAATAATAATAATAATTTATTATTTGTACCCCGCCCATCTGGCTGGGTTTCCCCAGCCACTCTGGGCGGCTTCCATAGAAACCAAAAATACACTAAAATATCACAGATTAAAAACTTCCCTGAACAGGGCTGCCTTAAGATGTCTTCTGAATGTCAGGTAGTTATTTATCGCTTTGACATCTGATGGGAGTGTGTTCCACAGGGCAGGCGCCACTACCAAGAAGGTCCTCTGCCTGGTTCCCTGTAGCTTTGCTTCTCGCAATGAGGGAACCGCCAGAAGGCCCTCGGTGCTGGACCTCAGCGTCCAGGCAGAACGATGGGGGTGGAGACGCTCCTTCAGGTATACTGGACCGACTAGAAATGACTTACAGACTAGAAATGACTTGTGCTTCCTTGCCCCTGCATTACAGCAGTCAGCCTCAGATTCTTAGTCAGTTTCCACAGAAACTGTGTGGAAATTGCCTGTGTAATTGCAACATTCGAACCATTTACACTAGAAAAGCCTCAGAGGTTTCACTGACTGTACTCTGTCACACTTGATTTTGGGAAAGGGAAATTATAAAGGTACCCCTTGCCTGAAATAAAACAATAGATACAAAGAGAAATAGGATATGGAGAATGTTGCTGTGCCATTTTCTTTTTCTGAGTCATTGATCATAATGTTACTGTCAACCCAGACGTCAAGAGTGCTAAATTTAGTGTGGGACCAGTTCCTGAAATCAATATATCTTGTGACATCATGTACAGCTCAGAAGCTTATGGTTGGAACAGGCTGCAGTTGCAAACTACACTTTCCCAGTCTGTCAGCTGTTAACTTGAAGAATCTGTGCTTTATTTTCAATTCCCTTTTGATTTGTATGCTGCCTTAGAATATTGCTATGCACACAGCAATTTACACGCTACTCAGGAAGAACAAAATATGCAGCAGAGATCATGCATCCTGTCGCAATCCAATCAAATGTGAATGTCTTAATGAAAAATGAGACTTTAAAATAAGCAACTTACATCAAATTAAGTAATTCAATAACCCGGTTAGAATATAATATTGTGCAATAATATTAACAGTCAAAATGCCAGCAAATAATAATTAAACAGAAATTCACTCTCAGCAATGACAACAAATCATTACTGCACCATGATCCGTAAAAATAACAGCAACGTTACAATTCATAAAATACCACAATGCATAAAAGACCATGCAGAAATTTACAGCTCTTCACTCTTCCTGTCTTTCCTTGATGGGGGTGGAGGAAAACACCATTTTGTGGTTCACTTCAGGTGCCAAAATGTATTGGGTACGAATGTACACACACTGTTCTTGTTTCACACTAGGCTGCCATCTGCAGAAGATGACTGGCCCAACCCACTTGTTCTGCCCTCATCTCCATACCTCAACACTCTCTTGTTGAACTTTCACCTGCCTTCCCCAGAAAAGACTTGCACGCCTTGCCAGATCCTGCTTCCTTCTACCACTTGTTTTAAAAATCCCATCTGCAGGCACCCAGTTCCCACAGGAGGGGCTTCACTGCCCATGAACCTTGACTTGTAACCGAAACATTATCTCCCTCGGAAGGTGATGGACTCTCCTTCCTTGGAGGTTTTTAAGCAGAGGTCGAATGGTCATCTGTCCTGGATGCTTTAGTTGCAGTTCCTGCATGGCAGAGCTTTGGACTAGATGACCTTTGTGGATACCTTCCAACTCTATGATTCGATGATTTATTAATTGAGTATTCATTCTGATTTGCTTGCAGGCAGCTTAGACAGCACTTCATCAAGCATTATCCCACATTTTTGCATTTCCTCTTCATTTTCGTAAACACTGAAAGTATGCTTGGGGGTGGGTGTTACTGCAAAGCAGCACCAATTCAGCTTTAACTGTGTAACCTGGAATTTCGGGTGTATGACTGAATCGTACCCAAAAGTACTTACAGACTAGAAATGCCTTGTGCATCCTTGCCCCTGCTTAGCCTCTTATGTTAAAGCGGTCAGCCTCAGATTCTTTGTCAATTTCCACAGAATCTTCTGCCTGTGTAATTGCCAACATTCAAACCATTTACGCTAGAAAAGCCTCCCAACTCTCCAATTCAATAATAATAATAATAATAATAGTAATAATAATAATTTATTATTTCTACCCCGCCCATCTGGCTGGGTTTCCGCAGCTGCTCTAGGCGGCTTCCAACAAAAGATTAAAAATACCGTATTTTTCACTCTATAACACGCACCTGACCATAACACGCACATCGTTTTTAGAGGAGGAAAACAAGGGAAAAAACATTCTGAATGAAACAGTGGATGTATCATTTTTGGGCTTCATGCTGTGGCCACAGACATGTGATCTGATGGTGAATTTGGGGTGACCCAATGCAAAAATCCTGAGAATTCCTGTGGATCCATGCTTTGTAACCACGTTTTTGCACCATTGCAGCCCCAGGCAACAGTGGGTGCGTGATTTTTTTGTTGCAGGCTGTAGCCATGGACATGCTATGTGATCTGATGGTGAATTTGGGGTGACCCAATGCAAAAGTCCTGAGAATTCCTGTGGATCCATGCTTTGTAACCACGTTTTTGCACCACTGCAGCCCCAGGCAACAGTGGGTGCGTGATTTTTTTGGTGCAGGCTGTAGCCATGGACATGCTATGTGATCTGATGGTGAATTTGGGGTGACCCAATGCAAAGATCCTGAGAATCCCTGTGGATCCATGCTTTGTAACCACATTTTTGCACCATTGCAGCCCCAGGCAACAGTGGGTGCGTGATTTTTTTGTTGCAGGCTGTAGCCATGGACATGCTATGTGATCGGATGGTGAATTTGGGGTGACCCAATGCAAAGATCCTCAGAATCCCTGTGGATCCATGCTTTGTAACCACATTTTTGCACCATTGCAGCCCCAGGCAACAGTGGGTGCGTGATTTTTTTGTTGCAGGCTGTAGCCATGGACATGCTATGTGATCTGATGGTGAATTTGGGGTGACCCAATGCAAAGATCCTGAGGATCCATGTGGATCTATGCTTTGTAACCACATTTTAAGTGGGGAGCGAAGGAAAAACAAAGAAGGGACATGAGAGGGGTGTGCAGAGAAGCAGCTGGCTAAGAATGCAGGAGAGGGATTTAACGGGAGGGAGGAAAGAAAGGCAAAAGTTTCCCCCCACCCAAGCCAGCCATATCTCTCTCTCTCTCTCTCTCTCTCTCTCTCTCCCCCTCCCCCCTCTCTCTCTCCCTTCCCCCTCTCTCTCCCTCTCCCCCAGCAGCACAGAGAGGAATTCCCCTCTGCTTGCCTGGAGGGGAGGGGCTTTCCCTGCTCTTTGTTCCGTTTCAGCAAACACAGCAACGAAACAGAGGAGGGTGGGCAGTAAGACCCTGAGGCAGAATGCAGGAAAGCAGCCACTTCCTCTTTTCAGGTTTCGCTTCTCCGTGCAGCGCCGGGATTTGATTTTTTGCCTGATTTTTGCCTGATTTTTCGGCTCCAGGGACCACACATTCGCTCTATAACACGCACAGACATTTCCCCTTCCTTTTTAGGAGAAAAAATCTGCGTGTTATAGAGGGAAAAATACGGTACATTAAAACGTCAGTCATTAAAAACTTCCCTAAACAGGGCTGCCTTCAGATGTCTTCTAAAGGTCAGATAGTTGTTTATTTCTTTGACATCTGTTGGGAGGGCATTCCACAGGGTGGGTGCTGTTAGGATCATCCTACTCGCGTGTAGGACCTGGTAGAGACACATGCCCGACTGGTATGTTCTCCCTCCTGATCAGTCGTTCTGGAGCTTCAAAAGCTTTCTCCAGCCCGAACATCACAGCCATCAGCACACTTACAGATCCTGCAGAGTGTTAGCGGTTTGCGTAACAGAACTCAGTAGCACAGCATTTTGGCTAATCTACTTTATTTACATATAATACACTCGGAGCGTTCTGACATAGCTCCTTCCTCTTTCTCATCAGACAGCAAAGAGAAAGAACAAAGTACGATAGTCCCACTTCACGGAACACAGTAACATAAATATCCTGTCTCCGTCACTTCCCACACTGTGGAATGAAAACATACACCGTCATGTGATAGACAACAATGCCATAACAGGCGCCACTCCCGATAAAAAGGTGAATCAGTTCCTGCACCACCCTGCTGCACTTACAGGCTAGTATGCACTGGGATGGGCTTTCAGGTGGATGCATGTGCCCATATCAGATACTTATTTACAAACACATGCTGCTTTCATTTTTAGGTGTATACCTAAAAAATTAAGGAACATGGGTGGAGCTGTGGGTTAAACCACAGAGCCTAGGACTTGCCGATCAGAAGGTTGGCGGTTCAAATCCCCGTGATGGGGTGAGCTCCCGTTGCTCGGTCCCTGCTCCTGCCAACCTAGCAGTTCGAAAGCACGTCAAAGTGCAAGAAGATAAATAGGTACCACTCCGGCAAGAAGGTAAACGGCGTTTCCGTGTGCTGCTCTGGTTCGCCAGAAGCGGCTTAGTCATGCTGTCCACATGACCCAGAAGCTGTACGCCGGCTCCCTCGGCCGATAAAGTGAGATGAGCGCCGCAACCCCAGAGTCGGCCATGACTGGACCTAACGGTCAGGGGTCCCTTTACCTTTACCTTTACCTAAAAACATTATCATGTGAAGTGTCCCACATACACAAAGCCTCAAATTGTTTCTTCTTTAACCAAGGGAGCTTTGCAATGGAAAAATCTGAAAATCTGATGTAGTCTGCAGTACTCACGATAAGTAGATGCATGTTTGTTTTCTTGAGCATTTTCTTGAACCCTGCTTTAATGCAGCAGGGTGGATCCTTTGCTGTATCTGTGGAATGCAGCTTTGCAAAGATAGTTTTTTTGTGAGGCTATCAGACAAATCTGTTTGTTTGTGGGGGCTGCAGCAAGAGGCCTTTGCCCCTTTGCCAGATACCCTTGGAATGTTTGTCTGCAAAGAAAACAGAAGGACCCAGAGTCATTGATACTCTGATTTAGCCAATTGTGCATGGTATCAATAGCATGCGTACTGAACTTGAGAGTGTTGTAAATAAAAATATATGCCCTTTTCCCTTATGGGGTATCCAAGAGCCCATATAGAGTCCTTACATAGGTTCCCTATTGGTAGGAGAAAAATAACAGAGGCCAACCAGAGAATATTGAGAAGCAAAGCAGCTAGTAAGCTTGATCTTTATTGATCTGTTGCAACAGGGTACTCCCCTCACACGCAGGAGAGGAAGAGCACCCCCCAAAATGCTGTGCAAGGGCTTATAAAGACTTTTGAAATTCCCATCCTCTAGATCAAGACCACCCCCAGAAACATTATGCATACATCACAGAAGGGGTGTAACCTAAGACCACCCCTCAGATCCATCCCACCTACATCACAGAAATTTACATGTTGTTTTTCTCTTGTCCTTGTTTATCTCCTGTCTGGCAGGTTACTTGATTGGATTTCCTGGGGAGCCTGGCCATTCTTTTGTAGTGGTAAAATACTTATTTCCTGGGCCAGGTCACAGGCTCACACCTTTATTCAAACACAGATTAAGACAGGATTCGTGAAGGAAGAGACAATGGGGAGGCTTTTCCATTTTGACCATGCAGAGAAACATTTGCTCAGTTTAGGAATCAAAATGGTTCCAGGTTGGCTTTCCTGTGCTGATCTATGTACGTGTGGTTATGAATGTTGCCATATATCTAAGACCATAAAATTCCTATCACAAGAACCAATCCTTCTACACACGGGGCACACTTAGCTGAGAGTTAAGCTACACTGGACATAGTGGGGCTTTCTTTGGGGTAAAGATCCGTAGGACTGGGCTGGATGTCTGATTGTTTCAGATAATCTGGATCCCAGGCACATGATCACATAACTCAGGTGGAGTCGAACACTACCAATGTTATTATGTGAACATATAAATATAAACATATAAACATATAAATACTCCCAACGCCAGTGATATATTTATTTTTTCAAACAACAGGAATTAAGTATATTAACCTCTCAGTCTCACCTTTCCTCAATCTTTATATGAGGTCGGCTGTTGATTGAGCATTCATTCTTATAAGGCCAAGTCAACTAGCTGTTACCCTATAATAATTTATAATAATAATAATTTATCATCCCTTCCCAATCTGCCTGGGCCTCCCCAGCCACTCTAGGCGGCTTTCAGCAAAATATTCATCAAATATTAAAAGCTTCCCTAAACAAAGCTGCCTTCAGATCCTACATTTCCCAGTGCATTTTCTCAACACTTTCTGTACCGGGGGTGGGGGTGGGGAGTATGATTTTTAAAATGTGTTTGTTGCACTTTAATGGTGCAACCTGAATTTGCCAGTGTGGAATTTAATCCCACCCAAAAAACAGTGAAAGTCGGGCGGGGGGAGAGTAATAAGTGAAGACTGTAAGACTTCCACAGGACAGGCATCAGGAGCAAAAACAAACTGCCCACTCACAGTAATCTTAACCTTTGCACAGTTGCTTTTGGATATTCGGATATTCTGTTACACAAGCTCCAAAAATATAACATGAGCTATACCTCAAGGAAAGCTTTGGAGCTGTTTATTTTTTTAAAAAAAGAAGTGGTGGAAGCTGGTTTTAGTGTTTGTCCCAGGGTTAAAGAGACAACTTTTTAAAAGAGTTACAAAACTTTTTGGAGATGTAGCCAAGACAGCTTCACAGGGAGGAGACAGAGGCAGAGCTTAATGAAGATGCTCAGCCAAGGACAGGTTGTTCAAATTTCCCCTGAGGGTTTGGAGCCAGCACAGAAACAGATGGTTTGAAGGTGGAGCCTACGGAACTTGATGAAACACAGACAGAGAATGTTAGTTGTGGGGTGTGTTGTTCGTAAGATTAGCAGAGTAACCGAACAACGAAGGGAAAATCCTGGCTCTTAATCCTCGTTGCCGTTGTTGCTGCTTTCAGTGAGGATTATGAACAATGGAATATATAGCACCATCTATGTCCGTCTTATCCAAAGACATGAGGGCAAATCCCTGCCCCAAAGCGTTTACAATCTAAAATCCAATACAGTGCAAGGTAGCCGAGGGAGATGAAGGCAGAGGAAAGACAAGGGTTGTATTCAAAGCAGCACCAGCAGAGTTATGCGGAAACTTCTGTTTTCTTCTCCCCTCGTTCCTCCCCAACTTATCCAGAGGATCCCCCCACTTCCAGAGCTGATTTTGAGGGTAGGTGGGGGCCTGCAGGGTTGAAGAGGGGGGAAAGTTCCATTCCACAAATCCACATACCTTGTACTGGCAGAATGGGAGTGCCAGAGACATTTTTTTCAACTATGTGTACTTAGGTTTATTTATGGCAGGTGACTGAAACCAAAGGATTGTACGAAAGGCTTTGAATATATATATATATGGGGGGGGGGTTTAGAAATAAAACTTGAAAGCAGATGTTCTGGAAGGGTGTTCTGGGAAAAGCAGCAGCAAGGGACCGATGGCAGATTTGTTTAAGGGCTTAGTGTTAAATACCACAGAGCTCTGTTTTCCAAATATTGCTTTCTCAAAGTCAAACACTTGTGTCTCTTAATTGAAACTTTGCTATGATTGTAACTCAAATACTGCATAAGTTTCCCCTGCTGGAAAACAAGGCTCTGTAACAAAAGATTCGTGTACGGTTCTGTTCGTTTAAGCCGTCTGCCGGCAGGTGCTCTATCCCACCCTTATTTTATTTATTTCTATTGATTATTACATTTATATCCCATTTCTTTCTCCAAGGAGCTTAGGGCGGCGTACAAATTTCTCCCCCTCTCCTTCTTATCCTCCCAAGAACCCTGTGAGGTGGGTTAAGCAGAGAGATAGTGATAGGTCTCCCAGGGGGCTTCATGGCCAGTGGGGATTTGACCCCTAGCCCAGCACTAACCACTACGCCACACTGCCTCTCTTGGCAAACCTCCCCTACTGACCGCACCCACTGGTTCTCTCAATTACCCATGCCGTCATTTACCCCACCGCGCAGCAACTTGCTAAAAGAAGCACCAGAGTTTGCCTACATTTCCATCAGGCTCAAAATAGAAAATCAACTTTCATGCAAAGCAGGCACGCATCGTTGAGTGTAGAAACACATTATGCAAAGCACAATTTTTTTTTCCTTTAGTCTGTCGCAAAGAGCTGTGACCCTGTTCATCCCACAGCGAGTGGCTGGAACTTTGATTGTCCTCCTTGCCAGTACTGCCCCTTGGACTTCAGGGTTGCTATTTACGTTGCCTCCGCCTGTGAAAACAGCAACTAACTAAAGATGCTGTTGACTAACCCCGAGTTTTTCATGTGTTTGGGGCATTCGCGTCTTGCTTCCCTGGGGACTCCATATCAACCAGGTCTCCCCCCCCCCCATAGAGTCACAATAAAGTGTCAGCTCAACAGGCTCGTAGTTTGATTTACAGAGGACACACAACAGCATTTCCAGTTCTTAAGTGATGAAACGAGAGCTGGTAGCAGGCTCCAGCGTGCTTAGGAAGTAGCCAAGATGATCCCAGAATAAATCTGCAATACAATTTAATATTGCAGGGCATTTGTGTACGCACTGCATGATAATGCACAACCAGTCCTGGCGCTTTTTTTTTGAGGTGCTGCAGACACAACGTCATCCCCCCTGTTGTCCCCATTTATATAGAGAATTGGCTTATAAACATAGGTGGGTTGCGTGGAAATATTAACATCTGGACTCATATTTTTGACACATTAGAAGTTATTGTGATTTATTTCCTTTCTTCTTGTTGTTGTTTAGTCGTTTAGTCGTGTCCGACTCTTCGTGACCCCATGGACCAGAGCACACCAGGCACTCCTGTCTTCCACTGCCTCCCACAGTTTGGTCAGACTCATACTGGTAGCTTCGAGAACAGTGTCCAACCATCTTGTCCTCTGTCATCCCCTTCTCCTTGTGCCCTCCATCTTTCCCAACATCAGGGTCTTTTCCAGGGAGCCTCAGCTTCACGATCTGTCCTTCCAGTGAACACTCAGGGCTGATTTCCTTAAGAATGGATGCATTCGATCTTCTTGCAGTCCATGGGACTCTCAAGAGTCTCCTCCAGGACCATAATTCAAAAGCATCAATTCTTCGGCGATCAGCCTTCTTTATGGTCCAGCTCTCACTTCCATGCATCACTACCGGGAAAACCATGGTTTTAACTATACAGACCTTTGTTGGCAAGGTGATGTCTCTGCTTTTTAAGACGCTGTCTAGGTTTGCCATCGCCTTTCTCCCAAGGAGCAGGCGTCTTTTAATTTCGTGACTGCTGTCACCATCTGCAGTGATCACGGAGCCCAAGAAAGTAAAATCTCTCACTGCCTCCATTTCTTCCCCTTCTATTTGCCAGGAGGTGATGGGCCCAGTGGCCATGATCTTCATTTTTTTTTGATGTTGATCTTCAGACCATATTCTTTCTTATTTTAAGCTTCAGACCATTTCCTTTCTTATTCTAGTAATATCTTATTATATTTTATTTATGTTATTAAATTTTATTAATAAATTCTAAATTCATAAATTATTCATAAATTAAATTTATTAAAGTTTCAAAAGTTTCACATATACACTCCTATACATAATAAGTTTTTCTTTTGCTTTGTCGACTTCCCACCCCGTTTTCCAAGGTGTTTTTTTTTCTCCCCCTTTGCTGCACCCTATTTTCTCTTATACCATATCAACAATACAATAATCTCTAATTCCTTCTGTTGCTTATCGTTCAATTCCTGCTCAACCAGTTCATCATCCTATAGTATTAGTTTAGGTAGTCTGCAAAAGGCTTCCATTCTTCCACAAAACAATCATCATTAGGTTCTCTTATTTTAGCTGTTAATTTTGCCAATTTTGAATAGTCCATATCTTTACTTACGGTTTATTTCCTTTCTGAATGGCTTCCCACGAGACATCGCAAAGTGGTTTACAATAGGATAACATATAAAACACTTACATATATAAAAGGAGGGTCTCCACCCCCATCGTTCAGTTCCTAGGTCCTTCTGGCCATTCACTCCCTGCAAGAAGTGAGGTTACAGGGAACCAGGCAGAGGGCCTTCTCGGTAGTGGCACCCGCCCTGTGGAATGCCCTCCCTTCAGATGTCAAGGAAATAAACAACTATCTGACTTTTAGAAGACATCTGAAGGCAGTCCTGTTTAGGGAAGGTTTCAATGTTTGATGCCATATCATGTTTTTAATATTCTATTGTGCACACACACACACACACACACAGAATCATAGAGTTGGAAGAGATCTTGAGGGTCATCTAGTCCAACCGCCTGCAATTCAGGAACCTTGACATGCCATCTCCCATCCAGTTTGAAACCATACCGGGTCCTGCTTAGCTTTAGCAAATGTGCTGGCAGTTATATCGCTGCACCAGTTTAAAAACAACAACATAATGACTTTAGCAGGCTTCTGGAAAGAGACACACGGTAAGGAAGCTCCTGAAAATGCAGTAGAGAAGGTGACTGTCCGATATGTCAGAGACATTTTAATTCATTCAGCCTGAATCACTCCAGGATGTATTTAGAAGAAGAAGAAGAAGAAGAAGAAGAAGAGTTTGGATTTGATATCCCGCTTTATCAGTACCCGAAGGAGTCTCAAAGCAGCTAACATTCTCCTTTCACTTCCTCCCCCACAACAAACACTCTGTGAGGTGAGTGGGGCTGAGAGACTTCAAAGAAGTGTGACTGGCGCAAGGTCACCCAGCAGCTGCATGTGGAGGAGCGGGGAAGCAAAGCCGGTTCCCCAGATTACGAGTCTATCACTCTTCTTACTTTTACTTTTATAAGGAAGAAAGCACAACCAATAGGGCTGCCATAGAAAGGCATGGGGGGCGTTGTTCTGTTTTCTGCAGTGGCACCTCGGGTTAAGAACTTAATTCGTTCCGGAGGTCGTTCTTAACCTGAAACTGTTCTTAACCTGAGGTACCACTTTAGCTAATGGGGCCTCCCGCTGCCACCGCTGCGCGATTTCTGTTCTCATCCTGAAGCAAAGTTCTTAACCCGAGGTAATATTTCTGTGTTAGCAGGGTCTGTAACCTGAAGCATCTGCAGTGGCGTAGCGTGGGGGGTGCAAGGGGGGCCGGCCGCACCGGGCGCAACATCTGGGGGGGCGCACTCGCCGCCTCCAGAGTTGCCGAAGAGCCTCGGGCGCAGAGTTTAACTCTGAGCTGCCTGTGATGTGGAGGGCACGACTGTTCCGCGGGGGGCATGGTGTGGATCTGTACCGTTTGCCGCTTTGATCTGGCGCCTTTGCGGAGAGCACAAGACGGGCACGTCGCTTTGCGGGAGCCGGGGAGAGGAACCTGGTTCAGTCCCGCGGGGCGCGCTTCTCTTGCGAGCCCCCCCCCCAGCCGCCTCCCGCTGCCCACGCTGCGCTTCTCCACCCCTGCCCCTTCTCCTCGCTGTCAGCAGCCGTCTGTGTCTGATTTGAGAGGAGAACGGAGGCGAGGCGAGGTGGCTGCACCCAGCGACCCCCCTCCGCCTCCCACCCCAGGGCTACCAGAAGCCCCCCTCGGCTTCAGCTGGGGACAGAGAGCACGCCTGCTCTTCCCTGTGGGCCGCTGCCCCATTGGAAGGGCGGAGGAGGAGCTGCAAGCCGGGGTGCGCGCCATGAGCCTCAGCCTTGGGGTTCAGGGGCCAGTGGTGGAAGCAGGGCCAGTGGTGGAAGTGCGGCGCTTTCCCCGGGTTGCTGGGCGCGGGGAGCCCTCGGGGCGCGGGAAGAGGCAGCGCTCCTGGCTGCAGGTCCGAGGCCCGGCTGCTGCCCGCCTCTCGCGGCAGGAGGGAGTTGCGCTGCCGCCGCCGCCGCCCGCAAGGAGCCAGCCACTCGCTGCCTGCGAGGCTCCTCTCTGGCCGGCCTGCCAGCTGGGCTCACCTCCTTGCCAGCGCAGGCAGCGGGCTCTGCTCCCGGGGGACCTCCCGGGGGAGCGCAGCAAAGGGGCGCCCTTCTCAGCCTCCCCAGCAAAGGGGCACAAGCAAAGGGCACGTCCCGGCGCGGTGGTCGTGCCCTTTGCTCCGCTGCAAGCCACGCTGCCACTCGCCTTCGCCTTTCACAACAGCCCCGCAGGGTAGCCCAGGCTGCGAGGTCAACCCAGCGAGAACTCTCCGAGGCTTCTCTCGGGCCCCAGACCAGCCCTCCAGCGCCTCCACGGCCGGTCTCTTGAGTCTGTTGCCAGCCACGGAGGGCCAGCAGCCAAGCCTGACAAGCGCAGAATATAGAGGCTTGGTGGGGGGGGCACGGCGTGGGGCGCAAATTACTTGCCTTGCCCTGGGTTAGGGGGCGCAAATTACTTCCCTTGCCCCGGGTTAGGGGGCGCAAATTACTTCCCTTGCCCCGGGTGCTGACAACCCACGCTACGCCGCTGAGCATCTGTAACCTGAAGCGTCTGTAACCCGAAGTACCACTGTACAGGATTGCCTTCAGACGGCTTGGGGGTCAGATAACTCCATACCCTCCAACATTTCTCCAATGAAAATAGGGACATCCTAAGGAAAAGTGGGACATTCCGAGATCAAATCAGAAAGCGGAATGGCTTCTCCAAATCAGGGACATCCCTGGAAAATAGGGACACCTGGAGGGTCAGCATTGCATATGTGTTGCGTGCATGATGTCACTCATGTGCAATGCGGCCAGGATGTCACGGGTGTGCACTGCACACTGGGCCCCCTCCTGGATGAGACCTTCCTTCCTTCCTCCCTCCCTCCCAGAAAACATCTCCATCACCTGGCCCCCTTTACCCAGCATGTAGTGAGTTGCTGGCATTGATCTAGCCAACCAGCTGTGGCACAGCTAGGGGGCAGGAAGCACTGGGCAGCCTGTGGCAGTGAAGCTCACCTGAAAGTGTCCGAAGGTCCACCAGTGGATCTTGTCCCATTGTTTGAGAAGCACTGGTTTATACTGGCTCTCCAGGGTTTCTATCAGGGGTCTTTCCCAGCCCTAGCTAGAGATTTCATTGGCAGGGGGTTGGACTCGATGGCCCTTGTGGTCTCTTCCAACTCTATGATTCTATGATTCTATGCTAGAGTTTGACCCTGTGACCTTTTGCATGTAAAACATGGTCTGTACCACGGATAGGGCCTGGTGCACACTTGGGTTTGTTGCAGAGGGAGTCCTATTTCCACTCTTCCAGTCTTATCGTTGCTGTTCAGGGAAGATCTGCTACATTCTTTTCTCCCTCATTCCTGCCTCTGAAGCATCACCAAGCAAACTTGTGTTAAGGCTTAAGAAATGTTTACATGGGGAATTAGTCCGATACCTCCCCATTGCTTAAACATGAGTCAGCAGTGCTTGCTGCTACTGTTCATATGGACAGGACTTGGAGTTTAGGGCCTGGCAAATTTGGCAGAAAGGGATATTTCCTCATATTTTCTCTGCGTCTCTCTCTCTGTCTGTCTCTCTCTCTCTCTGTCTGTCTGTCTGTCTCTCTCTCTCTCTCTCTCTGTGTGTGTATTTACTCATCCATTTTCATATACTTCCTCCTCCCACACCACAACTTCTCCCTTTTCATTCCCTCATACAAACCCACCCAGGTTTTGAGGTCTTCAGGAGAGGCCCTTCTCTTAGTCCTCCCACCCTCACATGGGTGGTGTTATGTATCCAGTGGTCTGTGTTTGCCTGAGCTTGAGTCTGGACTAAGGATTCTGAGCTCCTATGTTTTGATTCGATACATGATGCCCAATCACAGAACATTTCAGGATTTGGACCTCTGCCATTGGCCCTTGAACTGGTCGTGATTCGCAGCTTGGGAGTTTAGACAGCCAATCACGTTGGGAGTGGGAGTGGCCCAGACTTTCAGGAACGTATATAAGCAGTTGCTTTGCCCGTTTCCCAGTTACGCAGTTCAATAAAGGTTCTTGCTGTTATCATTGTGTCTTGCCTCGTGGGAACCCACCTACCCTTCCAGTGGGGACACGGAACTCCCGCCCAGGAGAAGTTAGACTGGTTTCTTCCTTGTAGTTCTTTCACCAGTGAAGACCTTCTTGTTCCAACAGGCTTTGGGGGATCAACTGCTTTTAACGAAAGAACAGGCGCCATGCTGTTCCTATTGTAATTATTTGTATGTTTTAAACAGATTTTATATACAGTCGTACCTTGGCTCCCGAACGCCTTGGCTCCTGAATGATCAAAACCTGGAAGTGAGTGTTCCAGTTTTTGAACGATTTTCAGAAGCCGAACATCCAGCATGGCTTCCAATTGGCTGCAGGATACTCCTGCAGCCAATCGGAAGCCACACTTTGGTTTCCGAACGTTTTGGAAGTCAAACGGACTTCCGGAACAGATTCTGTTTGACTCTCAAGGTACGACTGTATGTTGTAATACTATTAATGTTTAATTGTTTTTTAACGATAGCCTTTTCTATGTTTTTAGTGATTCTTGTTTTTTGTTTGGTCTGTAAGTCACCTTGAGTTCCATCAGGGGCAAAGGCAGGGTATAAATAAATATATCATCATCATCATCATGCAGTTCACGGTGGGGCTTCTTAAAGAAACAGGAACTCCACCTTACTTGCTAACTGTCCATACCACCCTGAGACCACCAGGTATAGAGCGGTAAATAAATAAATAAATAAATAAATAAATAAATAAATAAAACCTTTATCATCACCACCATTCAGTCCATCACTGAGACTAAATGGAGATAAATGGAAAATATTAACTGTTAATCTGTCACTGATGCTTTAGCTGAGATTCCTGCATTGCTGGGGGTTGGATTAGATGACCCTTCCAACTCTTAAGATTCTATGATTCTATGAAATGTGATTTGTAAGAAAAACCCTCCTCTCCTCCTTTACTCCTGTTCATGAATGGAGCGGTGAGCTTGCTGAGCTTGACCAACCCCCCCTCTTTCCTCTGAGTTGGGGCGTATTCTGCTCATGCGGTGCGATTCCGGCATTCTGAGCCCATACCGTTCCGTAGCGTGGAACAGAACAGGGCAGCTGTTGTGAGCAAAGAGCTCCACGTTTGCGCAGGAGGTCCAGGGAGCTTTGGGCTCTGAGTGGTGTTGCTCCTGCAATAATGAATCAGATGCAATTCTGTGCTCATGTTACGCTTGCATGAATGAGCTGCAATTTCCATAGTCAGTGTCACTTGCATAATTTATTTCTATGCCTGGGATGCCAAAGTGCGTTTGTGTTTCTTGGACAGCAGAACCGCCCCCCTCCAAAAAAACCAACAACAGCCAAAAGGCAAATTTGCTTTGGCAATTTGCTGAGATCATAGTTCCCTCAATACAGGCAGTGAGGTCATCTGCAGCAAGGAGTAGATCTCTCCCTCCCTCCCCCCCCCCCCGGAGTGGCCCCAGTGCAGTAAAATAACCTCCTTTGAAAGCCTAACCTCTCAGACCCTCCAAATGTCCCAATTTTTCCAGGGACAGTCCCGGATTTACGGAAGCCGTCCCAGATTGATCCCAGAATGTTCCGCTTTCCCTTAGGACGTCCCTATTTTCATCTAAGAAATGTTGGAGTTATGCGACTCCCGAGCCAATAAGATAAATACTATGCAACCTTTAGAAGACATTTGAAGGCAGCCCAGTATAGGGAAGTTTTTAAATGTTTAATGTTTTATGATGTTTTTATATGTGCTGGAAGCTGCCCAGAGTGGCTGGGGCAAGCCAGTCAGATGGATTGGGTACAAATACCAAAATGAATAATAATATTATTATGGAATAAAGGTAAAGGGACCCCTGACCATTTAGGTCCAGTCGTGACCAACTCTGGGGTTGCAGCGCTCATCTTGCTTTATTGGCCGAGGGAGCAGTCATGTGGCCAGCATGACTAAGCTGCTTCTGGTGAACCAGAGCAGTGCACGGAAACGCCGTTTACCTTTCCGCCACAGCGGTACCTATTTATGTACTTGCACTGGTATGCTTTCAAACTGCTAGGTTGGCAGGAGCAGGGACCAAGCAACGGAAGTTCACCCCGTTGCGGGGATTTGAACCACCGACCTTCTGATTGGCAAGTCCTAGGCTCTGTGGTTTAATCCACAGCGCCACTCATGTCCTATTGTTATGGAATAGCACCTCCCTATTTTCACCGGAGACATGTTGGAGGGTTTGTTCTCTCCTGGCCTTGATGCCATTGTATAAAGGCCACCTAAGATCATGCAGCTTATTATGGGCAGATGTGTAGACACCACAAACCCACATCTTCCCAATAATATGTACGGTGTGTGTGTGTGTGTGTGTGTGTGTGTGTGTGTAAAGATGTCGCCCAACTTCACCATATCAGCTCTTTCCCACCCTGCTTCACGCAATTGGCTGCTGCTTCCGATGAGTATATAAACTAACTAACTAACTAACTAACTAACTAACTAACTAACTAACTAAATACATGAGTCTGTGGGTGGTCTTCCCATTGTTTGTTTGCTTCTTTCAATTACTGTATTTTTCGTCTGTGCGTCTTATGGAGCGAATGTGTGATCCATGGGGCTGGGGGGGGGCTTCCCCCACCAGCCCCGAACTGCTCTTTGGTGCTGGGGGTGGGGGAAAGCTGGGCTTACCGCCAGGCCCACAAGCTCGGGGAACAGTGGGAAGGCTGTGTGCAGCCTTTCGGCTGCTCCCCGACCTGCTCTTTGGGGCTGGCGATGGGGGAAAGCAGCGCTTCCCTCCGCCAGCCCCAAAGAGCAGGTCGAAAGGAACCCGAAGCCGCCGGAGCGCAGCGGGAACCTCCGCCGCGCTCCGGAGGCTTCAGGTTGCCTTCACTAAAGGCGACTGAAGGCACTGAACGCACCTTATTTTAGAGGGGGAGAACAAGAAAAAAAATTCTTCCCCTCTCTGCGTAACGCCTCCTGCCACTTCGCTGAAGGGGCGCTGCGCAGAGAGGGGGAGATTTTTTTTTTCTTGTACTCCCCCTCTAAAACAAGGTGCGTCCTATGGTCGGGTGCATCCTATAGAGCGCAAAATACGGTACATGTTACGATAATGGCACGTGGGGCAGGGTACGCCATGGGAGCCATCAGACCCCTGTGTAATGCATGACTGTCGGCAACCTAATTCAAGGAAATAATTGGGGCATTTTTCTGGGGTTTTGGGGCAGGGGTTTGGCCTACTTTGGGTTACAATTGGTGGAGTAACCGGGAAAGAGAACAACAGCTGCCTTGCAACAGGCTCAAGGAGACTGCTTTCATTGCTGATTTGTTTTTGTTTTTGTTTCATTATTTTTTATTAATTTCCAATAAAAAAGAATTTTTAGTCATACATTTTCAGTACAATCACAAATACATATTTTTGACTTCCATCAGTTCATCCGTGAATCCTCCGTATTCTCGTCTTTATACTGCAAGTTCAAATTTTGTCATTGTCTTTTATCTTAAAATCCACCTACTCCCCCTCTTCCCTTTTTACAATGTTTCTATACATATTTCTTCACAAAGCTTCCTGTAAACCCACAAACATTATTTGTTCATCACATATACTTTTCATATAATCCACAAATTTACTCAGTGAACTTGTGATCTCTTTGGTTTCGGACTTTCCCTGTTAATTTATCTAGTTCTGCGTAGTCTGTTAATTTCATTCTCCACTCTTCTATAGATGGTAGTTCCTCCTGTTTCCATTTTTGGGCCAGTAGTATCCTTGCTGCCGTCACTGCATATAGAAATAATTTCTGAACTTTTCTATTTATTTCATTTCCAACCATTCCTAACAAAAAAGCTTCTGGTTTTTTAGCAAATGTATATTTCAACATCTTTTTCAACTCATTATATGTCTGTTCCCAGAATACTTTAATCTTATTACACTCCCACCACATATCATACAATGTTCCTTCTTTTTCTTTACATTTCCAACATTTATTACTTACTTTATACATTTTTGCTAGTTTTACTGGAGTGATATACCATCTATAAACCATCTTTATCACATTTTCTTTCAGTGCAGTACAGGCTGTAAATTTTATCCTTTCATTCCATAATTTATTCCACTCATCAAATTGTATATTATACCCAAAATCCCTGGCCCATTGAATCCTTACTGATTTTACCTCTTCATCTTTAGTATGCCATTCTAGCAACAATTTATACATTTTTGACAGGTTTTTAATTTCATTACTCACTATATCTTTTTGAAACTTTAACTCTTTTTCCGAAAAGCCTCTCTCTTTTAACTCTTTTTTAAACATTTCATTAATCTGATAGTAATGCAACCAATCATTAACATATTCCTTGACTTCCTCATATGGTTTTAACTTCCATTTCCCCTCTTCTTTAATAATCAAATCCCCGTAAGTTATCCACCCCCCCTTTCATGTTAATTTTTTTCACACTCATAACTTCTAGAGGTGATAACCAATGGGGTATTTTTGCTTCTAATAGGTTTTTATACCTATCTCATACTTCTATCAGAGATCTTCGAAAAATGTGGCTTGCAAAACCTTTATGAACTTTTTTCTTATCATACCATAAATAAGTGTGCCATCCAAATCTATTATCAAATCCTTCCAAGTCCAACAATTCTGTATTTTCTAATTTCACCCACTCCTTTAACCAACAGAGGCAAGATGCTTCGTAATATAATTTCAAGTCTGGCAGGGCGAAGCCTCCTCTTTCTTTCGCATCTGTCAACAATTTAAATTTTATTCTAGGCTTCTTGCTCTGCCAGATATATCTTGAAATTATTTTTTGTCAATCCTTAAATATAGTTGCCCCTTTTATAACCGGAATTGTCTGGAATAAAAATAACATTTTTGGCAAAACACTCATCTTTATCGTTGACATTCTTCCCCAGAATGATAATTTCATCCTTCCCTACACCTCTAGATAACTTTTAATTCCATTCCACATTGGTATATAATTATTTTGAAATAAATCAATATTTTTTGGGGTCACCCAAATTCCCAAGTATTTAACTTTTTTCACCACTTCAATCTGTTGTTCCATTATTTCTATCATATCTTGATCCATATTTTTTACAATCATTTTCGTTTTCTTTCTATTCAAAATAAAACCTGCCATTTTACCAAATTGTTCTATTTCCTCTAGTGCTTCTTTGGTACTTTTTAACGGTTCCTCCACTGTTAAAACCAAATCATCAGAAATGCTTTAACTTTGTATTTATTTCGACCAACTGTAACTCCCTTAATTTTTTCATTTTTCCTTACTGATCTTAGAAGAACCTCCAGTACCATGATGAAAAGTAACAGTGACAGAGGACAACCCTGTCTTGTGCCTTTAGCTATTTTAATCTTTTCTGTTAGTACATTATTTACTATCAACATTGCTGTTTGTTCTGTATATATCGCTTTGATACCATTGAAAATCCCTTGACCTAAGTCCATCGTCTCTAAATTCTTCAACATAAATTCCCAAGTTATATTATCAAAGGCCTTTTCAGCGTCCACAAATATTAGCATAGCTTGTTTATCATTCCTGGCAGTCAGATATTCCACAATGTCTATTATATTTCTTATATTATCTTTCATCTGTCTGCCAGGTAGAAAACCCGCTTGATCATTATGAATATAGTCTTGCAATGTTTTTTCCAACCTTTGCTGATTTGTGAACCACCTGGAGATTTTCGGAGAGGTGGGAGCAAGAGGGGGAAACGCTCCAAGTCATAAACAACTTTTGCAGTCACCTTTTGTCCCCGCAAGCAGTGTTGACAGTGGTAATCAGCGGGTGAACAGGATCTCCTTTACAAGGAGCGTTGGGTTACACTCATTTGCTCATCGCATTCAGGACAGAGGAAAAGTTCCACACACCCACCCAGCTGCGTGCCTAGCAAATGGGATGACGTGATGGCAGATGTGTTCTGCTTGGCTAGATGCATCTCAGGTGTCCCTCGGTCCTGGACATCCGTTCTGAATTAATACACAGGTCTGCTTATGCGACGAGACCCCTTCTCCCTGATAGGCAGTTGGGAGGGAAGCGCCCTTTGAAATACTCCCCTGTGATTCTGCATGCTTTCATGTTGCTGTGGGGAGTTCCTGTGAGACAGAAGCGGAGCATGGAATGGGAGCTGTTTACAATACAGCATTTCTATAGCACCACACCGTTAAAAAAATTCTGCGAAAGGGTGCACTTTTGCTTTGGAAGATCAGGTTCAGCAAGATTGGTAACCAGATTGGCTGGTGATAACGTTTGTCTTCTACCTTGATTTGCGTCGCAGTACAAATAAAGTCAGGGTCTAACCTACCTGTTACGTTAATGGTGTGATTTAGCAATCCAATTTTTTTTTAATACCAACCATGCTGGCGGGATTGGGGAGAAATTGTTCTTGCCAATTCAGAGTAGAGATGTAAGGTTTAAGGTTTCCTTTTCCGGCATGACAATTAGCATTAAAAAAGAGGGGGGAATCCCATTGGCCCCAATAGCAACTTTCCCCCCAAATGTTAATTGTCACATGGCAGGGCGGTTTTCAAGAAGGTGGAAAGCTTAAAAGCTTCAAGTTGTGTTTCTAGGGCCAATGATAATACAGTGTACCTCAGGTTACATACGCTTCAGGTTACATACGCTTCAGCTTAAAGACTGCTAACCCAGAAATAGTGCTTCAGGTTAAGAACTTTGCTTCAGGATGAGAACAGAAATTGTGCTCCGGCAGCGCGGCGGCACCAGGAGGCCCCATTAGCTAAAGTGGTGCTTCAGGTTAAGAACAGTTTCAGGTTAAGTACGGACCTCCGGAATGAATTAAGTACTTAACCTGAGGTACCACTGTACACTCTTCAGAGACTCTTTAACTGTGGTTCCTTCTCTGCTTGGCAGGGGTTGGAGAAAAGCAACTACCAGACTTTTAGAAGACATCTGAAGCCAGCCCTGTTTAGGGAAGCTTTTAATGTTTAATAGGTTATTGTATTTTAATATTCTGTTGGAAGCCACCCAGAGTGACTGGGGAAACCCAGCCAGATGGGCGGGGTATAAATAATAAATTATAATTATAGATGACACTTTGGGTCCCTCCAAACTCTGCAATTCTATTATTTTATTCCAGTGCTTTCCGTTAGCAGGAACAAAAGTGCACCCTCATAGCAAAATAAATAAATAAATAAATGGATTTCTCACTACCTTAAGAATATATATATATTCTGAGATCTTCCTGGTTTCCAGAAAGAAAAGTAGCCCCAACCAACACACTAGCCCAAAACAGCTGGAGGACACCAGACTGCGGAAGCCTGTGGTATAGCAAAAGCTTTGGTTGTGTGCACGCCATTCATTTAAAACACATTTAAAGCAATCCCCCCCAAATAATCATGGGAATTATAGTTTATCCTTCTCAGAACTACAGTTCCCAGCACCCTTAAGAAACTACAATTCCCAGGATTCTTTTGCAAGTGTTTTAAATGTGTAATGCGCGGACAGTTAACTTCCCATAAAACAAGCTTCCTTGCCTTTCTCTGTCAAACATTAAGTTTCCCCATATGCGAAGCAAGATCCAGTTATACTGGCTTTGGCAGGCCTAATTAGGGACTTGTGCAACGTTCTGAAGCTGAAAAACCATATCATTATTATTTGTGGTATACCTGCCGGCTCACACATATCTTGTGTGCCTATAAACAGTCAGATTAGCTCTAATTAAGAAATGCTGCAGTTCCTTTGAGCTTCCCTGGCAAGCGCATGTTGCCAAAACAGCAGTGCTGGGGTGGTTGGACAGTCATGGTTGTTGGATGAATGAGGTTTCATAAAGAGCTTGGAGAAGAAAGAGAGCCAAAACAGACTTCTGATGACTATGAGCTTTGTTGACGTGTGTTGTTTGGGTCAAATGTCCCCCCCCCCGCCCAATCGCTCAGAGAAAAACAACCACACACCATTGCTGTAAGTGAGGGATGGCAGAGCAAGATGATGTTTGCAGAAGTGCACTTGGTTGGAGTCGCAGTGGTCACATGGCTTCCTTTACAAGTCCTCTCTGAAGATGTAATAAGCGAGAGCAACAGGGCCTTTGAAATGGCCCATCAACAACACCTGAATAAGCAGGCTGAGCATGAAGAAAAAGCTCACCTGGACACAACCTTCCTCCTCATAAGTCATTCATCCAAGAATGCAGGTTCCATAGGTAAAGGTAAAGGGACCCCTGACCATTAGGTCCAATCATGGCCGACTCTGGGGTTGTGGCGCTCATCTCGCTTTATTGGCCAAGGGAGCCGGCGTACAGCTTCTGGGTCATATGGCCAGCATGACTAAGCCACTTCTGGTGAACCAGAGCAGCACACAGAAACACCGTTTACCTTCCTGCCGGAGTGGTACCTATTTACCGTATTTTTCGCTCTATAACACGCACCCGACCATAACACGCCCATAGTTTTTAGAGGAGGAAAATCCATAGGCATACCACCCGTAGGCATTTCCTCCATAACACGCACAGACATTTCCCCTTGCTTTCTAGGAGGAAAAAAGTGAGTGTTGTGGTGCAAAAAATACGGTATCTACTTGCACTTTGACGTGCTTTCGAACTGCTAGGTTGGCAGGAGCAGGGACTGAGCAATGGGAGCTCACTCCATTGCAGGGATTTGAACCGCCAACCTTCCGATCGGCAAGTCCTAGGCTCTGTGGTTTAACCCACAGCACCATCCGCGTCCCATGCTTTCCCCATAATAAGGACTGGTGGCGTGAGCTGTTCATTGAGGGTCGGAGAGCCCCTGCACTGTTGCCGCACAGGCAAAGCCTCATCTCAAGAGCAGGCAGAAGCAACATTTGGGGAAAGGGAAATAGAGAATGCAATTGCACACTCATTTCAAAACATGCCCACCCACGTACACAAACAACATGGACCATAGCTTTCACTTTAGATCATTTTATTGCAAACCACTATGTACAGAAGCATGCTGTGAAACCACCCCACCCCCACCGGCTCCTGTGCATTTCAAGGGCAACGTGTTTGTACACACACAGGTAATGCCAGATAGCTATATTTGGGCAAATTTGGGTACAAAGTCAACATCCACAGCTCTATCCCTGCAGCAAGACAATTAAATGTTGCAATCGTTCTGTTGTGTTCTCTGACTTATCTCTTAAACAACAACAACCACCCAGCCTTTTGTTTTGCTGATCAAGGGTTACTAAGAAACCAGGTGGCAAATGATGGGTTTTGTGCGCCCTGGTTGTTATCAGCATTAAGCTATAAGGATGAGGAGACACCATGGCATGTTAATCACACGCAGTTCCTCCCTGCTCAAACAACAGCTGCTCTGCATGTTCCTACAAGAGACTTCACCACCATTTCCCAATCTATTCCTGCTCTCCCACTTGGCAGCTACTTTTGAACCCACTGGGCTTTCTAGAAGCCCGGCACCCTGGTGCTTTCTGGCTGAGAGTCAGCCTGCTATTGCTGCTCACATTTACTGTGCCACTGAATGCCACTCCTAGAATCATATATAGAGTTGGAAGGGACCACGAGGGTTTTTGAATTCTGAATTTTTTGTTATTCACGTTTTATACTGTATTTTATGCTGTTTTTTGTTGCATCAATTAAGTGTTTTAAATTTGTTGTTAGCCTCCCTGAGCCCGGTTTTCTGAACTGGGAAGGGTGGGGTATAAAAATATTATTATTACTGTTATTATTGTTGTTATTATTATTATCATCTAATGCAGCCCCCTGCAATGAAGGAATCTTTGCCCGACGTGGGGCTCAAACCCACGACCCCGAGATCGGCCTCATGCTCTGCCAACTGAGCTATCCTTGATAGTTTACGAAATTTACCAGCTGCCCTTCACCCAAAACCAATTCTAGGGCATGCATATACCAGATAAAAATATACAAGCAAACAACAAAGCATCAACATGCATAACGAGTCCTCATCCCCTTGCCTCCCTGCCGTACCAGGCTGCAGGTGAGAATTTCCAGGGAGAAAAGCGAGCACCCATATTTTCCTCCCCACAAGATTAAAGGCATCATGATTGTGCAAATGAATCTGGCTGAATGCTTAATAAAGAGGTTTTCTGGAAGCAACGTCAGACTTGCACTTCAGCAGTTGCACCTGAAACCAACCTCGCTATAACCCTCACAGAAGCTATTTTCCTTTGGTTTGATCTGTAGACTCTCACATATCCCTGTTTATTTCTTTACAACTGGGAAACCCAGGAAGATGGGCAGATCTTTTGTTCTTCCTCTTGGTTGCGCCTCCCTGGGATCTTCCTTTTATATTCCTTTATTTCATAAAAATATGCAGCTTGACTGCAAAAATGAACAAAGCACTTTACAAAAAGAATAAAGCAATAAAATTATCAATAAAAGCAGTTACAAACAGCAATTTAAAACATTTTAATGAAGAATTAAAGTCAGTGATGAGCTCAAGACTGATTAAGACACATGGAGGTGTTAATCCATATCTGCATAATCTTGTCTAACAGAAAAAGATTTAAGCAGGTGCTAAACAGAATAGACACAGCAAACTATGGCAAGTTCTTAAAGAAATGGGAGTGCCTGATCACCTCATCTGTCTCCTGAGAAATCTCTATGTGGGGCAAGAAGCTACAGTTAGAACTGGATACGGAACAACTGATTGGTTCAAAATTGGGAAAGGAGTACGACAAGGCTGTATATTGTCTCCCTGCTTATTTAACTTATATGCAGAATTCATCATGCGAAAGGCTGGGCTGGATGAATCCCAAGCCGGAATTAAGATTGCCAGAAGAAATATCAACAACCTCAGATATGCAGATGACACAACCTTGATGGCAGAAAGTGAGGAGGAATTAAAGAACCTTTTAATGAGGGTGAAAGAGGAGAGTGCAAAATATGGTCTGAAGCTCAACATCAAAAAAACGAAGATCATGGCCACTGGTCCCATCACCTCCTGGCAAGTAGAAGGGGAAGAAATGGAGGCAGTGAGAGATTTTACTTTCTTGGGCTCCATGATCACTGCAGATGGTGACAGCAGCCACGAAATTAAAAGACGCCTGCTTCTTGGGAGGAAAGCAATGACAAACCTAGACAGCATCTTAAAAAGCAGAGACAGCACCTTGCCAACAAAGGTCCATATAGTTAAAGCTATGGTTTTCCCAGTAGTGATGTATGGAAGTGAGAGCTGGACCATAAAGAAGGCTGATCGCCGAAGAATTGATGCTTTTGAATTATGGTGCTGGAGGAGACTCTTGAGAGTCCCATGGACTGCAAGAAGATCAAACCTCTCCATTCTGAAGGAAATCAGCCCTGAGTGCTGACTAGAAGGACAGATCCTGAAGCTGAGGTTCCAATACTTTGGCCACCTCATGAGAAGAGAAGACTCCCTGGAAAAGACCCTGATGTTGGGAAAGATCACAAGGAGAAGGGGACGACAGAGGATGAGATGGCTGGACAGTGTTCTTGTAGCAACCAGCATGAGTTTGACCAAACTGCGGGAGGCAGTGGAAGACAGGAGTGCCTGGCGTGCTCTGGTCCATGGGGTCACAAAGAGTCGGACATGACTAAACGACTAAACAACAAACAGAATAGAGCGATGAGCTTGCCTGATATCAAGAGGCAAGGAGTTTCAAAGTGTAAGTGCTGCGACACACACACAAAAAGATTTCTTACAAATGAGGAACAAGTATTAGGTGGCACCTGTTAAGTGCCGGTTCTGCTAATCAAAGCAGTTGAGTGGGGTAAGGTGATCTCAAAGGTAAGCTGGTCCCCAGTTGTTAGGGGCTTTATATACTAACAATAACACCTTGAACTGGTAGCAAACTGGTAGCAAATTAGCAACCAGTGCAGGTCTCTGAGCACAGGTGTTGTATGTTGGCAGGATCTCACTGCTGTCAGTAATTGTGCTGCAGCATCCTGCGCTAATCCAACCCAATGCTCCTCCGTAAAAGGAAAGTGGGTCTCTACGGCCCCAAACTCTCCTGCCCTTTTAACTTTGTCAGTTCTGCCTCCCTGCCTGTTCCCAGAACATATTCTCCAACAATGCACAGACACTTGTATGCTTGGGACACACATTCCAGAGGGGTAGCTGTTATTAGCCTTGTTACAACAAACAGAAGGATTGTGACGCCTTAAAGACAAACATATACATTCTCTCTTCTTATTCTTCTCTTGGTAGCAGCTTCCTTGGAATCAGAGCCTACTAGAAAAATAAAATTGTAGAGTTGAGAGGGATCTCAGGGGTCATGTAACCCAACACCCGCAATGCAGGAATCTCAACTAAAGCATCCATGACAGTTGGCCATCCATCTTCTGCTTACAAACCTCCAAGGAAGGAGAGCCCACCACCTCTCGTGGAAGTCTGTTCCACTGCCAAACAGCTCAGAAAGTTCTTCCTGGTGTTTTAGTTGGAATCTCCTTTCTTGCAACTTGAATCCGAGTTGGGTCTTACCCTCCAGAGCAGGAGAAAAAGAGATTGCTCCATGTGACAGCCCTTAAGATATCTGAAGATGGCTGTCGTATCTCCTCTCAGTCTCCTCTTTCCCAGGCTAAACGTACCCAGCTCCTTCAACTATTCCTCATCAGGCTTGGTTTAAAGACCCTTTAACATCTTGGCTGCACACACATTCCAGCTTGTTGTCAATATCCTTCTTAAACTGTGGTGCCCGGAACAGGACACAGTACTCCAGGTGTGGTCTGAACAAAGTAGAAGAGAGTGTACTATTACTTCCCTTGATTTGTACAATTTACTTCTGTTAATGCAGCCTAGAATAGCATTAGCTTTTTTTGCTGCTGCACCACATTGTTGACTCATGCTCTGAGTATAGAGACAGCTGAAACCACAAGTCTTTTCCTCCAGCTGCTTCCTTCTTGTAGTTTCCAGCCCTTTAGCAGGTTTCCGTAGCACCGCCTCCAGTTTCCTGTGCATCAATGAGGTGATCATCCCCAATACTAAGTAATATTGTCTCTCCCCCCACCAGGACTTAGTTTGAAGCTCTCCTGATCAGGTTCATGAGATTCTGAGGAAGCACTTTCTTCCCAAGTGTTCTGAGGTGCAACCCATCTATCCCCAAAGCCCTTCCTCAACGAAGTAGAGACCATGGTCCCAGAAGCCAAAACTTTCATGACAATGCCACCTGTACAGCCAGTGGTTTTACTTCCAGTATTTTCCTCTCTGTCCTGCGTCATGACCTTCAACAGGAAGGAGTGGTGAAAAGGGCCCTTCACTTTCCTACCCAGAGTCTCTTAGTCCCTAAGACTAGATCAGATGCAAGATAAAGTATTGCTGAGGAAGTGAGCTCCTGGCAACAAAACCCCAAGACTATCATTGCCTTGCATATTTGCAGCCTCTCCACCCCCTTATCAAAGATCGCTGCCTGCACCCGATTTCCTCCCCTTGCCGCAAGCGCCTCTCCATTCATTTGCTCTGCAAACATCTCCCTGCATAGGCTTTTGAGGCAGGGTGTGCGAATCAACAATTTACCCAAACAGTTTGCTTATATAAAAAAGCACACAAACTTCGGTGTTCAAATAGAATGTCTGATCCCACAAGCCCTGTTCCCACATTCCCTTCGTACGCCACCATCTCCTGCCCCCACTGTCTGTGGGCCTAACCAGTTCCACCCCTTCTGACCTTGGTGCATTCAGAGAAGGTCTGAAGCAGGAACTGGCTATACATGTATCGGACCCACCTCCATGTGAATCTGGAGCCCAAAGGCTCCACTATAAGGGGCCAAGTCCTACTTCTGGTCTATGCTGGGAGGTCAGAGGGGCAAGAGCCAGCTGGCTGTGCAAACATCGGGGCACCAGGAAATGCAGCCCCTGCAACTCCCTCAACGCATTAACTTTTATTTTATTTTTTTTGCATGGAGGGGTGAAGCAGTGCACTGACATGAGGGCAAGAATCATGTCCGCACCCCGGAGATTTGACAGGGCAGTTTTACAGTTCAGTCTAAAAGTGTCAGACCAACCAGCCTCCTTCTCCTCCACAGCTCTTCCTTTAAACACACCTCTCTCTACCTCTAACCCACACACCCCTTCTTTCATCCCCAAACCTCCTTTTGATCCTCCATAGCACCACAAATCCCACCTTTAACCCCAGCCCCTTCCACCTGCCCCACCCCAATTCCTCCTCCTCTCTGGCTCCCCCCACCATCACTGGAGGCTTAAAACTGCCATGCTTAAAACCTCCCTCTCTCCTATATTGCCACTCATTCCCCCTTGACTCCCAGCCAGTTCCACCTTCCCCTCTCCAGTTCCTTCTCTTTCCCTCCCCGCCCACCAGAAGACTAAAACTGTTATATTTACCTGCCCTTGCTCACTCCCCCCCCCCACCTCCCAGCATCACACTGTTTTTACGAGAGCAACCTTACCCTGCCCCTGCCTTTATAACCTTGGGAAACAGCCAATGAAAACAGACTGATGACGCATTGCAAATTTATTATACAGTAAGATAAATCATTTATGTGACAAAGTAGAGAGCCAGTCCAAGAAACAGAAAGCAGAATTGTTTATATTAAATCGTGGTGGTGTGTACCTGTCGCCAAATCATATCATATTGAAAATGATCACATGCACACATGCAGTTAAGTGAAATGTTGCTTATTTGTGTCACTTGTTAATGTTTCTTTGTTGTGAAGAAAGGTGTTGGGAGTCCTGGAAGTATTAATTACAGTGGTGCCCTGCAAGACGAGTACCTCGCAAGACGAAAAACTCGCTAGACGAAAGGGTTTTCCGTTTTTCGAGGTGCTTCGCAAGACAAATTTCCCTATGGGCTTGCTTCGCAAGACGAAAACGTCTTGTGAGTCTTGCGAGTTTCCCCCCTTTTTTTCCCTTTTTCTAAGCCGCTAAGCCGCTAATAGCCGCTAAGCCGCTAATGGCCGTGCTTCGCAAGACGAAAAAACCGTTAGACGAAGAGACTCACGGAACGAATTATTTTCGTCTTGCGAGGCACCACTGTAGTGCTGACAATGAATGGGGGCCCAGCTACTCATATAAATGTTTTAAGAAGGCATACCCAAAATCCAGGCAAAACAGGGACAAAACTGAACAATGATTTGCCAGGGTCAGGTACAATCAGGACTGCAGAGGGAGATGACTGATGACATTTACCACCCCAAACCTTTTGTCCTTGATTCCCCATAATCCACAGGAGGTCTGGAGGGTTGCAACATGAAAACAGGCCATTTCAGTGGTGGTTCCCTACTTATGGAATGCTCTCCTCAGGGAGACTCGCCTGGCACCATCATTACATAAATTTAGATGTTTGTTTTCTACCAGGCCATTGGCTTTTAATTATCTGTGACCTCCTTCAGTGAGTGGGATTTTTTAATCCTGCTTTAAAAGGGGGGAGGGGGGAGAACCTGTTTTAGATTTTCCTATGTTTTGCTTTATGCTGGTTTTAATGTATTCTCTTTAGTTATTGTTGTAAGATGCTCTGTGTTACGTTGGGTTTTTTTTTTAAAGGACCAATAAGTTTAATATAGATCAATTCATTGGATGTGGCATGGCAGAACAGGATCTAGAATTTATATCCCAATGTGAAAAGGGATCCTCTCTTTTCTTTGGCTACTTCCAAATCTGGAGTACTTTGCATCAACAGTGTGGTGTAGTGGTTAGTGTGTTGGACTGAGATTCTAGTCACAACTCAGCTACCCACAGAGTGACTTTGGGCCACTCACTGACTCACAACCTCACCACACAGGGTTGTTATGAGGATAAAATGGAGAAGAGGCTTGGGTTCCTTGAAGCGGGAGGGGAAAGGCAGGATATCTGAGCCTTTGGGCTTGCCTATCAGAAGGTTGGCGGTTCGAATCCCCACAACGGGGTGAGCTCCTGTTGCTCTGTCCCAGCTCCTGCCAACCTAGCAGTTCGAAAGCACGCCAGTGCAAGTAGATAAATAGGTACTGCTGCGATGGGAAGGTAAACGGCGTTTCCGTGCCCTCTGGCTTCCATCACAGTGTTTTGTTACGCCAGAAGTGGTTTAGTCATGCTGGCCACATGACCCAGAAAGCTGTCTGTGGACAAATGCTAGCTCCCTTGGCCTGAAAGCGAGATGAGCGCTGCGACCCCATAGTTGCCTTTGACTGGACTTAACCATCCAGGGGTCCTTTACCTTTACGTATAATGTTTTTAAAATACTGTGCAATGCTCAGCCTTGAATTTAAATTTATTACTTCACCTTCTGCAAAGCAACATGTATTTTAAAAGCACGGTTTAGCCGAAGAAACTACTATAAATCTCTCTCTCATCTTTCTCTTTTCTTTAGCCATATAATAAATGAACTGATAGAAACAGAACGGGTTTATGCAGAGGAACTTCAAAGCATAATAGAGGTAAGTTGAGTATTTGCGGAAACTGAGGGTGAAGACAGATGGGAGGGAGCTTTCACATACCCTCCAACATTTCTCCGATGAAAATAGGGATGTACTATTCAATAATAGTAATAACAATATACTATTATTACAAATTAGATTATTATAGATTGTGGGTGTGATGCTTTGCTCAGATTCATGGTTGAGCTTTATATGCAAACCATTGCTTTTCTTAATTGGCAAAACAGCAGCAATAACAACATCCTAACCTATATTATTACCCTTTTGTTCTCACCATGTAACTCTTTCCCCCCTCTTATCTTAAACAGGGCTATGTATCGGAAATGGACAATCCTGATTTAATTCACTTGATCCCAACGGCAGTGTCAAACAAGAAAGAAGTTCTTTTTGGAAACCTCTCAGAGATTTATGAATTCCACAACAGGTTTGCACACTTCCTGACATGCTGTTCTGTTGGGACCACACATGGGTGCTTTAAAATGGAAGTTGTGGAGCAGCCCACATGGATGCAGTGCCTTGGGTCTGCAGCCTTTGATATGTGATAATTTTGCCTTGCAAACAATCATCTTGCAGCACCAGTCCCCAGGGCTAACTTCTGATCACCCTTGGCTGAAGCTATAGACCATGGGTAGGCAAACTAAGGCCCCGGGGCCGGATCCTGCCCAATCGCCTTCTAAATCTGGCCCATGGACATTCCGGGAATCAGCATGTTTTTACATGAGTAGAATGTGTCCTTTTATTTAAAGTGCATTTCTGGGTTATTTGTGGGGCCTGCCTGGTGTTTTTACATGAGTAGAATGTGTGTTTTTATTTAAAATGCATCTCTGGGTTATTTGTGGGGCATAGGAAGTCGTTCATTTTTTGTTTCAAAATATAGTCCGGCCCCCTGCAAGGTCTGAGGGACAGTGGACCGGCCCCCAGCTGAAAAAGTTTGCTGACCCCTCCTATAGACCACTCTCTGGGTGTTTTGAACTACAGTTCCCATCATTTGTAGCCAGCAGGAGGGGGAATAGCAGGATGGCCCCCAAACATGATGTAGAATCCTTTACAATATACGCAATTGGCTTCTGGTAGATATTTCCCACCAAGCCTGGATCCAGATGGGGGTTTGACATACAAATGCAGAATGACATAAGTTCTCCTCATGCCTCTTTTGCTTTTATCTCCATTCCAGAATCTTCCTCAAAGAGCTGGAAAACTGCATTGAAAACCCAGAGCTTCTCGGTCGGTGTTTTTTAAAAAGAGTAAGTGAATGTCAGTTGCTTGGTTAATCTGGTTTGTGAGACAGGTGTGTGAACTAGGCTTCTGCAGCATTTGGTCACTCAGCAGTCAAGTGGCCGTTAGCCAGATTGTCAGGGCTGACACAAGGCTGGGCCCATATGTTCTAAGGCGTCACTGGCTGCCCCCCCCCACCCCATCCAGGACATCACCTGGATGCGTGGGTATCCGGCACTGTTGTTGCACCAGGACTATTCACCTGCCAGGAGCACAGAGTACATCCTTCCAGGCCGGCCCCTGGAGCCCAGCATTTTAAAAGGCAGCGTGAAAGTAGGAAGGTCAGTTGGTATCCGGTGCGGAAAATTTCTTGTCACCCCCCCAATTGATTTTTTTTTTTTTTGCCTGCAAAATTGGTTTTACGTTATTTCATATTTTCTTACAAAGGAATAATAATAAGTAGTAATAATAAAAAACTTTTATTTATATCCCACCCTCCCCAGCCGAAGTCACGCTCAGGGTGGCTAACATCAGATACATAACATTGGTATAAAATCAAACAATTAAATTACCTCCTAAAAACACGTCAAAACCAAATTGAAGTCTAATTAGATGGCTTTCTGCAAGGTTAGGGTTGGGAACAATAAGTGCTCCACTGAATTGAAATTTCAGCCTTCGTGACAGGAAAACGGCCAAGTAAAGAGCTATTTTCGTGGAGGAGGGTCAAGATATTAACTGATATGCATGAAATTTCATATTTAGCTATATAAATCCTAGTGTAGTAAGGTAAGACCTTTGGAGCAGGCATTTTCTAAAAAAAAAAAAAAAAAAAAGTTTTTTATGAACCGCCCAAGTGGGGCAGTAATTGTTCCTTGATAATTTGTCACCCCCCTCCATGATGGAACCTGGGGTGGACTGCCCCCACCTCCTGCCGTCCCCATCCTATGCCCCTGAGCCCCACACTGCTTTTTTTGTTGCTCCTACTGCATATGTTGGAGGGATTGTCTCTAATGCAGAACACTAATTGGCAGTAACATAGAAGCATAGAATTGTCAAGTTGGAAGGGGCTCTGAGGGTCATCCAGTCCACCCCTGCAGGAATAACATGGCCAGGGCTTTGGTACACTGCATGCATTCACACAGATGACACCAGTGCGTTCCTTTTTCTGTGTGGAAAGCTTTATATGTTGACGACGTCTCTTGTCACACTGGGCTGCAAGAAAGGTCTGTGGTCAGCTGTGTGACCTGCGTTTTGATTTCTGTTCTCAACTCTTATCGTGAGGGGTCCCACTGCTTACACAAAAGCAGCATCAGACAATGTATAAATTGGACTTGCAGACTGTCTGTCTGGACTTCATATGCAATGTGCTAAAAGACAACCCTCACTTTTGCAGGGAGAAACGTGAGCATAGATGCATTTGTCATCCTGTATCTTCATAAAGGCTGTTTTGCACCATAAATGATTTAACCGAGCTTGTGAAATAAATACAGTGAGGGACGGTTATCTGATCTGCACCACTCCAGCCTTCCACCCCCTGCACTGATCATGATCCTTTCATTTTATTGCAGCTTGATATAAACAGGTAGCTTGTGAAGCTTCTCCCAGGATGCATCTTTCTGCCGGAAAAAGTTCCCCCATTTACATTATTGTGTCAGGCAGCTGTTGAAATTACAGAACCAGTTTTAAAAAATGCAAGTTGTCCAATATTAGGAATAAGTTTCATTTGTTGTTGTTTAGTTGTTTAGTCGTGTCCGACTCTTTGTGACATGATGGACCAGAGCACGCCAGGCACTCCTGTCTTCCACTGTCTCCCGCAGTTTGGTCAAACTCATTCTGGTAGCTTCGAGAACATTATCCAACCATCTCGTCCTCTGTCGTCCCCTTCTCCTTGTGCCCTCCATCTTTCCCAGCATCAGGGTCTTTTCCAGGGAGTCTTCTCTTCTCATGAGGTGGCCAAAGTATTGGAGCCTCAGCTTCACGATCTGTCCTTCCAGTGAGCACTCAGGGCTGATTTCCTTAAGAATGGATAGGTTTGATCTTCTTGCAGTCCATGGGACTCTCAAGAGTCTCCTCCAGCACCATAATTCAAAAGCATCAATTCTTCGGTGATCAGCCTTCCTTATGGTCCAGCTCTCTCTTCCATACATCACTACTGGGAAAACCATAGCTTTAACTATACGGACCTTTGTTGGCAAGGTGATGTCTTTACTTTTTAAGATGCTGTCTAGGTTTGTCATTGCTTTCCTCCCAAGAAGCAGGCTTCTTTTAATTTCGTGACTGCTGTCACCATCTGCAGTGACCATGGAACCCAAGAAAATAAAATCTCTCACTGCCTCCTTTATAAGTTTCATGGCGCAGGATTATTGCTGCATTGTTAGGCATGGTTCCAGTAACTGCTACTGGTAGCAACTACAGGAAACAGGGGGTGCCATACTGCAGGTGTGGGGAACCTCCTCGTCTTCCAAATGTTGCTGAAGTACAACTCCCTCAATCCTTGGTCCTTGTCCTACTTGCTGGGGCTGATGGGAGTTGTAGTTCTGCAAATATCTGGCTGGCCAAAAGTTCCCCACCCCGTCATATTGTTAGTTTTAGGAGCAGGACCAAGAGGGTTGAGGAGGGGAGGGAAAGGAGGGGAGAGACCAAGAGCCCCCAGAAACCTGGAGCCTGCCAGGCATGTTTGGATAGCTCAGTTGGTCGAGCATGAGACTCTTTATCTCAGGGTTATGGGTTCAAGCCCCATGTTGGGCAAAAGATTCCTGCATTGTAGGCTTGAACAAGATGGCACTTGTGGTCCCTTATAACTGTGATTCTATGACCACAAGAAGGATGGGGGTGATGAGAATAACACTCTCTTTGTGCTAGTCCCAAGCATCAGGCAGTCTGCTGGCTTTCGCAGATCCAGAGGCTATTCCCTAGGCCTAGACCAACCTGCTCTTCGTACAACCTTCTCAGTGGTGGCACCCCACCTGTGCCGCTCCAGTGTCAGAGAGAGGCCTGCCTGGCACCAACACTGTTTTCCTTTCAGTGCCAGGCAAAGGCATTGTTATTCTCCCATACTTTCCAACATATTTTAACGGGGCAACCCTATCTATTTGTCTGTCTGTCTATCTGTCTATCTATCTATCTATCTATCTATCTATCTATCTATCTATCTATCATCTATCTATCTATCATCTATCTATCTATCTATCTATCTATCTATCTATCTATCTATCATCTATCTATCTATCTGGAAGTAAGACTCAATGAGTTCAGTCGGACTTACTGTATCAGGTATGTGAGCATAAGATTGCATCCTCAGTGTACTTTTATTGTTTTAATATGTCACTTTTTAAGTGTGGGGTTTGTTTTGATTTTGTAAACCTCCACAGAAGCGTGGATATTTATTTATTTTAAATTTTAAATGCATAAACAAATTGTTACGTCCAATGAGCAGACCATACTGCTCTCCCCCAACTCTGATAAGTTGGCAACTGTATGGAATGATTTATCTCCTTTTCATGTAGTCTGGATTCATTTATCTCCTTTCCCCTTTTTTTCTTATTTCCTTCTGCACACTTTGAGAAACTAATAGAAGCCCCCCCCCCTCTCTGTGTGTGTCTGTGTGTGAGTGAGAGAGAGAGAATTCTGAAGGACAAACCTTCCTTCCTTTTGTGCGCAAACGGCAAAAAATGCAGAGAATTGCCTGCAACTGTTGTTTCATTGAAGTGAGACAGTTCCAGTGTATTCCTGCTCATTCAGCGGAATATTGGATTTCCCCGTTCATCGTAGCCAGAGACAAGTGCTTTGCTAGAGACAGAGAAAGGAACAGCATGGGAAGGCTGGACAAAGGCTTGCTCGGACTGGAAACTCCAGCTCTGCAAAACGATGTTGCCTAGGAAGAACAGCTTGCTTTTAAAAATAGGGCTCTGCTATCTTTAACTATATTGTGTCTGTGCAGATGGAGACAACCTCCGGCCTAGGGGGCTAATTAAGCCTGCCAGACCTCCCAGTTTCGGCTGAGGTAGACACTGCTGCGCCAAAGGGGGTTTGCAGGCACCTGCAAAACCCGTGTCCAGTGCTTCTTAAGTGCTGGCAGTTCACTAGCCATCAGGGCTTGCATAATATGGTGCCTGAAGCGTTAAGCATGCTCCCACAAGGCAAGACACAGTGATAACCACAAGAACTTTTATTGAACGAGCAGAACTGGACAACAGGGGCAAAGCAACTGCTTATATACATTTCCGAAGGCCTGGGCCACTCCCACTCTCTCTTTTTTTATAATTAATTTTTATTCAGTTTCCAATATACATTCTATCCATATTTAACATCCATTTCTAACATATACATCTTTTAGGCTTCCCTCAGCCTATCTGGCAATTTTCCATATTATCACAATTACTCACATTTCTTAAATTTATATTGCGCTTTAACAATCTTAATCTTATCATATCTTTTAAGCAACATTTCTACCAATCATTTTCACAGAGCTTCTTGAAAGCCAACAAGCGTTAATTGCTCCTCACATAAATTTTTGATATACTCTGTAAATTTATTCCAGTCCTCGGTGAATCTCTGATCGCGTTGGTTCCAAATTCTTCCCGTTAATTTGTCCATTTCTGCATATTCCATCAATTTCATTCTCCATTCTTCCCTCGTCGGCATTTCTTCCTGTTTACATTTCTGGGCCATCAAAATTCTAGCTGCTGTCACTGCATACCTAAATAACTTCACATCCTTCTTTTTAATTTCATTCCCTAATATTCCTAATAAAAATGCTTCTGGTTTCTTAACATACAAAAGTATATTTCAACATTTTCTTCATCTCATTATAAATCATTTCCCAGAAACCTTTCACTTTCTTACATTCCCACCACATGTGATAAAATGATAAAATGTTCCTTTTTCCTGACATTTCCAACATTTATTGCTAACTTTATACATCTTAGCAAGTTTCACTGGTGTTACATACCATCTATATATCATTTTCATAATATTTTCTTTTATTGTAGTGCATGCAGTGAATTTCATTCCTTCTTTCCACAATTTTATCCACTCATCAAATTGTATATTATAACCAAAATCTTTGGCCCACTGAATCATAACTGATTTAACTTCTTCGTCCTTTGTATGCCACTCAAGTAATAATGTATACATTTTTGATGGGCCACTCTCAACGTGATTGGCTGTCTAAACTCCCAAGCTGCGAATCATAACTTAAGAGTTTAAGGGCCAATGGTTGGAGCCCAAATTCTGAAACGTTCTGTGATTGGATATCATGTTTTGAATCAGAACACGTGGGTTCAGATCCTTGGTCCAGACTGAAGCTTAGGCAAACATAGTCCACTAGATACAGAGCAGTGCCTTTGCCCCTGACATCATTTTGACATCGGGTGCTGCGTCAGGAAGATTTTGGGCATAACATGGCAGGACAGAGTTTCAAACAAAGCCCACATTCCCAGCATGTTCACACTCCTATCTCAGCGACGTCTACGCTGGCTTGGTCATGTGTACAGAAGATGGCATGATCCCCAAGGATGTCCTCTATGGGGAGCAGGTTTTAGGCCTGTTGGCAGACCAAACCCGCATTACAAAGATGTCTGCATACACGACGTGAAGGCTGGCAACATCAACCCTGCTGTGTAGGAATCCCTTGCAGACGACTGCAGTGCCTGGAGACAGACAGTCAGGTGGTGTGTCCACAGCAGTGACCAGAGGAGGAAGCACAGAGAGGATCACAGAGAGAATAAATGCCATGGTGCATCTCTAACAGTGAAACCAGACGCCTTCATCTGCCCCAGCTGCAACAAAACATCTCTCTCCCTTATCATCCCCTGCAGCCACAGCAGGCGCTGTAACTCTCCAATGGTCTGACTTCACCCCCAAAAGCGCACCCCTCCATTGTCTCCTAAGATAGACGGATGCCAACAACAGATTGACATCAGTGTCAAACTTGATGCACAGGGAAGAGCAGACAAGGATCTGACTCGCTGGCTGAATCTAGCTCCCCATCCCTGTGATAGGGATGTTTTTAACATGCTTATGGTTTTAGCAGTTCTTGTTTTTATCTGTGAGCTGCCTTGAGTCCTGTCGGTCGAAAAGGTGTGGTATAAATAAACAAACAAAGAAGCATTATTATTATTAGATTTTTACGATTGCATTTTTACTTTCGTTGTGAATCGCTTTGGGACTTTTTGCAGTGGGAATTAATATATAAATACAGTCATACCTCAGCTTACAGATGCTTCAGGTTGTGTTTATTCAGGTTACGGACGCTCCAAAACCTGGAAGTACCAGAACGGGTTACTTCCGGGTTTCGGACGTCGAGCACGCGCAGAATCGCTAAATCGCACTTTGCGCATGTGCAGAAGTGCCAAATCGCAACCCGCGCAGGCGCACCACTGCCGGTTGCGAACACTGCAGGTTGCGAACGTGCATCCCGCACAGATAATGTTCGCAACCCGAGCATACACTGTACAGTGGTACGTCAGGTTAATAACTTAATTTGTTCCGGAGGTCCGTTCTTAACCTGAGACTGTTCTTAACCTGAGGTACCACTTTAGCTCATGGGGCCTCCCACTGCTGCCACACAATTTCTGTTCTCATCCTGAAGCAAAGTTCTTAACCCGAGGTACTATTTCTGGGTTGTTTTTGTTGTTTAGTAGTTTAGTCGTGTCCGACTCTTCATGACCCCATGGACCAGAGCACGCCAGGCACTCCTGTCTTCCATTGCCTCCCACAGTTTGGTCAAGCTCATGCTGGTAGCTTCGACAACACTATCCAACCGTCTTGTCCTCTGTTGTCCCCTTCTCCTTGTGCCCTCAATCTTTCCCAACATCAGGGTCTTTTCCAGGGAGTCTTCTCTTCTCGTGAGGTGGCCAAAGTATTGGAGCCTCAGCTTCACGATCTGTCCTTCCAGTGAGCACTCAGGGCTGATTTCCTTCAGAATGGATAGGTTTGATCTTCTTGCAGTCCATGGGACTCTCAAGAGTCTCCTCCAGCACCATAATTCAAAAGCATCAATTCTTCGGCGATCAGCCTTCTTTATAGTCCAGCTCTCACTTCCATACATCACTACTGGGAAAACCATAGCTTTAACTGTATGGACCTTTGTTGGCAAGGTGATGTCTCTGCGGAGTCTGTAACCTGAAGCGTCTGTAACCTGAAGCGTCTGTAATCCAAAGCGTCTGTAACCTGAAGTGCCACTGTAGAGCTAAACCCAAACCTTATAATCACCTCCAAGCTAAATGCCTGCTCAATCCTCTTACCTAGGGAAGGTTTCCTAGCCCTGAGTAGAGCTTCTTCCTGGTCCCATACTTACATGTATCTGTGTATGTAAGTACACGTGATGTTAACATGAGCCTCATCTCTCTGAATGGTGATAAGCTTCAGGGGTGCAGTGCTGGACCATGGCTGGCTTAGAAGGTCTGTTGCTCAGTGAGTAGGGCGTTTGTTTGGCACACAGAAGATCCTTGGTCCAATCTGCAATATCTTCAAGTAGGGTGGGAGAGACTTGCTGGCTGAAATCCTGGAGAGCCACTACCAATCCGTGTAGGCTAGGGCTTTCCAAACTGGGGTCCAAAAGCTTCATTCAGTTGTTCTGTGGCATCTCCGTAAGAATACAATTAAAAACCATGCAGCATCTAGCACAGGGCATTGCAATGGCTGCAACAGGCAGAAAAATCATTCAGTGGCTCTCCAAGACTTCAGCCGTTTTCACGTGGTCCATGGTGGGGCGGGGGATAGTTTGGGAACCACAGTGGGGAGGGCAAAACTGATCTAGATGGACTCAGTAGAAGACTGAAACTTCTTCCTGAAGACCTTGTTCCAACAGGCCTTGGGGAACTGTTTGCTTTTAAAGAAAGGGCTGCTTTAATTATAGCTATCTGTTTGTTTTTATAGATTTTATATATGGATATAGTTTTAATTCTGTCACTGTTAAAATTTTTAAATAAATGATCCCACCCCCATGTGTTTAGCAGTTCTTCTTTTTATCTGTAATCCGCCTTGAGTTGTGAACCACCCTGTGATCTTTGAATGAAGGGCAATATACAAATTAAACAAACAAACTGAGTCCCGTCAGGGAAAAAGAAAGGATATAAATACATAAATAAAATAAGACTGTTCCCTATGTTCCTTCAGAAGGAGGAAACTGGAGACTTACTGGCATTTTGTAATGCTTGTGTTTACTTAAAAACAGGTTGAGCAGATCATGTAACTTTTCTGATGTCGGATCTCTTATCAGATCAACCAGCACCCGAAGATGTTTACAGGACCCAAATCTCTGTGTCTTTACTCAGTCTCTATCAAAGCTACAGCCTCTTGTTCCTCTTGCAGACACCTGGGTCTCCACATCCCCACAAGGAAGAGGTGTTAGGGTGGCCAAGTGAAAAAGAAGGCTGGCCCCCTGTGCTTTTAACCAGGCAGGGGGCCTTCTTGGTGGTGGTGCCCACCCTGTGGAACGCCCTTCCATCCGATATCAAGGAAATAAACAACTATCCGACTTCTAGAAGACATCTGAAGGCAGCCGTGTTTAGGGAAGTTTTTAATGTTTGAAGTTTTATTCTGTTTTTAATGTTCTGTTGAAAGCTGCCCAGAGTGGCTGGGGAAACCCGGCCAGATGGGCGGGGTAGAAATAATAAATTTTTATTTTATTTTATTTTATTTTATTTTATTTTATTTTATTTTATTTTATTTTATTTTATTTTATTATTTATTTTATTATTTATTTTATTTTATTTTATTTTTATTGTGTAAAAAATTGTGTTTCATCTAGTGCAGCTGGGCACAACAAGTTCTACACTACCTGTCCTCCTTTCCATCTGGTCCCCACCATGTGGAGGGTGGAAGAGAAAATCATGCCCATTTTCCAAAATGGATCCCGTCTTCTAAGACAGTTTCAGCGTATTTTCTATGCATTGTGGACCATTTGCCTGTCATTTCCCCAGCAAATGAGATACTTGCTAGCTAGTCATCTTCAGTAGTCCTATGGACTCCATTAATCCTCTATTGTGTGTATTAATATAACAAAGATGTTTGTTTGTTTGTTTGTTTGTTTGTTTGTTTGTTTGTTTGTTTGTTTTTAATCAAATGAATGCCGGTTGGGGGGAAAGCAGCATGTTTTTATGGTGCTGTTTTATTGGGGTTTTTACTTTCAGAGATTTTAAATATTAAGTGGTTTACAAATACATACAAATTAAATAAATACATACAACCATAGCTGTCAACCTTCCCTTTTTTGGTGGGAAATTCCCTTATTCCAGCGCCGTTTCCGCTGCTTCCCACTGCTATCCCGGATTGTTAGATACAGTGGTGCCCCGCAAGACGAATGCCTCGCAAGACGAAAAACTCGCTAGACGAAAGGGTTTTCCGTTTTTCGAGGTGCTTCGCAAGACGAATTTCCCTATGGGCTTGCTTCGCAAGACGAAAACGTCTTGCGGGTTTGCTTCCTTTTTCGTAAAACCGTTAATACCCGGGGAATCCGCGCTCCGCAAGACGAAAAAATCGCAAGACGAAGCAACTCACGGAACGACTTATTTTCATCTTGCGAGGCACCACTGTATCCCGTGGACTGTCCCCCGGACAGGTGAGGCTGCTGATCCCTTATTTTCAAATCTGAAAGTTGACAGCTATGCATACAACTGATAACATAGCAAATAAAACAGGCTGTGCAAACATTTTCAGCAAATACTAGACATATCCCGGTTCATTAAAGACTCAGGGAATTAAAAGGTCGTAACTAACCTAAAAATTGACAACGAAGGAACTAGAATTGGGGAGAACAGACACTGTTTCCTAAAAAGGCTCTTTCCTCGGTCAACTGAGATCTTCGGATGAAGGGTGGTATACAAATTTATTAAATAATAAAAATAAACAATAATAGCCATGACACAAGCATAGTGGTGGGGGTACATTTTACAGGGTCCCAGAGATTCCAAGGGGCCCAGCTCAGGATTGAACCATATTACTACGAGGAAAGAAACTGAGTCTACATTGTTGACCGTGCTTGACTATATTTACGGAAACTTATTTCCACGTAATCTGCTTTACAGATCTTGTTATATTTGCTGGAGTCAACCAGGAGTATTAGAGCAGAACAAGCAATGTTCCTTACATTGCTTGTCCCAGGCTGAAGACTCAGAGAATATGCTTGGGCGGTTTGAGATACACAGATTTGTGCTTTTCCTATGTGACATCATCTCTCAAAACCACCAGCTCCAGCGTTCCGTGTGCACAGCGAGGAAAATCGGTCAAAGTGAGGGACAGGGCATCATAACAACCCAGGCAGACATTCCTGGGATGCAGCTTGTAGGATCTGCAGAACCCAAATATAAATGAGTAGATGTCTGTTTCAGAAACAAGCTTTTTCAGAGAATTTTCCATGTGATATCTTGCCTCTGGGAAAGAAAGAAAAAACCTACTTCTGGAAAAGGGCATGAGCTATCTTCACTGGTGTTATTTATACATACATAAATCCTGCAACTAACATGCAAGGAGGTCTACATAGCTCTATGGGGCAAGGATATTTTTTTCCGTCAAGTGTGTACCTGCAAGAGAAATTAACATCAGGGAGATAATTCCTGATTTTGCTAGAAAGAGCACCAGAAAAGCAAAGCTTTAAAGTTAATTATTTATCAAATGTTTGTACCTGCATTGGTCCAATAGCATTTAAAATAAATAAATAAATAAAATGACAGGGCCATGCCTTTATTAGGACCAACTAAAAAGGTTGCAAAATAAACAGCAAGCTCTGTAGGGTTTTCTCTAAGCTGCTCCATAAGCAATAAGTGCCTTTGTGTTTCAGTCTAAAAAACAGTTTGAAGGGAATTAGCACATTGATTTTATTCAATTGTATTTATCCGAGGGGACGCGGGTGGCGCTGTGGTGTAAACCACTGAGCCTTGGGCTTGCAATCGGAAGGTCGGCGGTTCGAATCCCCGCAATGGGGTGAGCTCCCGTTGCTCAGTCCCAGGTCCTGCCAACCTAGCAGTTCAAAAGCACGTCAAGTGCAAGTAGATAAATAGGTACCACTCCAGCGGGAAGGTAAACGGTGTTTCTGTGCGCTGCTCTGGTTTCACCAGAAGCGTCTTAGTCATGCTGGCCACATGACCTGGAAAAACTGACTGCAGACAAACACTGGCTCCCTCAGCCAGTAAAGCGAGATGAGCGCCGCAACCCCAGAGTTGTTCACGACTGGACTTAACTGTCAGGGGTCCTTTACTTTTACCTTTACCATTTATCCGAAAAATGCATGCATTGCCTTCTGCTAGTTTATTTATCTAGTTATTAAAAGTTGCACCCCACCCTTTCTCCAGGTAATCTCAAGAGTGCCAGTAGTAGATATGAAAAGGATCTTGGAGTCTTAGTGGGCCACTACTTAATATGAGTCCACAGTGTGATGAAGCAGTAAAAAGAAAGAAAGAAAGAAAGAAAGAAAGAAAGAAAGAAAGAGAAAGAAGCTCAAGCTATTCTAGGCTGCATCAACAGAAGTATAATGTCCAGGGAAGTAATGGTAACTCTATTCTTCTGCCTTGGTCAGACCACACCTGGAATACTGTGTCCAGTTCTGGGCACCACAATTTAAGAAGTATGTTGACAAGCTGGAACATGTGCAGAGGAGGGCAACCAAGATGATCAAGGGTCTGGAAACCAAGCCTGATGAGGAACGGTTGAAGGAGCTGGGTATGTTTAGCCTGGAAAAGAGGAGGCTGAGAAAAAAATTGATATGGAAGATGGAACAAGCTTGTTTTCTCCTGCTCCAGAGGGTAGGATTCGAACCAATGGCTTCTGTTTAGAAGAAAGGAGATTCCGGCAAAACGTGAGGAAGAACTTTCTGACCGTAAGAGCCGCGTGGCAGTGGAATAGTCTCCCTCGGGTGGCTCTCCTTCCTTGGAGGTTTTTAAGCAGAGGTTGGATGGCTATCTGTCATGGATGCTTTCGTTGAGATTCCTGGATTGTAGGGGGTTGGACTAGATGACCCTCGGGGTCCCTTCTATGATTCTATCTGCAGAGGAACCGAACCCTCAGAAAAAACAAATCTAGCTGGAAACCTGCAAGCATCAGAATCACAGACATGATCTGGTTCGCGTTGCCTTTTGTGTTTGTGGAGCTGCTTGGTTTTATTTTCCTCGTTGCTTTGGTTACTTTTGTGGTCTGTCAAGCATGGAAGAGAACACGATGAGTTATTTAGATTTCCCGAAACAAATTTACTGTTAATTTTGCATTAAACCAGACCATTAATTTTGATGCGCTGTGTATTTAAAAGTCCCGTGCGCTGTCTTCGCCCAGCGAGCAGAAACTGTACAGCTATTTTTCTCCATGGAGGGGAAAGAAAAATTAGGGTGTTGTGTTTGGGTTTTTTGTTTTTTTTAAAAAAAGCCGTTAACATGGTCCCTCATAAATTGGGCAAGGCTATAAATCTTGCAGAGGCAACGAGAATTGCTCACTTGTGAAATCCTTGCAGCTCCTGTGAGGAATAGCCTTTTTTTTTGTTTCTGACCATCTTCTCTGAAGCATTAAAGCATTCCTGTTTTAATGGTGAGGCTGAGGCACGAAGACACGATCTGCGCCAACCTTCGGCCACAATTCAAGCTTTGTTTCCAAGGAGTGAAGAGGGGCCCGGTGCTCATCCCAAAATGTAATTCTCTTGGATTCTCGCGCTCTCCCTGACACAGCACAAAAAATCCAAGCTGAGGGAGACATGTCCGCTCTTGAAAGATTCTTCTTTTCTTGAGGCAGTAGCTGGCAGAAAAGAGGAGGCTGGGTTCTGTTTATACGGCTCCTTTCCCAGAGTGTTTCATGCTGCTTCTAACCAAGACGGCCTTCTGTCTACTTTGGCGCAGATTGTTCCCCATCTGTGGCTGTGAACGACAAACTTGATTTCAGACAGAAAATGAGCACTGCTTTTTGTCCTGAAGCATTCCCAGGGCTTTCTAGGTGTTCTTAAAGTTGGGCCGTACCTTGGTGTGATTCTGGCATTTGCTGTGATGCAAGGTTTAAATAACCGTCCTTTTGGTAGTATTACAGTGGTGCCCCGCAAGACGAATGCCTCGCAAGACGGAAAACTCGCTAGACGAAAGAGTTTTCCGTTTTGGAGGTGCTTCGCAAAACAAATTTCCTATGGGCTTGCTTCGCAAGACGAAAATGTCTTGCGAGTTCCTGCGGGGTTTTTTCCCTCCCCCCCCCTTTTCTAAGCCGCTAAGCCGCTTATCCGCTAAGCCGATAAGCCGCTAAAAGCCGCTAGACCGCTAATAGCGCTAATCCGCTAAGCCGTCAATGGGCTTGCTTTGCAAGATGAAAAAACCGCTAGATGAAGAGACTCGCGGAACGGATTCTTTTCATCTTGCGAGGCACCACTGTATTGGACAAGCGCTTTTTAGCCTTTTTAGCCTTTTTGTTCTTTTTTTACTTACTTTTTCATGCGGTTTGGTTTTTAACTGCCTTGTATTTTATGGTACTGTAAGGACTCAGCTACATTAGTCAAGAAACAGCTTTTTGAATGTGTTGTAAACTTGCAATGCCGGGTGGCACCAGAGAGCAATTTTTTTTTTCTAAGCTCTTTTCCATAGCATTTTTTTCTTTTGTTATAACAATTTAATTTCTGAATTATTTAGAGTGTTTTTTTCTCTGTGTGTAGATCCACCCTAATTCACTTTGAGAGATTCTTTGTGTAAAGGTTTTTAAACCAAATTTATTAAAATTCAAACTAAACTAAAAGAGAATTTTAAAAACAGTATATCCAACAGGAAAAAAACTACAGAAAAGAAGAAAGTCAAATACATTAATAAAAATCCTCATATGATTCTCATAAAACACAAAATTATAAATATGTCTATGTAGCACCCAGGCACCATTTTATCTTAATCTTCACACAAATGATTTTGTTGTTGTTGATGATGATGATAGAATGATAGGATTATTATTTCATAGTGGCTGTGGGAGCAGGACCCCCTCCCATGTTCCGGCAGCCTGTGGAGGCCAGAATAAAAACGACTGCCTTCATCAGAGTGGCTGTTTCCTTTGACTACATCCACACCACACAGTTAAAGTACTTCTATTCCTGCTTAACAGTCATGGCTTCCCCACAACGAATCCTGGGAACTGTAGCTTGTTAAGGGTGCTTAGAGTTGTTAAGAGACCCCTATTTCCTGCACATAGATGTGATTCTCAGAGTTCCCAAGGATCAAGGATAGACTGTTAAACCCCTCTGGGTTTTGTTCTCTGTGAGGGGACTAGGGGTCTCCTAACAATGGTACCTTGGGTTACAGACGCTTCAGGTTACAGACTCCGCTAACCCTGAAATAGTACCTCGGGTTAAGAACCTTGCTTCAGGATGAGAACAGAAATCGTGCTCCGGCGGCGTGGTGGCAGCAGGAGGCCCCATTAGCTAAAGTGGTGCTTCAGGTTAAGAACAGTTTCAGATTAAGAACGGACCTCCAGAACGAATTAAGTACGTAACCCGAGGTACCACTGTAGCACCAATGGCAAACTCTAGTTCCCATTTTGGCCGAAGAAATGACTGCTATAGTGGTGCTTTAAATGTGTGCTGCAAATGCAGGCTGATTAAGAATTATTTTGGGTGAACATGCTGGGAACATCACCACAAACCTGTTTGGTGTAGTTTGGAAAGTGGCATCTAGGCTAGCCAAGATTTCCCCTCAAACAGGCTCTGAAATTGTGATATGAATGTGGTTCAGATCTGAATTAAGGGGAACACTGGTTAGCCTTAGCCGTGGTTGACACTGGACTTTATAAAGGGAGTTGAGGTCGGGGGAGAAGACATTAGTCTGCTGGAGGGGCCGTGCAGAGGAAGCGCATATTCCTCAGCCTGGTTTCCTATTTGCTAACCATGGTTAGAAGGCAGGCAGAATTATGACACACACCCATTCCTTGCAGATTTCATTTGAAAGATGAAGTGGTATACAAATCACCTAATTTAATAAATAATTTGGGAAAGAAGATGTTCGGTTGCTTATTTTTTGTTGTTTAACATTATTATTATTATTATTATTATTATTATTTCTTTTTGATTCAGAAAGAAGATCTCCAAATATATGAGAAATATTGTCAAAACAAGCCACGGTCGGAAGCTCTCTGGAGACAATGTGGAGACAGCCTCTTCTTTCAGGTAGGGATTATTATTATTATTATTTAAATTTACTAGATGCTGCTTCTTGTTGCAGGCAACTCATAGAATTTTACAACCACCCAACCACCCACCCACTAAAACCAAGAAGAAGAAAAATACATTAAAAGCACACACACACAGGCAGTTAGGTCCAGGCAGTCAAGCTCGCACAGGCTTCTCCTATTTCTGTATTCATTAAGCTCATACTCTTGAACCAAGTGCTTATAAACCCTACAGAGGGAAAGAACTGTTGAGTGCCTGGATTCATCTGTCCTTCCTAAGCTCACACCTTCCCTTTTCTCTTATGGAGGCTGCTGTCAAACGACATCTCTATTGATTTGTTTGCACAAAGTTTGCAAAGAGATTATATGACGTCTGCTGTTTATTGAGCATTCATTCTGATTTGTTTGCGAGCTTGCAGCAATAACTTGTTATCCCACACTTTTAAGTGCACTTTCCTGATCGCAAAAAGGTCTCCCCTTTTCTTTTTGGAAAGCGAGTTTCTTGCACAAGAGTGCTGAATCTAACTTAATAACACACCCTAAATGTGCTGGTTTGGGTTAAATCCCACTTGCAAAATAGCCACAGTCTGGAAGAGGCCTGCATGAAAGATTTCATCTCATGCTTGTTTGCTTCTTTGAACCTCTGCCCTTCCTACATAGGGACATACTTTGTTCCACAAGGTTTCTTGGGTTTCAGAAGGAATGTATAGACCCCAAAGCGCACACACCTCAAAACACAAAATTTGTCAGGGACCGTGCAGAAGAGGGCTGCACTGAGGAAGAATGATGGGAGCCACCCCCTCCCCCTGCTCCTGAATCTTCCCAGGAGCAGGAGGACAGTATAGATTTAGAACAGTGGTTTGCAGAGGGGCCTAGTTCCGAAGGCAGAAGCTGGGAAATACTGGATGGGGAACAGCTAGCAGAAGGAACACTAGAAGAGAGAGATAATAAATATTAAAATATTAATATATTAATATATTAATATAATTAATTTATGTCTTTTAAAGATAGGATAGCTGCTTGTTTCCTTCACATCTGAAGGGAGAGCATTCCACAGGGCGGGCGCCACTACCGAGAAGGCCCTCTGTCTGGTTCCCTGTAACCTCACTTCTCGCTATGAAGGAACTGCCAGAAGGCCCTCGGTGCTGGATCTCAGTGTCCGGGCTGAACAATGGGGGTGGAGACGCTCCTTCAGGTATACAGGACCGAGGCCATTTAGGGCTTTAAAGGTCAGCACCAACGCTTTGAATTGTGCTCGGAAACATACTGGGAGCCAATGCAGATCTCTCAGGACCAGTGTTATGTGGTTCCGGCGGCCACTCCCAGTGACCAGTCTGGCTGCCACATTCTAGATTAATTGCAGTTTCCGGGTCACCTTCAAAGGTAGCCTCACGTAGAGCGCATTGCAGTAGTCCAAGTGGGAGATAACTAGAGCATGCACCACTCTGGTTAACAGATTCACAGTCTCCGTACAGCATTCACCCCCCCCTTCTCCAAAGGCACAGAGAGTTCAGAAAGTGTTAGAACAGAAAGCACAGAGGGTACAAGCTCAGATTACAGGACCCAGAAGTGACGTAGATTAATAGGGACGGAGGAGGGAGGGACTGCCATTTCTAGGAAATGTGTTCTTTGTTCTCTCGCTGTGATTATTAAAGATTCTAAGTGGTAAGACGTTCCTTTCATTTGATCTTCTTATCTACTGCCATGGGGGGGGGGAGAAGTCGATTCCCCAAAGCCTGACAGTATTCCTTTTTTCCTCTCCCCCACCCTATATTTTCCACATAGGAATGATTTGTTTTCTATGAACATATGTCCCTGAAGTACCAGATTTATAAAGCCAGATATAAAAGCTATAAACAAAGCCATGTTTATCTTAAATGTCCAATGGAGGTGTAAGGAAAGCCCAACTTCTAGACTCCAACCTCCCTCATCCCTTACAGGATAGGCACCCTCTTTTGGAAAAGTGTTTAGTAGATGGTGACTGCCCTTTTAACCTTCGTAGATGGTGACCCAGAGGGTGGATCCTTAGATGGTGAATACATTGTTCAAAAAGGATAGTGTTGTAAAGGCAGTCCTTTTGATATCTGGAGCTGTTATCACGTCCCTTAGATACAGAGAGGTGGTACTTTTAGCTTGGGCTATTTATTCACTCTTAGTCAACCTTACATTATCACTAGAATAAGCCTTCCAGATGATAGTGGTCGCCCAATTCCTATCAGCCTTAGCCAACACAGCCAAAGGTTGTGCCCAAAGAGAGTTATCCAATAGTGTTTGACTACCCCTGCTTTATCCCTTAGCCAATGTTTTTTGGAGAAGGAAACAGAAAATCCACTTCAATTCTAGTGCAAGGATGGGGAGCCTTGCAGATTTTGCTAGAATACAGCTCTGCTCATTGGTGATGACCATTAGCCTTGTTGGCTCGGACTCATGAGAGTTGGAGGCCACGACGACTGGAAGGCCACAGGTTTTTCCATCCCTGTTCTAGTGAATGATCTGAGGAGGACATCCATTTTACTTATGGCACCACCTATCTCTATAGGGCCAAAGTCTGTTGAAGCCTAAAATGAGAATATGAACCCTTAGAAATAAGGGACATGATGTTTTCTGAATTGATCGTGTTCTTTTCACAGGGTATCCACTAGCCATGGGCCTCCTCTCCATGTTCCCACAACCCTGATAAAGGGTTCTGTGATAATGGATTCGGCGTCCCTGAGGAACGCCCTCCTGTCAGATGTCAAAGAAATAAACAACTATCTGACATTTAGAAGACATCTGAAGGCAGCCCTGTTTAGGGAAGTTTTTAATGACTTATGTTTTAATGTATTTTTAATCTTTTGTTGGAATCCGCCCAGAGTGGCTAGGGAAACCCAGCCAGATGGGCTGGGTATAAATAATAAATTATTATTATTATATTCTCTCAATGGGTTCTGCTGGAATCATGAAAAACAGCGTAAATGAATCAGAGATCTTAACTAATCTGGGATAAATGATGAGGAACTTTGGAATAAGCCATTCTTGCTGTTAACCATGAGACACTCTAAGTATCAGTCTTGTGACAGACAAACATAGTCCTTACAGCCTGCGAAATAGGCATTTGGACACTGTTGCTAAAAGGGAATGATTGTCCTAAGATATATTTACAAGATTCTAACGTTGGCTAATGTAAATCTAGTTCCTAATTATGCTTCAAAGACACAGGGACATAATTTGAATTGTATTATTGCAAGCTGCATGAAACCTCATTTTGAAAGCTACCAAAGGACATCTGTGTTTGTGAACCGGAAAGGATGTTTACCTCATAAAAACAACAAGCTTCTCACTTATAAAAGCCATCAAACTGTAATTCAGTCGTGACCGTTGTGTTTAGGGCTGCCATACGTTTGGGTTTTCCCGGACCCGTCCGGGTATCAGGCAGCCATTTTGAGTCCGGGCGGATTTTCGACGAATTGGCAAAACAACAACAACAACCTGGCATCATTTCATCCCCACCTTTTGCTTTGTCTCTTCCAGGAGTGCCAGCGGAAACTGGACCAAAAACTCTCGCTTGATGCTTATCTCTTGAAGCCAGTCCAGAGAATTACCAAGTACCAGCTGCTGTTGAAGGTATGTCTTCATCTTGTCTTCAGCTACTCTGCAGCCGCCCCACAGAATCCTATGACTGCTGAACCTTGAAGGGGAGGGGAAAGCTGGTGTTAGATAATGGTACCCGAGAACACTGTGCAGTTCCGCGTGGGATTTTATGATGGACTTAGCATTGGTCGCGCTCGCAGGTTTTGTGCATGATGTTGTCCTCGTCAAAATGCTCTTCTGTATTATTTCCCTGCTTAATTTGGATTTACTGTAGATTTGGAAGACCTTAAGCATTGCGACCCCACAACTGAGGGTTAGCATGTAGATTGTGTAGAAAGGCCTGGGATTTGGGGTGTGTGAAAAAGGATTCGTGGCTTTAGAGCAGGCATCCCCAACCTTCGGCCCTCCAGATGTTTTGGACCACAATTCCCATCATCCCTGACCATTGGTCCTGTTAGCTAGGGATCATGGGAGTTGTAGGCCAAAACATCTGGAGGGCCGCAGGTTGGGGATGCCTGCTTTAGAGGCTGAGCTGAAAGCACTTGCTGAGTAGCTAAAACCACCACTTTTCTTTCTAGCAATGCTATGTCCAAGGGTAGTGCTGTTCCTTCTAACAGACTGCTCCTTGCTGACCTTGGGTGGGTGCAAATGCTTCCAGGGCAGCTATGCCATGTTTGTTGTGAGATAGGCTGCCACACGCCTGGAATTCCCTGGACATAACCATGATTCATTCGTCAGAAATATGTCTGGAATTGTCAAAAATCGTTGAGAATGTCTGGGGAAAGCTCAACAACTTTGCCAAAAAGTTGCCAATAAGCAGAGGCCTGGGTAGTGGATCAGGGGGTCTGCAGTACTTAGCTAATTGGGAACCACTGCTTTAAACCCTTGTTCATGGCCTCATCCTGCCTCTGTATTCTCTTCCTCCTTTTCTCTATGGCACTAAGCTTGCTTGCTCCTGCCTACAGAACTGCAGCAACGTGAAGCCTTGGGCTCTGATGGCCGAGCTACAGATTACCTAAGGATGCTGTGAATCGTCTTCAAATACTTTTATCTTTAAACAAACAAACAAACTTCTTTTTTGGGCTTTATAAACAGGGATCATAGAATGAGAAATGATACAAATAAATAGACCAGATCTTCTCGTGCCATTTGTCTATCACAAAAATAACAAATTTGCAGTAATCTCTACAACATATGGTTCAGTTGTGGTCATTGTACAAGTTCTTGGTTCGTGGAGTGGTTTAAAAACCCCCTATAACAATAATAAAGGGGACAGAGAACAGAGTTAACATTCAACATTGCATAGCTAAAACACTTAATCAGGAGTCCTTGCGGTTGTGCTTAGATTAAGTATGAGTAAATACTTTTATCTTTTTTAAACAAAGGATTGCTGCTGTGGGAGACTATCTGTTTGAGCACAGGAATGGCAGTGGGGTTGGGGTATCTTTAGCCATTTCTCCTGGTTCTTCAACATATACAGAGAGGGAGAAAAAAATCAAATTTTCAACAAAAGCATTTGAAACTTTTCTGCCATCTGTCTGGGAACTAATGTTTGCTCACTAGAATATACAACTGAATGTGAATTTGATTAGTGTGCTCAGTAGTGATAAGGAAACCTTCTACCAATTCATCCCCCACTACTAGCTTTTCCCTGTTTATCTATCACAGGGGTTAGCAAGGTTCATCTTGCCTGGGCCGGATCGGTCCCGTGGAGATCCCTCCATGGGCTAGATCGTGTGAGAGAGAGAGCCTGCATTTTTCGGCATCTGCGTCTGCGCAGACGTGGTTTCTGGCGCCGCACTGTGCTGGTTTAGCGCAGTGCGCAAGCAGGCAGCTCAGATCAGGGGTGGCTCGTGGGCCAGTCAAACGACCTCCGTGGGCTGCTTCTGGCCCATGGGCCTTAGGTTGCTGACCCCTGATCTATCACAACACGTTTTTATCTTTGTTTTAACTGAAATCTTGTATCTTTGGTTCGGTGGCTTTTGTATATCTGCAAAGCAAATTATTTTAAAATGGAAAAGAAGAACCAGACACATGCACCCAAACTGCTTTTCTACCCATAAGGAAAAAGAGGAGGAAGCTTTCCTCTTTTCTTTCTTTCTTTCTTTGTTTGGGAGTGCATTTTTCATTAGTTTGTATACATTAGTATTGTTAATTGTTTTAATTTTTTTTAATGTATTTTGTGTTTTGTGAAACTTTGTGTTTTGAACTGCCCCGAGAGCTACGGGCGTAGGGCAGTATACAAATTTAATGAATGAGTAAAATAAATTGTTTCAACTCATACTACCTTCTAGTTCACCTCCTGAGTGTGAAAGATGTATTTAAGTTAGAATAATAGAATCGTAGAATTAGAAGGGATCCTGAGGGCAATCTAGTCCAAACCCCTACTGTGCAGGAATAAAATAATTTTAGTACTATTGTGCTACACTAACCAGGTAAGCAGAGTCCCTACTTATTTGCTAGCAGTGTGTTTGATATAAAAATATATATTGGTTGTTATGGTGTTCTTTGTTTCATTTCCCCGAAGGCCATTTGTGCCTCTGTAGCGAAGCATGCATTGCAAATACTTTTCCTAGTTAGGGGTATTGTGGTGCTTATAATATCCCATAGAGCAGTGGGGAATGTGAGCAAACATAGACTTACTGAGCTGATGGAGGATGAGACGCGAATGTCTTTGTCTTCTCACCTGGCAACCAGCAAATGCGGACTTTTCGCAAACAGGTGAGCACCCGGGTCAGAAAAGGGAGTGGCCTGAACACCAACTTAAAGTGGCATAATAAATTATAGTTTGCTCTCTTGCCCCTGTTGGTAAAATGATGTCCTTTGCAGATCTGATCAGACAGATGAATTTAGCGCAATTTACAGGGGGTGCAGCAATTTCATAAGGTTATAAGAAGGGTGGTGCTGGATCTGACTAAGTCTCCCTTTCTGAGGCTTCAGATGCAGCGCTAGCTGTGCCCATTCATCAGACGAGGGTTGGGTCTGTATCCTCAGTAATTTTTCATGGAATATAATGTCAAGATGGCAGAAGATGACCAAGTGATCATTTATTTTAGCGTGCATATACCCTCCTGATTGTACCGGCTTGCTAAATGGCAAGGAGAATCTTAGCACTCATCTGCACCCCTGGATTTCTGATCCAGTGCAGAAACACGGGATTTTCCTCGCCATTCAAGCTGGAAAATAAAACGTGACAAGCGGCTATACTAAGGTAAATTCCACTTCAGCGAGTGGTTGCTTTGAATGCACTCAACCTTCTGCCACAAATCTGTGCCTAAAGATGTTTCTGTGACGGGAAATGTTAAAGAGGTCTCCTCGGGCATAATCAATCTGTCTTTTGTATCCATTTCAAAAACAGGAAATGTTGAAATGCAGCAAGAATTCAGAAGGCACAGCTGAACTGGAGGAAGCTCTAGCCACCGTGATTGATATCATCAAGTCAGCGAATGACTCCATGCATCAGATAGCAATTACAGGTTATGAGGTGTGTCTTTTAGCCAGTGTAGAGTATCATATAGATCAACGGCTTTCAAACCCGACTGTTCTTTGCAAGCTTGTTGGTTTCCTCCATGACAAGATAAATCTCTAGGGCCCCAAATCAAAGCTGCCTAACCTTTGACTCCAGACCCCAGATGTTGCTAGACTACAGCTGGTAGCATCCCTGACCATTGATCAGGCTGCCTGGGGCTGATTGGAAGTTGGAGGCAGTGGCGGAGGAAGAGGAGAGCATGATCTTGGTGGGGTTCCATCGTGGTTGGCTCCCCCGTGCACTGGGCACCACGCCCCCGCAGACAGTGTGCCACGCCCCCAGGCGGAATGCCACGCCCCTGTGGATGCCCGCCACGCCCCTGTGGACGGCACGCCACGCCCCCGGGATGCACAGCAGCCCCGCCCCCGCCTACTCTCCACCTCCCTGTGCCGGAGCATGAAGCTCCGCCACTGGTCGGAGGGCCACAACATCTGGAGGGCCAACTCTACCCTACCCTAAATAAGCTTGGAACAGGAATGCCACCTCATCTCGTACAAACTTTCCCACCCTCTTAGGGCTTCATTAAATGCTCAGAATTCCAGCAACTTTGGGGTTCAGGTGGGTGGATACACAGAACATGCCTTTTCTGTCGTCTCACCCAGACCTTGGCTTTATTGTTTCAGGATGCTTGCCTGCCTGCCTTCCGGAGGGTGCAAACGTGAGAAAGGGCCTTTTCTACAGGGGCTTCCCATTTGTGGAATGCTCTCCTCCGGGAGGTTCGGCTGGCGCTTTCATGATACACCTTTAGGCACCTGCCAAACCGTTCCTCTTTAACCAGGCCTTTAGCTGCTCAACATCCTCCACCCCTTCCTTTTAAATGTGCTTGTGGGAGAGGGTTATAGGAGGGGGTTATTGATTTGTTTGTTGCTCTTATTTTTATCATGTATTTGGTGTTTCCATGTTGAATTTTAGTGTTGTGAACTGCCCTGAGATTTTCGGATGAGGGGCAGTATACAAATTTTATAAATAATAACATAATAATTAAAAAAAAATTGTCCTTAGAGATCAACTAAGTTTGTTCTGGGTACAAGCTTTTGTGTCCATGCACTTTTTAATAATAATAAAATACTAAGGTATTTCCATTTTAAATAGCACAATTTGATGAAGCCAATCGTTTAATTTTAAGTCATCTGTATGATAGCTCTTTTACCTCTTTGGAAAGCAGACCCCCATCATTATTAAAAAGCTGCTGCCCTTTTGCTTTTTAACCTTTCTACCCAGTACAAGGCCAACCTAACTCAGTATGTTCTTCAAGCTATGCAGTATAAATTCCGTGTTTGTAGGCAGTCGTCTAAGTGCCCCAGGTACTTTGATGTCAGCAGTGTGTCAAATCAGCTCAACATTCCACTTATGCTGGCTGACAAAACAGGAAGTGATTTCCGTCAGAGGGATTATGACCCGGGGGATAATTAGAAAGTGGAACCTTTTTTCTTGGTGGTGGGGGTGTTCAGGGGTGGAGGAAGGGGGGGTGCAGTGGGGGCAGACCGCCCTGGGTGCCTTCGCTGAGGGGGGTGACATTTGGCAGTTGTGGGTGGGCAACGCGCCGAATGTCCACCATCGGCGGCTCTTTCTGCCCCCAGCTGCAAAGCGTGTGCGCCACTCTGTGCATCCGAGCAGCTATCCCATGCCTGGGAGGGCACCTTCTGTGCCCCGCCCCTGCCCCCCCTCGGGAGCACGCCTGCCCTGGGCAGCATGGGCATATGCTCTCCCGCTGGGTGTGTGGAGTTTGAATATAAACAACAAAGACTCATGGGGCACCTTAGAGGCTAACAGATGTATTAAGGCATATGTTTTCATGGACCACAGTGGTGCCCCGCAAGACGAATGCCTCGCAAGATGGAAAACCCGCTAGACGAAAGGGTTTTCCGTTTTGGAGGCGCTTCGCAAAATGAATTTCCCTATGGGCTTGCTTCGCAAGACGAAGATGTCTTGCAAGTTCCTGCGGGTTTTTTCCCTCCCCCCCCCTTTCCCTAAGCCCTAAGCCGCTTATCAGCTGATCCGCTAATAGCGCTAATCCACTAAGCTGTCAATGGGCTTGCTTCGCAAGACGAAAAAACCGCTATACGAAGAGCCTCACGGAATGGATTAATTTCGTCTTGCGAGGCACCACTGTATAGCTATTTATTCAACTGACCTATGGGTTAGCATCTTCCTTCGTACAATTCTTCCCTCTTTCATTAGGGAGATGTGCATGAGCTTGGGAAACTGCTCCTGCAAAGCTCCTTCAACGTTTGGACGGACCACAAGAAGGGTCACAACAAAGTGAAAGATTTAGCCAGGTTCAAGCCAATGCAAAGGCACCTCTTTCTCTATGCAAAGATCCTGCTGTTCTGCAAGAAGCGCGAAGAGAATACCGATGGCCACGAGAAGTCTCCTTCGTACAGCTTCAAAAATTCTCTAAAGGTAAGTGGCTTGTCGTGGTTGAAAGCGGTGTGGAAATCTGCAAGCCACCAACTGTTTTAAAGCGCACATCTGGAATACCACTGGGATATCGGAAGCTGCCTTCTACCTTGGTCATTCTAATGGCATCGCTGGCACTGATCAGCAGCAGCTCTTAAGGGTTTCAGACAGGGGTTAATTCCGGGGAGACGGCAAGGACTGAACCTGCAAAGTTCTGCTTGCGAAACAGATGCACTACCACTGAGCCTACCAAAATGGCCTGGAATAAACTTTTACCTGCTTGCTGCCTGTAGAGAGCTGTAGATGGGAGGAATACTGTTATGTACTGAGCTTGGGTCCTAGAACAATAGGCAGGTAGGATCCTAGAATGCAACAACTGATTGGACTGCAGGAGCAGCCCAATCAGGCTCCAGGAGGGAAGCAGAATCAGCCAATCACACGGGACCTATTGTGTAAATAATGTATATAAAGCCAGTGGTTTGGGGGGAAATTCATTCACTGTTCTGACGAGCTGCAATAAAGAGCATGAAATCACTACGCGACTCCAAGTATATTTCAAATACCCTCACGTTTTTTGGATGAGAGTACTGGAGACTTGTAATGGTACTGCGAGATCTGTCTTTATCTACAAATTCAGTAGAAAATAATGGGAAGAGATCCCTGCAGCAGCCAGTGAAACTACTGGTCCTACATCAGATTCCACAAAGCGAGAGCAAGCCAAGCTGCAACTGAGATAGGTCAGGGGTGGGGATCCTCTGGCCCTGGTCCCAACTTGACCTGCCTGACTGGTATGCTCACCTGTCCCAAACATGACATCATATGTGATGTCACTGACCCGCGGAGAACTCATTTGCACACCCAAGCAGAAAGTAAAATATTGGTAAGAATCAAGAGGGTAGTGCCCCCTCCACCCCTCTCTCTATAAAGGTGATTGATCAGGGCGACCAAACCAATTTATCTGCTGAAACCAGGGTGGAATCTGGATTGAAAAAGACCCAGATACTCAGCTTCATCCAGGCACAACTACATTTGCTCAGACACCACCCTCTCAAATCCCTTATCCTTCTTGTTGTCGTTTAGTCATGTCCGACTCTTCGTGACCCCATGGACCAGAGCACGCCAGGCACTCCTGTCTTCCACTGCCTCCCGCAGTTTGGTCAAACTCATGCTGGTAGCTTCGAGAACACTGTCCAACCATCTTGTCCTCTGTCGTCCCCTTCTCCTTGTGCCCTCAATTTTTCCCAACATCAGGGTCTTTTCCAGGAAGTATTCATTTCTCATGAGGTGGCCAAAGTATTGGAGCCTCAGCTTCAGGATCTGTCCTTCCAGTGAGCACTCAGGGCTGGTTTCCTTAAGAATGGAGAGGTTTGATCTTCTTGCAGTCCATGGGACTCTCAAGAGTCTCCTCCAGCACCAGAATTCAAAAGCATCAATTCTTTGGCAATCAGCCTTCTTGATGGTCCAGCTCTCACTTCCATACATCACTACTGGGAAAACCATAGCTTTAACTATATGGACCTTTGTTGGCAAGGTGATGTCTCTGCTTTTTAAGATGCTGTCTAGGTTTGTCATTGATGAGCCCCTTATCCTAAAAAGGGGCATTTGCAACCTAATACCTTTGGGTCCTGAAAGGGCTTCTTCAGGAGGGGATGTACTACGGTCTCCTTCAAAGCAGTTGGAACCATTCCCCCTCAGAATGCAGCAGTCATCCCTCTAGCCAGCCCCCCCTTCGAGATTATGCAAGCCAAGATGTGCAGCGGTTGGCAAGGTCTGTGGTCAGCTGAACCCTGCAAATATTCTGTCCACATCAGCAGGCTATACGAGAACTCAGACTGATCCCACAAGGTGTAACTAAACGGAACTCTAGGGATAGTGCCAGAATTTGCATTAACTGCAGTGTCATTCATGCCAACCAAGTCATAGAATCATAGAATCATAGAATCATAGAATCATAGAGTTGGAAGAGACCACAAGGGCCATCGAGTCCAACCCCCTGCCAAGCAGGAAACACCATCAGAGCACTCCTGACATATGGTTGTCAAGCCTCTGCTTAAAGACCTCCAAAGAAGGAGAATCCACCACACTCCTTGGCAGCAAATTCCACTGTCGAACAGCTCTTACTGTCAGGAAGTTCTTCCTAATGTTTAGGTGGAATCTTCTTTCTTGTAGTTTGGAACCATTGCTCCGTGTCCGCTTCTCTGGAGCAGCAGAAAACAACCTTTCTCCCTCCTCTGTGTGACATCCTTTTATATATTTGAACAAGGCTATCATATCACCCCTTAACCTCCTCTTCTCCAGGCTAAACATGCCCAGCTCCCTTAGCCGTTCCTCATAAGGCATCGTTTCCAGGCCTTTGACCATTTTGGTTGCCCTCCTCTGGACACGTTCCAGAGTCAGTGAAACTTTCTTTGCCCCGGGGCGAAAGAAAAGTGCTCAGACATGGCACTTTAAATCATGGGTGTGAGTCTAGAAATGCTGCACAAAAAAGTCTCTGGCAATAGGGCACCCAGCTTGTGGGTGGGTGTGCAGGGCAAGTTGCCTGGCATACACAGCTCTGTCCTTCAGCACCTTGCCGTTCCTTTCTGCCGCCCAGCATCTTCCACCTGAGGCAGCTTTCTTACTCTGCCAAACAGTAGGACTGGCCCAGGGAGGGTCATTAGAGCCTTTGAGCTCCAGGGCTACTGAAGCCATACCTCTTTTCCCTGGCTTCTGATATATGTATCTGTATATCTTTAGGACCCACCCTTTTATGATTATAAAGTGTTTAAAACTGTTTTTAATGTTGTGTTTTAATTGCTGTAACCCACCCCAAGAGCTGAGATTGAAGGGCGGGTAATACGGTCCGTTAAAACAATAGCAACGGTGACAGCTAAATTTGTTTTGCAAACTCTACATAGTCAAGGAGGATAATTCTGCATCTTTCTTGTTTAAGAACTGCTTTTAGCATTGCGTTTCCACACTTGCCTTTGGGTTGCTGTTTTGTTTTTTTATCGGAGTGAGGGAAACTGTACAACTTCTGCCTTCACATGGAAGGAGAAGGGGGATTGTACACTGTAAACAAACGAAGCAGCAATTTCAGCTTTGTTTTCGCTGGTGCTTGTAGCATTTCAGCGTCACTTCTTGTGTAAGACTTTCGGTAACACAGCAGGCTCTGCCTGCTTTTGAAGTATTTTCTTGGCCCCAGGAGAAAAAAATCCAGTTTCATAAACAGTCTGACCTGCTAAGCTAAGATTTGAGGCATGATCCACCATGCACTTGCCTGTGATCAGACCTTTTGTAGATCCCCATGGTTCAACCCGGACACTGAGGTCCAGCGCCGAGGGCCTTCTAGCAGTTCCCTCACTGCGAGAAGCCAAGTTACAGGGAAGCAGGCAGAGGGCCTTCTTGGTAATGGCTCCCGCCCTGTGGAACTCCCTCCCATCAGATGTCAAAGAAATAAACAACTATCTGACATTTAGAAGACATCTGAAGGCAGCCCTGTTTAGGGAAGTTTTTAATGACTGATGTTTTAATGTATTTTTAATCTTTTGTTGGAAGCCGCCCAGAGTGGCTAGGAAAACCCAGCTAGATGGGTGGGGTATAAATAATAAATTATTGTATTATGATGATTTAGATTTATAGAGATGATTTAGATTTATATACCACCTTCATCTTCCAAGGAGATCAAGATGGTGCACATGGTTCTCTCCCTCCCCATTTCATCCTCACAACAGTTTATACATAAACGGAGGCAATGATAGATGGTCTCTGTGTGAGTGGGCTTGGTTGTCGTGGAGTCGACAGGCCTGGAACATTCATTGAATTGTAGAGCTGGAAGGGATCACAAGGTTCTGTCTGGTCCAGCCCCCTTCAATGCAGGAATCTCTTTGCCCAACCCATAACCCTGAGATTAAGAGCCTCCTGCTCTACCAACTGAGCTATCCTATTTGCGCTCTTACCTTGTCTTTTTATCTTGTGAACTGCCCTGAGATCTTGTGATGAAGGGCAGTATATAAATCTTAACAACAACAACAACAAATGCATGTTGTACTGATTTCATGTGCTCTGTTACATGAACTAAAAAGGGTTAGGGAAGGCAATATCATTCTATATTGTGGAGTCAAAATATTGTGTTCTACATTCAAGGTTCTCTTTTCAACAGATGAGCACGGTTGGTATTACTGAAAATGTCAAAGGCGATAACAAGAAATTTGAGATCTGGTACAATGGCAGAGAAGAAGTCTATATTATTCAGGTACTGTAAGCCACGCTTTTTCTTATCTAGCCCTGCCTTTCCTCTAATCTACTCCCAGATATTATTAATTCCACCGGTGTGATAGTTGAGCAGGTGTGGAGATGACAGAGGGAGTGAAGGAGAACCACACATAGCCCTCAAGACATAAGACATGTCCCATAAGAGCGTGAGCCGAGCTGTTCCTAGCTGAGATCTCCACAGCTGCAAATTCACTAGACAGTATTAATTCACTTAGGGTTAAATGGCACATTCCATCCCCACCATACGCCTTTTAATTTATTTACTTATTTATTATTGCATTTATATCCCACCTTTCCTCTGAGGAGCTCAAGGTGGTGAACACAGCTCTCCTTATTATCACAACAACCTGCGAGGTAGCTAGGCCAGACTGAGAGACAGTTGCTGTCCCAGGATATCTCAGGGAACTTCAGGGCTGTGGACTCTTGTCTCCTAGGGCTCAGTCCAGCTTCCCCCTCACAAATTCTCCCCGCTCCACACACCAGTTGCCTTGCTCCTAGCTGTCTGTGATGGAACATGCTCATTTACCCCATGCTTCAGGTAGACTTAAAAAAAAAAAACATTCCCCAGGTGCCCAAATATTCATCCAGCCGGATTTTCATTCAGCGCATTTTCTTTTTTAAAAAAACAGCAACACACAGTATTCTCCTTCCTCATTGAAACACTGCTCCAAGCCAAAAGAGGGGTGGGATTAGCTTCATCACTGAACCTTTTGCCTACAGAAATAATTTTTTGAGGACGGGTGTCATCAACAGAAAAGGAAGGAATCGTATATCTGTGGGTGCAGATTTCCTGGTGGAGGAATACTCTGATGATCTGAAAGAGGGCATATGGCAGCGCAGATGAATTCACATGAACTATTCAAGGCTATTCAAGGTGACTGCCTGGATCACTTGTGATTTACATCTGTCCTTTTTTTTCTCCCCTAGGCTGCTTCCGTGGAGCTGAAGAACACCTGGGTTTCTGAGATTAGAAAGGTCCTGACGGGACAACTGGAAGCTTGCAGAGGTAGGGCACTGCAGAGAGAATGGTTTGATATGTGTGCGTCACACCTGTGTTCCCCATCCCTCCCTTTTCCAAGGGCTTAATATTTCCCAAACTGCGTGTCACAAGAGAACTGTGTTCATGCAATGAACAATAAATTAATTATATTTTTATAGGTCCTTATGAGCTCACAGATCCACCCATTGCTGTGCCTGCCCACTGTGTCTCTGTGTGAGTCACTGTTCTGGCCTTGCCGTCACCTAATCAGGCTCCTTGGGGAGGTTTGTTTTGCTGCAGCTCTGCCTTGATCAGCTCATTTAATCTCTCCTGAATTTCCATCAATCTCAACCCCTAGTTTTGCCTGGTGGGGCTGATGGGAGTTGTAGTCCAAAATGTCTGGAGGGCACCAAAGTTGGTGCAGGCTGAGTTAAAGCTGTGTGCTGCATGCTTCCTAGGAATGACACAGCTCTGACACTTGCTGTTGACATTATTGACACCTTCTGCATTTATACCATCATGAGTGTGTACACACTATGCATTTGAATCCTATGGCCTCCCCCTAAGAATCCTGGGAACTGTAGTATATCCCTCAGAGAGCTACAATTCCTAGCACCCTTAACAAAAATACAGTTCTCAGGATTCTTTGGTAGAAGCAATAATGCTTCTCACGTATGGTGTGTTTGGTATTACTGAAAATGTCAAAGGCGATAACAAGAAATTTGAGATCTGTTACAATGGCAGAGAAGTCTATATTATTCAGGTACTGTAAGCCATGCTTTTTCTTATCTCCACCTGCCTTTCCTCTAATCTACTCCCAGATTTTATTAATTCCACTGGTTGGTCCTCAGCTATCAAAAGAGGAGGAAACATTGACATTGTGGAAGGGGCTGTAAGTTGGGCTTTCTTGCAGAGCACCCCAGCTGTGCTTTGCTCCTGAGAAACTATTTTACAGTGGGTGGGAGGGGAAGCATGTGAGGACAAAGTGCTTCCTGTCCCTCTCTTCTTGCGACAAATCACTCAACTGACATTGAGCCAGGTGACGTTGGAGGATACCTCTGCCAGATACAACTCATATGCCTGGAAGACAGCATCCCTGTCCTTCAGGTACACCCATCTCCTTTGTCACTGGATTACCATCCAGGGTGTAACATTTAAATCCTGCCTATGCGCATAAAATCCGGTGCACAGAGATCTAGGTCACACAGTCATGAATGGAATCCAGCACTGGCCACATGATCTGGGCCTACGCATATTGCGTTTTACAAGCGTAGGTAGTATGAACTGTAACCTGCATTCAGCGCCTGAAGATGTCACAGGCAAGACAGGCATGCTCACAGACGAAAAATGGAGGATCTTATTCGCACATCGCATATTAAAACTATGCAATTCACACCATTCTGGTAGCCGCCAACAAAGGATGGCTTTAAAAGTGGGTTAGACAGTTTCACGGTCTTCAGCGGTGACTTGCCGTGATGGCTGTGCCTTTGCTGTAATTGTTGCATGTCGTATTCTCTAATGCAAACGAAGATATATCTCAGTGCAAACATGTTAAGCGGTTTGAAGATGAAAGTGAATAAAAACAATGTTCCAAAAAACTTCAAACCTGCAGGCAAACAGGAAGGGGGGATTAAAAATACATTAAAGCATCGGTCATTAAAAACTTCCCTAAGCAGGGCTGCCTTCAGATGTCTTCTAAAAGTCAGGTAGTTGTTTATTTCCTTGACATCTGATGGGAGGGCAGACACTACTACTGAGAAGGCCCTCTGCCTGGTTCCCTGTAACTTGGCTTCTCGCAGGGAGGGAACCGCCAGAAGGCCCTCGGCGCTGGACCTCAGTGTCTGGGTAGAACGATGGGGGTGGAGATGCTCCTTCAGGTATACAGGACCGAGGCCGTTTAGGGCTTTAAAGGTCAGCACCAATACTTTGAATTATGCTCGGAAACGTACTGGGAGCCAATGTAGGTCTTTTAAGACCGGTGTTATGTGGTCTTGGCGGCCGCTCCCAGTCACCAGTCTAGCTGCCGCGTTCTGGAATAGTTGTCGTTTCCGGGTCACCTTCAAAGGTAGCCCCACGTAGAGTGCATTGCAGTAGTCCAAGTGAGAGATGACGAGAGCATGCACCACTCTAGCAAGATAGTCCAGCAAAATGCTTTTCATTTGGCAGATGGAGGGCACAGTCCCCTGCCCTTCTGCACCCACCACCTGAGGCACGTGGCCCAATGAGGTTCATGATTCATTCGGCCCTGTTAGCTCAAGAACCTGGGCATGGTGTTCATATCTGCCTGGTTCACACATACTACTAAAACTGTGGGTTATTGTTAAGTGTGAACCCTGCCCAATAGCTTAACTCTGGTTTCTTTAGTCTCTGGTGATCTGAAGCCATGGGCTGTTTCTGGCGTAGAAACCTTGGTTTGTTTTAACCACGGCCTGATGTTGCATGTGAACACAGCACCCTTCATTAACCATGGTTTGCTGGGTCACCTGGCCATGAAGTCAGACCGGCTGGAAGACAAACTTTGGAAAGCTATACTATGATTGGTTTGATTGCCTGTTGGGCAACTCATAGTTAACTTGTAGTATGTGTGATCTAGGTCACTCTCTTTGTGCTTGTGCACAACAAATCACATAGGGCGGCACTTAATAATATTTTCATAGAATCATAGAGTTGGAAGAGACCACAAGGGCCATCGAGTCCAACCCCCTGCCAAGCAGGAAACACCATCAGAGCACTCCTGACATGGTTGTCAAGCCTCTGCTTAAAGACCTCCAAAGAAGGAGACTCCACCGCACTCCTTGGCAGCAAATTCCACTGTCAAACAGCTCTTACTGTCAGGAAGTTCTTCCTAATGTTTAGGTGGAATCTTCTTTCTTGTAGTTTGGAACCATTGCTCCGTGTCCGCTTCTCTGGAGCAGCAGAAAACAACCTTTCTCCCTCCTCTATGTGACATCCTTTTATATATTTGAACATGGCTATCATATCACCCCTTAACCTCCTCTTCTCCAGGCTAAACATGCCCAGCTCCCTTAGCCGTTCCTCATAAGGCATCGTTTCCAGGCCTTTGACCATTTTGGTTGCCCTCCTCTGGACACGTTCCAGTTTGTCAGTGTCCTTCTTGAACTGTGGTGCCCAGAACTGGACACGGTACTCCAGGTGAGGTCTGACCAGAGCAGAATACAGTGGCACTATTACTTCCCTTGATCTAGATGCTATACTCCTATTGATGCAGCCCAGAATTGCATTGGCTTTTTTAGCTGCCGCGTCACACTCTTGGCTCATGTCAAGTTTGTGGTCAATCAAGACTCCTAGATCCTTTTCACATGTACTGCTCTCAAGCCAGGTGTCACCCATCTTGTATTTGTGCCTCTCATTTTTTTTGCCCAAGTGCAATACTTTACATTTCTCCCTGTTAAAATTCATCTTGTTTTTTTTGGCCCAGTTCTCTAATCTGTCAAGGTCATTTTGAAGTGTGATCCTGTCCTCTGGGGTGTTAGTCACCCCTCCCAGTTTGGTGTCATCTGCAAATTTGATCAGGATGCCCTTGAGTCCATCATCCAAGTCGTTGATAAAGATGTTGAATAAGACCGGGCCCAAGACAGAACCCTGTGGCACCCCACTAGTCACTCTTCTCCAGGATGAAGAGGAACCATTGATGAGCACCCTTTGGGTTCGGTCAGTCAGCCAGTTACAAATCCACTGAGTGGTAGCATAGTCAAGTCCGCATTTTACCAGCTTCTTTACAAGAATATCATGGGGCACCTTGTCAAATGCCTTGCTGAAATCAAGGTAGGCTACATCCACTACGTTCCTTTCATCTACCAGGCTTGTAATTCTGTCAAAAAATGAGATCAGGTTAGTCTGACATGACTTATTTTTCAAAAGTCCATGCTGACTATTGGTGATCACAGTATTCCTTTCTAGGTGCTCACATATTATTTATACCCTGCCCATCTGGTTGGTTTCCCCCAGCCACTCTGGGTGGCTTCCAGCACATATAAAATCATAGGAAAGCACATTTAAAACTTCCCGATACAGGGCTGCCTTCAGATGTCTTCTAAAAGTTGTGTATTTCCTTATCTCTTTGACATCTGATGGGAGGGCGTTCCACAGGGAGGGTACCATTCAGAGTGAACTTATTAAAATTAATAGACCTAACTTAGTCATGGTCATTAATTTCAGTGGGTCTATGCTGAGTAAAACTTCCTTGAAAGCTGCACAAATCCAACCTTTCCTTGTTTTCTTTAACAGAGGCAAGCCAACTACACCAAAGAATCACCGAGAGTGTGTACCATGCACCCATGAATTCATTCAGCTCCTCCAGGTAATTGCTATCTAGGATGCTATTTTATAGTACAGTGGTACCTTGGGTTACATACGCTTCAGGTTACATACGCTTCAGGTTACAGACTCCGCTAACCCAGAAATAGTACCTCGGGTTAAGAACTTTGCTTCAGGATGAGAACAGAAATCGTGTTCTAGCGGCGCGGCAGCAGAAGGCCCCATTAGCTAAAGTGGTGCTTCAGGTTAAGAACAGTTTCAGGTTAAGAACGGACCTCCAGAATGAATTAAGTACTTAACCCGAGGTACCACTGTATGCTGTTTCATTTTTGAAAGCACATGGGAGCAATACAATCCAGCTTCACTGCAGAGCATACCAGATATACATACATACATAATCTTAGGGTGGCGCTGTGGTCTAAACCACCGAGCCTAGGGTTTGTCGATCAGAAGGTCGGCGGTTCGAATCCCCGTGAGGGGGTGAGCTCCCATTGTTCAGTCCCTCCAACCTAGCAGTTTGAAAGCACATCAAAGTGCAAGTAGATAATTAGGTACCGCTCCGGCGGGAAGGTAAATGGCATTTCCGTGCGCTGCTCTGGTTTCGCCAGAAGCTGCTTAGTCATGCTGGACAAACGTCACCTCCCTCGGCCAAACGTCACCTCCCTTGGCCAGTAAAGCGAGATGAGTGCCACAACCCCAGAGTCGTTCGCGACTGGACTTAACGGTCAGGGGTCCTTTACCTTTACCTTTTATGCCACCTTTCCACAGTTCAAACCATGCTCAAGGCTGCTTACAACATTGGGGCGGAGGTTTATTGGTTTGTTGTTGTTTATATTATGTATTTTGTGGTTTTATATTGTATTTTAATGTTTTGGACCACCCTGAGATCTACAGATGAAGGGCCGTATACAAATTTAATATATAAATGCATATATAAATTTTATATATATATATATATATATATATATATATAAAATTATATTATATTATATTATATATATATATATATATATATATATATATATATATATATATATATATATATAATATAAATTTAATATATAAATTTAATATATAAATACATAAATAAAAAATACGGAACTGCAATGTGACAAAAAGTCATGCCATAATAATAATAATAATAATAATAATAATAATAATAATAGAAGATATAAATAAATAAACAAATAGTACACAAACTGAACAATTTTCACGTAAATCACAAGATTTGAAATACAGATACAAAAAGGCAGCAGCCGCCGCCGCAACTCTCCCCGCAACAACACCCAAAGCCAAGCATCTTTAACAGCAGCCTCAGGTTTTGCAGGTGGAGTCACTCGGGGCTCCTTCCTCCCGAGCCAAGTGGAACAAGACCTTGGCAAGGGGCAGTTCTTCCAGGATTCGCAGCGAAGATATAACCAGGACTACAGGAGAATAGCACCTTGGGTGGGGCCGCTTTGCATCTCTAATTGCTTCACACCTAGAGGCTCATGGAATATACTGCAAAGCAGGAAGCCTGATTAAATTGATTAGCAACCTGGCGTGCTGTGGGAGCCTGTTGCCACCTCCTCGTTCTGCTTGCTCAATCCTATCTGCCCGCTATTGCTAAACTGTTCCTCACACAGTGCAGGCACCTTTCCTCTGCTGCCTCTGGTGTTCCCTGCCTATTGCTCCATATTATTCTGGAGCTGTTGCCTGATTCCTCCCTTCTTTGCTCATGTACAGTGGTACCTTGGTTTACGAACTTTATCCGTTCCGGAAGTCCATTCTTAAACCAAAGCGTTCTTAAACCAAGCCCTGCTTTCCCATAGCAGCGGGAGACTCAATTGACAAATGGAACACACTCAACAGGAAGCGGAACACGTTCTGCTTCCAAGGCAAACCTACTTCCGGGTTTGCAGCGTTCTTAATCCAAGTTGGATTATTGTGCATCGAAGATGGCGACGAAGGTAGCAGCCTAGTTAACCTCGTCTGCTTTTAGATAAAGTCTTAAGTAGTTTTAAGTAGTTTTTTCAAACCCTTTGGGGGTTTATCTTTTAATTCTAATGAGTTAGTGCCTGCGTTATCTCCTCAACACTGCCTTCGCTTTTCTTAGCATTAGCGTTTTATTGTTTTATTGTTTTATCACCGGACTCGAGCTTTAGCCTTGCTGCCTTGCCGCACCCCCCGCTGTACTTTGGTGCTGTGGAGCTGAGTAATCTCTTGAAACGAGTGAGAGGGGAAGGAAAAGAGGCCTGGCCTGACTCCCCTGTCGTGAAGGGACCCCGTCACTGAGAAAGGAAAAACTCAAGGTGGGTGATCGGAAACACCGTAAAATGGGGTTGAAACAAGTCCCCGTTCGAGTCCTGCCGGAATGAGTAAGAGCGTCTTCAGCAAATTAGGCTGATAAGAGGCGCAGCTTGGAAAACCCCCCAGCTTCTATCAGCTTCTATCAGTAAAAGGACACTAGGAGCCGACGGAAGAATTCTCAAGCTTTCCTCCCTTCCTTCCCTTTCCAGCCCCACCAAAGCTGCCTTAATAACTCACGGATAGTATTCCCTCTTGGGGCTGACAGTTCCTCTCCCTCGAAGCTCCGCAGCAGCACGCACAAGTGACCTGCATGAAGGTGGCTGCTGGACTCTGGAACAGACCCTGAGACCTAAGCACCTTATTAAAACCAATACCCTTTAACAGAAGAGCCATTTCTTTCCCCTCTTTGTTGACCTCCCGCCTGCCTGCCGCAGCGGCACCAGTCCTCCTGCCTCCCCGGAGAGAGAGAGAGAGAGAGAGAGGAAGACCCCCGCCTCTCCACCCTCACCGCCTCGGGCCGTGGCTTCACGGAACACCCGCCCCCCCTCTGCACTGAAATAATTAAAGAAAAGAAGAAGAAGAAGAAGAAAAAACCCAGCGAGGAAGAAGAGCCTTGACGCCGGAGCTGTGCGATCTTTGCGGGAACGGACACCATCTCGTGGCTAGCGGCTGCCTGACTTGCTGCATGCGGAGGAGAGGTGGGCAGCCAAAAGGGGAACCTGTTGGGCGCCGCGATCGGGAAGTCGCCCAGCTGTGGCACTTCTTCGCCCTGGAATTGGGGGTTGCAGCAGCGTCCCTGGGAATCGGATCGTGCGCGGCAGCGGCAGCCTTGGGAAGAGGAGGAGGAGGAGGGAATTCGGAGGTTTTGCAGCAGCAGCAGCAACCGCAGCGTCGGCAACAGCAGCAGGTGGCGAAGAGAAATTGGTAAAGACTAAGCTAGGGCCCGAAATACAAGGTTATCATAGCTGCGCACGTGCTATAGCCAAACTCCACTATTATCCTTTTCCAACGGCACATAAATTGCCTAAAAAAGGCAATTTTAATTTTAATGTACTTTTTAGCCATTTTATTACTGCTGTCCCTTTGGCAGCATTGTTTTATTATTATATTTTGACTAGGTTGCAGCATTTGTGAAACAGCGCTGGTCGCATGATTGAGGTGAAAACTACAGGCTTAGGACAATCGCCAAGACCTAAAAGTAGAGAACTCAAATTAGAGAAATATACTGAGGCTGTTGATGAGCACATCAGGAAGCTGCTGTAGAGAGCAGGTGGGAATATAGATTGATACCCCCACTTGCCCCCCAATTTAAGGCAGTTTCACCTGGGGCAAACTGCCCTCTCTCTATATCAAGACAACTTTTACCATGGTTTTTACTAGAAGAACATATAAGGAGTTGGGTATACTGCCTGACCCGGCAATCAGCCCCCCGGGCCCTGGTAAAAGACAAAGCAAAATCACAAATTACTTCCCTAAGATGGAGGAGGGTAAGAGTCCACAAAAAGAGTTAATTCTTGATGAAGTAATACCCCCCTCTCTAACTGTTCTTGATTGGACGTCTTACTTTAAAGAGACATATCAAGATACTGGAAATATTAACTCTCCATGCAGCCTAGCGCAAGAACTAGCTTTAGCCGAGGAACTTCAGGAGGGAAATACCTCTATTACTAAGGAACAGCGGCCCACGGAAGAAATTACATCTACCCATCAAAAAATACTTATTCCAAAATACTCTCAAACAGAACTGAGTGACGGCTGCCCTTTGGATTATTCCCTAGCAATAAGTACTGATCTAGCTAACATAAAAAATTATCTAATAATAACAAATGGGCTATTGCTGACGTTAGTAGAAAACTTCACACCTCAATTAAAAGAGATAAAACTAAATGATATGCCCCAAGAGCATAAAACAGTTGAGCTAGTGGGGACGAACAAACCAGTAATAAATAAGAGTCTGCAAAGACATAACTCAAGGGTAAAAGTGAAGAAAAGTAAAAATATCAAAGCAACAAGGAAAGCCAAGTATACCTGCAGTAATCGAAATATACACTGGCAGAAATTGTTTAAACTTCTTCCCTCGGCTCCAAATAAATCGACCACACGGGGCAGTAAAAAGAAGGGTAAAAAGAGAGAAACAAAGATAGTTACACAGCAACTGGCTAAGGAGGACTCGCCAAGGCTGACTCCAGTAGCAAGTGAGAAGGCAGAAGTAACAATTCAGTCCCTGGATAACCAACTCTTTAACAAACCTGATGCTGCGGAAGTAGAGACCTCTACCTATGAAGGCAATAAAACACTTAGCAAATTGAACAGCGGGGAAGAGGAAGCGTTTAGTAGAGATGATACCCCCCTTCAGACCTGGCAAGCCTCTAGTCAGGAAAGAGATTGGAATTTGATTCTAAATCCCCAAAAATTGGTATTCACGAACTTCCCGAAGCCTAAGGGCTTCCTTACAGGGAAACAGCGAATAACGAACTTTGTATCTAGTCTAAATGATATACTACCAGGAATGGTTAATTCTAATGATATCACCTCGGTGGAATATCTACATTATGATGGTCACTCAGTGAGAGCACTGACCACTTTTGGGGATCAGAACCTGGCCAAGTTTATTTTTAGGTCAAGACCTGCCTTTTTAAAAGCACGGATGACAATACTTAGGCTCTTTGAAAACAAGGCTCCTTTGAGCCCCCTTTTGAAAACTAAGCAGGCAAACCTTAGAAAGGGGAAACAACGGCTCCCATGCAGGTACTAATCAACAATCTAACCTCCAAAGTGGAAGCTCTAGAGAACAAAAACCAAATGCAAGAAAAAATATTAGAGCAATACCGGGAGGAGAACGCACGTGTGAACAAGAAACTGGACGAACTGGTAAACCAAATGGAAACAGAACACAGAGAGATGAAAATTAAGCAAGCCGACCTTGAAGATCGCAATAGACGCTGTAACATCCGCTTCCGCAACTTTCCTGAAAAAGCAGAGGAGAAAAGCCCAACAGACCTAATTATACGCTGGCTGAAAAACACAATCCCAGGCCTGAAACTTGAGGCAGATGACTTGGAGAGGGCTCACAGAGCCCTAAAACCCATGCCAAAACCCAGCGCCCCCCCAAGAGACATCATTGTATGCTTCACGCGCTACAAAAAGAAGGAAGAGGTATGGAACAACCTCAGAAACTCAACCAACCTTCGATATGGAGAAACCCCCATTCTGGCCCTACAGGACCTATCTCAGGATACTCTAAACCGGAGGAAAAGCCTGCGCCCATGCACCCAGCGTCTCCAACAAGCAGGGATCAAATACCGATGGGGCTTCCCCTTCCGTCTCATTGTAACAACCAATACAACACAACACATGGTTACCAGCATACCTGAGGCCCTGCAACTACTAAAGAACCTTGAACTCGACCTCCCACCGGAATGGCAACCGACAAATCCACCAAGTGACAGCCCCAACCACGAGGAAACAACAGCAAGCAACTGGACGACGGTACAGAGCAAAAAGAAACAACAGAAGCGGCAGAACAACGCAAACCAATACAGACAAGCACAACGCTCAGAACCGTCCCGCCGGCCATACGACACAAGAAACCAGACCAAGACTAACCAAACCAATTCATCGCAGATGGACAACCCTACAACAACAACAACAACAACTGCAGCTCAATGAAGCAACCAGGAAAAAACCCCACAAACCGAAGGACTGGTGATTTCTCCCCCCCCTTTTCCCCCTCTCCCCCCCCAAAACATAGATTTAGTTAACACCATCAACATTCCCCCCAGCCCCGCACCCCCACAGAAACCCCCACCCCAACACCAGTCCAGACGACCTCAACCACATTCCCCATCACCCACACCTTCAACATCCTCATACTCCATACTAAGGAAAAACAACTCCAACCTTAATAACACAACCCACAATCAGGCTAAAATCTGATACCCAACCAGCAATATGGTGGCACCAGAGCGTACCAGCACCCACATCCCCACCCCAACACACCAACAATGTTGCTTATAACATTGGCAACATTGCTTACGAACCTTATACCTGACAGCGACGTTACAAAGTCACTTCACACTGTCTCGCTGATCACCCCCTATCGCAGACAACAGGGGAGATGGCCTGTCCTTGAACATGGCCTTCCACACCAGCTGAGACCTAGGACCAACCGGCTAAATGCCAGATGGCCCAAAATACCCCAAACAAACACCTATATGACTATATATAGGAAACTCCCTACAACTTACCCCCTACTCTTTAACCCAAATCTCACTCTACTCCCACTAGCCCCCCACCCACCACACCCTAGGTCAGCGCAACCCCACTGGTTCTTTAAACAACACGAAGAGAGAGACACAAGACAACCCGAACGGGTTGGCAGGGAATCGCCCCACATAAAAGATAAGCAAGATGGCTAACCTAAAAGCAATTACATTAAATGTGAGGGGGCTGGGAAACCCCATCAAAAGAAAACGCATCACCTCATACATAAACACCATGAAACCACACATCACCTTCCTACAAGAAATACACAACCCACCCAAAGGCAGCAAACTCCTGAGCGACCCCTGCTTCAGTCAACAGTGGGTCGCACAAGGCTCAGGGAAAGCTCGTGGTGTAGCCATAATACTCAGTAGAGACCTGAACTTCACTGCCACAACAGTCCTCAAGGACAAAAAAGGCAGATTCATTTTCGCTAAAGGGACACTAGATGGCAAAATCAAACTGACAATCGGCTCCATATATGCCCCAAACACCAAACAATTAGAATTCTTCCAGAAGACACTAAACAAATTCCTCTCCTTCTCTGAAGGGGAAGCAATCCTAGGAGGGGACCTCAATCTAAATATGAAAGGTTTATCCCTGAAAGATATCCACCCCACAACCCCATGGGCAACCTTCCTCCGAAGGAAACCCCCAACAACTAGGAACTCTTACAAGTTACTAAAAATGCTAAAAAACAGGGGTCTCTACGACATTTGGAGTGAGCAAAACCCGGGAGACATCAGCCATACATTCCAATCAGGACGCCATGATACAGTGTCCAGACTGAACAGCATTTTACTCACACAGGGTCTGATCCCCTCAGTGGAATCAACAAACATAGGTAACATTAAAATCACAGATCACGCCCCAGTAGAAGTCATCGTTAAAATAGGAGAAGGAACACAAACCACCCCATCATGGTCCTTCAGTCCCATCCTAACTACAAACAAACAAATTAGAGAGAGTCTCACAAAAACCCTCCAAAACTACTTCAAGGAAAATGATGTAAACAATATAACAACCCCCCTCCTATGGGACGCAATGAAAGCGGTCACCAGAGGAGCTTGCATAAAAGAGAAAACATTCCTTAAAAAACAAACCTCCTCAAAAATTAGCAAAATAGAACAAGACATCACAGCCCTCTCATCACGCTACAAACAAACAGGATCTAAAAAACTCCTCAAACTTATAGAACAAAAAAGGAGAGAACTAGACTCCCTAGAAATTAACAAAACAATGATCAACATTCTATACTCTAAACAACGTTTCTACGAATATGGAGGGAAAAACTCCAGATTACTAGCAAATAGATGTAGGAAAAAAGCACTCAAAACAAGAATACACTGCATCACCAAAAAAGACGGCAACATAACATTCTCCCCCGAAGAAATAACCTCAGAATTTGCAGAATTCTACGCCAACCTATACACCTCCCATAACCCACCAGAGAAGGAAATCAGAACATTTCTAGCAGGACTGACCATGCCTACCCTAACTGATGAGGAACAGGAATTCATGGACAGCCCTATCACCCCAGAGGAAATAGATGCGGTCCTCAAAAACCTGAAACCACACAAAGCCCCAGGCCCAGATGGCTTCACAGCAGAATTCTATAGGAAATTCAAAGAACCCTTGATGCCCTACATGACCCGCCTATTCAACGACATCATAAAAGGGGCCCCCATCCCCAAAACCTGGACCCACTCCAAAATAGTCTCCATCCCAAAACCACTAAAAGACAGCCTCAAAGTAGAATCATACCGCCCAATCTCATTAATAAACCAAGACTACAAGATATTCACATCAATCTTGGCCAACCGCCTAAAAATCTTCCTACACAAGTTAATAGCCCCAGACCAGACTGGCTTTGTCCCTGGCCGCAATATAACAGACCCATCAGGAAACTACTGAACCTGATCGAACACAGCAAGGCAACGAAACTCCCATTGACAATCATGTCCCTAGACATCCTCAAAGCCTTTGATTGCTTGGAGTGGAAATACATATTAGCAGTACTAACTAACATGAAATTTGGCCCCAACTTCCTACAAATCCTCAAACAAATATACTCCCAAGCCTCAGCAAAATGCAGAACTAACAATATGGATTCTAATACTATAGCTATCCAAAGAGGCACAAAACAAGGATGCCCACTGTCTCCCTTCTTATTTATCCTGGCTCTGGAACCCTTAGCAATCCGCATCCGAGCAGCCACAGACATCAAGGGAGTGGAAATAAAAGGCAGAACCTATAAATTAGGGCTCTTTGCAGATGACCTAATGGTCACAACACCAGACCCCATAAGCACAGCAACCTCCCTAATCAGAGAACTCAACACATTTGCAATGGTGTCGGGCCTACAGGTAAATTTTACAAAGTCAGAAGCTATGTGCTTCAACACCCCTCCTCACACCCAAAAAGAACTCACGAAGGTCACCAAAATAAAACTTTGCCACACCAAGTTCAGATACCTAGGGGTACAAATAACCAGAAACCTCAATAAACTGTACCTCCACAACTACAAGCCCCTGTGGCGACAAATTAACAAAGACCTAAAGAGATGGAATAACACGAATTTCACTCTCTCAGACAAAATAGCCATGATCAAAATGATCACACTCCCAAAACTAACTTACCTATTCCAAACCCTCCCAATCTGGATCCCCTCAACACAACTTCGCAGTTGGCAGAGAAAACTACACTCCTTCATCTTCTCACATAAAAAACCAAGAATAAGCCCCAAATACCTGCACCTCCCCACCTCAGAAGGAGGATGGGGAATCCCCAACATAGAAGCATATTACAATGCCAACCAAATACGCCATATAATCCCATATATACTAGAAGATGAGACAAAACAATGGGTACACCTAGAGAGGGACACAATTGAAAACACCTGCACCACAACATACCCACTCCTCCCAAACAAACTAAAGAAAATTCCCACAACACTTAACAGGTACACACAGACCATGCTCAAAGCATGGAAAACACAAATAGGCAAACTCTCCCCAACCCCATCCCCACTAATCCCCCTGGCGTACCACCCATTATTCCACCATGCAGCACAAAACCTCCAGATAAAAACCTGGCGAACCAAAGGCTTATATCGCCTAATAGACTTTTATAAAAATAACAAACCCTTGTCAACACAAGAAATACAAGACAAACTAGAAGACACCCAAATGACCTGGTTAACACAACACCAACTACATGCCTTCTTAAACAACCCAACAGTAAAATCAGCAGCAACTAGGCCCCTGACAGCCTTCGAAAACCTCCTCCTAACAACAAAGGGAAACGGTAAAGGGACGGTATCCGCAATATACAAAATACTACTCCAAAATCCCGCAAATCCCCTAGACACAATCAAAAAACAATGGGAGAATGACATAGGCTATGAGATTAACCCCACTCAATGGACCAGAATGTGGTCTAAACCCCCCTTTAAATCCATATCAACAAAAAGAAAAGAACTCACACTGAAACTCACCTACAGGTGGTACCTAACACCAAGGAAACTAGCGCTAATACACCCAGGAACCTCACCAAAATGCTGGAGAGGGTGCACCTCCTCAGGCACATACCTCCACATGTGGTGGGAGTGTCCCAAAATTCAACTATTCTGGACAACAGCCATACGAGAAATATGTAAAATAACTAAGCAAGTAATAGACATCACCCCAGAATTGGCCCTACTAAACATCTTCCAAGACAACAATGCCCATTTACACCACAAAGAACTCATAACCCACCTGCTCTCAGCAGCCAGAAGCATCATAACCAGACACTGGAGAGACCTGTCAGGAGTAAGCATGGACCAATGGTACCAAATAGTATGGGAAACAGCCCTACTAGAAAAATTAACTAATAAACTGAAACTGACACGGGGACAAACAGAAGAAGACGCCTTCACCCCGGTATGGCTCCCCTTTATCACATACACAGCCCAACAGGACAATGACAATAATCCACCAACAGCATACAAATCAATATGGCTAACCTGATCCAAAACACCCACCCACCTCACTCACACACGAAAACAAAGATCACCACAGCCAATCACAAGCAAACAATCACACCCTAAGCCAACCCCAACCTCTCTCACCACCAAAGGAACACAAGTGAACAACACAAGCAACGCTGACACCAAACTCTACATACATTAAACATAATAGAAACACCGCCACCCGACCCCACCCCCATCCATCCCCCCCTCTCCCCACCCCCCTTTCTTTTTTATTTCTGTTTTCTTCTCCCCCTAATGCCTCAACAAATGAAACGGATTTGTAAAAACGTTACATGGAAGAAGAAGAAGAAAAAAAAAAATACGAGGCACTACCCTTCTGTAAAACAAGAAAATCCTTAATAAAAATAAAAAAATAATAAAAAAAAGAAAAAAGAAAGAAAGGGGAAACAACTCCCAAAATCCTGGCCTGACAAACAGAACCCGCAATGCCTTGTGAGCAGAGGTGAGGATTTCTTTACTATGGAAGAAAATATCCTAATTGACCAGTTCTGGACGTTCCCACCATTAATACAAACTGACATCTTGGGAAGACTAGACAAGCTAAGAGATAAGCTGGCCGAGAGAGCCTCAGGCAACGAGGTTATTAAGGGGGACCAAAAAAAGACCACAGCACGTAACCTTCAGATTAAAGCGGAGATTAACTTTCCACCAAGAGAGAATGTGCCACCCTCCAAAGAGAGCACTCCATCACCCCCCCGGAGGAGAAATAACCCCAAGGTGACCCCACCAGACGTATGGGACAAAATGAGATACCTTGATGAAACAGAATTGGGCCAAAATCAGGCCGCAACAGAATATCCACAGAAGGAATATATGCATAATAAAGATCTGGTGATCACAAACGTGAGCACTTTGCATCCACCTATTGAAATCATGGAGCGGCTGGATAGCCCGCCATACAAAGACGATAGGCGACCGATACATAAAGAGACAAACCCTAAAAGTACGTTAGCTAATAATTGACAAAGACTTGACTGCGATAAAGCCAATCTTAAATTCTTATCATGGAACATTGCTGGTTGGCTCAACAAGGCGACTGACCAATCATTTGTCAATTTCATTCAAGATCATGATATAGTCTTCCTGCAAGAGACATGGCTAACAGGGGATTTAGATGTAAATGATTTTGCCTCATTCTCACTCGCAGGTTCACCAAGCAACAAAGGGGGACGAGTTAAGGGTGGGCTAGGCATTCTAATATCCACAAGGCTGAGAGCATCTTTCGTCGAGATGGAGCCTTTGAGCAGTGTGGCCATGGCATTATTAATGAAATGCAGATATTGCACACTTCTATTGATTAATATATACGCCCCTCCCCAAAGAGGCAAGCAGCTTATCAAAAATATCTGGCATAGGCTAGAATCATATGTCGATGAGCTAATGAATCAAACTCCTGCAGCGGCAGTGCTGCTGGCTGGGGATTTAAATGCCAGAATTGGCCAATCAGACGAAGTGTTATATGCTCATTTCCATGACGTACCTCCCATTTCTGAAGAAGCCCATTTTATTCCCCCAAGGCTCTCAAAAGACAAGGGCTGCAACTACGCAGGCCTATGCCTTCTACGTTTTTCCAACAATTTGGATCTGACCGTATTAAATGGTCGTGTCGACAGAGAACCCAGTGGGGAATTCACATTTATATCCAACATGGGAGCCTCCACTATCGATTACGTCCTAGTGTCATCTAACCTTTTGAGCAGAGCACGGGAATACAAAGTGGTGGAGAGGGTTGACAGCGACCACCTACCGCTCTGTTTAATACTGGACGTAAGAAAAGATTTATTTTGCTCTGATAAACTTGAAGCCCCATGTTACGAAAACATGGAGCTAAGATACTCGCGTATTAAATGGTCCAGCAAATTGAGTGATGAAATATCGGAAAGACTTCACTCAGATACTTTTCTTGCTAGAAAGGAGAACCTCGTTAATTCCCCAACTCCTGAGGCTAGACTAGACATGTTCCGGGAACTGATTTCGTCCCTACAACCTTATCTGACTAACAAAAAATGCCACGGCAATCTCTACACTCTAATAAATCCAAACCCTGGTTTGACCAAGAATGCATGGCTATGAAACGCCTCCTGCTGGATAAGTACAGGAACTATAGAGCAGCGAACCTACCTTCGCTTCCATTAGACTGGTTTGAGTTAAAACGCAGTTATAAAGCTTTGATTAACAAGAAAGAGCTCCAGGCACAAAGGGAGGAATGGCAGTGCCTAGTGGAGGCCTCCCGAAGGAAAGATTCTGCCACGTTCTGGAAAACAATTGCAAAAAGCTGGAGAGACTCCCCGATCGAAATCGAATACTCTATACCTGCTGGAGCATGGGAGGCCTTTTTCTTCTCATTATATTCATCAAATCAACTGGTCCCAGCTCTGCTTCCCGCTTCAAGTGAATTTGGCAAGGAATGGCACCCTGTAACCACAGAAGAAATTACTGGCCTCATTCAATCTCTTAAATCAGGGAAAGCCCCGGGTGCTGACAATATCCCACCAGAAATTCTTAAGGCAAATGTTGAATGGTGGGCCCCTGTGCTAGCCGCCTTATTCACTAGTATAAATCAAACAGCTATTATCCCTGAGGACTGGGGTTTAGCCATCATCATTCCAATATTCAAGAAAGGAAACAGATCTGAGCCAGCTAACTATAGACCAATCAGTCTATTAAGTATTATCAGCAAACTATACGCTGCTCATTTATGTGACAAATTAGTGGAGTGGATGGAAAGAGAGCATATTCTATCAGAAGCTCAAGCTGGTTTTAGAGCAAAGCGTTCAACTATAGACCAGGCCCTTATCCTTCAACACCTGGCAGACAAATACTCTAGAAAAGGGGGGTCTTTATATGCAGCTTTTGTGGATTTCAAATCGGCCTTTGATCTAATACCAAGGGATAGACTCTGGGAAAAGCTTGGCGCTACAAACATAGATAAACGCTTATTACGCCTTATCCGTGGTCTATACGGAAACACCAGGGTGAGGGTAAGATGCGATCGGTCAGGCCATCTAACTAAAGAAATTAAAACACACTATGGGGTTAAACAAGGATGTGTCCTCGCGCCAATGCTATTTAATTTTTATATTAACTCTCTAGCAGTAAATATGGCGAAAGAAAATGCCCACCCTCCCAAACTGGCAGGTATGCCCCTCCCAGTGCTTCTGTATGCGGACGACGCAGTCCTACTCTCCTTCTCCTGCGTTGGCTTGAGGAAGCTTTTGAGATCACTTGCTGATTATTGTCAAGCAGAACAACTATTAATAAATTACAGCAAATCTAAAATTATGGTGTTTTCAAAAAAAAGAAGGAAACACAAATGGAGAATTAATGGTCAACCTATTGACCAGGTAGCAACTTTCAAATACCTGGGAATAACTTTTCAGGAAAGGGTCACGTGGCACCAACAGATGATAAACGCCATTGCCAACGCAGGAAGGGCCAACAAAGCCCTTACAAGATTCTTTCATGGGAAAGGGGGAAAATACGTTCCAGCGGCCTCCCAGGTTTTTGCTGCAAAAATACTCCCACAACTCACCTATGGATCCCAGGTTTGCAGTTTTAAAAATTTTGCGCCTATGGAGGCATTTCAAGCAAAATTCTATCGGTGTTTATTGGGGATCCCTCCCTGTGTATCTAATATAGCTGTCCGCTTAGAAGTTGGACAACTACCCGTTAACGCGCGTTTGTGGATTCTAAAGATACACTACTGGTTAAAACTTATTTTTTCCCCGGCCGGTTTGGCGCCCTTAACACTCTTAGACACCTTTCATTCTACCTGGAAAGCTTCCCTGTTTGAAAAGATAAGAAGCTTGGGATTCTCCCCGCAGATCTTGATAGCGGCAGGATATGAGAGAGCCAGAAGTCAAGTGCTCCAGCGCATTAGGGACATAGAGCTGCAATGTCATATGGGCAAAATGGATAAACACGCCACAATTAGAGACTTTGGGAGAGGGTTCTCACCCACAAACTATCTGGCTGATTTACAAATACCTAAGTACAGACATTCCTTCACCCTGGCCAGATTAAACGTTCTGCCCTCTGCCCTGCTGTTAGGCAGATATGAGGGCAAACCATATGAGTCACGTGTTTGCCCATGTGGCTCATCAGAAGTGGAAACAAGTTTGCATGTATTGCTGCACTGTAGCTATTACGAGGATCTACGCCTGACCTTTATTGCCCCAGTTCTACAAAAGCTTAAAAATGAATCAGAACTTCAATGTATGAGAGCCTTGGTAGAAGATAAGGTTCCTGTAATTACGATCAATGTTGCTAAATTCTGTGCAGCCGCTATCAGGTGCAGAAAACAAGAGCTTTCCAATGTCAACATGCAGGCGAAGGCAAATACTTAATCTTATTCATGCTGTCCAATCTTAAATTGTTGTTATGGCCTAATCTGTATTGAAATTGTCCTTTGTTTTTTCTGGTGTTATGTTTCGCTGACTAGCTGTACGAACCAATCTGGTCTGTGACCGTTTAATAAAATTTGATTTGATTTGAATCCAAGTTGTTCACAAACCAAGCTGTTCTTAAACCAAGGTACCACCGTATCCTCTAGGGGCTCTTTCAGAACGCCCCCTATCTCAGCCTCCACTCGCTGCCCCTTTCCCCAGTAGTCACTTCTGTTAGATCCCAGATAGATGCTGGTGGCGCGCTCGGTGGCTGTACTGGAGCAGCTGGAGGGCAAGCTGCGTGCCCCTGTCCAGCACTCTGCGTGCGCGACCTGCCTGCCAACCTGGCCTTGGGCGATGAGCTGCAGCACCTGGGAGCTCCGCGGGGACGGGCCGATGGAGCGGCTGCTGCTTGTCAACAATGCCGGTGAGCGGGCGGTGCCGAGACGCACTCCTGAGCACGTGCAGAGTGCATTCCTCCTCCAGGTCCAGAGGCAGCTGAGGGACCGGCTTGCAGGGCTGCTTCCTGCAGGGGCTGCTCTGCATCCTTAGAAAGGCCAGATCTCCCCGGAAAGGGCTAAGGCAGGGCTTTAGGAGGATATAACACTAGGGACATAAGCCACACATTAATAAATCTTTCTCCCAAGATCTGACAAGAGCTGCATCCTACAGATTTCTCTCCCTCTTCCCCCCCCCCCTTTCCCACCCACTTCTCCCTTTAATAGCTAAAACTTGGCATTTGCTATTTATAGTTATTTTTGCCCCAGTGCATCAGCTTGAAGCTGCCAGGTACTTAATTTCACTGTGTGCGTTTGTAAATTTATTTGGAAAGATAAAGTGTAATCAGTGGATGGTGGGATTTTGGGGGGGAGGGGATGATGGGATTTCTTTTCTTTCTTCCGGGAAAGAGATTTATTTGAACCAGGAGAAAGCCAGACGCCAGATTGCATTCTCCTCCCCTCCTCACACTTCCAAAATTGTAATTTTGATGGGTTCATTCTCTTTTGACCCCCCCTTTCCCTCCCCAGTTGCTCTGATATAAGACCACTGTGCATTTTAAGGAATCCGTGTTTTTTATATCCTGATTATATTTTAGGTAAATCATATAGAGATTTATTTTGTATATAATTGTTTACAGATCTCTTTTTTACATTGAGACGTGTATTAATTATATAGATGAATATAAATTATATAGATAAATTCCACACACGTGGGCACCCAGGGAGCATATGACCAACTAGGTGCAGTAGTAATAAGCTCATATACAATCCTGACACACCACCTCAGAAATGTGCGGGTCTGAAGAGGTGTTTAAATGTACGCCATTCCTCTGAAATCATGCTCTTTGGGACCATATGATGTCTGGCACCAGCTGTTTTATTGCTGCCATAAATTCTAACTGGGTAACATCTCTTCAGGGAAAGTTTCCTTGGATTAGCAAGTTGGAAGAGCAATAAAGTATAATGAGAAGTAATCCCAGTTCGCTTGGACTTTGAATATATATTTATTTTGGCGGTGGTGTTTGCAAAGAAACCGAGGCAGGGAAATAGCATGTAAATAAACAGTCGGTTGAGGTGGCTCAGAGGCAATGGGTGGGACCAAAGACCAAAGTGGCCAAGGCAACCCCCACAGGACTAGATGACCCCTGGGGTCCCTTCCTTATTCAATGTCAAGCTGAATAACTGAGAAAGGGATTATGTGCTTGCACACAAAAAGGTCCCAGATCCAAACCTGGCATGTCATCCAGATAAGACTGGGTATACCCAGAACAAACTTAGTTGGTCTCTAAGGTGCTACTGGACAATTTTTAAATTTATTTTGAGTGCATCAGACCAACACGGCTACCTACCTGAATCTAGATAAGGCTGGGTAAGACTTCTGTCTGAAACCCTAGACAGCCACTGTCAGTGTGCACACACTAGATGGACCACATCCATATGAGTTTGCAATCCACATTCCCATGCAGTTCGCGTGAGCCACATTGTACATGGATCAGGCAGACCTGTGAGCCACAGGTGTCATTCTCCCTGCCACGTCTGCTTTGCCCCTTAGTTGCCTCTGGTGAGTAACTGCAGAAAAGAGGAGGAAATTTTGCAGCAAGACACTTTCCCTTCCTACCTACCATTCTAGAGAGCAGCTATTGTGCTGGTGAGAGCAAGGTTTATGCAGCCTCTATGCAAGTGAATTGGGCCTGGGTGAGCCAAACTGCCTGAGCAGTTCAGTAGTGAGGGTGTTTTCCTTTAACTCCGAAGCAGTAACTGCTGTTGATTTGCGCATCCTGCACTCTGCTGAGAGCACCGCTGGCATTTGAGCCCTGCAGTTTGTAAAGCAGTATAATGGATGCATGTTCCAGAAGGCTGGCTGCATTTCTGGTATCTGTGCACTATATGTTTAAATTATTTTAAAACAAAACAAATTCCTTCCAGTAGCACCTTAAAGACCAACTAAGTCAGTTCTTGGTATGAGCTTTCGTGTGCATGCACACTTCTTCAGATACAGTTTGGCACATCAGTTAACAACTGAGTTGCCATATTTCAAAAAGTAAAATTCTTGACACCTGTGAAGTTGTTGAGTTTTTTTAAGGAAACCCAACCCTAACATATTTTTGAGCTAACATATTTTTCATCCTCATGAAAAATTGTCAGCATTTTCATGCATGTATCTCCTTGTCTTCACATTTTTGCAAGCAATCTCCCTTATGTAATGCATTTTGGTATGTCATTTTCACTTAACGTATTTTTCGCTGTATAAGACGCACTTTCCCCTCCTAAAATGTAAAGGGAAATGTGTGTGCATCTTATGGAGCGCATGCAGGCTCCATGGCTTCAGCGGGAGGAGAAATGGAAGGGGCTCCGCTTCTCCTGCCGCCTCACTGAAGGGGCGCTGCGCACAGAGGGAGAGAATATTTTTTTTCTTGTTCTCCTCCTCTAAAAACTAGGTGCGTCTTATGGTCGGGTGCATCTTATGGAGCGAAAAATACGGTATATGTGCATTTTAAAAGTCACACTTCCCTCTAATATATGCTTTTTTTGTACACCTTATTGGTTGGATAAGTTTTGCATTGCGAGATTTGGAGAGGTGCAAATTTCAAAGGATAGCTTCATTCCAGTTTGTGTACTGTATCAAAAAAATGGGACTTAGGGAAGTTTGCATTAAAATCTGAACCAAACCAAAACTTCTTCCCCATCTGCTAGTGCAATCTGCTACTTTTGTGAATGGTTTCTTATCTAGTTGTTTGGTCCACAGATGACTGAGCCTGGCTTGCTGTGCTTATTTATATTACCATGCTCGTTATATGCCCAGCAAATTATCTTCCATTTCTCATTGTACATTCTTACAGTCCAAAGCTCATTTTGACAGGAAGGATTTTAACTGGGGTGACATATTCATGGTGAGATGGGGAAACTCTGCAACAAGAGGACCATTTCTGATGGTGCCACGAGGGCTGGGCTTTAGGGCAGAGAACCCGGGCTCCTCTCTTTAGGGCAGGAGGGCTCTTTAGGGTTTAGGGCAGAGGACCTGGGCAGGAGGGCCCAGAATAACAGACACACGGCACTCTGGAAAGGACCCTCCCTATAAGAGCATGAAGTCCAAAGTCTAGAAATCGCCTCAATGCACCATTGCACATTGATGCCCTTTTAGTGCCTATTTTAACAACGCTTGTTGCATTTCTTTTGTCTCTAAAGGTATGGCAGGAAATCCATGAGTTTGTGCGAGAACAAATCTGAGCTCTCAAGCCTGGAAATGTCCAATAACCGGGACAGGAACATCAGCCCCAACGCCAGACAAAAAAGAGGTAGGCAGTGCAGAGACGGAAGAACTCTAAGGCAGAAACCTAGAGGAGATGGTGCGCATGCCATTTCTCTCTGCAAATTTCAGCAGCAAATTTCTCCTTTCCCACACCAGCAGTTTGACAAGAGGGCAGAAATTGGGGCTTCAAAGTGACCTGCATGAACTGCTGGGTGCCTTCTGGTCCTGATCCACACTTTGCAGGCACAACACACACAGGGATTTCTGGAAACACATTTGAATGACAACACAGGGCTTGCCCTCACTTCTGCTTGTCCCATGCCTAGAAAGCACGGGTTCAAGTGATTTTCCACTTGACCCGCTCCTTTCCCAGGGGAAACCCACTCTTTGGTGCTAAATCAGAGCAAGCATCAATCCAAAGAAAACTTGAATTGTCGATTGCTCTTGGGGGAAGGGGGAAGCTGCAGGGCAAGAAGTGTGAATGAGCCCTTACTGAACTTGCCTTGGCTGTTATGCAAAGTGCTGGACCACTTCACACAAGAATGGACAGGACATCCTTTCATCTCTTATCACTTGATTGTATGATGCTTGGGACTTCTATCACTTGGAACATCAAGTGATGAGTGCAAAATCAAGCGATGGCTTGGGCACATAGTGCTGGACTTTCATGTCACATTGTATGCAGGCAGGCTTTCCCACTCAAGGCGCTTTTTAACTGGAGTTGCTGAGGATCAAACCTGTGGCCTTCTGTGCTCTGCTACTGAGCTAAAGCTACTCCCTGAATGGTTATGATTTTGACACAGGGGCCATACAAAGCTTTGACAGCAAGTCAATCGACTGACGCTCTGTATTATCTCAACCAGTATTGTCTCCCCTGACTAGCAGTGGTTCCTCAGGACCTCAGATAGAGGACTTCTGAAGCTAGCTGAGCATCCTTTTAGCTGGAGGTGCCAAGGGAGCAGAATCTGAATTCAACTGGCAGCTCATTTGCATGGTGGAAAGTTTATATCAGGCAAACATTTCTCTAGTTTACAGCAACTTGTTTTGCAAATGCTGTTATGGGCACAAGGCAAACCACTCACCGTGTGGTCGTGTGAATTCTTCATTCATTCTCCAGTGAAAAACATGTACTGCAATTCCATTCATCTGAAGCATTCTGTAGATTTGGAGAGCAAGAGTGCTGTTACCTTAGAGTTTTTCAAAATATGAGGCTACACATTATGCATTTAGTAAGCTAGCAGTTTCAGCCGTTTGAGGTTTGGTCAGTCTTGCCAAGTAGCAGATTCCAGACCATTTGAATAGCAGGAGAGATGCTCCACAGTGTTAACGTTATTTTTCAAACCACCCGTCCAATAGTTTGGTGCACCATCTGATGAACCATCTGCTGGCTGATTTGGGATTTAATTTCATGTTCATGTCAGGGATCCTCAGTCATTTTGTGGCTGAAATTCCGCAAAAAGTCGTGAAAAGTTTGAACCTAGTTCACAGGTGTGTCATAAGGAAAAGCAATGTTTCCTTAAAAAGGGGGGGGGGGTAAATTAGTGTGCAAACGATGGCACTCTGGCATGAGCTAACCTAGATGACTCATCTCTTGAAGAAAAACAAGGAGGGTCCATGGCGTTTTGGTTATAGTTGCTTTATGGCTCCCCAAGATAGTATTGCCAGGCAGTGCTGACTCCAGGATATGGGGGGGCTTGGGGAAGACACCTTCAATGGACCCCACTTTTGCCCCTGGAATGCAGAACCTGTGACCCTTCCATCTCTCTTCAGCCCCAGCCAGGATGAAAGCCAGAGTTCAACATCTGGGTGACGGGCGGAAGAGCACAGGTTCCTCATTCCTGTTTTACCCCTTCATTGCCATTGTTGTCTGTTGATGCTGCTCCTGTGCCTTGTCGTTGACCCTGCTGCTGGCAATGCCATTTCAGATTTCAAGGTAGAAAGCATTTCTGGGGGAGAGGAGAGTTAAAGATTAAATTTCATGGGGATCCCCACTACGACCCAGAAAACCCCGTGTCTCAAATGTATGAGCAAGTCAGGTTAGCCAGAGCAGATCCTTGATCTTCTTTTGGCAGCAGTCAAAGGCAACCAGCCTCCCAAAGGGAGCCAGCTAATGGAACACCCACCAGAGGTCAAAGAGAAGAACAACTACCAGACTTTTAGAAGACATCTGAAGGCAGCCCTGTTTAGGGAAGCTTTTAAGGTTTAACAGACCACTGTGTTTTAATATTTGTTGGAAGCCGCCCAGAGTGGCTAGGGAAACCCAGCCAGATGGGTGGGGTATAAATAATAAATTATCATTATTATTATTAACACTCCTGCAGGCCCCACGGCCTCCTCCGGCACTGAAATGCAGCATTACTGGGAAGGAGTCCTGGGGTTCTGAGACCCACAGCTGCTGTCTTGTGAGCACCCGGTATAACAGAGTAAAAGCAGCTCAGATGGAGATGAGGAGGTATCTGGGCATACCTACTTTATTTCTACTAATTACAGATTAAAGAACATAACAAACACATATGAGAGGAGCAGCCCTCATACAGATATCCCATCTCGTCGCAAGACAGAGCAGAAAGAAAAAGTACAATAGTACCAGAGACAGAAGTCACACAGACAAGCTTCCTTTCTCACGGAATAGAAAATAAACAAGAATCAGGTGATCCTTGCAATGGGAGGAGTGAAATGCTAACACCAGTGTGGTGTAGTGGTTAAGAGCAGTGGAGTCGTAATCTGGTGAACCAGGTTCGCTTCCCCGCTCCTCCACATGCAGCTGCTGGGTGACCTTGGGCCAGTCACACTTCTCTGAAGTCACTCAGTCTCACTCACCTCACAGAGTGTTTGTTGTGAGGGAGGAAGGGGAAAGGAGACTGTTAGCCGCTTTGAGACTCCTTAAGGGGAGTGAAAGGCAGGATATCAAATCCAAACTCTTCTTCTTCTTCTTCAACCTTTTCGTATGCAGAAACGTACAACATGGACACTGTGGTTATACAGATTTGTAGATATTTATCTTGATTTCAGTTGAAGGATTCTTCTTCTTCTTCTTCTTTTGGTATTGAGTTTTCCCCGTGATTTTTTCTTTCAGCACAATATTATTTTTTGTAAGCAGCATTGTGAAAAGTCACTCAAACATTTGTAAAAATAAATAATATTTTGGGAGGATTTCCTGCGCCAGGGGCACCTGCAAAGAGACAGCTTTACTTGGGCATGGCTGCTGGTGAGCGCATCATGAAGGAGGGCTTTCACCTTCATACTTGACATGCAGCTCATATTGTTACACTGGAAGCCCTATTTCAGAACAATCCTTGCATTGGGAATGGGGAATCTCAGGCCCTAAAGATTCTCCCCCTAGGCTACAACCCTCACCAACCCTACTCCTCAAGTGCCCTCCTCAAGTAACTGTGACTATGCCTGTTGCTTGCCTGGTTGGAGCATGGAGAGGTGTGATCATTTGCAGAAACCTCTGGCTTTAGCGTGATCTACTGCACAAAGGTAAGAGCCACACCCATTGCTCCACCCACTTTTGATTCTGGCTCCACCCACCCTGCATGGTTGCCGGCAAGGGAATGTGGCCTTGATGCCTAAAAGAGTTCTACTCAATGGTCCATAATTCCATGAGCAGCCTTGGGTGTTTTGTGGACACTAGGGTTTTTTTGGTCTTTTATTAACTATTCGCTTTTCACCTACTTTCCTGCCAATTTGTCTTCCTTTTGGAACTGTGTGTTCCCTCCCTCCCCAAAAAGCACCTTCCCGCCTTCTCCATTTCGCTCCCAGGTGAAACCTAGCTAGTCAAATCTATCCCTTGCATAACAAGAAGGATGTTTGGCTCAGCTAGTTTGCTTCCTTGTTTCCACAGCCACCTTCCCAGCTAGTCACTTGCTGCGCAAGCTCACGGCTGGCCAAGCATTCCAACTTTTTAATCACCTCCCCCCCACAAGCTCTTAACTTTGCTCTCTCCACAAGCTGCGAGGCTGACCCCTCTGCCCTGCCTCACCTCTCTCTTCCCTCTGCCTCTTTCTCCTAGCTGATTATTCCACCAGCCTTAATCTTGAGCGCTCAGCTCTTGCTAGAAAGCGGTTCACATTGCAAGGTCTTTCCAACCGCAGAGCTCCACCCAAAGGTAAAACCACCACCACTCGCAGCGCTTGATCGCCAGCCACACGTCTCCCGAGCACAGTGTCCATCCCATAATGTCATCCATCACACCCTGCAAGGGTGACCACATCCCATCATAATGTCCTCGTCCATCGTACCCATCCCCTAGCTTCACCCGGGCTGTGTTCACATGACCTGCTTAAAACACAGTGAGGCCATTTCCCCACGCTGCGTTTCAAACTGCATTTGCATGCTGTTGCACAAATCAGTATGGCTGGATGCTTTTTTCCCAAGTTGCCCAATTTTCTGCCTGTACCACCAATGGGTGGAGAAGGGGTACGGATGACTTCATAGGGCTTACGTCTCCAAATCGGATTGAAGCTAGTTTGCAGGGAAATGCATCAAAACGCAATATTTCTCAAGGAACTACAGGATAGATGTGGATTATGGCTTCAAAGCAGTGGGAACACTCTGGATTCAGAGAGAGCAGGGGTGTGTACACAGCCTCAGTGTTTTCTTCTTGGTGGTGTTTTTCAAAGGTGCCAGCTCTGGATTTAGGATGGTACAGGTGGTTCCTCACCCCCCACAGGGCCCTGAGCCGAGAAGATGCAAAACTGAGAAGATCCAAAATTGAGACGATCCATTTCGTGGGTGCTGCTGTGGGTTAAACCACAAGGCCTAGGACTTGCTGATCAGAAGGTCGGCGGTTCGAATCCCTGCGACAGGGTGAGCTCCCATTGCTCAGTCCCTGCTCCTGCCAACCTAGCAGTTCGAAAGCACGTCAAAGTGCAAGTAGATAAATAGGTACCACTCTGGCAGGAAGGTAAACGGCGTTTCTGTGCGCTGCTCTGGTTCGCCAGAAGCAGCTTAGTCATGCTGGCCACATGACCCGGAAGCTGTACGCCGGCTCCCTCGGCCAATAAAGCAAGATGAGCGCCGCAACCCCAGAGTCGGTCATGACTAGACCTAATGGTCAGGGGTCCCTTTACCTTTACTTTGATTTGGGGGTGCCAATTTTTGGCCTCACTCAGGGCACCATATTATGAAGGATTACCAAATCTGGGGGCACTCCCTGGTTTTACTCACCTGCCTCCGACATACACCATAACTTTGCCTTCTCAATTTCTGTTGTCAGGCTGCTGTTAAAGGCCTCTTAAGAGGAGCGGCAACCCAAGCTTTTAAACGAATTCCCTCCTTTTTTTTAGAGCTGGAAAGAGCAACCAAAATGATGGAGGGGCTGGAGCATCTCACTTATGAGGAAAGGTTACAACTTTTGGGGACATTTTTAGTTAAGAGAAAAAACAAGTAAGAGGAGACACAGTAGAGGTCTAGGAAACCATGCATTTGCGGGGGGGGGGGGGGAGGAAATGAATAGAAAAAAGTTTTCCTTTGTCTCTCATAACACTATAGTCTAGAGCTGTCCAACGGAAGTGCTTCTTTACAAAGTGTGAAGTTAATCTATGGAATTTGCTCCCTCAAGAGGTAGTGATGGTCACCGACTTGGATGGTTTGAAAAGATGATTAGATGAATTTAGGAGATGTAAGGCCTGTTGGGATGTTGGGAGGGAGACGGGGGCATCAGGCAGGCCCCCAGCTGGCTCCAGCTACTGGCCGGCAGCCGGGCGAACTCCAGTCTCCCTTGGAACAGCATCAATCAGCGACTCATAGCTTCAGAAGCCTTCAGAAACTTGAGCACGCTTTATCAGCAGAGTGAATAAATCTTCACAACAGAAGTGGCGGACAGAGACATGTGTAAACATTATTTACAGGTGTTTATTCAGCATAGTTCAGGAACAAAGGGAAAAACATGTCTGCTTCCCTTTGTGTCCAAGCACACAGCAATAGAGCAAAAGCAATATACAAACAGAAGGTCCCAGCAAGCCTGTGCTGGAAATAAACAGGCATGTGACACACAGCAGTCATGCCTGTTCTGTTTAAGGTGGAACGGAACTATATAATAGTGCCACTGTATTCTGCTCTGGTCAGACCTCACCTGGAGTACTGTGTCCAGTTCTGGGCACCACAGTTCAAGAAGGACACTGACAAACTGGAACGTGTCCAGAGGAGGGCAGCCAAAATGGTCAAAGGCCTGGAAACGATGCCTTATGAGGAACGGCTAAGGGAGCTGGGCATGTTTAGCCTGGAGAAGAGGAGGTTAAGGGGTGATATGATAGCCATGTTCAAATATATAAAAGGATGTCACATAGAGGAGGGAGAAAGGTTGTTTTCTGCTGCTCCAGAGAAGCGGACACGGAGCAATGGTTCCAAACTACAAGAAAGAAGATTCCAGCTAAACATTAGGAAGAACTTCCTGACAGTAAGAGCTGTTCGACAGTGGAATTTGCTGCCAAGGAGTGTGGTGGAGTCTCCTTCTTTGGAGGTCTTTAAGCAGCGGCTTGACAACCATATGTCAGGAGTGCTCTGATGGTGTTTCCTGTTTGGCAGGGGGTTGGACTCGATGGCCCTTGTGGTCTCTTCCAACTCTATGATTCTATGATTCTATGATTCTATATCCCAACATCCACCCGTGACTGTGAGCCACGATAGTCATGTTCCACCTTCACTGTCAGAGGCAATAAGCCTTTGAATACCTATAGCTGGAAATTGCAGGCAGAGTGTTACTGTGTTCAAGTCAGGGCCTACCTGTGAGCTTCCCACAGGCACCTGGTGGACCACTGTGAGAACAGGATGCTGGGTCCAGCAGGGCTGTTCTTATGTCCTGGAGATGTTCTAGAAACGGTTCAGAAAAAACTGGAGCTACTGCTGTGCGAGTCAAGACTAGAGCTTTTGTATTTGATCCACTTGCAAGCCGTACCCTGTGTTATATTAGCTGTGTACCCTAAAGCCCCAGTCCAGATTGGGACTCTGGCATGGGGGTAGTGGAGCTCTATGGAAAGGGCCTAGCTCCGTGGCAGAGCATCGGATTCACATGCAGAAGTTCCCTAGGTTCAATTCCTGGCATCTCCAGGGAAAACCCCCATCTGAAAGTCTGGAACATCACTGCCAATCAGGATGGACAATCCTGAGCCCAGGTGGACCACAGAATCTTAGAATTGTAGACTTGGAAGGGACCATGAGGAGCATCTAGTCCAACCCCCTGAAGTGTAGGAATCTCCACCCAACTTCTAGGAACGGTCTTGGTCAGTATGAACATAGCTTCCTGTGTTCCTAGTCTGTATTGGACTCCCTGTACCTCTAGTTTGTATATGGAGAGGAAGCTCATATTGATGCAAATGAGAGAGTCGTCATCGTCCCCCCCCCCCCCGATGCAAATCACAAATATGCAGGGGGGGGGGCTGATCCAGAATAAGACCCTCCCTCCGTCTCCCAGCTACCTAGCTAATCTAACACATCATTTTGCCCTAAAAGTGATGGCCCAGCCTCCATGGTGGCATTGCAAGGTACAATTGTGTGGCATTGTATGAGGTACACAACTTAGGGTCCATCTCAAGGCAGATGCAGGATCATATCTCCCAACATACTTTTTTTTTTTTAAAGCCTTAAGAACACCATTTAAGACTTAAGAGCACCATAAGAGGGCCTTCTCGGTAGTGGCGCCCGCCCTGTGGAACGCCCCCTCATCAGATGTCAAGGAAATAAACAACTATCTGACGTTTAGAAGACATCTGAAGACAGCCCTGTTTAGGGAAGTTTTTAATGACAGATGTTTTAATGTATTTTTAATCTTTTGTTGGAAGCTGCCTGGAGTGGCTGGAAAACCCAGCCAGATGGGTGGGGTATAAATTAATTATTAGTAGTATTATTAGTATTAGTATTATTAGTATTATTATTCCAACGGTAGGGGACAGAGACAGGCAGGCACAACACGGACATTTGCCTTCCTCTTATATGTGGCTATTAACAGCTTTTGGGGTCGGAGAGGGGTTGATTTCAGTCACAAAAAAGTCACAGGGGGTAGGGAGAGAATTAACCTCCTCTCTCAGACCTCTGATCGAAATGGATTTATTTAGAGGTGTGCCAGCTGAGGCCAATGTGAGTTGTGGTCCAGCAATATCTGAAAAGCACCAGGCTGTTGAAGGCAGATTTAGGACACTTTTAGCTGGCTTTTTGTGAAAATAAATTCCAGAGTGGGGAAATAAACGTGTGGCTAAAAAGGCATTGAGAGATCTAAGCATGGGATCTCCTGTGCTAGGCAAGGTCTGCAGCTCAGATGCTTCAGTGCTTCACTGGTGGTAGTGCAATATGCTACCCAAAATAAGAACTGAACCCCTGGGCCTCACTCTGTGGAACTTTGTCCAGCATAGTTACCTTGGGAGGCAAAACATGGTGGGTTTGTGCTGGAAGCTCACTGGACAGTAGATGAACGCAGGGCTCAGTGAAGGAGGACGGAGGGGAGACAGAAATAACTTGGCCTACATATTTTATTTTTAGAACTCTCTCTTGCCAAGGGCCTGTAATAAACCCCGAGCCAATTTCTATTTGGCCTTTCCAACATTCCAAACAGATACTAAATCCAGACCACTAGGTATAAACATGCATGTGGAGTGTATTCAAGATCTTGCATAGATACTGGGCTGGCACAATAACTCTTTTTAAGTTGCCAGTAAATATGAATCCTCGCGGTGGTACTGCGAAGATGTTCGTTTGCCGCGCTGCACAAGTCCTGCAGTTGATCAGCTTTTTCATGGAGCGTCTATGGACAAGGCTGTGATCAGGCGACCTGTCATTTAGACAGCCATAAAATACCTTTCAGCCTGGGGAACAGTGGTGTAGCGTGGGGGGTGTAGGGGGGCCCGGCCGCACCGGGCACAACATCTGGGGGTTAGGGTTAGGGGGCGCAAATCCATGGGTTAGGGGGCGCAGATCCATGGGTTAGGGGGTGCAAATCCATGGGTTAGGGGGCGCAAATTACTTGCCTTGCCCCGGGTGCTGACAACCCACGCTATGCCACTGCTGGGGAAGGTTGTCACCAGCTGAACTGAGTGCCTGCTCCATCTGCTGCCTGGGTACTAACTATTAATGAGCAATTTCAAGGCACCATTGCTCCCCCTCTTTAGGGTCTTTACCTTTAAACTGGACTGGATTGGCCAGCCCTTCTGGATTGGCCAGCCCTTCAAACCAAGAACTGTAAAGTAGGACAAAAGGCCATAGAGGCTGACATTTCAGTGACACAATAGGCCCTTCACCAGCAGAGATCAGCTGGGCTGAGTGGAGGGATGCCTTTGTATCATCCAAACCACGTCCAGGATTGCTCTGCCCAAACTTCTGGGAAACCACAACAACTAAACTGGCACGAAACTGATACAGATCTGTAGTGTAGGTAGGCCTGCTTTTGCTGATCACATTGATTTTGGAAAAAAAATGCTGATCACCCTCTAAAGATCCTGCTCAGAACTGATTTTGCAGGCTGACTGCTTTCAGACGTTCATTTTCTCTCTCACACATGCACGCACAAATAAATCATTAGAGTTTTCAGTACAGGCTTCTGCACCTGCTAGATTTTCAAACTCACAGCTCAGTGTGTTACAGCATAAAATTTGATAGTATCTTAACGCTCATGAGAAAATGGCTTGTTTAGAAATTTTAGATGTTTGAAGATGCACTGGTGGTAACAGGATCGCCTGCAATCGCATTGCATCCGATTCTCTTGTTAGTTTGTGCTTCATCAGCTTTGAAAGGCCAGAAAGCAAACATTCCCGCTGGCAAATTTTGAAACCTGCATGCAGCTGTGTTACAACATGTATCATCTTGGCTGTTGTGCTCATCTTCATATATTTAATAGGGCTTCACTCATGTTTAACACAAAGTTCTGCCTGCTGTGATCTCCTTTCAAATTGACCGTGCCTATGCAGATGGCACAAGTGCTGACTGTTTTCAGAAGTAATCTTTTACCGTGATTGCTACTCCTAGCACTTGTTTACATGGCCAGTTATTCTGAGAGATGAATCCAGCTCACTTCGATTGCAAAGCAAGGGCCATATCAGAGTTCAGGGATGGTTGTATGTGTAAAACAGAGCTCCGGATCATTCTGAGCACTCCTGATTCTGGTTGTGAAAAATGAGAGGAATTCGGGATTCAGTGACCTGTTAATGACTTGGCATTGGATGAAACCTGGAACCATTTACCCAAATGGTCCAGATGTTGTTGGGTTACAACTCCCATCATCCACTGACCATGCAGATTGGAATGGGGAGTCCAACTAAACATCTGGAGAACCTCAGGTCCCCCTTCCTGCCCTACATGAACTGAAATGCAACTCTCCTACAAAACATGAGCACCTCCAACTTTTGTGAGGCAGTTCTCCAACCCCAAAAATAGGTATGGAAAGTCATATACGAGGGGGAAAGATGTACGTTAGTGAAAGTTAGAGATTGTGTTCAAAGTAGTGCTAAGGAGATTGTTCTGTTGGCCCAAGTGTCTCTGCTTGCCCAGTGGAATAATCTCCCCTCTCCTCATAAGAATAGCTGCATCAGGCCAGTGGCCCATCTAGCCTAGCATCCTGTTCTCACAGTAGCCAACCAGATGCCTGTCGGAAACCAGCAAAGCAGAACATAAGCACAACGGCCCTCTCCCTTCCTGTGATTTCCAGAAACTGGTATCTGGAAGCATTGCTGCCTCCAACTGGGGAAATAGAGCAGAGCCATCATGGCTACTTGCTATGAAAGCCCTTTCCTCCTCCACGAATTTGTCTAATCCTTTTTAAAAACTAAAATATACTCAGAGTCGAGAGTGGATTTCATGCTCTTTATTCAGCTCATAGTGGTGAGGAGGAATGGAAGTTTCCCCAGAATATCTGCTTTATAGACATTATTTACACAATGGGCTCCACGTGAATGGCTAATTCTGGGATTCTCCTGTAGGCTAATCAGGTTGCAGATTCACTTCCACCTGGAGCTGGATTGGGTTGCTCTTGTGGACCAAACAGACTGCTGCATTCTGAATCCTATTGTCCTAGGGCCAATCAGACTGCTGCATTCTGAATCCTATTGTTCTAGGACCAATCAGACTGCTGCATTTTGGATCCTATTCAACTCAGGACATAACAAAAACCATCCAAGTTGATGGTCATCACTGCCTCTTGTAAGAGCGAATTTCATAGCATGACTGTGTGCTGGGCGAAGAAGTACTTTTAAAAATCTGCCGTAACTATTTCAACGTGGATGTCTGCGAGTTCTAGTGTTTTGAGAGAGGGAGCAACCCTTTTTCTCTATCTACTTTCTCCACGCCAGGCGTAATTTCATACAATCATGTCACCTCTTCCTTGCCTTTTCTCTAAACTGAAAAGTCACGATCCCTGCAGCCTTTCTTCCTAGGGGAATAATCCCATCCCTCTGATGCCCACCTTCCGCTGCCATGCAGGGTTCTCCCAACCCTCTGGAACAGATCTGGGGAGGGTGTTTAGGGCACGTGCAGGGCTAGGAGAGGGACAAGTCCCTTTGGAAAACGAGTCATTCCGCTTGCTCCCACCTGTTGAAATATTCAGTTGAATATGACCCAGTGTGTGTATAAAAGCCTTGTATTCAGGAACGATGCTTGCAAAACTGCGAATATCAAGACAAAGTTGCAAACAAAAATGTATATGTTAGGAGAAATGCACACAAAACTGCACTCAGAGTTTTGTTTGGACTTTTTCTTTTATAATGGACAATTACGCGGAAATGGGTCAAACTAAAGGATAGAAAAATTAGAAAAGGAAAGAAACCAAAACGAACAGATTCATTCATCTCCGTACACACAGTGTGTGCCAGTAATTGCGCGAGAAAACGGTCGTTTCTGTTATCCTGGCTAGTGGATAGGAATTTACACACCCAGCCGCTTTAGCACCTCATTAGAAATCTCAGGAAACGAAAGAGTTGCAACATTTGGCAGAGCAGCTGATCAGTTTACCAAATGACCACAAGCAAACGGTGGCAAGTTACCACTTTGTCTTTCTGTATCTGGTCATTAATAGGCCATTGATGACCTCCTGCATTCCTCCATGGCAAACCAGGGGGTGGGGTTAGAACCCCCAGGGACTCATTGGCCACGTAGACAATGCATGTTTTAATACAACAAGCCCTGAACAGAACTGTGATACGGTTTGCTGCAGTTTTCCATGGAAACAAGCTACCTTTCTCCAGCCTTCTCCTAGTTGTTGTTGTTGTTCTCCTCCTTCCTCCTCGTTTGCTTGCTCGCTTGCTCACTTCTAACCCTTCCTTGACCTGACTCTATCTGTCCTCCCAGATCCAGAATCTAAAGAGAGAGATGTAACCCGCCGCTTTTCCCTAGCTTCCTCCATCAGCACCACAACTAACACATCTGCTCTAACCAAAGGTACAGTCCCATTAACACTTCGCCGCCTTCCTTCCTCTGCCGGCTGGTGCAGGCGCTTGGAAACCCTTGCAAGCCTGAACCTGTGGTGTGCTCTGCAAGGCAAAGAGTAGAAAGGGTGAGGTACACGACCCCCTCCAAACATTGTGCGCTATGGAATCAGAACGGTTCAGTCTCTCGGTACAAACAGACAGGCATAATTTCAAAGCCTGCCTGGTGCAGAAATGCACTCAACTGTGCTATCGTCTCACCTGGACTGAGCTCTTTGGGGGGGGGGGGGAAGAACCCCTTTTCTGGTTTGGAGCAGAAAGTGAATGTGAACACTGCTGATTGGTCAGCTTTTGTGTCAATCATGAAGTGACCCTCCTTTCAGAATAGGGCTTTGCTCAGCACTGATTGGCTGTCTCCTGAGTCCCTATGCTGACTTATAACTGTGTTTCAAAGGGGGTGGGTGGGAGATTAATGATAATGATAATGATAATAGAGAGGGGGGGGCGAAGGTTATGTTCTTTTGCTTCTCACTATGGAATGCTTTTTGGTTATTGCAGCATATCAGATGTTATTTTGGGATGGATTTCCATAAAGTTGTTTCAAGATAGAAAAGTTATTTCAGTGAAATCAACACTGAACAAACCTGAGTAGATAAAAATAATATTACGGTGGGGAAATGTAACATTTGTCAACTTGAGTTCTTTTCAAAACCATAGTAGACACCCTTGCTGGGTTGTTGCCTATGGTCAGAGAGAATGAATTGTAATCATGCTCAGATAGGTGTGTATAGTTTTCACGTTAACACAAACTCATCTCTGTGGGCATCATATATGCATTAGGAGTGGTAATACAAGTCCATTATTGGGGGGGGGGCGGGGGCTCTCTGCTTTCCTTCAGAATCACAGTTATTTAAAAAAGCAAGGTTTTTGTGCTTTTGTTGCAAATCACAAGTATGTCCCCCCCCCACCTCTTGACAAGCTGACTTTAAAAAACTTTAGGATTGTGTTGTAGGCTAAGATAAGCTAACCATTGGCCTCTGCTGCAAATCCTGTTCTTTTCCATGACAAGAGAGCCAGGTGAACCTCTAACTATATTTTGATTCTTGTTATCTGCAAACTCCACACAGGTCCCCTTGTTCCTGCAGTTAAAGTCAAGAGGCATGAAATTAAAAGCGATCCAACTCCTCTGGGTTTCGAAGGTACTTGATGCATGGACCATTTTGGTGACAGTCCCTTGATTATCCTTCATGGAATGCCTATACTTTCATCATCACCGGCATATGACATATGAGAGAGTTTGTAAGGACTCTCGAGTCAACATATCAGCCCATTTTTCTGGTTTCGGAATTAATCATCCTTTCCTGCCTGCCAAGTTCCAGTTAGGGCATATTGGAGGCTGAAACGAAGAGAATGAGAAAGCCAACTCGACACGCTCTCTTCCCTCTCAGACACACAATGCTTCCGATGGCTATTGGGATATTTAATAATAATAATAATAATAATAATAATAATAATAATAATAATAATAATAATTTATACCCTGCCCATCTGGCTGGGTTTCCCCAGCCACTCTGGGCGGCTTGAATATTAAAATGATTCATCCAGTATTAAAAGCTCCCCTAAACAGGGCTGCCTTCAGATGTTTCCCACAAACCACAGGATTGCAGGGTTAAACCACTGTTTTCCATTTCCCTTCTTATGCAGATTGAGTGCGGAAGCTCAAGAGTCTCAGATGTGCATTTGATTTTAAAACTGGCCCCTTTCTGTACTATATATTCACAATGGTCCCAATCCTGCTAAACGGTACTCATAGCATCATTGGTGAAAACAACAGCTGTGGGCTTGGCGCAGTCCATTTACGTCTGTGGCCATTTTTTCATTGCTGCATCAATTTCTTCTGTTCCATTATTTCTCTCTTGAAAGCATGTCCCGCAATTGTCTCGTGAGTTTGCTGTTGGTCGTGTTTAGATGGTTCCTTTGTCCTTTGCTGCATGCCGGTGTAAGCTAGACCACTTTTTCACCTCTACCTTCTTTCCTTTATTAAACGGCTCTAAAATGAGCATCACTCTGGTATCAACGGTACTCTGCATGCACCCTCCATCACGTAACATCGATGAATGGTCTCCTCGTCTGCTTGGCCTACCCCTTTTATGCCAGGGGAGGCAAAAGCAGTGGGCACCCTTCTTTCAGCACATGCCATGTAGGTAATTAATCCAGACCTGAATCTGGACTACCAAACAAGGTTAAAGTTTTCTGTTCCCTTGGGAAAGAGGGGTGGGGTTCTCCCATTGCATTGGGCTAACGTCATGGGCAGCCAGGCTTCCACTGTGATGTTTTAGGCAAATCTGGGGCGCCCTGTTTTCTTTCTGGATCATGCCCTCTGTTAGCATGGTGAGCTGGCCATAAAAGAAGGCCTAGTTACTTTGGGATTCCCAAAGTTGCAGAAATCCATCCGATTGCACCACCACAGGCAGATACTTAGGGCAAAGGCAGGCACATAATATTATGAATGGTGGAGGTAGCTTGTAAGTGCTGTTACTGCCATCTAAACCCAGGCATATTTGTTTCTGTCCTGTGGCAAGCTCTGAAGAGACCTGTCTGAACCAGGGAAAAGCTGGGTGTGGTGAGCTCTGACTGGTTAGCACCAATGATACCATCAACACCCACTGCAGCAGTCTTGCAAGCGATGTTTAAATGCTTGCAATTTTGTTTTAATTAGGCAATGAATGAATGTATCTATGAGCAGATGCACATGCAAATTAAAAATGCAAATTAAAAGGTTTGCAGGCTTATCTGATGCACAGCTGGTTCTCCTTGCCGTGATTTGCCAATCCAGTTTGTTGGTGAGGTATTCCTGCAGCACAAGTTGCAAAATCAGGTTAACACCGTAAGTGAAGAACCTGGTAGGAAGTTGCCTTACAGTGAGTCAGACCATTGGTGCACGTAGCTCAGTAATGTCTACACAGACTGGCAGTGGCTCTTCAAGTTTTCAGGCAGGGGTCTCTTTCTGAATCCTACCTGGAGATGCCAGGGACCGTCTGCCTCTCAGCTATGGCCCATCCTTGTGGTGCTCATCCTTCGAACGCTGCATCCGCCTTCATCCTCAGCAGCAAAATCCTGCGTATGTCTAGTCAGAGTAAATGTGTATGAGTGCAGGCCTTGACAGGAGAGCTGGTCCCAATTTCAGGTTAATCCAAAGGGACAATCTTGCGTACATAGCGTCAATCGCATTACTAGCAAGGAAAATCTTCTGGGTGGGGTTGCATGTTTGGCCTGACATTTCTGAGATCACAACTAGCACCCAAACAAACCCCCTACTTCCTGTCACAGATGCCTTTGAATGCAACCTCTTGGCTCAAGCTAAATGCAGCGCCGTTCGCTCTACGAGGCCAGTCCCTAGATCTGCTTCACAGACAGGTAAATAGGAATCAAAATGTGTTTTGAGATGCAGTGCCTGTGCTGCTCAGAGCATATCTGAAGACAAAGGGCACTACTAGTATGTACTGTGGGTTTTTCCTGTGCACAGCTCTGCCAAAATGAATGGGAGCCTGTTGCTAAATGAATGGGAGCTTACACGGTCTAGTGTGATGCCCAAGCATTTCACTGAGGCTTGCTGATGTGTTGTGCCTGAATTTTTTTTTTTTAATTAAAAAAAATACTTGCTTCCAGCTGAGAGTGGGATTCTTTGCACCATCCTCATTAGTTTTATTTTGCTTCTGCTTATCCTTTGTTCACCCTTGTACCTCCCTCTTTCTGCTCCCTTTCCCCCCCTTATTGTTGGCATCCGTCTGTCTTGAGAGAAAATGGGGGTGAAATCTACACACATCTCAATGTAGGTTGTAAATCGCCTCACCCCCTCCATACCCAGCTGATCACTGCATCCCACAGGACAGAGCACTTTGCAGGTATCATCCTATCATGAAGTGCGCTTATTACATTGTCAGAATTGAGCCATTAGTGTGGCTTCACCTACCCTGTGGAACTACCCACCACTGCATATCAGACAGGCACCTTATCTGATGTCTTCCTAGCACCTGCAGAAGATGCTCATCTTTCATCAAGCCTCGTAAAATCTCTGCCTCGTGTTTCTTTCTTGGATAGAGGTTGATTTTATGCATGCGCTGCTATCGTTAAACATTGGTTTTCCATATGCAGTTGTTTTAACTGTTTTTTAATATAACGTATGTAACTGTTTTATATACAGCAGGCCCAAAACTTGTACGCTGTTTACTTACATGATATCAGCCTTGTGCACTTCATAGAAAAATAAAGAAATAAACAGAAAGAGGACGGGAGGCTGGGTAAAAACCCATCAGAGGGGGCTATGCCTGATAAGCGAGGTGGAGGATTTTAATACTCTTTCTGCAACAGGAAAACCCAGTGTGGAAAGAGCTTCTTAAGCCCTCTGCCTTGCTTACTGGCCTCTAGGAAGGTTGTGTGAGGCTTAGTGTGCCTTTGGACAGATAAGGATGGTTGCACAAATGTGTGAATGATTTGGGGGTGGGGTGGGGTCTTCCTGACTTTGTGCAGTTTTGCCTTTGTGAGCGGACCCCCAGAACATAACCCCTGGGTGAGTTTCGGGCCTACTGTATGTTATTGCAAATTGCTTTCAGGTGCCTTATAGGAAGCAATTTATAAATGATGTTTAATGATGCTGATGTCTTCTTCAGAGGAGGGAGCCATACAGTGAAGGCTGGTCCTCCTTCTTTTTTACAACTAGTCCAGAGTGTGACCCTGGCTTTCAGTTTCATCCTCTGTAGCGTCAGTGTTGCCAATCTTCCACAATATGGCACCCTGTGCTAGGTCAACATTTGGTGCCCCCAAATGGATCTTCTCCCACTATGGATCTTCTAAATTTTGCACCCCCTCAGCTTGGCACCCACACTGCCTTAAATCTGATGCTGGTGTTGCTACTGAAGAACTCTGCAGGGAGGAGGGTGGAAGCAAAATTAGAATTACGAGGCTCTGCCTATCATGGGCTCTGGCTCCACCTACTGGTGGGCTCCCTGCTTTCCACCCCATCAGCCACCATAGGTTACTTATGTTCCTCTGTAAGACAGTATGCTCCTCATGATGCTAGCTAAATTATCATGAAAACGAACTTTCATTATTTGCTCTGCTGGAAAAATGTAAATCCACAGGGCTGGGTCTTACCAAGCTTGGAAACCAGCATATAATTTGATCCTGAAACATTGTGAGACAGATTTTAGAGATGTATGTTGAAATGCAGATTTTGAAGGCAAGTTCCCACTCGCTTTTTAGGTGGGGTGTTGTTGTTTTGAACTAAATTGTTTTAAGCATCTGCACCACTCCAGTCAGTCCCACAACTTAGCTTTGCTTCTCCGAGGGCCAAATTTCACACGCTGCTCCCGTCAGGATAGGGAGCAGGGAGATAGAAATCCAATTCAATGCTCATTTAAGGGCAAAATTACCTAAGTCATAGGGGCGTGGGTGGCACTGTGAGTTAAACCACAAAGCCTAGGACTTGCCAATCAGAAGGTTGGTGGTTCGAATCCCCGTGACGGGGTGAGCTCCCGTTGCTCGGTCCCTGCTCCTGCCAACCTAGCAGTTCAAAAGCACGTCAAAGTATAAGTAGATAAATGATACCACTCCGGCGGGAAGGCAAACGGCATTTCCATGCGCTGCTCTGGTTTGCCAGAAGCAGCTTAGTCATGTTGGCCACATGACCCGTAAGCTGTACGCCGGCTCCCTTGGCCAATAAAGCAAGATGAGCGCCGCAACCCCAGAGCCAGTCACGGCTGGACCTAACGGTCAGGGATCCCTTTACCTTTTACCTAAGTCATACATTCCCCCCAAAATGCATGAACCAAAACGCAAATACATGAGCCTCTGAATTCGCACTTCTCCGAACTTCACAGCACAGTTCTTCAGCTAAATAAAGTATATACTAGAGTAAAATGTGGGTAAAATGCATATAATGGTGAAAAGAACATACAAAAATATTAGTGAGTTTTTTAAAAAATGTGTATATTAGGAGGGATTGGCACTAAAATGCTGAACGATATCCATGATGGCTTTAAATAAAATGTCACCAATTGATATGGAAATGTGCAGTCCTGGTCTGGCAGTTGGCGGTTCCCTATGCCTTAGTCCTTATTTGTCAAGATCAGATGAGATTTTAACTGGGTGCTTCTTGAGGCCAGTGAGTGGAAGCCACAATGCTGAATGCCCAGGCCTCACCACCGTGCTTCACTTCCAATAACCCTTTGTATCCACTTGGCCTCCCTTGCAGGTTAGGTTTGAAGCTCTGCTGATGCTCCAAGCGAGCTTCTTGGAAGAAGGGATGTGACGCAGATGCAATAAATTAACCTCTTTGAGTGGGTCTCCTCCGGTAGAGAGCTGCTCATTTCTTTTTTAAAAGGCTGGATTTTCACGCTGTGCAGTGCCATCAATATTCCGTCTAAAGTATGCCCGCTGCTGATGCCAAGCGCTCTCCTTCTTTGCAAAGGTTGGCCCAGCAGGCAGATGCCGTCGCTTGATACGTTTGAGGATTTTGAAGCCATCCCATCCAGCGCTGAAGAACTCTCCAACTCTTCGGATATGGAGGAAGAAAGCCAGCCTAACAACGTAGGTAACACCTTCCAGAGCTTCGTAATGCTCTCATTAAGCTTAGCTCAAGCTGGGCGTAAATGCAGCAGGAAATGCAGTTTTGCATTTCCCTGAACTATGGGAATGTTTCAGAACAAGACAAGGGACAGTCTCCAAGTAGCCCTTTGTAGGCATCCTATCAGTGCAAGGATTCCTGATTGCACAAGGAAACATTTACCCCCCCACCCTAAATCTGTTCTAGAGATTACCCCAACCATCTAGAGCAGGCATAGGCAACCTCGGCCCTCCAGATGTTTTGGGACTACAACTCCCATGATCCCTAACAGGACCAGTTGTCAGGGATGATGGGAATTGTAGTCCCAAAACATCTGGAGGGCCAAGGTTGCCTATGCCTGATCTAGAGATTTGGGGAGGGTATGGGGCATATGAGGGGTGGGGGAATTCCTGTCCTGCAAACAGAAATCCTTATGGGACATGTTGGTTGAATACCACCCATGGCATTGGGTTGGGTGGGTTCTTAGGGTACCAGCAATATTTGGCTATCAACTTGTGCAGTTTTCTTAAATCCTCCCTATAGTTGTTATTGTTGTTTCTCAGGCTGGACAGTAGGTGAGGAGATAATGTGGGTTCTGTCTATCTAATTACTTTGATTTATAACTTATTCCACATTGTGGGATCAGTGTGCGGACCAGCTTTGCATGTTCTGCAGCTGCACCACACAGGTGGAGAAATACTAAAGTTAGCATTCAGCACCCTCAGGTCCTCTGATTCTTGTTAGTTAAAAACCCACAGTTTCTAATCTACAAGGCCTAGGTCAGCTTTTTCTGACCTGATGCCCTCCAGATGTTTTAGACTACAATTCAAGATGTTTTAGACTACAGTTCAAGAAGGACACTGACAAACTGGAACGTGTCCAGAGGAGGGCAACCAAAATGGTCAAAGGCCTGGAAACGATGCCTTATGAAGAACGGCTAAGGGAGCTGGGCATGTTTAGCCTGGAGAAGAGGAGGTTAAGGGGTGATATGATAGCCATGTTCAAATATATAAAAGGATGTCACATAGAGGAGGGAGAAAGGTTGTTTTCTGCTGCTCCAGAGAAGCGGACACGGAGCAATGGTTCCAAACTACAAGAAAGAAGATTCCACCTAAACATTAGGAAGAACTTCCTGACAGTAAGAGCTGTTCGACAGTGGAATTTGCTGCCAAGGAGTGTGGTGGAGTCTCCTTCTTTGGAGGTCTTTAAGCAGAGGCTTGACAACCATATGTCAGGAGTGCTCTGATGGTGTTTCCTGCTTGGCAGGGGGTTGGACTCGATGGCCCTTGTGGTCTCTTCCAACTCTATGATTCTATGATTCTATGATTCCTATCAGCCCCAGCCAACATGGCCCAGTTCTTATACAGTGTCTGCCACCCAGCAACAACCTTTTTGCCTATCAAAGCACTGGCCACACTCTGTTGGACAAAGCTCCCTTGCTTTTGTTTGTGCCACTGTATCTGGTTTTAATCTAGTTTTGGAAAGAAAGAAAGAAAGAAAGAAAGAAAGAAAGAAAGAAAGAAAGATCATGATGGTTTGATATTTTGCTTTGAGCACTTTGTGTTTCTGGGAAAGCAGTTCAGGATTTTAAAAAATAAATTGGTAAGATTTCAAAGTTGAACTTTACAGTGCAGTCCTATATTTAGAGGTAAACCCCACCCAATGCAGTGGGGCTTCTCTCCAAACAACTGTAAATAGGGTTACATGTGCGCTTTTAATGTGAAAAAGACTACAGACGTGCTTGTTAAAAACAGTGAAAGCAAATGCTTTTGTGTTGCCCAGTCCTTTGCATGATTCCTTTTGCAGAGCTCTGCACACCCCATACCTTTAAAACACATTTAGAGCACACACATCCCCCCCACAAAGAACCAGAGGAAATGTAGTTTACCCCTCATGTAACTACAATTCACAGCACCCCCAACTGCAGTTCTCAGGAGTTTTCGGAGAGATGGGCTTTAAATGTATGGTGTGCGCACAGAACATTAGGAAAATTAGAGTGTTTGAAAACCACAGCAAGTGCTCCTTTTCTGGATACATTTGTCACTCTGAATGTCTGAAAGGCATCCCTTGGGCCTTGTAGTAGACTATATTCCTGTCTTATCCCTGCCCATAATCTTTCCTTCTGCAATAACATCACGTACCACCTTGTTTCATTTGTTTTAGGGATCCAACCTTTACCGGGTAGAAGGCAGTTTTGACACTTGTTTCCCAGATTCCCTCACTCTAGAGGATGGAGATTTAGTGCAGTTTATACAGGAAGGCGAAGATGGACAATGGTAAGTATAGCTGCCAGAGAGAAAGGCTACAGTGGTACCATTTTCCAGCTGTTAGTTGAATATCGATACAAACCCTGATAAACAACAGCCAGAAGAGAATAAGGGTGTCTCAAATTTTCTGCAGATTCCATTAGTCCACAAGCTAGGTTTGCTTTTATTATTATTATTTGCTGCAGAGATAAATTTATGTTGGGGGAGTTCAGAAATATACCCATAAAGCTTAGGGGAAGACTCTCCTCCCTTCCTCCCAACATGTGTTGAAAGCAATCTTTCTCAGTCCAGCATCCTCCAGCTGTTTTGGACCACAATTTCCATCAGTTGATGAATTTCCGTGAGGGCTTTATAAAAAAGAATTAACTTCCGCAAACTGAAACGGAAAGGTGGAGATCTGAACTTATGATCGGAAGAGCGAAAAACTGACAGAAGTTGAAATGGACAGATTCATCCATTCCTGGCGCCTGCATAGAGTTCCCTAGGACACCCCTTGCCTCTGCTCTCAACAAGCAAATCAGTCAAAATGAAACATCGTTCTCTTATGTGAAACAGCTTTTCCATGTGGGAAAAGCACAGGATTTGAATGAAAGAGATGGGAGCTTTGTGGAAAAGGCTGTACAGTGGAACCTTGGTTCTCGAACGGCTTAGTTGATGAACAAATCGGCTCCTGAACACTGAATACCCGGAAGTAAGTGTTCCGGTTTTTGAATGTTTTTTGGAAGCATAATGTCCAATGTGGCTGTTAGCCATTGTTTCCGGGGTGCCTGCACCATGCCTTGGTTTACAAACATTTCTGGAGTCGAACAAACTTCCGGAACAGATTAAGTTCAAGAACCAAGGTTCCCTTTGCCTCAGATGATGATGATAATTTGTTATTTCTACCTTGCCCATCTGGCTGGGTTTCCTCAGAGGACTCAAGATACACAAATTCCTCCAGAAACAAACTGGTGAAGGAAGAACAATTAGGAAAATGGGGATGGGGGAGACTTTCCTTTTATGTTCTTAACAGGTTTTTTTAAAAAATAAATAAATAAATGATGATTTAAAAATTTATTGTAAACCCTTTGGAGGTTTTACTACAATCAAGGGAGTATATATATTTAGTTTAATAAATGTCAAGGATAATTTCTTTCCTCCCCCAACCCCACAAACTGGCTCTTTGCAAAAGCAGACAGGTGGGTTTCACAATGCCGATTTGAAACCAAAGGCACGCCTCCAAGCAGTACAATGCAAAGCCAGGTCAGTGTTGTGAGGATAAACATGTACTGTGCTGCTATGCAACATCACCCTGTTGCAGTACACCTGTTTGTGTACATCGCCACATCTCCTTCATAGGTCTGTAAGACCCTACAGTGCTACACCTGCCCTAGAAGCGAGCAGCAATTTTCCATGAATTGCATGAATTGCATCATCAGATAGCATCCAAGGGAAGAAAAACAGTTGAGTGTGCATGTACTCCCAGTTTCAACCCATTTCCTGCCTTTGCCCAGGACAGATGCATTTGAGCTTAGCTCCCGGATAGCTTGTGTTTTGTGTCCGTGGCCCTTGGGTTTTCAACCTAGCGGGAGGAGAAATGGAAGCAGGAGGGCATTTCACTTTTTAGTTTTAGGGCACACTTCTGAATATTACGTGCGTGTATAATAAAAACCGTGTAGAGACATGTAGCAGATTTGAGTTGACTAATAAATGTGTTAGCCTGTTGTAGTTTTAAAATATATGGATAGCGTTTTTGGAGATCTAGACAGGCTATAGTTCCATGCTGAATATATACTTGGTAGCAAACTGTCTCACACATTTGCTGCCGTACTGTGTGCAAAATGGGCCATGGACTTTTACAGTTCTTTCCAGCAACTGGTTATACTGGCAAGACAGTTTTACTAGGGGGTGAGGGGTGCTGAGCCAATAAATCTTCTCACCTTGCTTTCTCCACCTCTCTCCTTCGTTGACAAACCAACCACTGGGGACATGCGGTGGAATCTAACATAGTACTAAGTCTCCCATTCAACCGTCACAAATAAATATCTCCTTGGCGCAAGATAACATTGTCCCCCTCCCCTCCATCAGCACACCCTTTAAAACTGTTCTAGGGGTTTCCCCTACCCTCTGCAGCATGTTTGGCGAGGGCACGAGGTCCACTTGGGGAAGAACGGAAAATCCATTTGCAAAAATGGAAATCCTTGCGCTAATGAGATGTGGAGGTTGAATACCACCCACTGGGGAACAGGTAAGATATCTCAGAGTGCTGGATATGGCAAAAGGGTGTCTGGACGTTGATCCCCTACCCCTGGGGTCCTCAACATGGTACCTCCCTTTGTGCTTACCAAGCCTCACTGCCCCTTCCAATTTTATTTAGAATTGAGGGGTTTGGGCTTTTTCTTTCTGGTTGAGTATGGGACGCAGGTGGTGCTATGGGTGAAACCACAGAGCCTAGGACTTGCCGATCAGAAGGTTGACAGTTTGAATCCCCGCGACTGGGTAAGCTGCTGTTGCTCGGTCCCTGCTCCTGCCCACCTAGCAGTTCGAAAGCATGTCAAAGTGCAAGTAGATAAATAGTCACGGCTCCGGTGGGAAGGTAAACGGCATTTCCGTGTGCTGCTCTGGTTCGCCAGAAGCAACTTAGTCATGCTGGCCACATGACCAGCTCCCTCGGCCAGTAAAGCGAGATGAGCGCCGCAACCCCAGAGTCAGCCACGATTGGACCTATTGGTCAGGGGTCCCCTTTACCTTTACCTTTACCTTCCGAATGATTGAAAAATGACTGATCAGATTTGCCCTGTTTTTGTCCTCCAACGCCCCTCTTTGTCCAAATCCGGGGATATTCTAGGAATTTCTTTGGAGGCTACAGCAGTAGCGGCATTACTGAGGGAAAAAAGATGGTGATTCTATGTATTTCCTTTGAACGTTCAGGTTAGTGAAGAAGTTGGTTTCTGAGAAGACGGACTGGGTCCCTTCCAGTCTGCTGCAGCCGGCAGATGGCGACACCAGCAACATCCGCAATATCAGCAACGCAGGTAACCAACATTTCGCAGTGTTTTGAAAGCTCTGTGCTGTTCACTTTCTTAACAATCACTGCTATTAACTCTGAACATTATTGTGCAGTAGGAAATTGCAGGAGACCTTTGAGAGCTCTGTTTCTTAGCTAGGAAAGAGATCTGTAGTCTTATGGTTTTGTTTGTTCAGGCATGGCCAAACTTGGCCCTCCAGCTGTTTTCGGACTACAATTCCCATCATCCCTGACCACTAGTCCTGTTAGCTACAGATGATGGGAGTTGTAGTCCCAAAACAGCTGGAGGGCCAAGTTTGGCCATTACTGTGTTTGTTTGTTTATTGGATTTCTTACCCACTCTTTACCATAAAGTCCCAAGACCGGTTACAGCAATATAAAAGTAAATCAGCTAAATCAGAAAAATTGAGCGGATGCTAAAAATAAATCCCAGGTTATTTTATGCATAGAAAGCTAACCAAATAAATATTATAAAAGAAAAAGAAAAAAGCAACCAACAACAACAATCAGGTGTCAAAAGCAGGATAAAAAACTGTGTCTTCGGCATATGCAGCGAAAGCGATGAAGATGCTAGACACACCTCTTTGGAGAGGAAATTCCACAGCTTAGAGCAGGCGTCAGCAAACTTTTAAAGCAGGGGGCTGGTCCACTGTCCCTCAGACCTTGTTTGGGGGGAGGAATGAACGAATTCCTATGCCCTACAAATAACCCAGAGATGCATTTAAAATAAAAGTGCACATTCTACTCATGTAAAAACATGCTGATTCCTGGACCGGACCGAATTTAGAAGGCGATTCGGCCGGATCCGGCCCCTGGGCCTTAGTTTGCCTACCCATGACTTAGACTTAGAGGCTGCCTCAGAGAATGCCTTTTCCCAAGCCACCACCACTTGAACTTCTGAGGGCAGTGGCAATACCAAGAGGGAAATAGGTAAAGGGACCCCTGACCATTAGGTCTAGTCGTGGCTAACTCTGGGGTTGCGGCGCTCATCTCGCTTTATTGGCCGAGAGAGCCGGCATACAGCTTCCGGGTCATGTGGCCAGCAGGACCAAGCCGCTTCTGGCGAATCAGAGCAGTGCACGGAAACGCCGTTTACCTTCCCGCCAGAGCTGTACCTATTTATCTACTTGCACTTTGACATGCTTTCGAACTGCTAGGTGGGAGGAGCTGGGACTGAGCAATGGGAGCTCACCCCGTTGTGGGGATTCAAACCTAGGCTCTGTGGTTTAACCCACAGCGCCACCCATGTCCCAAGAGGGAAATAGAGAGATGTTAATCAGAAAATGCAGAATCTAGAACTTAGATTCAGCTGCAGATGAGGTCTGAGATGGTTGCAGTGGCCTTATCTTTCATGAAACTTGGGATCCATTTGGTGGGTGGAAAATCGTTATGCGAATATACCATACCCGGCATCTCTACAAGAGAGTTCCTCATTACCAATAGAGATGCGTTCCTCTTTCAGATGTCTACGGTGGTATCTGTAGCACAGCAGCCACAAATTCAGAAATGAAGGAGAGCGAGCTGACGAGAAGCTTAACAGCTGAACAGAAAGCTGGGAGTTGAACACACATTGACACATTTCCTCAGGACTCCATCTTCTTCTCTACTTACTGGTGGACACTGGACCAAATCGCCTTTCCCACAAGCTCTGAACTTAAGAATTCTGTGAAATTTCATCAGCATGGAACATATTTTTTAAAAATTAAAAAAAAACAAAAAACCAACAACTCGCTAATCTAGGAAATATGGAGGATAATGGAAACTTCAGAGGTATCTTAGAACTTGACAAATGAATCGACAGTATGCTTTTTTATACTGCATTTTTGGAACCATTGAAAAGGGTGTTGCCTAAATTAGGCTGACAGCATTGAAGGCCTTCAGCTTTGTGGCTATGCTGGTTAAATACTGGACTATTTGAAGAAAGGTCTGCAGATTCCACAGGTTATATTCTGTTGCAGATGCCATCTCAAATTCCTCCATCCATTCAGATCAGCTGCTCAGCCTCTCCTCAACCGCAGGCTTGATTTCCTCAAGACAATCATGGTCGGCTAGAACAACGGAAATCGGTTGGGTGAAGAAAATACCGTTCCTGAACCTGAGCCAACTAGGACGCCTTTGCACAACAGCAAAGGATGCGACCTGCTTTGGGATACGATCTTCTGTCCACAGAATGTTTTGAGTGGTGGCTGGGAAAAGATGGGCATCTTGGGACGAGTTAGGCAAAAGCAAGGAACGGTGACTGTGAAGGCAGTTATGGGGCTTGTCTGTCGTTTCAAGAGGGTGCCTTTGTTTCCCCCAGTTTGTGATTGAGGGAACATATCCTCTGCATTTGGTGCTGACAATTCTGTCTGATGCTGCCGTTCAGGGCTCCACACTTCATTTTGGAACATTGTCATATATGCTGGGCTCTTGAACAGTATACATTCCTCCCCCCCCCAAAAAAAATTAATCCTTCCCCCATGTGATGTCCTCTACTTGTTTAGGTGCTTGCAAATGGACTTACGGCTGACGAGAACGTGTGGTCATCTTAAAGGTCTGTTGCCCTGTTGCCATGCCATCTTATTTTGAGGAAGACTGTACCATCCCTCTGCTGCAATGGACAATGTCACAATTCCCCCCCCCCTCCCTCCGCTTTCAAATCCCTGAAACAGAAGGCACTTTCAGAAATATATAAAGGTGTTTTTGCATGAAGGCATATTGATGGCGATTGGGAAGCGTAGGTCCCACAAAGCTGCTATAGTAGTGTGATGTTTGAAATGAATTTTGGTCTAGGAATAGGGCTACTTGATGGATGCTGTGTGTAAGGCTGGTAAACTGAGAAAAATCCATATAAAGTCACCTCCACTGGGCATCTAGTCAGTTCCCCAGGCAGCTGCACCACATGATCAGTGATCTCTGGCAATGCTGCAAAGCAGGGTTGGGGCAGGCATGTGGTTCTTGTGTTGTTGGACTCCAACTCCCATCACCCTGAACCAGTGTGCGCAGCGATTGATGGGACTTGTAATCCAACAATATCTGTAGGGCCAGGTGTTACCCATTGCTGGTGCAAAGGGTGCTGGGTTGCAACTCTCAGACTGTGTGCTGCTTGACTGACCCACCCATCAACTGCTTGTGCAGTTGGGCTGGCTCTGGCTGTGCTGTGGGGGAGCAGCCCAGAATTTATGTGAGCGTTACACCGGCAGGAGGGCTTTGCAGAAAGGCTTCTTTGCGTTGCAGTACTGTGACTGAAATTTTAGGCCATTTCCACAGAAAATTCCTCAGCAAAATAATTCCAGTTTAGAGTGTCTGTTCTGCTCCCACTTCTGAGCAATTTTCAGTATGCAGATTGAATATCTGATATGCAGCCCTCAACCAGTGGAAGTGGTACACTCCAGCACACAGTTTTTTAAAAATCAGAAACAAAGACGGAGGAGCAAATTAGCCTCCTGCATGGCTTTGGATAATGCAATTCGGCCACCTTTGGATTTCCTTGCATATAAACACAAGCCTAAAGATGACACAGTTAAGAGCTGGTTTCCACATGTAGCAGCAGCAGTGAATGCCCTAGAAGCTTGCCCATGATGCCCACATTCTCATGGCGAGAGCAGCCTGCAAGCAACTGGAGTTACACAGATATCCAGCTGCGTGCCATTGCTGTGATTGCAATAGCCTGTTTTTCGGAGGCTGCAACAGCAGGACTTGCATGCAAACAGGTATATGTGTTGCTTCCGGTTCACATGGCACTTCACCCATGCAGATGTGAGCCCACAAATGATTTGTGTAGCAAAGTCAGTCAAACGGCCATATTTAATAAAGTAGTGCTCCTGCAAAATTGCAGTCGCTGATTGGGAGATGTTTATGATCATCAACATACCGCAGCCCCAAACTCCTAGAAATTCCATTGAGGTGTCTTCTGATTTCTGACCCTTTAGTTGAAAACATTATTGCCCCCCCCCCATATTTTCCCTCTCAGCTAAAGGAGTCTCAAAATATGCAGCTTGATTGTTGGAGACAGGTTTTCAAAAATGCAAGAAAGCTACCAACTTCTGCGTATTTTCTACAATGCTCCATAAAGCCATATTACATGATTAATTGCACATCATAGCAGCGGTTCATACTCCTGATCTACCTTGCTGTCAGGGGACATATGCATACAAACAGTGGCGTAGCGTGGGGGGTGCAGGGGGGGCGGCCGCACCGGGCGCAACATCTGGGGGTTAGGGTTAGGGGGCGCAAATTCACGGGTTAGGGGGCGCAAATCCACGGGTTAGGGGGTGCAAATTACTTGCCTTGCCCAGGGTGCTGACAACCCACGCTACGCCACTGCATACAAATTTGGTGCCCCAATTGCTTTAAAAAGAAACTTCCCATAAATTGCTCCCTCTTCCCTACATAAAGCAAAGTGTGTGTGTTTGTACTGGGGGTGATACGGGGACATCTGGTGTCCAGATCTGATGTTAAGGATGGGTTTAGACTAAATCAGAGTTGTGTTTCATTGGGATTCTAATACATACATACAGACACAGGTGCCAATAGAATTTCAACAGGGTCTTCAAACAGTTCTATGCTGTTGCTTCTTATCCCTGCCCCTCCTCTATGAAATGCAGCCATTTCATTTGCAGCTGGGATTCTCCATGCACAGCCAAACGAACTATAGACAATCTTTCTTTCTGAACACCGTAAGCTACTATATATTACGCCAACTGTGTGTGTGTGAGTACTTTATTTTGCAAATAAATTATAAGTCCTTTTCTGTTTTTATAATGTACGAGAATAATACTGGGATGTATTGAAAAGGGGAAAATATCTACCCACAGAGAGAGATCTGTGTGCAAAAGCAGGCTTTTGTACACACAGCCAATGCCACCCACATCATTCTCATTATCTGAGTCTCAGTGAATGGGTTAGGTAGAACTTTTCGTGAGTCATTGTTGCACACAGCTAGTTGCACATGACTCGAGCTGGATTGCGACCTGGAACTTTATGGTTTGGGCTCATTATTATCATTTTTTAAAGAAAACGATCAGAATTTTTTTATATTAAAAAATCATGTTCTAGGTGGCCCATGCTAAGATTTGCCATATGTGCTGCTGATAAATGCTTGGGGAGGGACATAAGTGGCCCACAGTTCCTATACCACTTGCAACATCAGCCTTGGTGGTTTGCCAGCCATACAAGGAATTTGTATCACTACAAATGCTAAATGTCAGGTTAACATAATCAAAACAATTAACACTTAGCACAAGATACCTTTTCCAGTTTTATTGAGGGTGTGTATGGAATAGGCACAGAAGCCTTTTCCAAAGCGAGGAAAATATGTTACATCACTCTTGCTAGGGCACTTCCAGTCTAAAGATATTATGTGCATTACCCCAGGGAGTCTACGTAAAAATGAAAAATAATATTAAATACAGTTAGGGGAAAATATGCACGTTTGATTTTTACTTTTGAAGTAGCATGGAGAAAATGATACAATATGCCGATTGATTAAAACCAACATACATGCATTGGTTTTAATGAGTCTACTAATGAGTATGATTTAGTTGGATATTGCCTAATCTACTTTTGGAAAAGACAAGTTTGTGGAATGTGGGTTTGACAGACTCCTAAAGCAATGGTTCTTGGACTTTCTAGTAGCTTCAGGAAGCCTTTAATTTACCAGCTAAAATGCAATGGGGAGGCATGTTTGAAAGCAGGGGTAGGGGACATGTGGCCCTCTGTTGCTAGACTACAACTCCCATCATTCCCTGACCACTTCTGCCGGGGCGGATGAGAATTAGAGTTCAACATCAACTGGATGGCCACAAGTTTCCCACCCTTATTCCAAAAGATTCTCCTGGGAGATGTTCTAGACCACACACTCATGGAATCATAGAATTGTAGAGTTGGAAGGGACCACAAGAGTCATGTAATCCAATCCCCACCAATGCAGGAATCCTTTCCCCATTGTGGGGCTCGAACCCGCGATCCTGAGATTAGGAGTCTCATGCTCTACCAAGTGAGCTATCCTGTTGCGTCTCACCATCATCCTGCACAAACTGGGACTGGAGCCTTGACCACACCACTTTCCAGTAAATGCACATTGCTCTGAACAGGGTCTGCTGACAAACCTTTGCCATAATTGATGTTCTGACCAAGAAAGAAGAACCCCACACTTCCTCAAAACACAATCCGATAACCACTGCTCCAAGAAATGGATCCTCAGAAACGGCATTCCCGTGTGTTTCTCTAGGAAAGGCAAGCAGAAGTAGGAAGGAATGTCTCTACTGGGTTTCTCAAGAGTCCAAAAAACAACGAGACCCCAAATCTCTTCATCTCTTTACACCAGTTGTATGGTGCAGAACCACTCAACAAGAGGGTCAAAAACACAGGGAGATGTGGGGTTGAGATAGCTGCCCCCATCATCACACCTCTCACTAAGCATAAGATTTGTGTCTTTCATTTCGAACTGATTCAGGGCATTAAACACACACACACATACACACACACAGCATTTCCTTAGGTATACCTAAGAACTGTGAAAGACATTTGGAAGCTTGAACAATCTCATGAGTTGGTTTAAGACTGTGGTGTTTCAAATAATCCTCTGCTGTATTTCGTACAGCAGCCAGAGATATTGTACTGGAACTGCTGCTAAAAAAACAAAAAACTTTCTTCTGCAATTGCTACTTGGTCTGAGACGTGTAAGTTACCCCTTTTCCACATTGGGGGTAATGATGTTATTTGTAGTTTGTGGTTGCTGGAAGAGAGGCCGGTGGCGAATCACAGAAATTGCTCTTCTCTCTTTCCTACTTTCTTGTATCAGGACCGAATGTATGAATGTACTACAGAATATGTATGTTTGTGTGTGAAGCTGGACTTTCTGTAAATAGACCATTATGAACTGTGTAAAACCAACCCTTTGTTTGAACTTTATAAGAATTATAAATACTGTATTACAAAATTGCCTGCAAAACGGGTTTTTCAGCCTTATTCTGATTATTACTTGTTTTTAAATGCGTAACAATAAGGAGTGCAAGTTTGCACATGAGACTAGACAGGACATTAACAGTGTAGGTGGAATTTTTGGTTATTTAAATTGCAGGTGGGAAAGCCTTAGCAATCTTTGGAGTATGGGAGTCAGATTGGGATGGGAAGTTTAACACTTTCATGGTCATGATTCTGACAAAATCTCCTCTCTGAAGCTGCTATTTGCCTTTTAATGGAAGCCCTGTTGGCATCAATGCATGTGCAGAAGCGGCTGAATTGCAACCCGCACGTGCACAGACGCGGCGCTGCGGGTTGCAAACGTGCCTCCTGCACGGATCACGTTCGCAGCTTCCGCTGTATTAAAATCGCCAGGACACTAGAAGATCGCAGAGCAACATGGATATTTTAGGAAATAGGATAACAGAGAGATGGTGCAAATATAAAGCACCCATACAATAAAAAAGAAACACCAGCACAGAACTTGATAATATGGAGACAACTTACAAGTTCTGGTCAGCTCATCTGAAAAGGGATATTGGAGAGCTGCAAAAGGTTTAGAAAGGGGGATCCAAAATGGCCAAAAGGTTTAGCAACTCCTGGGTAATAAAAGGACATTGGGGTCTTTTTAGTTTCAGGCTGGGGGAAGGCAAGTAAGAGGGAACATGACAGAAGTATAAAATTATGCTATGTGTTGAGAAAATGGACAGGGAGAGATCCCACCTTGCCAAAAATACTAGAAATCTGGGCTGTCTGGAGAAGCTGAAAGTTGGAAGATTCAGGACAGACAAAATTAATAACTATTTGCATGCATTCATTTACACATGCAAGAGGTTATTTATTGTTGTTGTTGATGATGATTTATTAAATTTGTATACCGCCATTCATCCATAGATCTCAGGGCATTTCACAACATAAAATACAATATAAAAACACAAAATACATGATAAAAACAAGAACAAAAAACACAAACCAATAAACCTCTCTCCTCCCCACCCCTGAACCCATTTAAAAGGGGTCTGTGATGTTAATCAGCCAAGGCCTAGCTGAAGAGGAATGTTTTCCCCTGGTGCCTAAAGGTGTATAATGAATGCGCTAGCTGAACCTCCTTGGGAGAGCATTCCACAAGCGGGGAGCCACTGCAGAAAATAGTTAAAACTATGGGATTTGCTTCCGCAAGGTGTAGTGATGGCCGCTAACTTGGATGGCTTTAACAGAGGATTAGACAAATCCATGGGGAATAATATCTGTAATCCACTCTGGCTATGCTCTGCCTCTACAGTTGGAGGCAATAGGTCTCTGAATACTAGTTACTGGAAATCACAAACAGTAAGAGCTGTTGTTGCACCCAGACATGAGCATAGCCAGGATTTTTGTTAGGGAGGGGAGACCTTTTTTGGGGGGGGGGCAGAACCTCAGTTAGCTATGAATTTTTATTGATTTGGGGGAGGGCAGCTGCCTTTCTCTGCTCCGCCCCCTTGATGTTCCTACTTACTATATGTGCCAGATTTACTGTAAGGAACAGGCTACAAAAGCAGGAGAATTAAGGTTGCTTCCAGATGACCAGTGTGTTGAGCATTCACCGTATTTTTCGCTCTATAAGACGCACCAGACCACAAAATGCACCTAATTTTTGGAGGAGGAAAGCAAGAAAAAAAAAAAATTCTGCATCTCAGAAGCCAGAACAGCAAGAGGGATCACTGCACAGTGAAAGCAGCAATCCCTCTTGCTTTTCTGACTTCTGGGATAGCTGCGCACACACATTTCCCTTTACTTTTTAGGAGGGAAAAAGTGAGTCTTATAGAGCAAAAAATATGGTATCCCTTTTTGTTTGCACAAAATTTGCAGGGAAGTTATACAACACCTGCTGTTTATTGAGCACATATTCCGATTTGTTGGGGGGCAAGGAGTGTTAAATGAAGTTGTGTTAAGTAGTTGTTATCCCACACTTTAAAATGCATTGTCCCATCACTTTCCTTTCTGTCATGTTTGGGGTAGAGGCAGGTTTGTTGTGCAAGAGCGCCAAATCCAGTAGGGTGAACCCCAGCTGCAAAATAGCAACAGCCCGGAAGTGTGGATTTCTAATAATAATAATAATAATAATAATAATAATAATAATAATAATAATAATTTATTATTTATAGCCCGCCCATCTGGCTGGGCTCCTCCAGCCACTCTGGGTGGCTTCCAAAAAAATATTAAAATACTGTAATACATCAAACATTAAAAGCTTCCCTAAACAGGCCACCTTCAGATGTCTTCTAAAAGTCTCGTAGTTTTATGAATGTCGGTAATACAAAACTTTGTCCACTAGGGGGCTACAGAGTTCTTAGGAAATATCTTCTCTTTGTCAGCAGGAGGGCTTAAATAAGAAATCTGTTTCTACCTCTCAAAATGCCCTTTGCCTCCTGTGCTAAATTTTGGCAAAGAGAGATTTCTGGACTACAAGCAAGGTAGCTGGTTGTGGCAGTTGTACTGCAACTTGTCTCTCTTTTTTAAACAACAACAACAAGAAGAACAACAACAATCTTTCATTTCTTTTCCAATTTCTGAAATTCCCTGCCTTCCAGGACTTCTGAGTATAGAAGAAAAACAGGTCAGTATGATTCCAGTCTGAAAACTCATAAACTCTTTAAAGGGGCATTAAAATGGAGAAAGAGATTGATAATAACTTGAAGCGAGATACTTATGAACCGCATCACATATTCTCCAATTGCCGCTATTTACCAGATATAAGGGAAGGGGGAGAAATTTGATTCAATTTACATTCAAAGGTGAACTTATCAAATCCACATTTTCTGAAGCCATATGTCAGTCATCCTTCAAAATTCGCACTTTTTCTAATTTTGCAATATAGTTCTTCAGCTAAGCAATGTTTCCAGAAATGCTTATCTGAGCAAAGTGAGCACATTAATGCATATATTGGTGAAAACATCACACAAAAATGCATTGTATTCGGGGAAATTGCTTACAAAAATGTGTACATTTGTCAAAACTGTTTTTTATTCAGAGGAATTCACACTAAAACGTTGAAGAATTTTCCTCTGGTTTTTTTTTAATTGCAGATTGCTGCAGAAGTGTAGAGAAGTGAATTTAAAACTGCAAAAATAAGAAACTAAGAGAACTTTAAATTGACACCATTTGTCCCTATTTTTTTCTTTTGGGGAGATCTTGCTAAAACTTGTCCGCACAAATGTGTGCACAGCAGAGTTGTTCAGTTTTTAAGTCCCCTTCTTTGGGTCTCTAGAAATTACATCTCCAGGGAAGGGGAAGATGAGCTGTGGCTCTAGTGCACATGCATGGGAACCAGGGATTGGGATCCTCTGGCTCACGTGCCAGAAGTGGCCCATGGATGTCCCTCCTCTGCATTCCAGCCTGGCTTGGAAACAGCCTGCATTTTTATAGCAGAAGTACACATTTAAAGATGCCTGCATGATCAGGCCAAAGATGCATTAACTCGCATCCAGTTCCCCTCATTTGCTAGCCAGATGCCTCCAGGGAGCTCAAAAACAGAGCAAGGTGGCAAAGTGTGTTGAGCACGCTGGCATTCAGTGGCATCCTCTGAACCTTGAGGTTGCTGTTGTTAGCATCTGTCTGTCTCAGGAGACAATGGAGGAGTGTGTCTTCAGGGGCAAAGTCAAACTGCTGGAGAGTTACAGCGCCTGCTGTGGCTGTAGAGACCGATACAGGAGAGACATGTTTTGTTGCAGCTGGGGCAGATGAAGGTGTCCAGTTGGGCTGCTGCAGATGCACCAGGGCGTTTCTTCTCTCTGCACTCCTCCATCATTCCTCCTCTCGTCACTGCTATGGGATGCATGACCTGTCTGTCTCCAGGCACTGCAGTCGTCTGCAGGGGATTCCCATATAGTGGGATTAATGCTGCCCACCTTCATGTCACATTTGCAGGCATCTTTGTGTCACAGAGTTTGTAACTTGGAGTGCCATGTAGTCATCATGACTTAGGGTGCTTCCAGATGACCTGTTTATTGAGAATTTTTCCTGCTTTGTTTAGTGGGAGATTAGACAATATTGGCTATTTAATTAGCATTCATTCTCACTGTTTGCAAGGAGGTTAGATGATGTCACTTCAAAACAAGTGTTGCCCCCCATTTTCCCAGTGCATTTTCCCAACTCCTTATCACAAAAGGCCCAGTGTTTGGGGTGAAGTTTGTTGTGCGAAACCTCCCAGTCAATTATCATTGCACAACCTGAATTTGCCAGTATGTGATTGAGTCCCGCCCCAAAATAGCTACAGGTCTAGCCTTCTTCCACTCCATTCCTGATGACCTCCTCCCAATTGCAAAAGTCGCTGAATATAAAGTGTGCAATACCACTTTAAACAATCATGCTTTCCCCCAAAGAATTCTGGGAGTTGTAGTTCATTAAGTGTGCTAAGAGCTATGAGGAGACCCCGCTATTCCCCTCACAGAGCTACAACTGATTGCAGTCAATCCCTCTTCCCATGGGACTCTGGGAACTGTAGTTCTGTGAGTGGAAAAGGGGTCTTCTAACACAGTGTTCCCCAACCTTGGGCCTCCAGCTGTTTTTGGACTATAATTCCCATCATCCTTGACTACTGGTCTTGCTAGGGAGGGATGATGGGAGTTGTAGTCCAAAAACAGCTGGAGGCCCATGGTTGGGGAACACTGTTCTAACAAACAACTTTCAGCACTCCTAGTGAACTACAGCTCCCATGATTCTTGTAGGTAGGTCAGGACTGTTTAAAGTGCTATCACAGTGTTTTAAATGCATGATGTGAATGCAGCCCAAGGCACGTCAGGGAGAATTAAAATGCACTGGGCGGAGAACAATGCTAATCTTGCTTCCACTTTCAGCTCCACCAATGTTCTTCAAGCACTTTCTCAATGGTTCAAGGATGCTTCCCCACAATCCATTCTTGCTTTGCATGTAACATTCCAGTTCTTGTGCTGGACTTCCCCTTTGCTCGGAGCTTTTTGCAAGAGAACAACAAACTTCTTGTCTCCCAGAGGAGGCATGCTAGGCTGGTTGTAGGGAAGAAGAAGAAGAAGAAAGAAGAAGCAACACGTACAAAGGTTCCTTGGGGCATCTGATCCGTGAATATTACTCTTTAATTCCTTCACCATGAGCTGGGAGAAGAACCTGTTTGTGGAACTCCTCCTGGTTGCAGCTGGCGGTGAGTAGATCAGTATACCCAGTTATCACTGTACTGTATTGTGTGTTGCTTTGTTGCAGGGATGCAACAGACTCTCTAGCTCTTCTTTGCCTTTAATAGCTGTGTTAAGAGAGATAGTGTTTTCTACAGGTACAGCTTGTTATGCAGGACTAGGGAAAGCCTGTACAGGGTCATCTGGTGACAAGATCCACTCCCCACAACCACCTTTGAGCTTTTCTGCCATTAACCTTCCTTGCAGCCCTGAATCAGGTGTGGCAAAGCTTTGACTCTCCAGATGTTGTTGGACTGTAACTTCCATAATCTTTGGCTATGCTGGCTGGGGTTTGTGGGAGCTGTAGTTCAGAAACATCAGGAGGGACCAAAGTTCCCCAGCCCTGCCCTAAACAAGGCATGTACAAAGAGGCTTTAGAAAGTAGCTGCATGGGGTTGTTTACTGCAGTGTTTTTGATAGAAAATCTAAGTTTCTGGGTGGTTTGGTCTACTAAAGAAGCCTAAATATGAGCACACCTCAGTTGTGTTTTCTGTTTTGTACCAAATACACATGTTAAAGATAAATACAGAGAGAGTATCAGGCTACTGCAAGGTTACAAAATACTGTGGAAATATCCCAGAAATCAAATGTAGAAGAATGGATGCATAGGATTTGCAAGGCAATCTTGCCCATTTTGTCAGACTCCATGACAAAAGGTTCCATGGGAAAAGAATACAGTAGTTCTTTTTAGATCTAACTGGCAATTTTATTCTACTTAAACATTGGAAATGCCGAGGTGTTTATGGTCCTGAGTTCAATCAGCAGAACGTTGTTGATAAAAATGCTTGATCCAACCTAAGCTAACTACTTTCCAGTCCTATTGATTTTAGTGGAAGAGTTAAGTACTGTACATGTGCATCTTTTGCCTCCTGGAGTCAGTTTTCTTCTACCTATCAGCAGATCCTTTGCAGGGCTGCAAGTTCCTTATGTGGGGAGTGATATTAGGTTTCATAGATAAATGTGTCTATTTCCCTTGAGACAGACAGGACTCATACATACTTCTGCTTGCCCCATTGCTTTCTCCTGGGGAAACCTGCTGTTCACCGTTGCATTGGAACAAACATCAATGGCTTTATCTGCAGATTGGTGGGACAAATGAAAAGCCACTCAGACCCATGCCTAGAAAGTCGGAAACCTATTGGACTTTCTAGGCATGGGGCAAGTGGGAAATGTGGATGAGCCCTAAGAGCAACGCATTTGAGGAGGAAAGGTGTACAGGTCATCACTGCTAGGTCTGGGCGATATCTGGTTTTCAACATCACGATATATCCCCAGCTAAACATTGCAATGTACTATATAGCACGACGTCTGAAGTAAAGATAGAGCTACTTTTCAATTTTGTGATGTATTACCAGCTATATATCACAATAGCTGAAATAAGGATGAAGCTATGCAAAGGCATTGGCTGGCTTCACGGTTTTTCCCACGTGGTGATGGTTGCATAGCACACGTGCACAAACGTACATCATAATTTGCAATATATTGCCAGGTCAAAAATTATGAAACCGATATCATGATATGGACTTGAGACTGGTTTCGGATGATATATCGCCCAGCCCTACTCACTTCCCATGTCTCTGTCTTTTCAGAGACATGACTCGAGCTGAGAGATGCTTAGAATGGAAGGGATTTTTGGAAACGAGATTAAACTTACTCTCTGCTTGTTTGCAGCTATTTTATCCTGCAGTGGAGAGGTGCAGGTTGAAGCAACTCCACAGCCCATTTCAGTCTTGCAGAGAGCCAATCAAACGATCACGACTCTTCCATACAGTCATTCAGAATTTTCAGTCACACAGATAGGCAAGCAATCTGTACAAGGGGCTACCCAGAGAACCCAGTCAGTGTCAGCATTACCTGAAGATACTAAGATGGTAAAAGCAGATTCTATACCACCAGCCAAACAAGTTTCAGTCCACAAACAGGCAAACACAGCAGCCACTCCTCTAGAGGCAGCTGCAAACCCCACAAGTCCAACCAGTCAAGCTGCAAGTCGCAGAGTGACTAAAACTACAGTTGTTGCCAGGAGCAGAGCTGTGCTATCTGAAACGCAAACTGATGAAGCTGGAATCCACGGAGCTGTAAAAACGACAGCAGCTGATCAGAGGACAGCTTCACAACCTGCAGCCCCAAACAGCTGGAACACTGCAGCTCCTGCTTTACCAGCGAAGGCAGGAAATGCAAAGAAGACTGTAGCTAGAACAAGTGACAAGTGCATCACACAACATGTGCCAGCCGGAACGCCAAGAGCAAACAGTACAGCCCACAGCAAGATGTCATCTGGGCATAAAGCCACTGTTCCTGAGCCAACAGCCCCAGTTGGGCCAACCCTCACACCCAAACCATCGCCAGCTACAACGGGGGCTTACAGTGTTTTTAATGGAACTGCTGAGTGTATTAAAGCATCAGTTGGTTTGACAATGATAGCTAAAAATGGAAAAACAGTAAGCTGCAGCTTCCCCCTTTCCCATTATTCCCCCCCATGTTTTTTTTTTTCATTCAAAAGATCAAAACAATCAGTTAATTCCAGGAATTGTGATTCTGAGTTCCAAAAGCTGTTTCAGAAAAGCCTTAGGTTTGCATCTATAGCATGGGTAGTATCTCTTGCCGCCATGCAGTCAGCGCAAGGATTACTGTTCATGCAATGGAACTTCTCCCTTTGCCTTAACAACAACTACTACTAATTTCTTAATTGTACCCTGCCCATCTGACTGGGTTGCCCCAGCCACTCTGGGCAGCTTCCAAGATATATAAAAACATAATAAAACATTAAACATTAAAAAGCTTACCTATACAGGGCTGCCTTCAGATGTCTTCTTCTAAAGGTTATTTAATTACTCATCTCCTTGACATCTGATGGGAGGGCATGAACCCCCAGAGCAGATTCAGGGGGTGAGCGGGGGGGGGGGAGAGATGGAGGAGATTCATTGCAAGAACCCTTGCGCTAATGGAACAAGTGACTTACTGCTACTTAGTGATACATGCCTTCCCCCCCCCCCAAATAATTACAGGAACTGTAGTTTACACCTCACAGCGCTACAATTCCCATCACCCAGGACTCTTTTGGAGGAAGCTATGTGCTTTAAATGTATTTGAATTGATTCAGTTCATACCCCAGGAGCCCAGGGCAGCAAACAAACAATTAAAAGATCTTAAAAGCAATTCCAGTGCAGATGCAGACTGGGAATGATCTCAACTTAAAAAATCTTGGTGAAAGAGGAAGGACAACAAAGACAGTGCCTAATATTCATGGGGAGGGGATTCCATAGGATAGATGCCACAACTTTGAAGGGATGGTTCCTATACTGTGTGCAGTGGACCTCCTGGCAAGAGGGTATCTTCAAGGTGCCCTCACCTGTAGAGTGCAGTGACCAGGTATATAACTAGGTACCTGAGGGGTGAGACAACCTTTCAGGTGTTCTGGTGCCAGGCTGTATTGGGTTTCATATACCAAAAGAAGTATCTTGAATTAAGCTCCATAGCTGATTGGCAGCCAGTGAATGCTGCGGATGTGACCAAACTCTGACGTAAGTTATTGGTCGGACATAGCACTAAATCAGGACAAGGGAGGTATGTGGAGGAGGTATTGGGAAAGGGGTGTGTGTGAACCTGTAGCTCACTTCTTCGTCCCCATTAATGACCAGCAGCGCCAGCCCACTCAGATGGGGAGTGTTAAGAAGGGACTGTGCAAGAACCATTCCAACCTGAGCTATGTGATGGGTATAAGAAAAGGCTCCTAGAGGTGCTGCTGGAAGCAAGTGTCGTTGAAATAGATAGGACTTCTAATAGTTAGCAAGGGACTATAACTGTCATCATCCCTGACCATTGGCTGTGCTGGGTGGGACTGATGGGACTTGAGAGCCCCCCAACATTTGAGTGGGTGGGCAGGTGCACAGGTTAGCCACCCCTGTTTTAGAAAGAAAGCATGTGTCGGGCTGTGTTGGGATTCATGCGCCGTTTCCCTTTTACAGAACAACCTAGAATACTTCAATATCAACCCAAACACCACGCGTACAGTTGGAATGTGTGGGGTTTGGGTGTCCACTCTGAGAATCTCATTTGAAGGTGGCTTCATACGTTTTACTTTCACCAAGGTAAGCATTTCACCAGATGTTGTTTTGAGGGGAGTGAGGAGAGGATCCCAGAACGTTGGGAATTTTCCTTGAAGAAAGTGATTTGACATTTGGCTTTGGCTCGGTTTCAGTGGTCGAGCATGAATTTTACCTTAGTTCAGTAGGCTAGTTTCTACACATGCTCACCCTTATTTTTTCGGGAAGTTTTTAACGTTGGCCTACTAATAACTTCTGGTTTGTGCATTTAAAGTGGATTAAAAAGCTTTCTCGGCCACACTGGAGCAGCAAATCCACTTCAAAAGCAAAGCAAAGAAATGGAAATGCAGCTTAAGTAGGAAAATGCATTGAGAAATATGGGGTAAGCAAATGATTCACGAGAAGCTATGTAAATACCCTGCAGGCAAATTGGGATGAAAGAAGCAAGAGGGATGTTTATTGTTGTACAACTGCCCGTTAAACATGTCAGGGGATGTGTGTGCTCTGTTTTCTCAACAGGGGACATGTGAGAACTCCTCGTTTGGAAGGGCCCTTTGCCAAACCAAACCAACACCCTAGTTGTCAAACAAAGACCCAATTTTAAGTGTTTGCTCTGGCTGCTCTAAAGAGAGCGGTGTTGTTTAACTGAAGTAAGAGCCTTAGAAACTGTTGTGTCGTTGAGAGCCACATCACAGAGTGGCTTCAGTGAAGATGCCGAGGTAAAATTTTGAGTTGGCCACCCCAAGCAACACCCTCCAGAAGCAACACAACTATTGGTGCAGCATTGCACAATACAGCCTTCTCTTTAAGATAAGCATTCAGAGGCTGTTGAGTTTGAACCTGCTCTTTGAAATATTTGCAGGCATGAATTCGGCTGCCAGATTCCCAGTGTGTGTGTGTGTGTGTTTGCCTTTCAGAAACTATTACAGAGGCCTTATTCTGATCAGTTAGATGTGGTTTTGTACAAAGTGTGCCTTCCATTAATATGACACATGCATAACCTGAGATCAGGTGTTGTGTGCTACACAAATTGGATTGTGAAGTGTGTGGGAGGGAGAAGCTGTGTACATGCTATACCTTTAAAGCGTATTTGAAGCACATTTCCCCCCCTCATGTTTATTAAGCATTGTTGGGAACTATAACTCTATGAGGGGAAAACTCATGCTGCCGAACTTTTTCAGATCAAAAACCAGGATGCACGTCTCCCAGGGCACATTCCAAGGGAGTTACTTAAGCTGCGTGGCAATCTCACCCTGAAAAAAACACTTTTGGGGGGTGCCATCTTGCAAGGTGCCCAAAAGGCCCTTTTGGAGTGGGGACAAGAACGCATGAGGTCACTTTGGCTGGGGAAACCCAGATGGGTGGAGTATAAATAAAAATAAAAACTTTTTCCGGGACACTTGGTGGGTATGAAAACAGCAGTGCTTAGAATTCTTTGAGGTAAAGAACGTGCTTCAAATGTGTTTTAAAGTTACAGTGTAGACACAGCCAGAGAGAAAAAATGAAAGTGTCTAGCCTGCTTTGGGAATGCTCAGAAATGGCTTTCAGGAAGCTTCCAGAACAGGAATGGGGAACTTCAGGCCTGGGAACCAAATACAGCCAGCCTTCCAGCGCTCTGTTGGGCCCTTGGGACTTTCCCCGGGCCACTTCCCTCACCAGCCATGCCCTCTGACTGCTTTCGCCTTGGCAAGGATGGAGGATGGGGAGACAGTGTGTGGTAGAAAGGTCAGGCTTTTCTGTGGCTCAGAGTAGCCTACTGCACGTAGGTTAAGAGTCATATCCGTTGCCTCTGGCCTCACCCGCCACTGAAATGTGGCCCTCAGAAGATTCCCCATGAGGAAGGTTGCAACAGTTGGCCTTGGTAATAAACATTGCTAAATGAAAAATATTCTGATGTACCCTGGAGTCCTCAGGAGAGTGCTTACCCCTCTTGTACCCTGGAACCTCTTGGATGTCACAAGAAATACCAAATTTGCCGGGTGTCTGAAGCATTTCCCCTTGCTTTACCTAATGGTAGGGCCAGCACTGACTTGGAGGCTTTGTTATTATATGGGCAAAGGTTCCAGTTCTAAATGTTTTGCTCTAAAGTGCCCGAGGAGCATGGCTACATCCCTGCTGCAGGTACCATGTGGATCAAGGAACTGCTTTTACAGACATGTACATCGTACTTCCCAACTACAGAGCATGAATCGAACACTCCAGTCCTCTATGAAGGGCAAATACACTTCGCAAGCAGCTAGCACAAAAGAAAGCTCCCTTCTGTTGTATTAGAGGAGGATATGTGGCCTGAAAAAAATAGGAAAAGGTTTTAGTTGGTTTCCACTGAACTCCCTCTATCTGCCCTTGGTCATGAACCTTCTATGCATCTTCTTGTGTTTTCTAAATTGTAAGCAGTGATATTGAATAAAACTATGCTTGCTTCCTTCCTCCCCCACCTTTCTTTTTTTCTTCCCCAGAGTGGAGAAGTGTACTATGTCAGTGTGATTGAAGCTTCTTTAACTGTACCATCTGAGGGTAAGTGACATGGTGATTCTTCCCCTGCCTTTGAACAATTACGAAATCTTGAAGCTTCTCTTAAGAGTCAAGGCAATGGGTCACGCAGAGCCACCAAAACTCATAGCTGGCATTTGAGTAGCATGTAAAGGAAGTTGTCTTTTCAGCACTTTACTGTGTGCATTGATTTAAGATGTGCTGGGGAAGAATCAAGCTTTCAGTTTCATTTTCTCTCAGCTTCTATTTTCTCTAGCCTTCAGTTTGACATGTTTCCAAATCAATTTGCATTTTTTTTTTTAAATAAATCATGAAAATTTGCATGCAATTTGCTTACATTTCTCTTAATATACACATTTTTGTGCACTAAACTGAACACATATTTCCAAGCAATTTTCCCTAATATTATGCTCCGCCCCCCCCCAAAAAATTATATTGGGTGGTATTCGGCTAAATTTTATCCAGCTGCTGACATGCATCTGTCTTGAGAGACAATGGAGTGTGCCTCTGGGGGTGAAGTTAAACCACTAGAGGATCACAACGCCTGCTGTGGCTCAGGAGCATAGCATGGGCAGGGGCTGCCAGGGTGATGGCCCTGGGCGCATTTTTCTGGGGGGTGCTGCTCACGCCACCCTACCAGCCCTGTGCCACTTTGCAAAGCTAGGATCAAAGAGTGTATGGCTGCTGTGTCCTTTGTAAGCCACCCTCCCCAAGCCACTTTGCAAGGCTGAGATGATACGGTGGGAGCTGGGCTGGCAATATAGGATCCCTTAGCCCTCCGTGCCCTGCTCACCCACCCCAGGCACCAGCTAAACATGCTCCACCACTGCTGGGGCTGCAGAGACTGGTAACATGTAACTACTTCCTCCTGCATTGACCCTTCTGCTGTGTGGGTCATTCCACGTCAGTTCAACATGGCCATGCCACCCACCATCTTGGATTTTGATGAAACTTGGTGTACACCCTTCCCTTATGGTTGAAAGACACTTAATTTTTTCCCCTCTATCACAAACGGTTTTGATTTTATAGCACTTCAAAGTTTCATGAAATCTGTGTTTCTGCCCCTCTTGAGATCCTCGGCCTTGTGTACATTTTATTTTATTTTTCCTCCATAACCAATGATCAGATCTCTTTGAAATTTTACACAGCTCAATAACATGATGAGGATTTCAGGAAAAAATACACCAGCGCTCAAAAGATTTTATAAATGCCTTAAAAATGTATAAATGTAGTTTTTTGGGTGGAGGCAAGAGGCACCCTCTTAGACGGTGGAGCGGGCTGAAGCTGCGTACCTTGCATTATGTATGTAATGAGTTTGTGGGAGAAGTGAGATTGCATTTAAGGATTCCTGGGTCAAGACTTTCCTTCTTGCCACCACACTGCACTTTTTCTGGATTGCACTTCTGAGGCTTATTTTATGAGGATAAAAAAATGCACTCATGGTCACCTTAGGTGTACTCAAAGTCAGTGGAACTTGAGCATACATTTTGAGTACTTCTTAAAGTACTGACTTCAAAGAAGCCGACTCTCTGCAGAAATTAGAATTGTAGCAGGCTGTTCTTTTCCTGAATAAGAGTCAGCTGAATAATAGCAACACATGAAACCCCCCTCCAATCCTGGGAACTGTAGTATACCTCTCACAAAGCTATAATCCCCAGTACCCTTAAGAAACCAGTTCTCAGAAGTCATGTGCTTTAAATGTATAGTGTGTGCGCAGAGCTAGTTTGACTCTAGTTCTGCAGAAATTTGCACAAATGTCTAATGACCAGGTGGAACAGGCATTATAGGAGACAGCTCCAGAAGAGGAACCAAGAGAAAGCTGGTCTTAGCAGAGCCGGTGGAGGGTCCTCACTGTCTTGTCTGCTGTGGTCAGGTGGAACTAGTGCTATGGAAACAGTTCTGGGACTGGAGGAGATGGATGGACCTGTAGCCTGCCGTATGTGGAACATATTTGCCTTACACCATCAGGCATCCAGTTCTAAGTAGAAACGGGTGGCAGACTGGCTGGCCAGTTGGCAGGTAAACAGTCTTATGATAATGAGGATTTGTATGGTGGCTTTGGGTCGCTCATGGGGGTTATCTCAGCCCCTGAACAGATCTGAGGTCTTAGTGTTTGCATTTGAACTGCCTGCAATCATAGCTGTCAACTTTCAGATTTGAAAATAAGGGATCAGCAGCCTCACCTGTCCTGGGGCCAGTCTACGGGATATCTAACAATCCAGGATAGCAGCGGAAAGCAGCGGGAAATGGCGCTGGAATAAGGGAATTTCCCGCAAAAAAAGGGAAGGTCGACAGCTATGCCTGCAATCCATCCTCTAAGCAGCATACCTAACAGCAAACCGAACAGGGGAACATGCTTGATCTATAGCGGGGTTTCCCAAACTTAAGTCAACAGCTGTTTTTGGACTGCAACTCCCACCATTCCTAGCTAGTAGGAGCAGTGGTCGGGGATGATGTGAACTGTAGTCTAAAACCAGCTGGAGACCCAAGTTTGGGAAATCCTGAGTTATAAGATCACAGCTCAAGCTATGCAGCGCCTTCTGCACATCAGTTGGTGACCCTTCATTCAAGGAAAGATTTTGCCTCCAACAGCACCATTTGTCGTTTCTTTTTATTTCTGTATTCTTCAGGTGTGCTGTACAGTGGAATTAAAAGCGACCAGCTCTTTTCAGTGCCTTTAGGGAATTGCTTCAAGTGCCTCAGCATGCAAACCATAGAGATGTCCGACAACCTTCAACTCCTGCTTTCCAGCTCTCAACTTCAAGCCTTTAATATCGTTGGCAACCAGTTTGGGAAAGGTTGGTAGCAGTGCTTGTCACTGGACCTGTGTTGAGGCACTCCTCGTTCAGTTGATTTAAACACACCACTGTGAGCAAGTCCAGGCCAGTAGCATGTTTTTTAAACAGCTAGACACTCCTGTTGCAATCAACATTGTGTGAAGCATGGTTCAGTTTCAAGTTATTATCAAGGACTTTCTCTCAAAAAACATATGAAATGCAGGCTCAGGTAGTATTCCTTGCTTTCATTTGTAGCTTAACTGGAATAGCTAGTTTGTTCATTTCACCAGCAAGCACATAGCAACCCGTGAGACTGTGGCAGATGGCAGCTCCTTCCCACGGCAATTGACAATTGCATGGGGATTGCAGGTAACCTGAATGCATGAAAGGGGATTCCACTTGCTATTCCCAGCCAATGTACCTTCGGCCAATGGTCTGAACAAAACCAGTATGCATGCAACTGTGGGTGCAATCTGTGACCCTGCCTTTTATGTGTGGGATTCCCAGCTGCACAGAGAGATGTGCCATTCACACGTTGCAATTTATAAGCATAACCCACACCTTCAGTTGAACAAGTGAGGACCAAGAAGGTGGGATCCAGATCCTCATACCCACACGATGGCTGATAGGAAATGTTCAGTTCACATTTCTGCACTCAGCTTGTAAATTTCCGTTTAGTCCTCCTGAAAATTCATCAACATTCTAGTGTGCGTATCTCGGCACATTCACACTATTACGCAGCTTTGCCCAACATACATCTTTGCAATTCATGTAATGAATTGTGTTTGTTATTTTCACATACTTGTGCATTATTCTCAGTGATGTGGGGGTGGATAGTTCTTTGGGGAAGTGCAGGCTCAGAGATGACTGACTCATGAGATTTCAATTCGGTGATCATTGACAAGCTCTAGCTCAGATCTGACCATGATGCTGGTGTCTTGGCCTGCACCGAACACCTCTGCCTCCAATACTGTTGGTCCAGCTACCTCAATGACCGTTCCTTGTTGCAGTCAGAGTCCAGGCTGTTGCTCAGGGTGGGGTTCGTGGCACAATATTGTAGACATGTGAAGACTTGGCAGAGGAGTTTCAGTCCAAAGAGTCTTCCCCTCCACTCTTGCTTACTGACATCCTTTTAACTGGGGATGCCAGGGATTGAACCCAGAAAGGTCAACCCCTGGGCCATAGCTTCTCCCAAATGGATTGGGGAGCGACTGTCAATTAAAGTATTTAGTATCAGATAAGAGGAACCAATATGTAAGGCATTCAGGTAGAGGGAAAGCATACATCTAGATGTGCAGAGAGAGACCCAAGCTGTCTCCCCACACTGACAAGATTCAGGGGCAGACTTTGGTAATCTTTCATAATATAATGCCCTGTGTGAGGCCAAAATCTGGCGTCCCCCAATGGACCTTCTCAGTTATGAATCTTCTCAATTTTGCGCCCCCTCGGCTCAGCGCCCTGTGCAAAGGAACTGCCCATCCTCCCTAAATCCGGCACTGCCAGACTGAAAAAAGTTTTAAAGCTCTCCATTGAACCAGACTGGCCTGCCAGCATCATCTGACTTCCCAGGCCAAGAGGATTCTGAGTCTCTTGTAAATTCCTAGCCAAAATGAACTGTAATTCCCAGTGCCTGATCCACAGAAATCCCAGTTTGCAGCCCTGCCATGCCCAATATAATGGTTTGAAATGGACTATAGATTGATGGCTCAATCCCTCATTAAAGCTAGGAAAAGTTCCAACCTACCTCACAACAAGTAACTTTTTTAAAAAAAGTTGCCTTCCATGAGCATTGGGGAGAGGATATGCTATGCATCAAGAAATTAAAACTGACCAAAATGGCAGCTCTACAGACAGTGCTCGTGGGTTTTTGTATAATTATCAGTAGCTGTATTTTACTGAGCAAGAAACTGATGAAAGCATATGATAATTGTGTAATATGCCATAACATCCTGATTTTTATTGCAGAGGAAGAATGTGCTCTTGACAGAAACAAGAGATTAATTCCAGTTACCGTGGGCCTCAGTCTCGCAGGATTATTTGTCATTGTCTTTGCCACCTGTGCGATTTACAGAAAAAGGCGCACCTCAAGCTATGAACGAATCTAAACCACTTCATTTAAAGATCTGTGCAGCAGCGAGTGGAAAGGTTGTAGATAATGGAACGCTCTGCTTCTGCCTACTTATTTGATTGTGGCAACTACAATTGTAAACTGTTTGTGTTGTGTATTCACTTGTGTGCACTTGAAAACTGACACTATTATGTTGTTATTTCTATATTCATAACTTGCCTTTCTGCTTAGACAAGAGCAGTTACATATATATAGGGCTACGACCTTTAAGGAGGACGCAGAGTTTTACCATATTTTTTCAGGTTTCCATCTTCAAAAAAGCATTTTCCCTTCTCTCATACAACAGTGAATGCTTCCATTCTATCTTGTCTCATCTATAAACTAAGGGTGTATGCTTTTTGCTTCAAACTATGGTTGTTTTTACTCATATGCAAATATAATTAAATTAATAAATTAAACAACTAAAATTTCTTTAATTGTGTCCTATCCCTAATAAGAATAATCTCTTTTTCTCTATCTTTCACACATACAGAAACATATACACATCTCTGTCTTAGGCCAGAGTGGATCTGGGAGAGCCAGAACAGAAAATGGTCCAAGGAGTCCAGTTTTTACACCCTTCTGGACAAAGGCCTCAAAATAAAATTCTAGCACAGCTTTGATTAAGGAGGTGCCACTCCCCATGTCCTAAAGCTAGTATGGACTCATGTAGCCAGAGTGATGGGAATTTGTTTTGGTGGATGCAGGTGGTAGCATTTATTATTCAGATAGTTTGATTAGATATAGATTTGAGCAATGTAAAGACATGCAACTATTTTTGGAATGCAATGATTGCATTGTGAAATCCTGTGTATATGATTTGCAACATCACTTCCACTGCGGTGACTCATTTAACACTTTCCCATCGAGTCTCCTGAAGCCTCTTTACCAAGAGAACCAAACAAAAGCCATTCTTATAATCATACATGCAAGACATAGTAGGGTGGAGTGCCTCCCAGGTTCGTAAGTCCCACAACATTACATGGAGCCACTGGCAGAAGAACAGGAGTGCGGAGGGAGCGGACCGCAACTGGCACCACTATTCCAGTAGGGTGCCATTGTGGCGCACCCCCCCCCCCGGACACGCGCCGCCTACCCCCTTCACGCACTGGGTGCCACGACCCCACAGGCAGTGCGTCACGCCCCCAGAACGTGCACCATGCCCTTGCGGGTCGCGCGCCACACCCTTGCAGGAGGCATACCACGCCCCTGGGGTGCACGCCACGCCCCCTGGGGCACCAGCCACGCCCCCACCTGCTCTTCACCCCCGGCAGTGGAGCATGCAGTTTCGCCACTGCTTGGAGCTTCCCAAAATGGTACATGGAGACTCCTCAGCTTTCTCTGGCCCTGGGAGCAGATCCTGTCTCCAGGCAACTGTAAGGGTTTGTCAGGGGTCATGCCATTTGGGCCCAAGAAAAGGCACACCAGGTTAGCCTCACAATTTTAACACTGAAGCAACCTTGCCAAAGAGTTCCCTCCCACCCCTAAAAGTGTTTTGATAGATATGATTTCCGTAGAGGAAAAACAATTACTGCTACTTGTGAAGAGTAGCATAGTATCTGCTTTACTATTACAGTGGTGCCTCGCAAGACGAAAAGAATCCGTTCCGCGAGTCTCTTCGTCTTGCGGTTTTTTTTGTCTTGCGAAGCAACCCTATTAGCGGCTTAGCAGATTAGCGCTATTAGCGGCTTAGCGGCAAAGCGGCTATTAGCGGCTTAGAAAAAGGGGGGGGAGCGAAAAAAATCGCAAGACTCGCAAGATGTTTTCGTCTTGCGAAGCAAGTCCATAGGGAAATTCGTCTTGCGAAGCGCCTTGAAAAACGGAAAACCCTTTCGTCTAGCGGGTTTTTCGTCTTGCGAGGCATTCGTCTTGCGGGGCAACACTGTACAGGAGTCATGAAAGTGCTATAAAATGTTACCATTGTGGGGAGGGGCATAATGACAAGAATATATTTTTTAAAATAATTGAAGTCATTAGGCCTTAACTGATGCTTCAACGCCTTCCACATGTGCTGTGTCAGCAAGATTTGGGGCGTCACATGGCAAAACGGTCTGTGCTTTCCCAAACCCACATTCCCAGCATGTTCGCACTCCTGTCTCAGCGACGTCTACGTTGGCTTGGTCATTTCTACAGAATAAAGATGGCATGATCCCCAAGGATGTGCTCTAGGGGGAGCTGGCTTCAGGCACCAGACCAGCTCCGCACTACAAATATGTAAATGTGGCATGAAGGCTGCCAACATCAACCTTGCTGTGTGGGAAACCCTTTCGGAGGACCACAGTGCCTGGAGTCAGACAGTCAGGTTGAGCATCCACAGCAGCGACCACAGGAGGAATGGCCACTGGGAGGAGCGCAGAGAGAAGAAATGCCATGGGGTACCTGCATCAGCAGAACTGTGCGCCTTCATCTGCCCCAGCTACAACAAAACATGTCCCTCTCATATCGGTCTCTACAGCCACAGCAGGCGCTGCAACCTTCCAACGGTTTGACTTCACTCCCAAATGTGCACTCCTCCATTGTCTCCAGAGAGAGACGAATGTAAACAACTGACGTTATGTAACCCTATTTATATAAAAGGTCATTGGGGTTTTGTTTTTTAGGGTTGCAAGGATCTCATCAACTGGGACATTCCTAAATTCTTCACAGCTTTCCCCGCCCTCAGCTGTTTATAGTGTCTTCTTGTTTGGAATCTTGGCTTCCACATGATCATATGTCTCACAAGGGATGCATTTTCTATGGTGATTGCTTCAAATGCAAACCATCAGTTTATGAAGAAGCCCTGCTGATAACTAAACAATTTCAGAAAAAGGAATGATAGAGGAATTAACCTTACTAGATATTGTAGACAAGCTGTATGTAAAATGTGAAAATGCTAACTCCTCCCTCCCTTATGTGCCTAATTAAGATGGCACCACCAGTGTATTCATTACATTACCACCAGTGTATTCAATACATTTAATGTATTTTTAATCTTTGTTGGAAGCCGCCCAGAGTGGCTGGGGAAACCCAGCCAGATGGGTGGGGTACAAATAATAAATTATTATTATTATTATTATTATTATTATTATTATTATTATTATAACAGAGTAACGAGCAAAAAGAACAGGTCTCCACCCTGAGAAGATTACAATCTAAAATTCAACAGAGTGGCTATTTACAATTACAGGTGCCACATAATACTCATTTGATACTTTAGTGTGGCAGCAGCTACTCTTTGGAACTCCCTGCCTCCTGACATTGCCATCAAGTGCTCCTACGGAAGGAAGGGTAGGATGTAAATTCAATAAAAGCTGAGGCTTTTGCTCCTTAGCTGTGAAGATACATGGCAAAATTGCATGTCACAGTACTTAATCAATTATCACTTAAGTGTATGATAAAGAAGGCAGTGTCCTGTGACTCTTGTCTGACTGAAGCATAATAAATGCATTATACAGTTTATTTCTGATTTTGGGTTAAGTTGCAGAGCCAATAATTTTGACAAAAACATGATTCAGAGGTCATCCTTGGAACACTGTTTTTGTTTATAAGAGAAATGCTTACCAAAATTGGTGGAGTCCTTTCCCTTGATCCCTCCTTTCTCTGAAGGTAGAATATTCTCCATTCCTGTAGCAATATGTCAAATTTATTTTGGCATTTGAGACATTTTACATGCATGCAAATATTCAGCCCCATTAAGAGGACTACTAATTCCCATACATAGGGGGAGAAAATAGTTTCCTAATCACACTAAAATATGTGTCCTCCTAATGTCAGTAAAAGGGACGCAGGTGGCGCTGTGGGTGAAAGCCTCAGCGCCTAGGACTTGCCGATCGAAAGGTCGGTGGTTCGAATCCCTGCGGCGGGGTGCGCTCCTGCTGTTCGGTCCCAGTGCCTGCCAACCTAGCAGTTCGAAAGCACCTCTGGGTGCAAGTAGATAAATAGGGACCGCTTACCAGCGGGAAGGTAAACGGCGTTTCCGTGTGCAGCTCTGGCTCGCCAGAGCAGCGATGTCACGCTGGCCACGTGACCCGGAAGTGTCTCCGGACAGCGCTGGCCCCTGGCCTCTTGAGTGAGATGGGCGCACAACCCCAGAGTCTGTCAAGACTGGCCCGTACGGGCAGGGGTACCTTTACCTTTACCTTTAATGTCAGTAAAAACTCCTATTTATTGGCTCATTAAACAACAACAACGCTGTCTCGTTTGTTTTTTTAATTAAAGCTTAATGAGAACAAATTCTTGTGATGATTCACATTCTTAAGCTGCATATTGTTGTTTTCTAATCTAAATAGACAAGTAACTTCTACACACGTTAAATGCTATTTAGCAACCTCTTTTTCAACAAAACTCAGCATTGCTTTCCAAGACTGCTAAATGATTACATAGGTTGCCACCTAGTGTACAGAAGCACATATTACCCAGGCCCCAAGGAGTAATACTGTATTGAACTTGATCTGGCTCTCTGGAACAATCCATGAACACTCAGTCACACCTACAGAATGGGGATAATTGGCAAAGTTTTTGTTGGTTTGCATTTTGGTTTGCATTTTGGGCAAACCTTGTCTAGTACGGTGCTTCCCTGTTTCTGCAATGCTCTCCCCAGAGAGGCTCATCTGGTGCCTTCGTTGCATATATTTATCCGCCAAGAAAAAACATTCCTATTCTTCTATATATCTCCTATATAAGTAGAAGCACAGAAATTTCTTTTCACAAAAAATAAAAATAAAAATATGCACAGGTTGCCTCAAATAAATATTGATAAACTATATTTTAATTCTCTTTCTTTTTCTTTCAAGTGCTCTGTGTTTCTGCCCATTGTCCTGTTGCCTTTGCATTCCTTTGCTTCTGTGGAATCGGGTAGATTAACGGCCTGCCCAATTAAAAATTTATTTTTAAAAATATTGAATGTATACACTGCCCTCCATCCGAAGATTGCGGGAATTGTACTCTTCGCAAATGATACAACAGGGTACGTACTTGGTTTTGACTGATAAACTTGTACAAGGCTGGGATGTGTGGGGAAACCAGGAAACATAGTTTGATGCTGACTAGCTTATAGTATTTTTCTTTTGTTAACAATCACTGGAAGGAACCCCCACCCTGCCCTGTAACTCATCTTTTCAGCTTGGTTATTTAACATGCTGCTATTATTTTCTGCTTTATACACATCATGACTATCTATCTATCTATCTATCTATGCTGCCTTATATACATTATGTCTATATCTATATGCGCGATTTTAGCTGTTCTTATTTTCATCTGTGAGCTGTCTTGAGTCCCCGACAGGTAATTTATATGTGTTATAAATACATATAGAATAATTATCATCTTCATTTCGCTTTGTACCTGGTGACCAAGACCCATTATTTGTTGTTTTGCGTTGTTTCATATTATTCTTACTATAACTTCTATATAGAAGGCTCGCTGGTAGATATATATATATATTTCACATTATTATTATTATTATTATTATTATTATTATTATTATTTAAAAAACACCACTTGCAGACAAATAACAAGTGTTCGTGTTTCTGAGGTGGCCACACGCAGCAGCTCTCTGCTTTTCCCCTCAGAGAGGCGACAGCCCTTCGCCCTCTCGCCACCTCAACCTGAGGCGGGAAGGGAAGAATTCGTGCCCTCGGCCGGGCGAAGGGCGCTCCCACTTCCCGCGTCCTCCTCCTCCTCCTCCTCCTGGGGCCGCCATGCCCGGCCTCCTCCCGGGCCCTCCTGATAGGCCCCTCCGCCTCCTCCGCCGCCGCCGCCGCGGCCCAGCCTCCCGTCCCCGCCCAGCCCCCCTCCCTCTCAGCAGCCATGGCGGCCTCTGCTCTGGCGGCGGCGGAGTGGCGTCTCCAGGCCCTGCGGGGGCTGCAGTGCCCGTGAGTGCGGCTGGGCCCCGGCAGGGAGGACGGGGCGCGCAGCGGGAGAGGAAGAAGGGAGGCCCCGCAGGAATGGACGGGCAAGGCCGACGCCTCGGGGCCTGGTCGTGGGTGCGGGGCGGAGGGGAAGCTGAGCAGCAGCAGCAGCATCCCTCGCCCTCCCCGCTTTTCCTTCAGGGAAAGGGACGAGGCTTCACCCCGGGGCTTGGCGGCCTCTGAGCATGTGCAGAGTGCATTTTTATCCTCCAATCCGCAATAACAAGCAGGACACTCCCGCAAATGTCTTTCGTCCTAGGCAGAGTAGAGCAGGGATACTTCCACTGTTAATTTCCACTAAGTTGCTGGGTTGGTATTTGGGGGGGGGTTATGTTTGTGTGCGAGGGGAATGTGAACTCTTAATAATAATAATAATAATAATAATAATAATAATATTTTATTATTTATCTGCCTGGGTTTCCCCAGCCACTCTGGGCAGCTTCCAGCAAAATAATAAAATACAATAGTTCATCAAATATTCTGAAAACAGTGCTCGCATTTAATAAGAAGCAGCTCTGGCTCCTTCAGATCTTCCAGATCTTGAAATAAATACAGGTGTGCCAGGGCCAGATTTCACCTGACCAGCTGGCAGCTTGAAAGGGCATTGGAGGAATGTGTGTATGTTGTCGGGGAGGAAGCAAGATCTGTTTTTCTCAGGCAAAGTCAAAACAAAATAAAAAAATTCCTTCCAGTAGCACCTTAAAAACCAACTGAGTTAGTTCTAGGTATGAGCTTTCGTGTGCATGCACACTTCTTCAGATACACTGAAACAGAAGTCACCGGACCTTTCTATATAGTGAGAAGGTGGGGAGGGGTATTACTCAGAAGGGTGGTGGGAATGGGTGATTGGCAGATAGCTGCGATGAGCCTGTTGACGACTCTTAACGACTGCAATAGGTCTAACAGGAAAAAGCAAGGGGTGAGAAGGTGAAAAATGGCTTTGTCATGTATAATGAGATAAGAATCCAATGTCTTTATTCAAACCAGGTCTCTCCATAGTTTTAAGTTTGGTGATAAGTTGCAATTCAGCAGCTTCTCTTTCCAGTCTATTTCTGAAATTCCTTTGTAATAGAACAGCTACTTTGAGATCTTGTATAGAATGTCCTGGGAGATTGAAGTGTTCTCCTACTGGTTTTTCTGTCTTGTGGTTCCTGATGTCGGATTTATGTCCATTTATTCTTTGGCGTAAGGTCTGGCCTGTTTGTCCAATATAGAGAGCTGAAGGACACTGTTGGCATTTTATGGCATACACAATGTTAGACGATGAGCAATTAAATAGTCCCGAGATGGTATGTGTGATGTTGTTGGGGCCAGTAATGGTGTTGTCCGGGTGTATGTGGCAGCAAAGTTGGCATCTGGGTTTATTGCAGGCTCTGGTGCCAGTGTCCGTGTTAAGTCTGGTTATAGTATTATTGTGGGTTAGGAGTTGTTTAAGATTGGGGGGCTGTCTGGAGGCAATGAAAGGTCTTCCTCCCAGAGCTTGAGAAAGAGAACTGTCATTGTCCAGGAGAGGTTGTAGATCTCTGATGATGCGTTGTACTGTTTTAACTTGGGAGCTGTATGTGATGACTAGAGGTGTTCTGTTATTTTCTTTTTTGGGTCTGTCTTGCAGCAAGTTCTCTCTGGGTATCAGTCTGGCTCTGTTGATCTGTTGTCTAACTTCATCTGCTGGGTATTTTAGTTCTAAAAAGGTTTGCTGTAGATCTCTTAGGTGAGAGTCTCTGTCTGTAGAATTGGAGCAGATGCGGCTGTAACGTAGTGCCTGGCTATATACAATGGACTGTTTGGTATGTTTGGGATGGTAGCTAGAGGCATGTAGATATGTTTGTCGGTCAGTTGGTTTACGGTATAAGGTGGTGTCTATGCGCCCATCCTGTATTTTTATAGTAGTGTCCAAAAAATGTATTTCTTGCATAGATTGATTCATTGTTAGGTTGATGGTGGGGTGAAAATCATTGAATTTCTGGTGGAAGGTGTCCAGGGTCTGTTGACCATGTGTCCAGATGATAAAAATATCATCAATGTATCGCAGGTACAAGAGAGGTTTGAGTGGGTAGGAGTTTAGGAAACGTTGTTCTAAATCCGCCATGAAGATGTTGGCATACTGTGGGGCCATGCGGGTGCCCATTGCTGTGCCGCTGATCTGAAGGAACAGGTCATCACCGAATTTGAAGTTGTTGTGGGTAAGGACAAATTGGCAGAGTTTGGTAGCAAAGTCCGCTGTGGTTTTATCTGAAATGGTATTCCTTATAGCTTGTAAACCATCGTTGTGTGGGATATTGGTATACAGAGATTCCACATCCATAGTAGCTAGTATAGTATTGTTGGGAAGATTATTTAAAGATTGTATTTTCCTCAGAAAATCTGTGGTGTCACGTACATAGCTGGGAGCACTGATGGCATATGGTTTCAGAACAGAGTCCATATAACCGGAGACACCCACTGTAATAGTGCCAATACCTGAAATGATGGGGCGTCCTGGATTTCCTGGTTTGTGTATTTTAGGTAGAAGATAGAAAGTTCCTGGTCGAGGTTCTGTTGGTGTGTTTGTGAGGATCTGTTCTTGGATGTGTGGGGGTAGCTCCTTAACAATCTTGTTCAGTTCTTTTTTGTATTCTTGTGTGGGGTCTGAGTCCAATTTTATGTAAAAGGCGGTATTGGAAAGTTGTCTGTGAGCCTCCTGAATGTAGTCAGTTTTGTTCATGATGACGACCGCTCCACCTTTGTCCGCTTCTTTAATTATAATGTCTGGGTTGTCTCTGAGATTATCTATGGCTCTCCTTTCGGCATGGTTTAGATTTTGTTGTAAGCGATGGTGTTTTCTGGTCACATCTGTTTGGATTCTGTGGCGGAAGCAGTCAATGTACAAGTCCAGTGTGGTGTTGCGTCCATCAGGAGGGGTCCATGTGGAGTCCCTTTTTGTGTAACACTTTTTCGGTGGTGGTTGGTGGTCAGTGTTCTGTTGGGAGGGTGGTTGTTGTTCTGCAGTGGGTTGTGAAGTTGTTGCTTGTTCTGCTTTGTCTTGTTGTTGTGTGTGTTGAAAATACTCCTTCAGGCGTAAACGGCGGAAAAATGCTTCCAAGTCCCCACAGAACTGAATCATGTCTGGGGATTTGGCAGGGCAGAATGACAGTCCACGTGAAAGGACTGATTCCTCAGCTGGGCTGAGTGCTTGCTGTGAGAGATTGACAATATTGTTGATCTTGTTTTGATTAGTAGCCTGTAGGTTGGAAAGGTTAGAGAGTTTCTTGTTTTTCTGTTTTTTCAGTAGCTCCAGTTGAGAGTGGTAAATGTTCTGTTTTTCCTTTTGGAACTCTTGCCAAGCTTGGTGGTTCCTGATAGAGTTGTCCAATACAACTCTATTGTATTGGACAACTCTATCAGGAACCACCCAGCTTGGCAAGAGTTCCAAAAGGAAAAACAGAACATTTACCACTCTCAACTGGAGCTACTGAAAAAACAGAAAAACAAGAAACTCTCTAACCTTTCCAACCTACAGGCTACTAATCAAAACAAGATCAACAATATTGTCAATCTCTCACAGCAAGCACTCAGCCCAGCTGAGGAATCAGTCCTTTCACGTGGACTGTCATTCTGCCCTGCCAAATCCCCAGACATGATTCAGTTCTGTGGGGACTTGGAAGCATTTTTCCGCCGTTTACGCCTGAAGGAGTATTTTCAACACACACAACAACAAGACAAAGCAGAACAAGCAACAACTTCACAACCCACTGCAGAACAACAACCACCCTCCCAACAGAACACTGACCACCAACCACCACCGAAAAAGTGTTACACAAAAAGGGACTCCACATGGACCCCTCCTGATGGACGCAACACCACACTGGACTTGTACATTGACTGCTTCCGCCACAGAATCCAAACAGATGTGACCAGAAAACACCATCGCTTACAACAAAATCTAAACCATGCCGAAAGGAGAGCCATAGATAATCTCAGAGACAACCCAGACATTATAATTAAAGAAGCGGACAAAGGTGGAGCGGTCGTCATCATGAACAAAACTGACTACATTCAGGAGGCTCACAGACAACTTTCCAATACCGCCTTTTACATAAAATTGGACTCAGACCCCACACAAGAATACAAAAAAGAACTGAACAAGATTGTTAAGGAGCTACCCCCACACATCCAAGAACAGATCCTCACAAACACACCAACAGAACCTCGACCAGGAACTTTCTATCTTCTACCTAAAATACACAAACCAGGAAATCCAGGACGCCCCATCATTTCAGGTATTGGCACTATTACAGTGGGTGTCTCCGGTTATATGGACTCTGTTCTGAAACCATATGCCATCAGTGCTCCCAGCTATGTACGTGACACCACAGATTTTCTGAGGAAAATACAATCTTTAAATAATCTTCCCAACAATACTATACTAGCTACTATGGATGTGGAATCTCTGTATACCAATATCCCACACAACGATGGTTTACAAGCTATAAGGAATACCATTTCAGATAAAACCACAGCGGACTTTGCTACCAAACTCTGCCAATTTGTCCTTACCCACAACAACTTCAAATTCGGTGATGACCTGTTCCTTCAGATCAGCGGCACAGCAATGGGCACCCGCATGGCCCCACAGTATGCCAACATCTTCATGGCGGATTTAGAACAACGTTTCCTAAACTCCTACCCACTCAAACCTCTCTTGTACCTGCGATACATTGATGATATTTTTATCATCTGGACACATGGTCAACAGACCCTGGACACCTTCCACCAGAAATTCAATGATTTTCACCCCACCATCAACCTAACAATGAATCAATCTATGCAAGAAATACATTTTTTGGACACTACTATAAAAATACAGGATGGGCGCATAGACACCACCTTATACCGTAAACCAACTGACCGACAAACATATCTACATGCCTCTAGCTACCATCCCAAACATACCAAACAGTCCATTGTATATAGCCAGGCACTACGTTACAGCCGCATCTGCTCCAATTCTACAGACAGAGACTCTCACCTAAGAGATCTACAGCAAACCTTTTTAGAACTAAAATACCCAGCAGATGAAGTTAGACAACAGATCAACAGAGCCAGACTGATACCCAGAGAGAACTTGCTGCAAGACAGACCCAAAAAAGAAAATAACAGAACACCTCTAGTCATCACATACAGCTCCCAAGTTAAAACAGTACAACGCATCATCAGAGATCTACAACCTCTCCTGGACAATGACAGTTCTCTTTCTCAAGCTCTGGGAGGAAGACCTTTCATTGCCTCCAGACAGCCCCCCAATCTTAAACAACTCCTAACCCACAATAATACTATAACCAGACTTAACACGGACACTGGCACCAGAGCCTGCAATAAACCCAGATGCCAACTTTGCTGCCACATACACCCGGACAACACCATTACTGGCCCCAACAACATCACACATACCATCTCGGGACTATTTAATTGCTCATCGTCTAACATTGTGTATGCCATAAAATGCCAACAGTGTCCTTCAGCTCTCTATATTGGACAAACAGGCCAGACCTTACGCCAAAGAATAAATGGACATAAATCCGACATCAGGAACCACAAGACAGAAAAACCAGTAGGAGAACACTTCAATCTCCCAGGACATTCTATACAAGATCTCAAAGTAGCTGTTCTATTACAAAGGAATTTCAGAAATAGACTGGAAAGAGAAGCTGCTGAATTGCAACTTATCACCAAACTTAAAACTATGGAGAGACCTGGTTTGAATAAAGACATTGGATTCTTATCTCATTATACATGACAAAGCCATTTTTCACCTTCTCACCCCTTGCTTTTTCCTGTTAGACCTATTGCAGTCGTTAAGAGTCGTCAACAGGCTCATCGCAGCTATCTGCCAATCACCCATTCCCACCACCCTTCTGAGTAATACCCCTCCCCACCTTCTCACTATATAGAAAGGTCCGGTGACTTCTGTTTCAGTGTATCTGAAGAAGTGTGCATGCACACGAAAGCTCATACCTAGAACTAACTCAGTTGGTCTTTAAGGTGCTACTGGAAGGAATTTTTTTATTTTGTTTTGACCATGGCAGACCAACACGGCTACCTATCTGTCTCAGGCAAAGTGTTACTCAAGAAGTAGTGGAGGGAAATGTTTGAAAACTGAAGAACGACTACTATAGATAGATAGAAGAGGATTTACCCTACTTGACTATTTTGCGGACAGGTTATAACAGGCATAGGCAAACTGAGTCCTCCAGATGTTTTTGGGATTACAACTCCCATCATCCCTAGCTAACAGGACCAGTGGTCAGGGGTGATGGGAATTGTAGTCTTAAAACATCTGGAGGGCCAAGTTTGCCTATGCCTGGGTTATAACAATGTATAAAAGCCATAGCAGGAATTGGTAATTGAACAGGTGATGTGTAGGGGGGAGAAGGGATGAATGTATTTTGAAATGATAGTTGGAAAAGTTATTTTCCTGGGAGCAGCAAAGGAAGGGGGACATCTGGGGTGGGCAGGAAGTCAACTTTTAAATTTGTAGTTACAGATAGGTAGCCGTGTTGGTCTGCCATAGTCAAAACAAAAAATTCCTTACAGTAGCACCTTAAAGACCAACTAAGTTAGTTCTAGGTATGAGCTTTCGTGTGCATGCACACGAAAGCTCATACCTAGAACTAACTTAGTTGGTCTTTAAGGTGCTACTGGAAGGAATTTTTTGTTTTAAATTTCTATTTCATTTGGTGACAATTTGTTAAAAATTATGGAATATCAATAAAAAATAATTGGCAAAAAATATAGAAGAGCATTGCTTTGTGGCGGCAGTGTTACTTATGCGATATAAGCGGTTTGCGTGTGGAAAACCATGCTCCGCCATAGGGTCCCTTCGATGCCACAAAGCATTGCTGCCAACAAGTGGGTTAAGTTTTTGTGTTTTTGTCTGCAGAGGCTGGCTTGCATGGGAAACTGTTGCACGAGGCTGGCACAGCTGCATGGAGCAGCTGGAAGAGGGGTGGTGGTGTTTGGACAAAATGGACCTTAGGGCTGTACTCTTAGGTTGCTGGATCGGCATGGGTAAACAGTTCCCGCCATCTGTAAAGAGAGCCAAGCAAATTCCTGCATTGCAGGGGGCTGGACTACAGGACCCTTGGTGGTCCCTTCCCACTCTACAATTCCATGATTCTATATACTCTTCAAGGACACAATGGGGGAGCTTTTGTGGGATCAGGCCAGAGGCCCATCCAGTCCCACCATTGTGTCCTTACAGTAGCCAGCCAGGTGCCTATGAGAAGCCCACAAGCAACATGAGCACAACAGCGCTCTTCACACCTGCCATTCCCAGCAATCAGTCAGAGGTTTACTGCCTCCAACAGTGGAGGTAGAAGGTAGCTATTGTGGCTAATAGCCACTTATAACCTAATCCTCTGTGAATTGGACTGAACTTGTTTTAAAGCCACCTGTTTGCTGGAAGGAACCTGACACGCCGAATGGCTCGTCCTTGTGGAAATTGTTGAAGGGGTGTGGGATTTTGCCCTGGGATGGCCAGGCCAGTAACATACTAATTCAAAATAACTAGGCAGGGGTGTAGTAGGACAAGGACCTAAGCAGCTGCACCCCATAGGTGAGACAATATTGCAACCAAGCTTGGTGGGATGAGCCCCATCATTGGCTTTCAGACATTTGATTAGGAAGCTTTCTGTGCTCCTAATTGAAATCATTATAGACCGGTACTTTTTGAGATGGAATAAACAGTATTTCCAAATTTGGCCTCACCACAGGAAAGGCAATGCAACACTGACTGTCTTGTTCTCTGTTCTGGGGAACCCCAGCCAGATGGGCGGGGTATAAAGAATATTATTATTATTATTATTATTATTATTATTATTATTATTTGCTTCCTAGCCTGGAATTTCATACTTGATGCTGTATAGTGAGCTGACATTTCTGTTGACTCCCAAGATTTCTCTTTTGGTTAGTTACCATCAGTTCAGACAACGCCATCAGCACATAGGTGAAGTTAGGGTTGTCCCTATGTGCATTACTTTACACTTAACTTACATGGAACCAACCTGACTCTTCTTCTCTGTCTTGTTCTCAGCCATGTAGATATGACCAAGCGTACATTTTAAATGCTGCATTCTCACAACTATGTTCTTCAGATCAGTTCCAGTTACAGATAGGTAGCCGTGTTGGTCTGCCATAGTCAAAACAAAAAATTCCTTCCAGTAGCACCTTAAAGACCAACTAAGTTAGTTCTAGGTATGAGCTTTCGTGTGCATGCACACTTCTTCAGATACACAGATACTTCAGATCAGTTGTTACCATGTAGTAGCTCAACTGCAAAAGGAATAGTTATAGATCAGTCAGGTTTTTTTTCTTTTCTTACTGGGTTCCTCTACCCTTAACAATTGTACCCAGCATTTTATTTCCACCCCAGGAATAGCTCTATTGGCTAAATTTCTACTTTTGTTTTATACTATGCTGTTTCCCTCTTACAGAAAATGGATCTGGACAGCAAGAGTCAGAAAATACTCTTCTGCAAAAGGTGAACTGTTTGGATTATTGTATTTACAGAAAAAAAAATGTGTATTTAATGTTAACATTTTCGTAGCATCAGCTCTGCTTTTTTAAAAAATTAAATGCTCACCCTGGGTGCTTGCATCTGAAAGTTTTATTTGCAAAGAGCTTGCTGAAGTTTGGCAAGCAGGTAGGTGGCAACAGTGTTTCTTTACATATTGAGATTTCCTCTAGAAAGGGTAAATCCAGATTAAATGGGAGAAATACACAAGCTGACATTTCGATGGTAACCATATTGTGTTGATGCTGCAAAAAACTTGCATGCACGAGGAGCACCCATCTCACACAAAAAAACCCCACCTCTGCAAGCACCCAATTCCTTAAGCAAAGAAGCTTTTATTCATGATGTGGAAGACATGTTAAAAATAATAATAGGAATGAAGTTGTGCTACTGTTAGCAGTAACAATCATGGTTTAACACTTTTGAAACTTACTTTCTCCTTTTCTAAAACAAACAAACAGGGCAAAGAAATATTGAGAAAGTCCTCGTGGCAAATAGAGGTGAAATAGCATGCCGAGTGATGCGGACTGCCAGGAAGATGGGAGTGAAATCTGTGGCCGTTTACAGTGATGCTGACAGGAATTCAATGCATGTAGCAATGGTAAAACACACATTTGTTAAAACATGTAAGGGGCCAACCCTGAAAACAATTGTGAAGAAGCGGAATTAAGTTGAATATGCAAAGCTGATTTAAACTGAGTCAGATTGTTGTTCCATATGAAACTGGGTTGTCTGCTCTGCCTTCTCCCCTCCTTGCGGCAGATTTGTTCCCCAGAGTTTGTAGACGTCAGCTTTCTGATTGTAAATTGAAGTGACATATTTTCTTTTAAAAGAAAGGGACAACTGAACTTGGAAGAAACAGAAAATGCTTGTACAGTCATACCTTGGTTTTCAAACAGCTTAGTTCTCAAACCTTTTGGCTCCCAAATGCCGCAAACCCGGAAGTGAGTGTTCCAGTTTGCAAACTATTTTTGGAAGCCGAACATCTGATGGGGCTTCTGCAGTTTCCAATTGGCTGCAGGAGCTTCCTGCAGCCAATCAGAATCCGCACTTTGGTTTCCGAACATTTTTGGAAGTCGAATGGACTTTCGGAACGGATTCCGTTCAACTTCTAAGGTACGACTGTAATAATTAATGCAAACATTTCCACATCTGGAAACTAATGATTCAGTCCTGTTTTATTTGTATCTAGCCTTATTTCAGTTCTCTGGAATATGTTGGAAAGCCAATATACAGATTTATTCTTAATTATATTGCAGACTCAAGTTGAGGGCTCTTTCTTTTAAATTTTCAGACCTACACAGTTTCTTATGTATAAGTCTCTGTATACTCAGTGGAACTCAAAGTAGTCTATAAATTCTGATTCAATTGCGGTTCTGCTGTTTAAGGTCCCCCCTTCCCAAAACAAAGGTGTCTTGGAATGTAGCTCTAAAATTAGCTGTTCTGCAATTGTCTGAAATGTAGCCAAATAATAATGTAAACACAGGTCCCTTTATTTCATTACAGGCAGATGAAGCGTATTTCATTGGCCCAGCACCATCTCAGCAAAGTTACCTGTCCATGGAAAAGATAATGCAGGTGGCCAAAAAGTCAGCAGCGCACGTATGTATTATAATTCACTTCTTCATTCAACCTGCTTATACATGTATTTTTAAATAGATGTCAACTCTGGATGCTATTCAGTATTGAGTTTTACGGGGCAGCCAAGGCCTTAGGAGCAACTTAGCACAGAGTTTTGTAGTTCCACAATTGAAGAGATTCTCAACATGGTAAATGTGGAGTCCTACATGCATCATTTCGACAGTTAGAGAGACATGAACTTCACTTTAAATCAGATAATTTTCCTTGGATCCCCCACAAGACATTAGGGGTTGCACTCCTGTTCGCGTTTGCCTTTCTCCACTAAAGCTACTTGTGTGGCTCATCTGAACTTTACAGGGAGTGTGTTCTCTCATGCGCTCCTCCTTGTGTACCTAAATCAGCAGGAGAGGCCCTGCTTCATAATGCCTTGCGCGTTGCTGAGGGGAAGTTGGTGAGGATATGGGACGGGGCTTTATTCGTGATGGCACACACATTGTGGAATTTGCTTCCACCTGAGGGCCACCTGACTCCCTCCTTGGTGTTTTCCACCAGAAGCCAAGGATATCTTAGAATAATAGAATCCCAGAATCATAAAATTTTAGAGTTGGAAGGGACCCCAAGGGTCATCTAATCCAACCCCCTGCAATGAAGGAATATTTTGCCCAACGTGAGGCTGGAATCCACAATCCTGAGATTTTGATTCTCGTCCTCTAATCTTAATCATGAGCTTTCCCATTCAGCTAAAACATTGCTATTTTCTTTTGACTCTGATATTCCAGTTAGTTTTGTTTGTTTATACAGTGGTGCCCCGCAAGACGAACGCCTCGCAAGACGGAAAACCCGCTAGACGAAAGGGTTTTCCGTTTTGGAGGCGCTTCGCTAAACGAATTTCTCTATGGGGTTGCTTCGCAAGACGAAAAAATCTTGCGAGTTCCCGCGGGTTTTTTTCCACTTTTTCCCCCCTTTCCTAAGCCGCTAAGCCGCTTCTCAGCTGTTCCGCTGATAAGCCGCCTCTCAGCTGATCGCTAAAAGCCGCTAGACCGCTAATAGCGCTAATCCGCTAAGCCGTCAATGGGCTTGCTTCGCAAGAGGAAAAAACCGCTAGACGAAGAGAATCACGGAACGGATTAATTTCGTCTTGCGAGGCACCACTGTACATTTGCTGGTATTTTAGCTTTCGTTTTAAGTTTGTAAGGTTGTATGTCTAGCTTTTTAAAAAAGAAAATAGAAAACATGGATTGTGTGTTTATTTCATAGGTTTGTTGTTCTATTTTGCTGCTTTGAATGCCCATTTGGTGGAGAATGCTGTAAACAAATGGTTCAGATTAATTACTAGGGCTTTTGCTACAGAGGGATCTGCTTTATACAGTGGTGTCCCGCAAGACGAATGCCTCGTAAGACGAATAACCCGCTAGACGAAAGGGTTTTCCGTTTTTCGAGACGCTTCGCAAGACGAATTTCCCTATGGGCTTGCTTCGCAAGACGAAAACATCTTGCGAGTCTTGCGATTTTTTTCGCTCCCCCCCCTTTTTCTAAGCCGCTAAGCCGCTAATAGCCGCTAAGCCGCTAATAGCCGCTAAGCCGCTAATAGCGCTAATCCGCTAATCCGCTAATAGGGTTGCTTCGCAAGACGAAAAAACCGCAAGATGAAGAGACTCGCGGAACGGATTCTTTTCGTCTTGCGAGGCACCACTGTACCAGATCAGATTTCTTCTCTATCCAACTCATCATTGTCTGCTTTGACCAACAGCAGCTCTCCAGGCAGAGGACTTTCCTACCACCTTCTAATGAGAGATGCCAGGAACTGAACCTAAGTTATTCCACATGCATTGAGCTGTGGTCATTTCCCATAAAGCTGAGCTAGGGAAGGCTGTGCTCTTGCAGCACTGCTGATGTTCCTGCAGTGTTCTGCACTTGGGCAGAGCTTAGTAGTTGCAGCCAGGGTCCTGGTTACACTTCAATGACGCAACATGTGCTAACTGAAGCAAATGAAAATGTGTGCATTAGATATAAAAGTATAGAGCTTTGTGTGCCATAAGCCAGGCATAGGCAAACTTGGCCCTCCAGATGTTTTTGGACTACAACTCCCATCATCCCTAGCTAATAGGACCAGTGGTCAGGGATGATGGGAATTGTAGTCCCAAAAACATCTGGAGGGTTGAGTTTGCCTATGCCTGCCAGTTAATAAAACGGTATTTCCAGTATCCAAGCCTAGAACTTGATTCTACGTTCCTCACTGACTTTCAAAGAAAGCTACAAGAAACCAAGGCAGACTGTGGAGCATCAGAATGTCCTTCTGATGAACAATATCCTTCAGATATTAGGTTGCTGCATTTGGGGCTCTGTGCAGCTTCTGAAATAGTTAATTGAGGGAAAGCTCATGCAGGGCACTGTGAGACCTGCCAGTCTCATACAATATGCCCTTGATGCTTCCTGTTTTAGGCTATCCATCCAGGCTATGGCTTCCTGTCAGAAAACACAGAGTTTGCAGAGCTCTGCAACAAAGAAGGAATCATTTTTATAGGTCCTCCTTCATCTGCCATCAGGGATATGGGCATTAAGAGGTACTCTGTTTTGCTTCACGGCTAAACCTTTTTATACAGGGATGTTTACTATAATGGTTAAGATGGTTTTGTGTCTGACTGTGATGGTGCTTTACCAACCTGGTGCTCTCCAGAAGTTTTGGACTACAATTCCCATCAGCCCCAGCTGCTGCAGCTGATGGGAGCTGTAGTCCAGAGTGTCTGGAGGTTACCCAGTTTGGGCAAGGCTGTTAATATAGCCTTGTGTTTGGGCTCCCCAATCCCCTCGTCTGTATGTGCAGTGAATTAAGCCTACAGCATTTTCACTGGTCTGTGGGAATGACCACAAAGCAATACGGTGAACCTCAGCATGGAAGGAAATCTAAACTGTGTACAAGGCTGTAGAGCAAGACTAGAATCAGGTTTCAGAGCGTGACATGGCAGTTTTCTTATGCAAGCAGAAAATTTGTGCTTTTTGAATTTAGCCCTCATAGAGTTATGGGAAGAACTCTATAAAGAAAAATAAAACAGACAGGAATTTCCCATTTGCTAAAACTGTTTTAAATCTCATGGGCTGATCAGATAAACATTTTATATGCTGCATGTTCACATACCGGCAAGTTCTACTTTGCCCCCTTGTGGCTCCCCAGCATGCATACATGGCAAGGAATACGGTTCCTTTCTGTATGAGAGAATTGTAATATTGGAAGTAGTCCTAGATTGTGGGAATAAAATGCAGATGATGAGATGTGTAACAAGAGGCCCTCACTGACATTGCCACTGAGTACTGAAAAATATTCTTTTGAAGCACTTCCAAAGCTATCATGTCTGCTGCTGGGGTTCCTGTTGTCGAAGGTTACCATGGTGAAGATCAGTCTGACAATTGCTTGGAAGAGCAAGCCAGAAGAATAGGGTATCCAGTCATGATCAAAGCAGTTCGTGGAGGTGGAGGAAAGGTAAGGGCAAAGGAATTTGATCCTCAGCTGATCTACTGTACAAACAGAACAGAGCAAAGATCTTCAGCTCTGGTAAATAAATGCTTAAGGTGTAATGTGCCAATCACTGTGCCAGCCTGACATCTCGGACCCTGGTCACGCTACAAAGTTATCCTATATGTCAAGGGTGGCTAATCTGTGGTCCTCCAGATGTTGCTAGACCACAACTCCCACCAGCTGCAGCTGGCATGGTCAATGGTTAAGGATGATGGGAGCAGTTTCAGCCACATCTAGAGCACCACAGAATAGTCATTCCTGCTGTGCATTAATAGTGAATTCAACCTCTTTGTGAGAATCTATGTAATCAAACAGCACCATTCATATTCAGGTTTGCAGGAATACCAAAAAAATAAAACCCATGTTGGGAAGAACCTAAAGGGACACGGGTGGCGCTGTGGGTTAAACCACAGAGCCTAGGGCTTGCCGATCAGAAGGTTGGTGGTTCGAATCCCCGCGATGAGGTGAGCTCCCGTTGCTCGGTCCCTGCTCCTGCCAACCTAGCAGTTCGAAAGCACGTCAAAGTGCAAGTATATAAATAGGTACGGCTCTGGCGGGAAGGTAAACGACATTTCCATGCGCTGCTCTGGTTCGCCAGAAGCGGCTTAGTCATGCTGGCCACATGACCCGGAAGCTGTACGCTGGCTCCCTCGGCCAATAAAGCGAGATGAGCGCTGCAACCCCAGAGTCGGCCACGACTGGACCTAATGGTCAGGGGTCCTTTTACCTTTAAAGGGTTTGGGGGCAGGGGCAAGCATGCAGCAGGACTTCAGAAGCTGCCTAATGAGGACTGTGGCTGCTCAGTGGGCACAGAATGCTGACGGGGACAGAAACAAAACCAGGGAGGCGCAGGAATGGCGTGTCCTGGAAAAGTCATGATGACTAGCTGACTGGTGGAACCCTGAGTCAGAGCACTCCATGTTGCAACATTTGCATGTGGGCCTCAGTTGGCTTTTATCCTTATTTAAATTGCTAGCTGTCATCTCTCCATTAGCACCAGGACTTGTTGTTGTTTAGTCGTTTAGTCATGTCTGACTTTGTGACACCATGGACCGGAGCACACCAGGCACTCCTGTCTTCCACTGCCTCCCACAATTTGGTCAAACTCACGTTAGTAGCTTCAAGAACACTGTCCAACCATCTCATCCTCTGTCGTCCCCTTCTCCTTGTGCCCTCAATCTTTCCCAGCATCAGGGTCTTTTCCAGGGAATCTTCTCTTCTCATGAGGTTGTCAAAGTATTGGAGCCTCAGCTTCAGGATCTGTCCTTCCAGTGAGCACTCAGGGCTGATTTCCTTCAGAATGGATAGGTTTGATCTTCTTGCAGTCCATGGGACTCTCAAGAGTCTCCTCCAGCACCATAATTCAAAAGCATCAATTTTTCGGCAATCAGCCTTCTCCAAGGCTGAATTACTTGGTTTCATACAACTTTGTCATAATGCATGTTTTGACCATGGCAGTAATGCACCTAACAGGAAAGCGGTTGAGACAGTGGTTGCCAGTTTGGTCCCTCCTCAAAGTTACTACAACTATATGTTATGTACTCAGTGGCACCTGAACAGTAGCTGATTCAAAGTTAGTACTTGCATGAGTGATGCATCCATATTGTAAACCAACCAAGCAAAAATGGATTTGGGACATCCTATTGTTTTTCACTCACTAATTTTTGCTCAATATTATTCTAATATACTGGTTTTGTCACACCGTAGGGCATGAGAATTGCTCTTTCCGAAAAGGAGTTTAAGGAACAATTGGAATCAGCCAGGAGAGAAGCCAAGAAGTCTTTCAACGACGATGCCATGCTGATAGAGAAATTTGTAGATAATCCACGGTAACTAAACCATCCATCTGCTTGTAATCTCTTTAATGAGTTTGTAGAACGAAAGTAGGAGAATTGATGGGGGTGTCTCCTACGGCAGGTGAAGCATCAGCAGTGAATTTGCACCACCCCCTCCCCAAATCTCAGAAAAGCATGTTCAGGACATTTGGTAGGTGCACATCACTCCTCCTGCCCTGGAAAATCTATCCATGGCTGGAGGGAGGCCAAAGCTTGGGTGCCTGTTGGGGCGTTGAGCAAGGGAAACTGAAAATACCTGATAGACAATTTCCCTAGAGCTCTTGGGACATGACACTGACCTCCCCAAGGTTGCTGTTTTTGCTGGGTGAGGAATTTATGATAGTAAGAGCTGCAGCTATCTCACCCACCCCCCAAACCTCTTTCTCTTATCACTTTTTCCCACTTCAAGATACTTGCAGACCACAATGTATAGTACTATATATTTTAATAGTAGCAATGAACTATCTATTTAGAAGGCATATGCTGGGTTGTATGGTGCATGCTACAGTAGTCTTCACCACAGTATAAAATATTTCAGGGTTATAGTGATCTCTCTAATCCGTGTTAACAATTGTGAAGCCCCCTTAAAGTAATTGCAAATCACAGGTCCTTCAAGATAACAGTTGTGAGAACAAAACTTACATACACTGAAAAAGCAGGCAATAATAGTTTGTTTATATGTGTATACTTTTTATCTGGTAATGTGTGAAAATGCACTGATTCCAATACAGTGGTGCCCCGCAAGACGAACGCCTCGCAAGAAGGAAAACCCGCTAGACGAAAGGGTTTTCCGTTTTGGAGGTGCTTCGCAAAACGAATTTCCCTATGGGCTTGCTTCGCAAGACGAAAATGTCTTGCGAGTTCCTGCGGTTCCCCCCCCCTTTTCTAAGCCGCTAAGCCGCTTATCAGCTGATCCGATAAGCCGCTAAAAGCCGCTAAAAGCCGCTAATAGCGCTAATCCGCTAAGCCGTCAATGGGCTTGCTTCGCAAGACGAAAAAACCGCTAGACGAAGAGAATCGCGGAACGGATTCTTTTCGTCTTGCGAGGCACCACTGTATATTAGTGATAATTATTCTGGAGTATATTTTGGCCCTATAGACATATATAGTTGTGACAGTGCAAAGTGTAGCTTGCTATCAAAACTTCCTAAATGGGGCACTTTAAGTTCCAGGATAACAGTTTACTACAATGCAGATCACATGCTTGGTTGTCTTTCTGATCCTTCCGTTCATTTAGGGTTTTTAGCACAAGGTAACGAGTCAAGACCTAGTTTGTGATATTGCAAACATCAGACACATTGACCTTGTTCTGAATTGCTGTTTGAATTCTAGATCTCTCCAATAACTTACTACTATTTAAAAACAAAAGTGTGCTTTTGAGAAATATTTGCTTAAGTGCACAGACCTTCCTTTTCCTAGAATATAATGTTAGAGATTAGCATGTTTAAAGTTATTTTAAGTATGATGTAGGGTAGAAGAAAACACTGCTCTTCTTGAGGTTTACATTGTTTCCAATTCTGAAAAATAAGATTATCTTTAATATATGATAGGTTGTGCTAGTTGTCTTGAAGTGGCACAGACTACTGTGATGGAATAATGCACTTTGCTCTTTAAAAAATGGCACTAATGGTCATTGGCACTGATGGACATGAACCTTTATTTATTAATATTTACATCTGAACCTTTATTTGTTAATTTTTACACCCGAAACAGGCATGTAGAAGTTCAGGTATTTGGAGACCAGCATGGCAATGCAGTTTATCTGTTTGAAAGAGATTGTAGTGTACAGAGAAGACATCAGAAAATTATTGAAGAAGCTCCAGGGGTGAGTGACTAGTTTCTGAAAAGGTGATTGAAATAGATGTAAGTGCCTTTTTTTGTTTACTTTATTAACATGTTTTTTGTTTTTCATATGTGATACCAATGGCTTCTTGGTATATATTATTTTTTTTTGCAGAATATAATACTAGTTTCAGAAACACCCAAACATGGGATTTTGTGTGTGGTTTTTTATTGTTGTTTTTTAACCACATTGAGTTTGGAAATCATGCTTGCTACCCCAGTATCTTGTTGCTAAACTGTAGAGCACATGCACACACTTCTGAAGCTACTAGAGAAGCTACTTTTTCTGGAATGTTCTGTTAGTTTATCTGGGCTTTTCTGAACTACCTAAGCTATTCCTGAAATGTGTTTTATACTGGTGATGCCTCATTGGTTCGACCATGTCTCTATTATGTTCAGCTTACTGATGACTTTGTAACTTATAAAGTAGCACTCTATGCGTTGGCAGCTAAGAAGATCAGGAGGGAAGAACTAGATAAAATAGCGGTCAACTGCAAAGGGGATGCGGATATTTAATTTGGCACATTTTACTAGAGAATCTTCTGCTATTCTGTTTTATGCAACAAACAATCTTAGTAGTTGTGACCGTGGTTTATATTGTATGTGTGGTGCCTGATGATTTTTGTGGTTATTGCTGTTTTTCCGTTTGTTATTTTTCTGAAGGATGCCATGACCTATGGCTAGCACAATAAAAGTCAATGATGATGATGATGATGTTCAGCATGTGGTTCCAGAAGACTTTATTTATTTGTGCACACATGTTAAGCCTTTCGTCAACATGCTTATATTTAAAGGAGTTGGATATTTTTCTTTGCAGGGTTTTGAAACCATCAGTGCTCAGTTAAGTGATCTGTTCTGGTACAGCTTCTCTGTGAGGTTCATCTTATGTAGATGAAATGTGGCTTGAATAACTGCATGTGAAAAGAAGAGGGTTTTTTTAAAAAATCTGTTTTTCCCCAGATAGATGATACCTGCATGCAAGCACATAAATGTGGTATAAATGTAGTAACATCATTTCAACCTTTTCTTAGCCAGGAATTAAGCCTGAAATAAGAAGGAAACTTGGAGAGGCAGCTGTCAGGGCAGCTAAAGCTGTGAACTATGTTGGAGCAGGTATTGCAAACTTAACTTCCTTTTAGTGCTGTATTTAGTTTCACATTGGAAGTTACGTACCCATATGGGAGGCATGCTTAGAGGAAGGCTGCTTTAAGTGGAAATGTAGAGTTTATAAAGTGATTCTAGCTCTAACTTGGGTGGATAAAATTTGAAACTGCAAAGGAAAGATTAAAAAACCACCACCCAGAATAATATTGTCTGTACATTTATTTATTTTTTCAATCTAGACGTGAAGTCTGCAGCCAAAGATTTAGCTAGCTATTTTAAGTGAATATGTAAAGGTCACTCATCTTTATCTTTGTGGCTCTTGGCTGTGTGTTCCCTTTCTCTCTGCCCTTTCATTCCTTGTTGCTTTTCGCCCTCAGTCTCCTGCCTTTTGGCTTTCTTTTCATGCACTTCATAATTCCCTGCACCTTGTACTTTTATTTTCCTGGGATGTTAAGCCCAAACACTGAGATCCAGCGCCGAGGGCCTTCTGGTGGTTCCCTCACTGCGAGAAGTGAAGTTACAGGGAACCAGGCAGAGGGCTTTCTTGGTGGTGGCTCCCACCCTGTGTAACGCCCTTCCATCAGATGTCAAGGAAATAAGTAACTATCCTACTTTTAAAAGACATCTAAAGGCAGCCCTGTTTAGGGAAGTTTTTAATGTTTAATGCGGCATTGTGTTTTTAATATTTGATTGGGAGCAGCCCAGAGTGGCTGGGGAAATATTATTGTTGTTGTTGTTATTATTATTATTATTATTATTATTATTATTATTATTATTATTATTTATTATGTTCTGCCTCACTGCTTCTGTCCAGAATAAGGGAAGCTCAGCCAGCCACTGGCCCAATTGCACACCATTCTAAGCCAAACCATGACTTACCATGAATTTGCTGCCTTTCAAGGAGGATATCGCAACTACTTTGCTTTCCCAGGGGTTTTTAAGTCCGTGCAGCGCAGCAGCTAAGCCCAGGTTTGACTTAGTGTGTCATTCAAAGCCAGGCTCGTGGTTGAGACAGTGTGGTGTAGTGGTTAAGAGCGGTGGACTTGTAATCTGGTGAACCGGGTTCGATTCCCCGCTCCTCCACATGCAGCTGCTGGGTGACCTTGGGCTAGACACACTTCTTTGAAGTCTCTCAGCCCCACTCACCTCACAGAGTATTTGTTGTGGGGGAGGAAGGGAAAGGAGAATGTTAGCTGCTTTGAGACTCCTTCGGGTAGTGATAAAGTGGGATATCAAATCCAAACTCCTCCTTCTCTTGATATCTCTTCTCCTTAACCATGATCTGTAGCTAAAGTGTGTCCTATGGTTTGTCCTATGGTTGCAGGTTATGGTTTGAAAGGCATGCTGTGCCAAACTTTGGCTGTCCTGCACTGTCCCCAAATGCCCAGGGAGGGGCAAAGTGACTGCAAGCTTCTCTTCTGAAGCCAGCGTGTTTGTGTGGTCACAGTAAGCCAGAATCTGAGTAGGCTTAAGGCTGCATTTGACTGAGAAATAGTTCCACTGGATTAGGGTGTTATACTTCCTGGAGGATTTCCAAGCTGTGGTTTTGGATCAGGTTTTTAAAAATATAGATAAGATGCTTCATATCGACAACAGACAGCAAACTCTGTGGACAATGGCATTATGCTGGGATCAGTGGGACTTTGTTTAGAGAAAGCGTTTCCACCGCTATTAAATGTACCAATCTTAAATATTTCAGGAACAGTGGAATTTATTATGGATAGTGAACATAATTTCTATTTCATGGAGATGAACACCAGGCTGCAAGTGGAGCACCCAGTTACTGAGATGATCACTGGGACAGACTTGGTGGAATGGCAACTTAAGGTAAGGGCTTATGAGGGCAGCATCCATAGGAACATAGGAAGCTGAATTAGACTGAGCCAGACCCTTGGTCCTTCTAATTCAGAATTGTCAGTGCTTATTGGCAGAAGCTCTCTATAGAGTTTCAGACTGTGGGCATTCCCAAGCCCAGCTGAAGGTGCTGGGGATTGAACCAGGGACTTTGTGCATGCCAGTAAGATGCTCTGCCTGTGCCTCCATTTGAAGCCAAGCATTGCTTTTAACCACCAGTCTGGGAAGGTTTCTCCTTGGGACAGTGAATTCTCACTCTTTCTGTCTGGGCTGATGCTAAATTGGGCATTGAATGAGAATATGTAAATGCAGTAATATTAGAAGTTAAGGATGCATCAAGAACGGCACATGGGAAGTCACTTGAACAAAATTGTATTAATTGGGAAATATTTTGTATAATTGGGTTGAGATCTGGAAAATCAATAAAAATAATTGGCAAAAACGTGAACGAGGATCTGGAATAGACTTGCTTCAAGTTATTCCACTGTGTGAGTGCTTTCCCACACAAAGTTTGCTACAGTCTGACTTGAGAATTAAAAATGGGAAGGATTAGCTAGTTGCAGGTATTATAGAATTCAATCTGTTGCTCTGTAGATGGTTTGTGAATGAGAGTTTAAAGCAGGAATTGCCAGCCTGCTTTTCTGTCTGCTGTACAGCTGTCAAAGGCACAAGAACCCTGTTTTTTTATGCAGTGTAAACCCTAAACCTCAAATACCTCAAGGATTTCTACTACTCATATTTTGCTGCATGATTTTTCTGTGATTCCTTGATACCCTCACAGTCCAAAGACACTATTCTCAATCCCATAGAAAAAGCAAAACTGGTTTTCTTTACAGGTTGCTTCAGGGGAGAAGATTCCTTTGACTCAGGAAGAGATCTCTCTTAATGGACATGCTTTTGAAGCTAGGATCTATGCCGAAGATCCAAACAACAACTTCATGCCGGGGGCTGGACCCTTACTGCATTTGTCTACACCACCCTCTGACAGTTGCACCAGGATAGAAACCGGGGTAAGACAAGGTAAACTGAACCTCCTTGCTGCAAATTAGTGTCAGGGACATTCTTTTCGCTTTAAGGGTGCTATTGTAGTTTCAAATCAAAGGGGATGGTTTACTAATCTATCCTTTGCCTTGACCACGTTTTCCATAACTGACTAAAGGAAATAACGGGGTACGAACTGACTCCTTTTTAAGTTACTCATTCTGGCAAATTGCTTTCCCAACTCTTCCTATTTCAGGGGATGAGGTTTCTATATATTATGACCCAATGATTGCTAAGTTGGTCGTTTGGGCAGAGGATCGTCAAGCAGCGTTAAGGAAATTAAGATACTGCCTTCGGCAATATAATGTAAGTACAGACGACATTATGATTTATCAAGTTCGGGTCCTATCCAGTGCTTTTCCTCTGGGGGACACACAGGGGTATGCGTACCCCTAAACATTTTATGTTGCCCAGATCAACATGCGCCAGCTGTCTCTGCAATAGCAGTGCAGACTGGAGCTCTGTCATTTTCTGCGCCGTTGCCCAGGGAGGGGAGTCTGGGGTGGCCGTGGTGGATGCAGTGGCACTGCTCCTCCTCCTGCCAGGCTAGAGCCAGCCTGTGAGTGCTTGTCCCTCCTCGTTCAAGCCAACCCCGCCATCGTGGGGACCTTCCCTTCCTCTCAGCGCCACCGCCTCAAGTCCCTCATCTGGGGGTTGGGAAAGGGTTGGAGGTTAGGAAGAGGGGGAGTGGGAGCAGCCAAAATGAGAGTACCCCTAAACATTTTTAAAGAAAAAAAAGCACTGCTCCTCTCTGATAAAGTAGGGGACAGAGACCTGTGGCCTTCCGGATGTTCTTGGACTGCGTCTCCCATCATCTATGACTATGCCTGTTGGAGCACGTGACTGCGGCAAACGGCTTGCCTTCACCCAGTGTGCTTTCTTTGTTCCCTTCCCTTGGCAGATTGTAGGGCTAAGCACCAATGTTGATTTCTTGCTGGACCTCTCAGGCCACCCGGCGTTTGAGGCTGGAAATGTTCACACCAATTTTATCCCACAACATTACGATGAGCTATTTCCACCCAAAGAGGCAATATCTGAAGTGGCCTTATGCCAGGCAGCGCTTGGACTCATACTGAGGGAGAAAATTGTGACCGACACTTTTAGAATGCAATCAGGAGGTAGGCTCGAGGCATCTTTGGCTTTTTAGAATCCTTTCTGTTACAGGGAAGAATATGCCGTGTGTGTCTACTCTCCCTCCCTCCCCCTCTCTCTCTTTTATTTATTTGTTTCACATTCATAAGCAACAATTTTCCAGATCCCATAATTGCTTACAAGCAGAATTCTCTGCTTGAAAGAGCTCCCCCATTCATTTCAGTGGAGCAATAACTGAATCTTCCTCTCTCCATTTTTTATGTTCCAGATAAGTTCTCTCCATTTGCATCCAGCAGTGGAAGAAGAATAAATATACCTTACGTTAGAAACCTGACTCTTTTAGATGGTGAAAATAGTAAGTGACTTAGTTCTGAATGGCAAGAATTTGAGTGGCAATCTTTATTCTATAGCTGAGGAGGACAAAGAGACATAAAATAGTACAATAATTCAAAATGCTGTTCTTTTTATGTACATTGGATTGATTTATATAGATCACTTGGCATGTACTTAAACTGCAAGCATGGTTTTTTGTTTTCTTTGTTACTTTCATCAGAGCTGCCCCATATTTCCTGGTTGTTTTTGCAAAGACCTGTTTTGTTCATGCTGTTCAACATTCTCAACACTTTGGGAAGCAGGCCTTGCCACTACTGCATGCTTACATGGGATTAGATGAGCCCTAGGTATAATACTGAGTGATTTTAGTATTTTGTGGGATACCTTTTTTGTGCTAAGGACTGCTTCACCCTGCTGGACAGCTGTTGGGAGGCAACATATATGTTTCAGTGTTGATGGGGGCCAGACCCATGCACAGTCACACACCCTTAACACATGCAAAGTCAGGCACATAGTCATAGATGCACAGAAAGCTATTTCCCATGAAAACTCTACTCAAGTTTCACATTCTGTTTTCTCTAAAGTTTCTGAAAGGAAAGGAAGTTCTCCAACACCCTTCCCTCTCCTGACATGCAAAAAGAACTCAGTTGTCTAAGCAGCACATCTGAACCACGAACCCTCTCTTAAAACGAACTCAGTTGTCTAAGCAGCACATCTGAACCAGGACCCCTCTCTTAAAACGATACATTTCAGGATGCAGTTGCATCCTAAAAATTGATGGCATGCAGTTGCAAAATGCATGACTGGCTTTTTTGCACACTTGCAAGGGGCCACAAGTCGAGAATGAGCCCGAGTAAGGCCTGCTTCTGCATTGACGCCAAGTGGTCATCCGCAACTGGCAGTGACTTCTCAGAAGTTCTTAAAGGTCAGCTTGGCCTGTATTGGGGAAGTTTGCCTTCTAGGTAGCCTAGTCCTAAGTTGTTTAGGGCTTTAACCTTTAACAACAAAACATTGATCATGGCTCAGTAGCTGACAGGTAGCCAGTGCATATCTAATACAGTGGTACCTCTAGTTACGAACTTAATTCATTCCGGAGGTCCGTTCTTAACCTGAAACTGTTCTTAACTAGGGGTGTGCTTTCCTAATGGGGCCTCTTGCTGCCGCTGCGCTGCCGGCACACGATTTCCATTCTCATCCTGGGGCAAAGTTCTCAACTCGATTTAACTCTTCCAGGTTAGCAGAGTTTGTAACCTGAAGCGTTTGTAACTCGAGGTACCACCGTACGTGTAAAGCTGTGTCTCCCACTGAGCAACCTAGCAGCTCCATTTTGTACTTTTTGGCCGCTTCTGAACCAGGTGCAAGGGCAGCCTCTCGTTAGTTTAATTGTGAATCACTGTAGCGGCACAGTATGGCAGAAGGTGGAAGATGACGAAGGGAACAAGGAGCCCACACTTGTGAAGAATGGGGAGAGAGAGTGGAGGTGAAACTACTTAGAGCTTACAAATTTTAAAAATAAAGATAAATGGAGAGGAGGTACAGCTCAATTGGATGTGCATTATTTTTGGGTTTTAATTCCTCCTCTCCCCTAAAAAAAAAAAACCCCACAAAAAACCCCACTTGGAAGTAATTTAAATCTTTATTTTCTAACAGAAGTGAATATGACCGTAACCTACAATCGTGATGGATCATATGGCATGCAGGTAAACATCCTCTATGTAATTTGAGTTACTTTTTCTGTGTAGTTTTTTGCAAATCCTTTGTGGCCTATATGTATTTGACCCAATCCCATCTCTGTGGACTGAGACAAATAGGATAGAGTTTCTAAGGGGCATATGGGTGCCTTTTTTCATATTAGCCTTAAAGTTTCTCCTCTCATCCATCCTTGGAATGCAGCATGATCTATCCATCTCCCAAGCTTATTTCCTCAAAAGCGGTACATGGACCAGGGAGTTAAAATCCTGTATTCCTGCATTGCAAGAGGGTGGCCTAGATGACCCTCAGAATACCTTCCAACTCTGCAATTATATGATGCTATGTAATTGTATTTCAGATACAGAATAAATCTTTCCATGTTTCTGGAGATCTTTCGAGTGATGGTGATTTGGATTGCATAAGATGTTCAGTAAACGGAGTTGTTCATAAATCCAAGGTGGTGATTTTGGGCGACGCCATTCACCTCTTCTCACCGGTAATATTTTCCACTTGATTTATCTGGAGAATAAATTAACAGCCAGGGAAATGAGTGTTTTTTTTTAAAAAAGGGAAACAATTATAGATCTGGATACATCTATTTACATTTGGGAGAACAGGGATTGAATGTGTGACTCTAAACCTTTATGTAAGCAGCTCATAATATTCTTGTGACACTTGAAAATTCATAGCTTTAATTAGTAGCTAAGGCTAATTAGTCGATACTGAACTGTTCAGTGAATAAATTGGCTTGTAAAGCTAAACGCCTCACATCTTTAAGTCATAAGGATGGGGAGTTGGGGCATGGATCTTAAAACTTAAAAGAATATCCTAAATGACTAGATGTCTGTGTAAGCTCCTGTGAATCAGGGCTGCAATATTTGAAATGTATTCATGAGGAATTACACATTTTTAATCCAGCCCATTCATATTCATGCTTTATATCATTTCCAAAATATGTGTTGGCTTAGACTCGCATCCTTTTCATACATTATTGTCATTGCTACATCTTGGAAGTAAGTTAAGTCTAAGTAGGCTTGGGAAGTAAATTCAAAATAAGGTAACAAATTACCTTGGTGTTTTCTGAATTACATTGACAACCTCCTTTATAAGAAGGAATATTCTGTTGGTGGTCTCAGAAGGCTGCTTTTTCAGTAAAAAGTGATTAAAGGGAATTAAAATGGTTCTCTTAGTGAACATCATGTAAACTCCTTGTCAATAAATCAAGTGCTTAATGTCCATCCTAGTTACACCTGTCATTTCAGGATGTGGAAAATATAGGTTTGTACCAGCGGTAAAAAGTGTTGTTGCGCTCATCTGTCCGTGGTGTATTTTTATTTTCTCCAGGAAGGTAGTGAGCAGATTGGTCTTCCTGTGCCAAAGTATTTATCCGGAGTGGGTTCAGTTGGAGATCAGGGTGGGGCTGTGGCCCCCATGACGGGGACAATAGAAAAGGTAATTCTGGAGGGATCTGTGTGTGGGTGTGGCAGAGCCTTTTCTCTTTGTAAACTGCTTTACAGGTTTTTAAAAACAATTGGCATATGAATTTTATGAAATAAATAAATATATGAGGCGCATTGCCCTTTTGTACCAAAGGTGATGCATTGATGTGTCCTGCAGGGACTGTTCGCACATGCCATTCACTCCTGGTTACTTATCATCTTTCCTTACTGTAGAGTGTGGTTGCCTACAGTAGATTGCTGCTTACTTTGCAACTAGCTGCTTCCTTTAAGCTCCTCTGCTGAAGAATCTTGAGGAATTGCAGCTAATTCTGCAGCATGTTCTCACTTCATGCAAAGCAATTAGCAGGTCTTTTGAATCTCCTCACACACACCTCCATGTGAACTGAGAATATGGCCAGGAACACACCAGTCTCCCATGCTTGTATGGAAGACACGTAGGGGAATTGAAGACAAGATTACGTTCAAGGAAGCTTGTTCACTGCTATGGATCTTCTCACTGAAGCTCATATGAGTTCCTCAAGTAAAGTTCCTGGGACTCCCTTGAAAAGGATTTCTCAGCTGTCTTCCTTCTTCATTGCCATCTGACTGTAATCTCTTTGTCCTCACAACTAGCTGTTGGTCCACATCATCTGCTGTCAAACATTATAAACCCTCTAGGCTGCATTGCTGTTCTGTGCTGCTGCTTTGTTCATCAGTTTGCTTTGTGGCTTTAGTTTATGATATTATTATTATTATTTGTACTTGTTTTAATAGGGGCATTTTTGTAACTTGCCCTGGGACTATTCCATGAAGGGCCAGGCATTAATTACGACTCATAAACAAAGATGGCAGGTGATTTCATGTTCTCTAATTCTTACAGCCCGTTTACTCATGGTGTGGATTAACTTGCAACTGGGGGCTCCTCTGGACTTTTTTTTAAATTGCACATGCATGATGATAGGCACTCACGATGCTGTCAGGGTGGTCATACATGATCCCAATTTTCAATATTTCGGGATGCTCATACAGTTTCATGTCCAGTCAGTGCATATACTGTAGTGTCCTGCTGAAATCCTGCAACCACAAATATTCCGGGGGTGTTTTTTTGTCCCACTTTCATTGCACTATTGCCCCTCCGGACAGCGATGATGTGGTCACATTGGCGAAGCAAAGCAGAACAACTAAAGCAGAATAAATCCATCATTAATACACTCTTACTATGTCAAGAATATATTGCAGAACACACCTGCAATAAAACAGCAGTCTGGAACATACATATATAGCAAGAGCCATGACCAGTCATCCCTCCCTAGTCCATATGCCCCTATTTATCACGTGGTGATAAATGTTCACATGAACAAATTTTATTTTTGGGTGCACATTTTCATAGGTGCACTTTTAAAATGTCACCGTGTTGGAGAAACCAGCTGCAAAGGTAAACTTAGAAAAAGATTGCCATTCTTCATCCTCACACAAGGAATCTTTTGTCCTCGTTATTGCTTTCTGTGAACTTGGAGAGAAACACTATATTTGTATAGGAGGAACGTGACACCTGGCTTCTCACTCGCTTTTCAATTTGTTAGGTGTTTGTGAAAGCTGGTGATAAAGTCCAAGTCGGAGACCCGCTGATGGTTATGATAGCTATGAAAATGGAGGTGAGTATCATAACATTTTAATCATGGAGAAGACAAGAGGGATTTGGTTTTGGTTTATTAGCACATCATATAAAGTGTGCCTTAAATGTTGCAGGCATAGTATGTTAACTGACTAGTTGTTTAAGGATTGTGCTGGTTTTATTGGCATGACTGATTTCTAGCTGTAACAAACTGTCCTAATGTTTCCCAGGAGCAAATCTTCCATTGCGTTTGCATGCTGGAATATTCTGTATAGTTTAGAAAAATGACCCCTCGCCCCCCCCCCCTGCCATTTAAGCATTTCTATTCTATCCAAGGCTTGGTGCTATACAAATTCCAATAAGCAAAGAATCTCTCTAAAAACCACTGCATTTTTTCTTCATAATGCTCCTAGTAATTAATCTAAACCGTTGCAGGGTATGCATTTATAACTGTGTTTTGGCCTTGCTGGGTTCCTTAATAATAACCTCAAACAAACTGGCTCAGTTTGCCTTATTAATTGGATTCCACCTTGTGCACTGAACTATTGTTAGGCACTGTTGTAGAGCAGTGTGTAAACAAAAGTGGTGCCGTGTCAGAAATGGTAGAAATCGTAACTTGATGCTAAGTGACCCTTTTCCTCAAGCATTATATCATGTGCAAGCTTTTGACCCATCATTTTGATATAGCCTTGCATGACACACACTTAATTTCTAAAGCCAAAACCCAAAAATATCCTCTTAGGCACTCAGTCTAGCCTTAAAGGTTTGGAGCAGGGGAGAAAAAGACAAAATCTAGGGCAGGTAGATGCAGCTCATGGAGGGCCAGGTGATAGAACCTTCAGCATCCTACCAGAACTTTGGCCAATGTCCCAGCCACCTCTGCCAAAGTAATTAAAATGTGGTCTTCAATAGAATATAATTCGTAATATGCTTTTACAGGTATAGATCTGTGAAATTTGTAGGACAACGATCAGTGCTGTGATAAAAGTGCCCTGGGAGCAGTGCTATCATGGCACCGGTCTGTTTGGGAGGAACGAGAACCTCGGCTGAGTCTGGGTACCACTTCCTCCCCAGCAGACAGTGTGATCACCTGATTGGCTGATGGGAGGATGCCCCATAGCTCTGATGCACCACAGTGCAATAGATAACCATTGTTCGCATGGAAAGGGTTAACTTCCCACTCTGACCCATCCTACTCTGCAGATAATTGTTGCTGTGATTGTTGTTGTTTAGTGGTTTGGTCATGTCTGACTCTTCGTGACCCCATGGACCAGAGCACGCCAGGACTCCTGTCTTCCACTGCTTCCCGCAGTTTGGTCAAACTCATGTTGGTAGCTTCGAGATCACTGTCCAACCATCTCATCCTCTGTCGTCCCCTTCTCCTTGTGCCCTCCATCTTTCCCAGCATCAGGGTCTTTTCCAGGGAGTCTTCTCTTCTCATGAGGTGGCCAAAGTACTGGAGCCTCAGCTTCAGGATCTGTCCTTCCAGTGAGCACTCAGGGCTGATTTCCTTCAGAATGGATAGGTTTGATCTTTCAAGAGTCTCCTCCAGCACCATAATTCAAAAGCATCAATTTTTCAGCGATCAGCCTTCTTTATGGTCCAGCTCTCACTTCCATACATTACTACTGGGAAAGCTTTAACTGTTGCTATGATAAGGTTACCTAAAAGCAAAGTGATATGTTCTTATCTGTTGGGATGGAATAGAGGAATCCAATACTGACGCTAGGTAGCTCTCCCTGCCCCCCTACCTTAACATTTCTGCATCCATTGTTGTACTTGGATATTTATCTGTATCAATAAAAATTAAGATTTCTGTTCAGTAAATCAGCATTCTTTCGTTTGAGCCCTGAACCATGGGTTTTGGGTATAATGTCTGCACAGGAATCCTGTACAGTGGTACCTCAAGTTACATACGCTTCAGGTTACATACGCTTCAGGTTACAGACTCCGCTAACCCAGAAATAGTACCTTGGGTTAAGAACTTTGCTTCAGGATGAGAACAGAAATTGTGCTCCGGCGGCGCAGCAGCAGCAGGAGGCACCATTAGCTAAAGTGGTGCTTCAGGTTAAGAACAGTTTCAGGTTAAAACGGACCTCTGGAACGAATTAAGTACATAACCAGAGATACCACTGTATTGGCTTATAGATGATCTGCATATTTTAAATGAGGTGCCCTAATATATAGCTCTTATTTGTACAACTGATGGTGCCAACTTGAAGTTTTAAATAGAGAAACAGTGATTGTTTAGCTAATGTATACTTCTTTCTCTGCAGCATACCATACGGGCTCCAAAGGCGGGAATAATTAAGAAGGTTCATTACCAGGAAGGATCACAGGCCAACAGACATGCTCCACTAGTTGAGTTAGTGGAAGAAGACTCTGAATCTGAATAATCCCTGGTGAATGTCGGTGATGCCTTTTGATTTTTTTCCTGATTCTTTTTTATTCCTCAAGAAAACATCTTTATATTTTATTAATTTAATTATTACTAATAAAATGCTATCATAATAATTTGAATAGTTTCTCATCACAACTTTAGACTGCCTCCAAATTCTGTGCTTCACTTGATTACTCAACAACTGATGCAAAAACGGCAGACTTTTGTGGCCCCTTAAAGACTTAACACATTTATCACTTTCATGGGCTGCAGCCCATTTCACCAGGCACAGGAAGCGTTATTCTGAGTTGTGGGCACTTTGCGCCTGGTTGGGATGGAATTATAAGCAGTGAGGTCACTAAATTGGAGAGAAGTACAGACAGTGATGATTAGCAGCCAGATAGGCGGGGTATAAATAATAATTATATAAATTATTATTGCATATTTGACTGTGGTCATTCACACACACACACACACACACACACACACACAGTTGGAGTGATTACACATCTGAAAGGGAGGGGGGACTGCCTCCAAGTTGACAATGGGTGATGTGAAAGTTCTGGCTGTTGACAATGGGTGAAGTGAAAGTTATGGCTGTTGAAGGAATTTGTAATGGCTCATTCAGACGAGCAAGGCATCACGGGATGCTGTAGTCAATGAGTGGTAAGGATGCATCATTGGGAGATTGTGGACTCTCATTCATTGGAGGTTTTAAGGCAGAGATGGATGGCCATCTGCCATGGATGCTTTCATTGACATTCCTGGATTGCAGGGGGTTGGACTGGATGATCCTCGGGGGTCCCTGCCAACTCTACAATTTTATGATTCTATGGTACATGTCACGTAATGGCTAGCTGGTTGTGATGTACACTGACAGAGCACTCTGAACACATAGGTCGAAAGAAAGACACTTGTGAGTAAAAGTGCAGTCTCTTCACTGTTTGCGCAGCTGAATGTGTTCCATGTAAATGCAGTTTAATTTAGCTAGGCTAGTTTGTACAAAACTTCTGTTACAGGAAAGTTTCATTTTGGACAGTTGGCCAAGTGTGCTCCATCAGTTCCAAAGTGCACTTAGTACAGAATGCTCCACTCCTTCTGAAGGCAGCCCCGAATTGGGAAGTTTTTAATGTTTGATGTTTTGTTATGTTTTATATACTCTGTAAGCCACCCGGGAAACCCAGCCAGATGGGTGGGGTATAAAATAAAATAATAATAATAATAATAATAATAATAATAATAGTAGTAGTAGTAGTAGTAGTAGTAGTAAAAGTTGCTCCAGCTTACAGTTGCACTATTCAGTTTCTTTTCTAAACTCAGTGTTTAGAAAATGCAAGTAGAAAGACATAGGTTGAAGTTGGCCTGTATCAAAAGGGGTTCTGATGCTTCTCCAGTGCATTGAAAAAATGCATAGAAGGGGCTCTGTGAGCTGCCATATCTTCCTCACAGTTGGATCAACATATGTACTAAAATACAGTATGCACCTAGAGCAATTCCAAGGAGTCTTTCCTTGTTTGAATCTCTTAGCACATTATTATGATTCTGTATTTATTTATACTCAATCTTTTCCCGTTGGGACTCAAGGCAGCTTGCATATAAAAATGAGAAGATGGTGATGATAAATAGAAAGAGAGTTGATAGATAGTGTCTGTTAAAACCATACAAATAATTACAATAGAAGCAGCACAGCACCAGCCCTTTCATTAAAAGCAGTCAATTCCCAAAAGCCTGTTGCAACAACAACAAAAGTCTTCCGCCACTGGCGTAAAGAGGAGGAGCGAGCCAATCTAGCTTCTCTAGGGAGGGAGTTCCACAGTCTGGGAGCAGCTGCTAAGAAGGCCCTCATGGAGCCCCTTAATCCACCAATCACATGTGGAGCGGTTAGCACCCCACAACAAACCATAGTTAAGATTGATCACAATTTGTTGGGTTGACTGTCCAACAAGCTCTGCTTAAATCAAAAATGGAAGTGAATGCTTCCATAGGTCTCGTGGCAATGTGGGAGTAAGAGAGGGGAGTGTGTGATGGTAACATAATTTATTCTCATCATGCCAAACTTGTTCAGCACAGGCGGGAATCTATGGCCCTCCAGATGTGGCCAGACTCTGGTTACTACCAGGACCAACCCTTATAGCCAATGATCAGGGGTGATGGGAGTTGTTCAGCTACAGCTGGAGGACCAAAGGTTCCCCAGCCCTGTTTTAGTGTGAACGGGCCACTGCCTCTGCCTCTGTTTACACCTGAAGGATAATTAGGTAGCAGTGCCTTGAAGCACTCAGGAAGAATTGGGTCAGAGATTCAGGCAACACAGCTGGGACACCCTTGACCTGTAACCTAAAAACCCTGATATGTGTGCCGTAAACTAATTGCCACTTCAAAGTCATCATACTATTAGGAGTAAACAGGAAGAGAAAAATTGCATCAGCCTTTTCCTACATTGTTTTGTAGGTTTGTAAGCTTTGAACAATTTAATTATCCATCAACTAAAGCTGCAATTGTAGATTTGCCGTATGATGAATCGGTGAACCAGTGAAACTCGGAAGCAGGGCTTGAAGGTTAGCAGTATTTTCTGCTGCCCCTCTTTGGCAAGTGGTACCCAGCTGCATATTGCCTCTGAACTTGTCACTTCTGTATTGCTGTTGTGGCTAATAGCCACTGACAGAACTATCATGCGTGAATTTGTCTCATGCCTTTTCCAGGCCAGTGGGTGAATTCCACAAATTAATTGCACGTTGTGGGAAGAAGTACTTTATTTGGCTTCTACCCAAATCTATTCCCAATCAATTTCATAGCACAACCCTGAGTTCCAGTTACCTTTGTCTGCTTTCTCAACACATTGGAGACTGTGCGTTGGAAGGATAAATCAGATCAAAACACAAA